>NW_027273876.1:7802500-9002500 GCF_046630095.1 Trachinotus anak | reverse complement strand
GAGAGCAGAGATTAATGGCACTCAACTGGTAATTGAGACATCAGAAACATGTTCAGCCGCCAACCGCGCTGCTGTTGATGTTTTATTGATACGCATGAATCCAACCATCTGGGGCGCTTGCATAAATCTGACATGCTCACCAGAGCTGTACTCAACTGTAAGAAATGTGGATCTAGACCTTTTGAATTATAAAACAAGAAAACTTTTCAAATAATTGAAAGGGGAAAAATATCTCTCTCTGTTTTTTTTTTTTTTTTTTGATGTTATAGGTGAACGTGCTGTGATGCAGGGTGATTGCTCTGCATTTAAAGCATACATGCTGCATCATGAGAGATGGCTGATGCAATCATAATTAAGGCTCGGCCTCGCTGGAGCTGCAAATGCCTCTGTCGTGTTGAAGGCGGCTACCAGCAGGTGGTGCCAGAAGGAAACATCACAAGTCAAAGGGAGTGGAACAAACATAATCCACATCTCTGTGCATGTGGGCGTCCCCCCTCCTCTCCCTTCAACTCCCCCTTTTAAAGAGCATTTTATAATTAAAATGTGGGTGTCTCAGCCAGTACATACAGCATGTTCAGTTCAGAAAAGCATGCTCTGGGCTATTTTTAGTTGTTCCCCAGCAGCCACACAGGAAAAAGCCACTGATGGCATCAGCCCTTATACATGTAGGCTAGTTAGTACACTGTCTGTGCTGATGATTTCTCTACAAGTAGCCTGCACGGGGGTAGAGATGGGAGGCCTCGGTGGTGAGCACCAACACTCCCCCTGTGTTTAAAGTTCACACTGGGCCATATGGTCCCCGCAGTAGGGGGTGTTGGTGGAATTATTCACACGGAGCGCTCTGAATCACCAAGATCCTGGTATCAACCTCCAAGATAAGGGGAATGTCTCAAAGGCTTTGTGCTCCGGCTTCAAATCTCAATCCTCAAGAGAACACCAGAAGCCCCATCCTTGCTTACACACTCCCTCTTCCCACTCTCTCCCTCAATGTGTCCCTCTCTCTCTTTCATATCCTCACGCACACACACACACTCTCACACTCCCTCTCTCACATCCACACTAGTACAGTGTGACAAACAACGCCACCCTCTGCAGCGCGAAGCCAAAAACCTGTGACATTTTAGAGGAAATAATATGAACTCATCCTCCATGACCAGATTTTGCCCCCGCCGCCTAATCCTTGAGTGCAGCCTAATTAAGTACAAACAGCAGTCCTCGGTTAATGCCAACAAATGGGCTGCTGCCGCTGCTGGATCGGCCGATTATTAAAGGGATGCACATTTGTTGTTTCTACATTCTAATGCAATTACTCACCCATTATGACCATGTAATTGTGCAGTCATTAATTGTGCATCCAGTCTGTAACGTCAAAAGGCTCACTGTAAAGAGTCATGGTGGTTTTTTTTTTTGCGCCCAGGGACTCGAAGCTCAGCTGAATAGGGATTTACCCAAATGGATTGAGATACCTGAACGATGGTGATATCGTAATGCTTTTGTGCAAATCAACATTCATCCCTTACTGTAGTCTATTAGAAGATGTCAGAGGACGGGAACAAGGCCTCGCTCGCTGTTTGAATCATGACTCATTTGTGTTCAGTACTTTTTTGCGCCTCATTCTTTGCCATCTATTCCCATCCTGCCCTAATGTTCCACTGATAAGAATGTCCTATTCATTCTGCGTTCCTCACCGGTTGCTACAAAGAGAGAGAGAGAGAGAGTGACTCTACAGGCATTGAATGAAAAGCACATCTATTTCTGAGGGGGAGCGCGAGCACGGTAGAAGATAATTATTGATTTGAAATAAGAAAAGATAAGACTCAACCTTGAGCAGCCCAGCGATAGCGTGCAGAACAGAATAATTAATGGGCCTGTCTTGTGTCGGGACAAGCGTTCACACTGAGACGAGCGTATTGATTTTAAACAGATAAACTGCGTAACCCTTTGTGAAGGGTTTGACAAACAATTTAATTGGGGGGAAAAACAACAATATTCCTCACCCTTTCCATCTCCCTTTCATCACGTCCCTGAGCTGTTTTTCCTCTGCCTGACCTATGGAAACAATTACTGTGCATCAGGACTTGTACTGCCTCCAGACTACCAAGGAAGGCTGGTGTAGGATGCACACACTGATTGGGGAATCTAATCAGTGGTGGAACCTGTCTCCACTCCAGATGCCTGTGTTGAAACTGGGATTACTGAAGCCTTTTAGCTGTATTGCCCCCTCTCTGCTTCTGTCAGAGAGAGAGAAAGATGGATCTGCCTGTTTAAATGTACCTGGCTGCTAGAGCTGAAGCGGAGATAATTTACTGTTCCTGTACAACCCTCCTCCTTCCTAATCCCCAAGGAGAGCAGCAAAGAAGCCCCAGTCCTCTCACTTCTTCCCTTACCCTCCCCTGATTAGCGATAGGGGCCGTTTGATCATGTTTCCCTGCCTGTCCTTGTGATTTGTAAGCTGTTTAAACGTGAACGAGGCAATTAAATAAGGACGAATGGCGCGTAGGAGAGTGGGTGCCGCGGTGATCATTAGCGATGAATTACCCTGGTGTGCACTCAAACACTTGGGAGGACTTTCAGGCGGACCACTCCTGAGGATCCAGATCCAATCTAGCCATTGATTAACAGAGACTTGTTCTTCCTGTGAAATCACTCGACGAGGATTTTAGGGCACTCATCCGGTCTTATCGAGATAGGCTAACATCAAAGGCGAATGAAGAGGGATTGGGTAAATGGGCTCGCCTTGCCCTCCATGTAAGAGACTTAAAGGAGCAAGTCTTGAATTATTGCCTCATGTAAATAATCTACTTGGCTTGTTTTTTGGGGAGGTGAGAGAGGAACTCATGAGTCACTCGGGGCAGAGAACACTCATAGTACTTTGGAAGCTCTCATATTTCCCTTGATGGGAATCAACGGTGGGGGCTCCATCTCCAGGAATGTAAACAACACGATGTTCCTGACTTGTGTGATCTGCCCTAACAATCTGAATGTGTTAAGCCGGGGAGATGTAGAGGTATTAGTTTTTGAGGAGGACTCTCATATCCTCTGAATACAAATATTGCATTCAGTAGCCTAATTCCCCTAATTTGAATATGATTTGATTTAAGCTGAATAAATAAGTGCCTCTATTAGTCTCAAATTGGAAGGTATGAAATTGAAAAATAGCATAGTGCCTTTAGTTAAGAGTGGTATTTAACCAGAGTGTCAGGGGCAGTCTCTTGTAAAGCACATGTTATATAACACAGTCTGTCCATACATTAGTGGAATGCATTGCATAGTTGGAATTGCTCTTCCACTGAACAACACCAGAGGGTTTTAAAAGCAGAGGTTACTGGCTGAGGACATTTTGTTCAAAACAATTTCTTTTCCTCTGCTCCCTCCCATCACTGAGTGAGCTTAGACTGCAGTAGATGGAAAGGGATTTTCTCTCCCTAAATGGCCAAGGGGGCCGTTTACGGTGTCACTACTATGGGATCACATGATGTTTGAGGGTGTAAAGGTCTCGAGGCAGCTGCTCCTTTTCGGATGGGATTTTCGAGGCGTCCAGGAGCAGGGCCCCATGCTGTCTGCACTGAAAGGTGGAGCAAATACTTCTAGGGAAGGGAAAAAAAAAAAAAAAGCTGAAATCCTCAGTAGCTGTGTGTCTATTTGAAATGGGTTCTGGAGTCCCTCGGCTGCCTTCATGTTATAAACACCCACAGTGCTCAAATTCTTCCTTTGTCAAGGAGTCATAACAGGTGTCTCAGGAAGGAGTTTTTTCCCGGTTAGCATATTTTCCACTTGCATGGAAAGTTTTTTTTTCTTTATTAGGAACATTCTGCCCTGGGTAGACCCCTTGCCTTGAGACATGATATGCAGACTTTCTTTGAAGCAGTAAAGGTTACTTTCACACTTGCTCAAAATTCGGCCATGCCGAGTTAAACCAGGTTGTGCTCAAGTATTAAACACCTCTGGCTGACATATGTTGGTAAGCCATGATGCATTTTGCATACAGATTACTCTTGTCTGCAGCGAGTATGTGCAACAGATGTAAGACATTTCTAGGTTCAGTCTGCAAATTCAAGCATGCTAACCCTAAACATGCAACCTTTGACCTCCCCTGAAACTGTTTTTTTAATCCTAAAAAGGGAATGCATTGGCACTGTGCAGCAGAGCCTTTACATAACCAGGGCTCCTTGGGATTACACGCAAGCATTTTCTCAACAAGCCCTCTTACTCAGTTAATTTAAGGGTGGAATTACACATAACGCCAGTAGGAAGGGTATGGTACACCTTGAACTATTTACCATGTCATTGGATTTTTTTCCCTGATGTAAATACACTTACAAATGGACAGTCTTCAATTTACAGCTGAGAAAAAAAAGCCAAGGACCTCCTAATGTGTCGAATCATCTTGACTGCAGTTAGGTCAATTTCCTTAGCAGAGTGGACACGTTTATGTAGCCAGCCCCCTGGGAGGCTGTTTGTGTGAACAACGTGGAGAATACACATTATTCATGTTCGCAGCTCCCCAGATAAAGACTCTATCTTCCGCCATAGCCCAATTTTGCATCACGTTACGCATAAGCATTGAAGCTGTTGATGTTTGAAATGGCAGCATGATGGGGAAAATACTAAAATGATAGAACAGCCTTCAGTATTTCACTGTAGACCCAAGAGTGTTCCTGTGGTTTGTGTTTGAAAACTCAGCAATTGTTTACTCCCCATTCCCCGATGTCATGTCTGTTTTCTTGACTCACTGTGTTTAGTCTGTTACAGTCATTTCCAAACTTTGCTGTATGGTTCAGACATCAAACATTAAGTCAGATATGGTCTCTCTCTAAACAAGTTATCTGGCTATGAGATTTTTCTACACAAGGAAATTGTAAACCTTATTTTTCTAATTGCCCTGAAAACTTTACTTATAAAATACAAAATAGTGGCCTGTCTCTACAAAGTCAAAGATGAATAGTTTCTTTTATTTCACGCATCCCTTTGAGGGCGCAGTTCAGGTTCCTCAGAAATGATTTTCACCTCTCATCTTGCTTTAATATTGTATGGCTAACTACAACCATGTGCGGACAATGTTACTTATTCGCTTTTATCAAGCTGACATTTAGACCCTAACTGCCTCTTTTCAACTCCTGCAACATTTGTGGTCAAGTATCCCAGCAAGCAGATGCTTGCTTCTTTTATTTCTGCCTGTTTTCCTTCTGTGGAATGTCACCCTTGAAGGACAGTAAAAACAAAACAAAAAAAAAGCGTTTTTCACTTTCAAGTTCATTATATATGTGGACATATTGTCTTCTTTAAAGCTTATTTACATCAAAACATTGTATCTTGTGGTTAGGAGTACAGGAAATTAGATTGCAAGTGAGCAGTTAGACAAACAGATAAAATAAGCGGTTAAAATAGTTCAATTGTATTATGTAATGAATAATTAATACTGAGTTTATCTGCCAGGGCTGTGGAGGGAAACTAAACTAAAAAACAAAACAAGTCTTTTGCCGTACCATGTGCTCATTACAAAAGAAAAACTAGCTCTGATTCTTACCCTGGAAATACAATATTTACTTACGGTGCTAATCTTACTATGTCAAACAGATGTTAGCATTCATTTAGTTGTGTCTGTGTCTACCTGATGAATGTAAGTCTAGTACTCACTCTGCTTTTAGCTCTAGTTTGGCCTTCACCAACTGGTGTTTAGCATGCTCCACTGTGCTCACAAGCTAACTGCTTGCTAACTTTCATTGTGCTTTTGAAAACAGTAGATTTAAAACCAAAAGATGAGCTAAAAGGCTAATAAGCTCTGCAGAGTAAAGAAGTGCAAAGTCTGGTGATAGTTTGCAGCTGTAAGCGACCTCTTTCAAACTGCATACAGTCCTTTGAGACACTGAAAATGTGTTAACATGCAAATGATCTGTTGAGATGCCAAGTTTTTTATGCTAACATAATATTAGCATGTTAGGATGTGAAAGTTTATTATTTAAGTCTGACATGCTAGCATGCCACGTATCCTAAGATGTTATGTTAGCACCCTAAGATGTGCGTAATATGTGCATATAATATATAGCATTAATATATAGCAGGTTGTGATGCTAACAGCAGTATTTTAGCATGCTATGTTAGCCTGGTTCTCTGGAGTTTAGTTATTGTGTGTTGTGTCGAGAGGAAACTGTGACATGTTGATAGTGATAAAAGGTCAAGGACTCACCAAAGTCATTAGGATCAATTCTCTGGAGGCCGTAAATGTCTGTACCAAATTTCATAACAGTCCATCCAATTAAATGTTGAGCTATTTCACTCGGACATTTTCACACCCTCTACCTATCTGCTCTTCATCTATGCCTGTGCAACCTCTTGTAATAGATACTATAGGTAGTTAGATCATTTATGGTGCATATGAAATACAATGTCCTACACATGTTAAAATGTGACAGGTGTTAAACCTGTTATCTGCCCATATTACAGGTGGTTGTATTTGGTGTTTACATAAAGCCTTTATCAGTCTGGTAAAGTTTTCTCTTTTATCTCAAACATTGTCTTTTGTAACAATTCTTGTCCTTGTCTTTATTTCAGGTTTCAAGAAATTGTCAAGAGGAACAACGTTGAATACCATGCTGGTGGCTCAACTCAGAACTCAGTGAAAATTGCTCAGGTTAGTCCTCTCTGGCCCTGTGCAGTGTGCCTGAATGTGTTTTGAATATACAGTTGTATGCTTGTAACCTTAGATTTGTCAGCCTGGCAGCCCTGGGAATACACAGCATAGCTCCACAGCAAGTTGACACATTACAGTTTTAGGTGTTGTGAATTCATCAGACCTGCCACGGAGAGAGAAAGGCGGGAAGGATTCATAATATTTGCAGTGTTATCTAGTTGGCCTAATTTCCTGAGACATATCAAACATCAATTAGAGAGAATTACAAGTAGATGCAATTAACATGTCACAACAAATTATATCAAACAAATGCTGATCTTCTCCCTTGCTATTAGACAGATTTGAGCATCTAAAAGAAATTGGTGATTGTCCAAATCTAAAATGGCAATCAGAACTTGAGAAGATTATTCTCTAGATCTCTTTTTTTTTTTAAGTGACTGCAGTAAGTCTGTGAATTTGACATGCAGTGATTAGCTGCTGATAAGGCTTTGGTCTGCTCACAATAAACAAAGAAAAGGCATCCAGCTGAAAAATAATTCTCCTCCAAAGAGAAATGAGTGCAGAAGCTAATTGAGAGGCTGATGTTTGTGAAAGCGCCGACTCCTTCGTGTGTGTGGGTTTTTGTTTGTACATGTCAGTGGAGTGTGTAGAGTTGGTATTTGTACACATGTGCATGTGTTTGTGTGTGTGTGTGTGTGTGTGTATTTAGCACAAGATTGATACAGAGAGAGAGAAAAAAAGAAAGCAGGCAGGCCCTCAGGCTGCCACCATCTCCATGCTTTGGAGACAGTAAACATCCTTTAAAAAGAGACGCGGAGCTGCGCACCTCCATACAAACGCTCTTTAATTATCAAGATCAGAGGCGTTTGCATAAACTTCAGTCACTCACACACATTAACTGCCAACTTGATTTTTTTTCTCTTAAATATAAAAAAACGATGGACTCACTTTTCCATTTGAGTCATTTACAACCTTGAAAATTGTGATCTCAAAATTTTCAACAGATTACTTCCCCCTTTCTTGTCATTGAGACTAGCTAAAGCCAGGGGTTTAGTTTGGTCTTCCTCACTTAAGACATAGACATTGACACGAGTTTATTATGTTTTATTTAAGAAGACATTGAAGGAACTGCCCCAAGGTCCGTATCAACTCTCTTGTGAAATCAGATGGGGAAGGAGATTTTTATTGCTGGCCCCTCCTGGAAAAAGAGCCGTCATGGCCTCTGTGCCCTGTGAGAGGCATTCAGTCAACTAAATTGGTCTTATAATGGCATGGCAGACCCCAGTCAAATGTTATTCTACTCTGTTTATTTGGATATTTACCCCCTTCAGAGGGGAGATGTCGAGCTGATTCTGAAATGCTCAAGATAACAAGAGTGTTTTCGTCCCACACCCAGAAGTCTCAGAAACAGTTTCTGTCAATATATACCTTGAAGCGCTGACTTTTCCACATTTCACTTTCAGGTGATGGTGTTCTTTTATGAAAAATGTATAATGCATAACCGGCTCCCAGATTATCACATTGTAGCACCTGCAATATGTGAAACTTCAAACCCTGCTGTATTGTGGAAGCTGAACCTTCAAACACGAATGATATGCACTGCAGCACAGAATCCACATCAAAGGGCCCAGTGACTAAATGAGATGCTCGATCCAGGGCAGGTTTGCTCAGGAGCACCATCGCCGCTGGAGGAGAGAGAGAAGTGTTCAGAGGCTTTGCACAGGAATCGCTGCACACGCTGGGAAAACCCAGGGTGTGGGAGGATCAATGCCTTCGCCAGTAGAACTCGTACTTTCCTCCAAAACCCAGCCGCTTCATCGGAGGCTGTAATAGGTTAAATACTGCCGCTTCATCCCAGTTAAGATTTCTGCACTATCAAGGAAAAGCTAAACCTTGGCTTTAAGAAGATACAGAATCGATGGTAATTGGATTTAGTCAAATGAGAATTGACCAAGCTGAAGCTTAGATGGATAAGTATTGTTTTCCTCTAACCACAGTCTCTGCCGTGCTCTTTGATCGAAATCATCCGTAGCAGTGTTTGCTAGTCGTCGATTGGTTGCACTCAGTGCTATCTTTAGCACTGGGACGTTACTTTTTTTTTTTTTTTTAAATTTTCATGCATTATTGCTCCTGTCGTTACATATCCATATTCAAAGCACACATCAAGACAAACTAGAAGTCCCGAGGTAGATGAATCAACACATTTGTACTTCCTTAGCTGTGCACCAGTACTCCTCTATAAGCTGTAGTTGTTGTTTGGATCAAGTCAGCGAAGTTACAAGCTTGTATGCAGAGCTCTCTGGCTCTGATTCTACAGGAAAAAAAGTGCAATGATAGAAGTAGGTTAGAGGTTGTTGTCTTTGCCCAGGCTCTAACAAACACCATGCCCTGAAGGGGCATCTGACATAAAGGCTCACCTAGTGGATGTTGCGAGGCTGTAAGGTAACAAAAACCAGCCCAGCGTTGCATGCTCACATACAGCCTCACACATCAAAGGGCTACTGCTCAGATAGGGCGCGGCGGGAAACCACAATCATATTTTTTTTCAGTCATTTACAAAGTTGAAGGGGGGGGGGGGCTGTGGCCTCTCTGAGCATGTGATCTGGAATTTGGTACCACTGAGCACGCATGGTGTTTATCACAGGTGACAGAATCGGTGGGGGGAGTCAGTTGACTGGAGGGCTGTATCAAGGAGCACAGTCAATTCATTTAGACAGAACATCAAAGTCCTCCAACAGCTCCTTGGGGCCCTGAGATTGAAGTCTGAGCAGAGACAGGTTCATAGGGAGTTATTGCTGCTGCCAGGGAAGTAGATCCTACTCTGAGTGCCTCGTGTAAACCGTGCATTCTCATTATGATCCTCACAAATCAACACCATTGACATATTTTATTTCTTTGCGCTGTAAGCAGGCTTTGTACCCATCCACCAAAGGGAAAAATTGCTTTGTGTAAGTGCCCTAGCTGTGAATGTGTCACAAAAAGTTATGATTGAGTATGTTCCCTTCTCTGTATTTAGATTTTGTGTGATGTTTGCAGTCTGCATCATCAATTCACCCTGATGTCTTAATTATTGTTTAGAAAGTAAAGGCTTTTTGAAAAATCTGGCGTCTCTGTTATGGTTATGATGCCTGTTTAACATTTCCTCAGACTTGGTCAGTCGTGGAAGGGGTGAATGGGGCCCAGACTTGGATGTTGGCTCTGAACTCTTAATTGGAAACGCATGTGCACCACACTGTTGAAAGTTGTATTTAAAAAACAGAAAAATCCCACAGCACTACTTGACTTCGAAAAAGGTCCTCACCAGCTCATATTTTGCAGGGGAATACTTAAACTGGGTTTGATGTCTCATTGAAGGCATTGACTTATTTCTTGGGGTGAAAATATTCCATGACCTAATGTTTGGCTTTTACAGCTCGTTTTGTTAAATAAATAAAGAACAGCAGCTTGCCTCTATTTGAATGGGCTAAATGAAGAAATGCCTACGTCTGGTACCACTTAGAGCAAAGAGGACAGTTAAGGAGAAAGAGTGGAGCTTTTGTGTGCAAACTATGCGACTGAACTTTCAGGAGGATGTGCTTAGACGCTAAAAGAGGGCATTCACAATTTTACTGTTGCTCTCTGTTTTCACTTACATTCTTCTCACACTTTATGATTTCGTGTTAAGACAAATATTCTTTGTCCGTGAATGGACGTGGTGCCTGGGATCTACATGAGCGCTTTGACTTTTTCTGTTTTGGTTTTTTGATCACATTTGAGTGAGCTTGTAGTTGCATAGATCTTGGCGCAGCTGTGCCTGAAATGAGCATGCTAATGACCGATTAAAACCTGAACCCTGGTGGGCCTTTGAGTTGCATGCTGCAGAAATCAACCCTCTCAAGTATGCGCCTGTTGTTAAAGCAAAAGCCTCTTGTTTGTTTTAAGACAGGTTAATTGCAGAACCACTGTTGGCACCCACTCTGAGCCGTTTTTATGGCACCGGGGTCTTGCCGTTTCCTCCCCATTAGGAAGCAGTGGAAGGTCACAGTCTGTTAAGCTTCTTGCGAGAGATGCATGAAACCAAATGGATTTTTTTTTTCTTTTCTTTTTCATTCCCATTTCCACTCATTCTAGACATTCCAGGTGTGCAAGTGTGCACTTGAGGGGAAGGGGGGGTGGGGGGTGGCCTGCCATTGTTTTCCTCGGCACAAGCAGCGGAAGCAAAGAACGCCTCATTCGCTTTGATGAGTGATGTGTTCATGCGTGGGCTTCAATGTCACCCGCCATGAGGCAGCTGTGAAGTCGCAGCTCACGTCTGTGGTGCCATTTACTCAATGATGAAGTGGGGAGATCTCTGTTGGTTCCACATCCACCTCCCCTTTTACACACACACCGTCTGAGCTTGTGACCCCCCCTCCCCACCTCAACTGTATTGTGACTGTACGTCACAGCTAATACCAGCATGCACTAAATCTCAAGCTCTGCGATCACAGTGATAAAGGTTGACTGGGCGATTATGCAAGGTTTTGTCATCACAGGGATTTGTTAACAGCTGATGGCCCCACCGTGTGACGCCTTCTTTCTTGTGTTTCCTCGAATTTCACTTTCACACGAAAATAATTTGATTTAATTTTCCCCTCAGATACACAAGACTTGTGTTGCCCTGGTGAGAAATGGCACAGATTGCTGTATAGGTGACATATTACCGTCCCTGTTGAAGTTAATTTGCCGTCAAATTTGCGACTTAATTTAAGCTGCCAAAGGGAAGACATGGGGAGTAGATTGTAACTCATAAGTATGCATTGGAAAGAGTGTTGATTAACATTGAGGGCTCGAGAGACAGACTCACTCAATGTGTATCATCTGGCCTCAGAGGCTGGCAGTGGAATTGAATGTGATATCTTGCATAACGTGTCCTTGCTTTAAGTCCTTGGTTCCAGGCTTAGGAAGAAAGGCTGCACCATTGGCTTGCTTGGTTTTTGCTTGGCTGTTGTACAGTTACCCGGGCTCCAGGCGAGCTCTGAGTGAAATCTGAAAGGACTTGTGAAACAGACAGTAGTCTACATATCTGGCAGCATTCTCATGTCAAATTACAGAATGATATTTTGCACAGGACACTTGGTACGCCTGCCACGTCGCTGTATTCTGCAGTTAAAAGCAACCACTTGGGATATTTGGTTCACAGGCAATGAAAAAAAAAAAAATGTGCTCACATGGCTGTGTAATGGTCTGAGAGCCTTTCAGACTGTAAACAATGGTTCATTAAACGAGCTGTTGGTTGGAATCGTCCACTGACACAGGTCAAGTAACTGATGAATGAAAGGATGATTGTGCATTTTACACAACTGTTCTACATTTTCACATGATTATTGAGCGATGCCCCTCTCTCATATTTCCCCGCAGAATGTCTGTGGCAGTAGTATTTATTTGGCACATTCTCAGCATGCTCCCACTCTTGCGGTTGAAGTGTTGCATAGCAACTGAGAAAAACAGCTTTAAATATTTTGGTTAAAAAGGTTTTAAGAAAATAAAGAACAGCCTGCAATTACTGTTCATTTCTCCCGAGTTCATAAGTTTAAGGAGCTGTAGTATTGTGCCAAGTAATAAATGAAATACCAAATTAGGCTTTGTGTTTGCTTGGAAAAACTGAGAAACGGTATGTCTCGAATATTGCGTCCCCTTGTGCCAATTCAGTTATTCATCTATAGTGATTTTGTTTATCGAATAAATGCTGGCAGCTGTCTGCACCTCCACTAATTCACAACTGTTTTGAAACAAAGCTCACAGTAGTTTTCAGAGTGCAGCTTGGCTCAGTTTTAAAGCCATCTGAGTATATCTGTGACAGGATGGAAAATGTGTAGGTGAGTGCAAATTTGAAGTGATGTGCCGCAGGAAAACGGATAGGGATGGAGCGGCGGGGATGGGGGCGCATGTGGAGAGAGAGAGAAGGCTGGATGACGCACAGCAGGTGACAGACAGACACTAATAGTAATGGCTCTTATCAGTGCTTCGCTCGCTCCCTCTTTTCACATGGGCTCTGACATCCTCCTCCTACTCCACCCCCTCCATCTAGCAGGGGGTGCTGGGAGCTCGCTGGGTTGTGCAGCCCGCTCAGACGGAAAGAGCCTGCCAAACACCGGTCCCCTCACATATAAATTGCATCATTAACATCGCCTAGATTATTCCAAGCTCTCCCACCGGGTTTATGGCAGCACTGGCTCAACTTAACTATTTGACTCACTGAAGACATTCAGGTTTCCTGAGTGAGCTGTGCTCAGATCTGTGGCAAGGTGCACCAGTTCTATTCTCTCTTAAGGTTTTAAACAAATCCAGAGGAAATCTGTCTGTTTTTTTTCACACTGACAGGCTTATTATATAGTCTAATGTGCTTTATTTCCCGTCTTGAGTTGTCAAAACCTAAGTTGTGTGTCGTCATGCCCAGCAAAGGAAGGTAATATGGTGAAAATGTATGCGGCAGGACATGGCTAAAATCAATTTCTATAATAATCACAATATTTTTGTACTTTCTAATTATATATCGCAAACATTTCATCTATGAAACAATCAAATTAACGTTCAGTCAGACAAGAGTTTTTTTATATAATACAGTATAATACAAAAACTTTGAGTGATTTACCTTATGTGTTTGCACTGTCTAAAATGAAGTGAGAGCACAATATATTTAATCTTGATGTTTCCACTGAAAGTTGATAAACATTAACATTAAATTATAATTATAATATATAAACAAGGATTTTTTTTCTGACTTTGATGACATTGATGTCTATCACAATATAGAGAATGTATCACACATAAAATAATCAAATGAATGTTCATTGTGTAAAGAAAAAAAAACGTCAATAACTAATTTTGTTAGTTTTTAATTACATATATCTGTGAATCGATCATTTGGATAACTACATTTTGTAAGATATGATTCCATTATGATATGATTTAGTGTTGAAAGGATTAGATTCAGAATAATTGATTAGTCAGTGAAAAGAAAATTAAAGTAATGTATCAAGCAAAAGATGTCAAACAGTCTCTAGTTCCAGACTCTTAAATGTGAGGAGGATTTGCAGCTTTTCTGTGTTTCCTATCTTTGTAAAACGAATATCTGTAGGGTTGGTCAGACAAAAGATGCAATTTGAAGACATTATCTCGGGCTTTGGGAAAATTAGTTTTTTTTAAACTATTTACACTATTTTCTTTCATTTTGTAGACTAAAATAACTACTTTATCAACTCAGAAGAAAAAAAATCAACAGATTACTTGATAATAAACATGATGATTACTTTCAGTCCTAATATGATTCCAGTGTTTTATTGCACACAAAGCTGTAGTTGCTATAAACTTAAACACCACACACCTTGACTCTATGCTGCTAGTTGTCCTTTTAAATTATTTAAGACAGCCCACGAGCTGTTGCACCTCAGACGGAGGCTCTTAAGCCCATTTGACATCTGCAGCAGAGCTGGATGGAGCTTCTTCCTCAGATCAGTTGGCAATTAACTCTGTAATTACTATCCGAGGTCAGGGTTAAGCTCTGAGTTAAAGGTTGGAGCAGCAAACATTTTTATATGATCCTCTTACTCTGTTATCCTTTCTCACTGCTACAAGGTTTTACCTCATGGGGAGAATACATTACATAAAGCCCCTTGGCAATTACTCCTCAATGAATATCCTCATGGTGTATAGTCCATATGATTAATCTGGAATCCCCTCATGCCCCTGTCCAACCACAGGCTGGGCTCTGCTTACCATGCAAGTTTCATTTTCACCTGAACAAATGGCTCCTTTAGACAAAAAGTGCCAACCTTTTAGTTTTACTGGCTGCTTAGGAGACAAAAAAAAAAAAAAAAAAACCAAGAGAAAAAGAGATGAAGAGCACCTCCTCTTGCAGCAATAACAGATATCCCAACAAGGAGAAAAAAGAGGGGTTGGGTCAGTGTAGTTGGTGGTGGTGGTGGTGGTGGGGGGGAGAGGGAGTTTTTTGGAGGGTGGACGCTTAATAGTGTTGAATAAAAGAACATTTATTTTTGTGCTTCGGCCTGTAACAGCCTCAGGAAATAGCTCAGTCTCTTGATCGGGAGCAAATCCTATTAACTTACAGTGCTCTCACTCAGGGTAATGGGCTCCACCTTGAGACTTGGGAGAGCACTTTTCCCTCTGACACATTGATACCGGTGTCTGAAGGGCTTGGCGTAGGGTAGTCTAACACTCGGGCAGAGACTAATCAAGTCAAACAATCTGCCGGGCTGGAGCAACACGGAGTGAGGATGTTGATATCCAGCGAGCTCATTCAACAGGCCCCTTCACACGTTCCTAACCCAATACCAAAGGATCAGTGCACGGGATCAGTTCAAGATCAGGTTATTCGAGCCCCTGAGAATTGTAAAGCGATCCCTGAGCAGCTTTTGCTTTCTCAGGAGTGATCGGAGCTGTCGGCTCTGTTATAGACTGCTAGAGCTAGGGCCAAAAGGGAACTCCTGGGGTCTCCATTTATTTCTGTCCAGCATGGGGAAGGACTGTGTGTCTGTGAAAGTGTTTACACAGTATGTGTGTGTTTGTGGGAGAAAGTGAGAAAGAGAAACTCAATTTACAGTATGTGGGTAACCACCATCCCCAAAGCCAATTGGTAGAGAAACTCCAATATCTTTTAGTGAAAACATGGGGTACCTCTAGTTTATTATTTTCTGTCAGGAATCTGATGTTTCAAAAATGGCCGTAGTTAGTCTAAAGCTGCCACATACTGTAATTAGCCTACTGCGAGAACCTCCGGAGAAATGGGAGCTCTCTATCAAAGCATAACTACTCCAATTAAGAGACTGAAATTCGCCTTTGTGAGTGGCGATAGATTTCTCCTCCGCTCAAAAGCATCATACCGCTCATTTCAGCACACATGTTGTCGAGTGTTGACACCTTTTGAAACACCTAAACGTGACCATGTTTGATGCTATGTGACTCCACTGATGGATCGCCTCAGCCCGGACCCGCTCATAAATCCATGTTCAATGGCATGTTCTTCTCCTGTCACCATTACCCCTTGTGCCTGCTATCATCCGGCTGTCTCATGTCTGCAGAGTTACAGTGTGCACCTGTCAGGTACAATTTATGGCAAGCAATTTGTTGTGTACCGTGGGACTTGCAGTTCCTTGAGAACTTTTTTTTTTTTTTTTTGTATTTGTTGCACATTATACATGGTTGTTTCTCTAACACCATTTCTAGCCAAGTGTGAGAATCGACTCTCTCCAGGTTTTGTGATTTGTTTTGTGCCCAGATAACTTGAAGGATTACAAGCCCCCCTTTTGGGGTTTTAGATTATCTAAAAAGTGCATTGTCACTAAGCCTCAGACAAGGCTGTTTTTCTTAGTTCCTGAAGTGTTGACATTTTGGAGGTTCATGGTTTTCTCCGAATAGCAAGTTAGTTGTTAGTTGGCAAGTTAGTCATTGTTAATGGGCTTGTGATGAGCTGTCACCAGCTTTGTTTGATACAATAAAAGGAAATGAATGCACAGCAATTAGATGTTTGTTCTGTGTTATTGTTGCACGACTGCGCCACTGCTGCTTGTGCTCTCAGCTAGGATTATCGCCCCTAAGAGGGGGAAGCATTACAAAATGACAGCCTCTCATGTCGAACAAGTCAAGCTGATTCAGTGAATATTGAAGAGGTTCCCACCACATGTTCTCCTGCATGTTAAGGGAGCAGCGTTAACCTTGTTTTGATTTGCATCTCCTTAGCAATTAAGATAATATGTCGTAATTAGAATTTTAATGTACCGCTGTGAGATTTTTGATAATTATACAGAATTCTCTGCGGTGATTTTCTCTTTGCCTGCTTGTCTTCACAGATGAATTCATGGCTGATTAGATCACTGCTCTAATCAGATTTGAGTTACATTGTAAGACATCTTCCCACATGTCTCTGTCAAGCTGAGTTACTCAGTGGAACCGCGAAACAGTTAATGCAACTACACATATGTTGGTTAAGGAGTTTACAAATTGTGCTTTGTGCAAGCAGCAGGTTCCTTCATAGCAGCGGACAAAAAGCTGAGGTGGAACTTCAGTCACTCAGTCCCATGTGATTAAGTATAATGGCTAGTTAGCTGAATACAGGGTTGAAGTTGTGTCTGAAATCACTCCTTGCTTCACTCTTACTCTCTTATGTACATAATAAACACACAGGAAATGGAGATTTTTCAACATCACTTGCAGATGTAGTGTCGCAGTACATTTAGCAATAACTCTCTGTTGCATAATGGGATTTCTTTTGCTAAAAGTATGTGTGAATGCTTTACATTTTTATTCCATTTGAGTGCACTACATACTACATAGGTTTTACAGTCAAATGAGTCAGCTGTTAGTAGACGATAAATTGACCTTTTAGCCACAGTACAGGTGTAGATTTAGCAATAGCAAAGGCAGTCAGCTGGTTGGCTGGTCTGAAATATTGTATGTTTTAAATGGACTGATAAAGGATTATAAAGTGTAGGGATCCTGTTTTCACCTAGCATCATAGGTTAAATTTCCACTTGCCTACATTTGAGTTCAGTTTAGCATTGTCAGCTAACTCCAGGCATATTAAAATGCTAATATTGCAATCTTAGATAGCATTGATGTTAGCATACTGTATGATCTACCAATGCTTTAGCATGCAACAATGCATGCTAAAGATTAGCATATTGAAATACTACGTTTGAGCATCACTAATGCTATACATGCTAGTGTTAATGCTAATGCTGTAGTTGTTTATCAAGTAAAAATACCAGCACTTTCACAAGTGTAGAGGAAAGTTTGTTTATTCATATCAATTCATATCATCATAGACTTCCAGGTTTGAGTAGGAGCCTACCAACCAATCATACATGAGTATTTTTGTGGTCATGAAAAAATAGAAACATTAGCCTGTTTACTGGAGTGACGGCACTGACACTGTCAGTAGGACAGATGTGACTCCACAAAACAGATCAACATTTCTTTGAATCTGTTTATCTTGTATTTCATTACTCCCCATTACTCCTCATTTTTTGACATAGATATAATGAAGGTACATTAATTAGAAAAATGCAGATTTCAGACTTAATTGGTGGTGTTTTAGTAGGTCAGACTGGCTTTTGAAAATTGATATGAAGGTTTTCCTGCTCAGCTTTGGTCTAGACACCCCAGAATGCAACACCACAATCATTCCCCATAATGCATATTTCATTAGTATACTTAACCTCAATACATTAACTATGGTTGTTTGTTGTGTGTCTGCCTGTGTTTTCACTCTGCTGTTCTCTAGCTGCTTGTTTTTATTCAGTACAAGACAGCAGCCAATATTCCCCTTGGCCTTTTCACTACAATAGTACAAACCAGTCAATATTGGCAGGAGAATATTTTCCTGCCCCAAGTTGCCATAGTATCAATACTTGAGGACGATAACAGGGGCCAGGGTAAATGAGCAGAGATGTGCAAAGAAAAACTAAACCTGAGATCTCTTTGTGGTGCGAAATTGGCCACCACAAAGGAATTAATGACGGATCCTTCCAGCATAATTGTCTAATTATGCCGGGCAGATGGGGCACTGCTTTAACTAGGACACATTGTGCTACCTCTCTAGACTCTCCACAACAAAAGGCAAACCAGTGTGACAGCCTCTTCAGCAGCGAGTGGGAGGGAGAGTGAAAGAAAGAAAATGGAGAGAGAGTAGAGAAGAGGAGGGGGAAAAAAAACGAAAAAAAAAACTGGGATTGTCACTGAGCCATTCCTCCACTCGATATGTTACCACAGAAACAAATGTATGGTGTAAACACTGTGTGGATCACAGCTCCTTGGAGGTGAATCACTGCAGCGTAATGAGGTTGGTTTACATGCTGCTTCTCAGCTTCCCACCCAGGCTAACTCAATACTTAAACCCTCTAATTAAAGAGAATCGGCCACTCGATAATTGATCACATCGGTAGCCTCGGCATACGCCGTCACTGTAAGACTTCACGCCACTGTTTATTAGTGCTGTCTGCCTGCTTTGTCTCCAGGGAAGGAAGAGAGGAGAGAAATGTTACAGGGGAGGGGTAGGCAGGGATGATGCAAAGGTAAACATGCAAGGAAATTAAATCTCTGCTCTTGAAAGATGCTCTTGAAGTAGCAGTGTGGACGATCGGTGGAATATCACAGTTTCACAGTTTTTGTCTCAAGGGTCTCTCAGGTACTTCAGCTGTGAATATCACTCAATGGAAATACTGTTAGTCTTTAGAAGCATTACCTCCTCCATCCAAAAGTTATTAAAGGGGCATTAAGTAATCTATGACTTGTATTGACCTCTGTCTGCAACCAACAGGAATTACAACAACAATGAAGAGACTCTATGTTTCAATACCACACCACTTACTCTTTGTAAGCAGGTTTTCAGTGCACACTATTCTGCTTGACTTGCTTTTTTTGGGTTTTTTTTTTTTTTAGAGATTGTTCAAAAACACTATTGTCCTATGAAGCAATGCATAAAGGAAACAAAGGAGCTCTTCACAGCTGAAAAAATGTAATCAAGTTGCAGATGGTGGCAAGACAGCTACAGGAAAACAAAACCCAAGTAATAAATCTTAAAGATAATTTGTTTTCTTTTTGGGGAGCTTAATTTGCAGTGGTATTCCAAATCAACAGTTTGATTGACGTCTGTTGATGCAAGTATTGTTTCCTGTTGGAACAAAAGAGAGGAGTGCATTGATTTCTTATATACTAACTGCTAACAAAGTAACAATGAAAATGAGTCTACTGTATATACTGTGTCATATTAGAATGTCATTCGAAATTGGGACAAGACTTGTGGTGCGGCTTATGCTAGCCTTTAATTAATATCAGTGATAATTACTATGTTTTTAAGCAGAATTTGACAGCCTGAAATTTTGTTATATGCTATGCATATTTTTCTTGTTTTTCTTTGTTTTATTTTCACCATCTAGCTCCTCTTTTTCACTTCAGATGGTTATTATTGACCTGCGTTATCTTTACCACTGAGGTCTGTCACTGGGTTTTGAAGCAGGCAGACAGGTAGTGACAGGACCGGCTATTGAGCATCTTCAGGACCTCTGACTTATAGATTTCCTCTGCCTCCCTGTGGCGCGGGGTAATTGCTGAGTTTCAAAAATTGATTTATGGAAAGTAAATGTATCATCAAGGCTAGGACTGGGACTGCACAAGGAGTGGATTGACTGTGTTAGAAGGCGAGGAAACAGAAGAAGACACAGCTGCTGGAGGAACGTCACGTACAGCAGCACATATTTGTGGTAAACAGGTCTGGAGTAAATACCCAGAGTACACCTGCAGAGCAGACAGAGCATGGTATTACAGGCGGACCTGAGCAGGTGTGGTGAAGTCGAGGAAGATGTACGATGGAGCTAATTTCTTCTGAAAGGTTATCTGTCCTTTTGTTCCCTTGACTTAATCTTTAAAGCACTATGGTCACCATAGACACAGCAGTGCAGTATCATGCTGCTTAACTGTACTGAAATCAGTTATTAGTCATTTAAGATAACACAAAATTACTCCTATTAAGAATTAACATAAAATATTTGTTCCATTACTGAGTGCATGCCATTATTACCTTGTCAAAAGGGCTGCTAGGTATGGAACTGTGTAAAAATATGTAGAGGCAGGAAGCTATAATTAAGGCTTATTCATCAAAATGACTTTTTGAGTAAAGTCACCATTATTAGATTTATTCTATAAGTTACATCTCATTTGTATTTATGAGCTTTACAGCGACCTGACCTTGACCTCCGACAAATAATTACAGTTTTCCTTGACCTGATGCTTTTGTACAGACTGATCTGATCAGTCTGTCATGTCTGCATTGGCAGCCAACCATTTGGCACCTCACCAAAGACAAACATATTATTACCAAGTGGGTGTAACTTCCTTATGCCAATCACAAAGTGCTAGTTTGGCATTTCTGAATTCCAGCGGCTGGCAGCTGGTAGCGATTTCCCTGACAACCTTTTTAAAGAAGCCTGCTGGGGCTTTCCCATCATTAACAATTATAAAGAAAAAAATCTTCTCCTTGCATGCACACATACATACACTAAGAGACCAGAAAAAAAAACATACAAACCCCTGTACACTGTGATACAGTCTAATACAGGAGTGCTTTGTAAACCTCTTTTTAATTGTTGTTGGCACTGTTAGATGTTAGAAATACTCTTAAATAAAATGAGGTACAACATAACACTGCAGAGTTCAGCCTGAAAACACACCATTTAGTTGAAATAACACCTCTCTGAAATAGTTTTAATAATAATAATAAAAAAAGACATAATACACTTTCTTTGCCAAGGCTGCATAATCCTCTAATCCCTGACATATTGTTATTATTAAATATGATGTTAATAATAGATGTTTATAAATGTGTCATTTTAATGATATGAATTTTATCAGCATCTGGATCAGCATGAAAACAGATGATGAGAAAAAAGCAAGAATGTTCTATTTTTTAATTATGAAAGAACAAGTCTGATGATAATCTATACTTTTCTTATCACATTAAAAGATAAAAAGCCACAATGAACTGACGCTACTAAAAGGTATTTCCTGTGTGTCGTCTGGACCACAGAACTCCACTGTTGTCCAAAAACTGTTCAAAACACATAAATGAGCTACAGTGATTCACTGGCTGTCATGTTCCTTCATTACCATGAACACGGCCACTGTGGCAGTCTCACATACACCGTCTTTCTGCTGTAAATGCTCACTACAGCACCACACGTGTTCATTTGCTGCTGAAAATAGTCCGCAACAAATGCACAGTTTAAAGTCACGTTTCCCAAAAAAAAAACGACAGCTGCTTTAGGACTTCACTGTGCCTTTTTGAAAAAACAAAACACAATACTTGACTTGATTTTAAAAATTAATATCTTCACTAGGAACAAAATGGGCTTGGGACTGGGATCTGAGCCTTATCCTTTAAGAAGTCCATTATAAGTTCCTGGAAATGCACCAAACACTGATTACTTGTTCCCTGACTCATTGGCCAACTTTTCACCAAATTTCATTGAAATCTGTAACAAGATTTTGAGATATGCTGCAAACTTGAACACAGATCGAAAAACAAGCTGTATCAAAAGCAGAACCTTCCTGTCAGAGACGATGAAAAGTAACGTGTTTTTATGTCATATTTGACTGTTGTGTTTTATTTTTATGTTTTATTGGATTGAATTACAACTTACAGTACAGCAGTTTCAATTTTTCTGGTTATTAAGCAGAAAACTACACATCAACTTTCTTTTCTGTCCTTCAGATATGTTGTCTTTTCTCTCTGAAGGCAGCTGTGTTACAATATATTTCCCCTGACAGAGGCTAGCATGTCTGGCATCACTCTGTGACATTACAACACTAAGACGGCGTTCATACTGAAAAAAGCCCGGCTTTAAACAGCACATGAGGGGGTGCAGTTGTGAGGGTGTGATGTTTCAGATACCAGTGAGACAATGAAATGCGATCCGGGAAGTCCAGTTGGTGGAACGGATTTACGTGTTTAAAAGCTTATTACGTGCCAAAACACACCACAGTGGTTTTACAAGTCTGGAAAGTTATCACGACAGCAACTGCTTTATCTTTCAGGGCAACAGTCTGAAGGTAAACAGCAGAAAGACAGTTTTTCTTATTACAAAATAGCACAAAAATGTCATGTATGTGATTTGCCGCACAAAGCTGCTTCATCTTGGATGACCCCCGCCATGATGTCTCCTCCCCAGAGATAATTTCAGTGTGAATACAGCCTAAAACTACAATGCTGCTTAGATTGTAAACCACAGCCATTACACTTTAGATATAACTGATGTTGCAATGATGGAGGTTTTGTTTTACAAACAGCTGGTTTATACTGAGGTACCATAAGAGCACGTTCAGCTTGTTAGCCTCCTGCTAACTTTCTGCAGAGGTCACAAGGTGAAGTCAAGTTTATTTAACTCAGTATCCGTCTGCACTCATTGTTTTTTTATTTCAAGGGTGTGAGAGAGACACAGCACTTTCCCCCTGGCTCTGAGCAGATCCTCTGTGCTATGTTACTGTAGTGGTGACCTTGGTTCTTCTCTAAAAGCCTTCTGTCGGTGCAGATTCTTACAGGCACACAGCCCTGTAGTGTTGAAAACTCTCTAAATCTGCTCGGCCAAAGCCAACAGAAGAGAAGGGTGCAGGTGCTGCGCTGAAATTGGTTTGCTTTTTGCTTAAAAAGTAAAGAGTGCTTCAGTCAGAATGGCTCTCTCTAAACAGTCTCTGTAACCAGAATCAGCTCCCTGTGCTCTGCTATGAGGGTTATGGTTTCACTGGAATCAAAAAGTCTGTTTACACTGTGTGAAATAAATATATGAATTGGATTCTGATACTAGACTGTATATATTTGGACTATGAAAACTGCTCAGACAGTGATATGTGGCCTTTCCAATAAATATTCAGTGTGGGTTGGGAGTTAGGTGAATCAGTCTTGGCCCATGCTCAGTTTTTAAAGATTATTATGAGGCTGTGATTTCAAGGAGAAAATAGACTGAATAAGATCGAATTCTGTTTTTTGGCAGAAGGAAGGACTTGTTGGCACACAAAACAATATCTAAATAGAAATCAGATTTTTCACTCAAGTTAGATTTAACTGGAGTGCATTGTCCTCCTTTCTGGCTCAGAAACTTTACTGTCTAGAAATGTGAAAGTCGCAGCCGCAGAGTTTCGGTATATTAACATTATTGGCACACAGGGTGTTATATCTGGCAAGGAGAATTCATTTTGAAAGAGCTTGGAAATACCGTGTATGTAAAGAGCATCTGCCACAGACCTTAGTTTCTTCTCTCAACCTGCAAAGCGTTAAATAGGTCAGTAATATTTCCCTTCTTTTTCTGTGGGGTTTGTAAAAACGCACAGGATACAGGACCAAATCATTAGCATGGATGGAATCCAGAGCATTAATGGTAACCAGGCAGAGTCGAATGACATTGTTATTGCAGCCGTTCCCGAGAAAGTGAGGGGAGCTGAAAATTTATATTTGATTTATAGCAGGGTTTGAATTTATGTTCCAACTCTCAAAAGGAAAGTAAGTGATCTTCGCCCGGCTTCTCACAGGAGAGGGCCCCACAGCATCTGGCGCTGGAAACATCTCTGTATCAGAAGGAGTTCCTTCTAGTTTCTCTTTGCACTGCTTAACCACCAAGAATTTACACCTGTAGGGGATATAGTATTACTGTGTTTATTGGATGGGATTCAAGTCTGAGCCTTGAGAAATTATCAGATGAGTGAAATAAGCTGCTCTTTGTGGGAAACGACAAGCAACAGGTTATGAGATGCACTTGATTTTTGTTGTGCTCTAACTGATTGCATCCATTTGCAACTATGCTACTCATGATTGCAAGGACGAAGCTAAGTCATTATTTACCTGGTTTTATTATGGACTAAATGGTATTTGATAGCTTGAGTGTCCGCTCAGTATTGCGGCAGTATGGCATGGATATAAAGATCTTTGATTTGCTCCGCTCAAGTGCTGTTATTTATTGGGAGTTCTTTCTCCAATAGCACGTTGACGAGCAGAAATATACTGCTCACTGTCGCCGTGAGGGTGCTTGTGAATCCTTGAAACATCATATCTTCGCATTATTATCTGCTTGAAGTGATGATACGAATACCATTCTTTATGGTTTTGTAATAACTGCCTTATTTTTCATAGGGATGCAGAGCATTATTTATCACTGGCAGTGTTCATGGGGATTAATGATGCATAACTCTGTCAGAGTTGTCTGGCATACAGCACCAGCCTAAGAAATCTGGAAGGTTATCAGAGCAATAAATCCCAAGTTTTTCGCCGTTGTTTGTCACGATGCACCACGGCAGCCAGCAGTTATGATGGTTCCAGCTTGTTCTCCTCCTCTCCCTCGCTCTGTAAGCCGTCAGAAAAATAACACAACTTGTTTAAGCTGCCAGTTGATAAGGTGGAATTTGATCGCACAACCTCAAAGTTCAAAGCGGGCAACTGTTCTTAAATCTTCTCCTTATTACGTTGACTCTGTCTGCTTCCAGCTGGATGATGGGGTGTAGATAAGGAGCGCGCTGCACACTCTCTCCACCTCTGATGTTCGTTCTTGGCAATGAGAACACAAGCACAGTCTGTTCAGTCTTGCATTTTAACTGTTTTGTCAATTGCCGACATCCAATTCTGTTATGTCTATAAACTGAAAATTAAATTAGGTGTGCAGACTGTTACACAGGTTAAATCTATATCCGCCCAAGAGCAGCAGCAGTATTTCTTTCATCATGGCTTATTTTCTCTGTTTAATTTATTGAATAAATTGCCCCTTTAACTTGCCAAGCAGGAGGAAGCCATCCATGCATTGTCCATGATCCGGGCAGAGAGGAAGATTCAGTCTATTAGTGCAATGATAGGGCCTTTACTGCGGCAAGCTCACTGATTGAATGGCATCCTTCTCAAGGTCAGGCCGGAGCTAAGAGCTATTTTCTGCTTACCTGTGCAGCCAGCCGGCCACAGAATCTGCACACAAACTGCCTTTACACCAGTGAGCTTAGTAAGCGGAGAAGCTCATCACTGATATTTCCAGCTGGTAACATGAAGAGAAACCTCTTTGCCTGCAGAAAAGGACACAAAGGCATGAGTAATATGATAAGTGGGATCCTGCTACAGTGCGTAAAGACATTAGGAATGTTGTTTTTCGATCTGCACCCAGGGCCGAATCATATCCTCCCATTGTGTCCCTGTCAAAGCAAACCAGTGTGTTAAATGTGAGTCAGTTTGCAGCGAACGTGCAGACAGGGTCGGAGGTCAAGCTGGGAGCACAGCTGTTTTGTCTGCTTGTTTCTGTTGAATGCGAGGCGTCTGCTGTTGCTAGCCTGGTTTCCTTGAAAACAGGAGCATTTGGCTGAAATGATGCAGCGTGACCACCATTAACTTATAAGCTGCTTATGTTCAGGGACCTACTTTATATACATGCCTATTAAACAATATAGAAATATGTCAGCGATCCGACACGGGATATACTGGGAGATTAGGGTTAATAATGTCTGGGATGGATTGTTTTTGCTGAATTATCTAGATCATCATTGTCACAAAATGCAGCCAAGACACTTATTAGAGCTCACTTCCTCCCAGCAGTTAATGTCTTGAAGTGAATTTTCCACACTGCCACATTGAATTTGGTTGGGGCCGACCTGTGCTAAGCCCGCAACCGGGGCTGTCATTTGGCATATGTTCAAAAAAAAAAAAAAAAATCTCTTCGGTAGCACGGATCACCCTCGCTGTCACCATATCCGGGGGAGGGCGGTGCCACCTCCACAAGATCAAAGCACCGTGGAAATTCACCATACTGCATACAGGGGAGTTGTGTTGTGGGGTGAGTTGGGGTGGGGGTGGGGGTGGGGGGGTGGTGGTGGTGCAGAACTGATTCACCTGTGCAGGGGCTGAGCGTAGCTGCACTCCCACCAGCTGGAGCCCACGGACCACAGATAGGATTAGAGGCTTTAGCTGCAAAGGTCCCTCATCATCTCGCCGTCTGAACCTTGTATGGCAACAACCCCCGCGAACACAAATGCCACTTTATGATCACTTAATATCACCCCCACCCTCACTTCTCACACACACACACACACACACACACACACACACTCACATACTCAGTAAATCAGCTGTGCTTTTATAGCCACCATTGTCTTTGCAGATAAATAGGACAACCAAGCAGTCTGGGACTCCCAGCCCATGAATCTGGTGTGGAGGCATTTTCTCTCCTCAGCCCCCCCCCCACCACCACAATCAGATAGGTATCACTGCAAAGCCCACCATTGTGAAGCTGCTCCCTGGCTTCTGTATCCGTGCTCAGCCCCTCATGCCTGCCAGGTAAACCCGTCTGCCTCTTTGCTGCTGTGATAGGGGAGTTTGGCTCTGACTGACTGAAACAACATCGCCTTGTTTATCCTGTAAATAATTCACCCCTCCCAGGCAACAGAAACAAAATCAAGGTTGTGTGTTTAACAAGGGAGGCCCACAAAAAAAAAAAAAAAAAAAAAAATCAGGTGTTTCCTTTTTAGATAAACTTGGCGCCTGGAGACAGCGACACATCCCTGATTCCTATGCAGCGCGAAGATGCGGCAGCGAGATGTGTTAGGAGGTGTGTGTGTGTGTGTGTGTTTGGTGGGGAGGGAGGTGGAGGTGTTTATTTTGTGTGCTCACTGAACTTGCCCTTTGATAGCTCTCTGAAGAGGGTGCAGAGATACTGTCGGGGACATTCTTGTCGTGTTAAACATCAGAACCTATGGAGTGTGTCGGCGCTTCATCGGGTTTGATGCTTATCAACGGGGGCTGTTCCTGGGAGCTGTCACCTCCCCGCCCGCCGCCCCGTCTGTGACACACATACGTGTACGCGGACACGCGAGCTGCCTTCGTTTGTTTTGTGTTGTCTAACATCACTCCCCTGGGGTAGTGTACCAGTGTCTAGCATAGGCAGACTGTTTATCCCCCCCCCTCACATGTAGCATCCTCTCTGTTCTGGGTTTGTATTTTCTGTTTGTGAGGTTTCAGACATGGTTGACAACATAAACGGTCCATAAATATTTGGACAATGACAGATTTGTTGTGTGTGTTAGTTTCTTCCCCAGCACGTTGGATCTGGAATGAAACAATTGATGGTTCTGTTTTTTTTTTTTTTATGCATTTTCAGTTTGCACATGAAAAAGAAAATTTGATAATCACACCAGAAATGTTCAATATTACAGAGAACTGAATGAAAAAAGCAGAAATATCACAAAAGTTTTTACTCTTGCCTGAGGTAGAAAAGTTTGGTAGAAGAGAAAAAAAAATGCGATAAATGCAGACGAAAACACTTTTTTTTAAATTCACAATGAATTTGTGGAAGCTGCTGTGTGAACCTTACATGTTACACATGAAGGATCCAAGTGTAAATGAATGGGATGTCGCAATCAGTTCCATTTGATGTGAAAAGCAGAAAAGTGGAATAGTTAAACATTTTGTGAAGGCATCACTTAGTTGTGCTCACCAGTGCACCATGTGGTCCCCAGTGAAAATATGCACTGATTTCCAGGAAGTAACCGTTTTCCAAGAAGTCCCAGGAATATTGGTGTCTTTAAAACTCAGCACTTTGACCCCAGTTATTAAATTTCAAATCTAATGCTGAAGTAGAGCCAAGGCAAAAGGAAATGACACACTGTCTAAACACTTACAGATTGCACAGTACTTTTGAACATCAGCGGAGCATCAATCAGCTTTATATTGTCCTGCAGCCAGAACCTAAAGCTGCATGACAACTGTGAAACAACCATTACAAAAGCAGACTTGAGTAGTGATACACAAGCCTCCCCACCACGCTGGTGTGTCAGCAAGGGACGAGCCAGGCACTGATCAGAAGACAACGAGGATCTGGATATTTGAAGCTGATATTGGGCCAGATTCCCATCGGGCTACATGCTATGCCTCCCCTTTGAGTGTTGATTGCAGAGAGGAGAATGTGGTTGACTGATCTGAAAGGAAATTACTGGAGAGAGAGCTTATCCATGCCTTTGACTGATAATCAGCTCATTATCGTGTTGATCATTTACAGCTCTCCCTCTCGCCCGCTCTCTATTCTTTCAGCTGTGTCACTGAAGCAGAGCACAGAGACTTTTAATGGCTTGGCAGGGAGCCTGCTGTGGTGAGGCAGAGTTAAAACAACCATGCTAGCCCTGGCTAGTCTCCACTGTTACACAGTACAGGTCCCCACCCCACTTATCAACCCTCCCAGGGAAGAGAAAAAATTAAAGAAAAACAACAACAGCGACAACAACATATGCAACCCCGACGTGGGCAGTGCCCTAGCACCCCAACATGGCTAACTGTGCATGAAATTGAACTGATTGGAGTTATTGACCAGAAGGCTCCAGCCCCTGAGAGGACAGGGCGGAGTGTGGGTTGGGAGGGGGGGGGGGGGGGGGGGGGGGCTTGTGTGTTACCTGATTGAGTGAAAAATCCTCAGCCGGTTGCTTTGATGCCTGGCACTTTACAGGAAAGAGTGATTTAATGGAAGCTGCCAGACCTCATCAGTGTCAGCGCTCGTAGTGAGGGCCCTCCGCTCCGCCGTGCTTCATATAAAAGCGCTCGCCATGACAGGTCCTGATGGACAGATGTTTGCTAGTTGTTTTAACTGCTCAGTAAAAAGAAACACGGATATCAGCCTCCACCTCTGGCTCTGAAAGACAGGCTGTGGAGCGAGAGGAGGCTGTTACAGGCCACCCCAGTGTGCAGCACCCTCGCCCTCTGCTATTTTAGGCCTCTATAAATAGCCCTATTGAATTTTTGCCGGGGTTGATAAGCCTATAATTAATGTGACCATCATTAGGCACGGACATGTTCTTCTCAAGAGGACCCCGCTGGTGAGGTGAAGCGAGGAGAATGGAGACTTCTCCTCTGTCCTTGTTTTAAGGATGAAGTGAGCAGTGTGAGAGGGTGGAAACTGGAGTGACGACCAACCGCCTTCCCAGTGATGTGCTGAAGATGCCGCTTTGTTGTCAAGCTGCTCTCAGCGTCATCTGTCAGCTCCCCGCAAAAGCCCACTGTGCAGAGTCTTCAGTAGATCTGAATTGCATTGGAATTGCATCATTAATAGAGCAGAAATGATTCCCAGCAACTCCGGGAGAATACATTGACCCCTGAGGGAGACTAGAAACAAGACAATGTTTTTACAGTGGGAATATCTAACTAGAGGTCCCATTACCACTTCATCAATATACAGCAGCAAGTGAGTGAGGAGATAGAAGGGACAGGAGCAAAAAAAAAAAAAAAAATGGAAAGAGGAATGTAATAGCTTATAGTGCTAATGGCAGTGTGAGCGCTCAAGTCCCAAACATTCAGCCGCCTCATCTCATCTGGGCTGTGTAATTGCCCTCCTGGAAGCTGCCACGCGAAGCGGCTGCCTCCATAGTAAAGAGTGGCAGCTGCTGGATGTTGAGGAGCAGGCCTAGGTCAGCTCTCCAAGTGGGTCTCCTTGCAACCATGTGATGTCATAATTAATAGCTATATGGGGGCCCGGGGGCCAGTGTTGGGTGGGTGGAGGGGTGAGATTTTTTTTTGTGGGGGTAAATGGAAGCCAAACAGAAAAAAGACACCAGACTTATTCTCCACTTAACATAATGTATACTTATCATCACTTTCCCTTCAGCAAGTACGCCTGAGCGGCATCTTATCCTCCTCTTTTCAGGGATATTTTTTCTCACTTGTTTGTATTAGGTTTTCCCTCTGTCTCTAAACGTACCTAGAGACATGTCGCTGTTGTGTATCATGGGAACTTAATAATCTTTGGGGACCGGCGTTCTCCCTAGTTAAGTAAATATACATGAGCTGCTGTGCAAGAAACAAGCTCCCAGCACCTTCAGAAAAATCTGTTACTTCAGCTTCTCCTTTTTCTTCCCATCCTCCTCCTCCTCCTCTCTCTCTCTAACATGCCACCTGGGGGCAAATCTCACTCTGTCTCATCTGCTGCTTAATTTCACTGGAGCGGCCCTCAGTAATGAAGCGCCTTGATGTACATTTGCCAATTTCTGCCTCTGCCACTGCAGTATAATTGGGATGTGACTAAGCATGAATACCCAGCGCAGGGTTGGTTGACCTCTCAGCGACCCCGCGAATAGCGCTTTTGTCATAATGGAGGTATTATCTCACATAATCTGGGAATGGAGAGGGATTGTCTGCAGGGTGCCAGGGATGGAAATGAATTGATATAACTCCTCGCTCCTGTGCGCCACAGAGGAGAAGGGGGAAAAAAACTGCAAGATATATTTTTTACATGATCATTATGAAGACATTTTCTTCTTATCTATTGCCGCTTTGTGTTTATTGGAGTAGGAGAGCAGCTTCTGGCAAAAGCAGGGGTGGATTTTTTAGCAAGGGAGGGACTTTTGATGCTGTGGTACTAGAGAGGATTTCTGTGTGTGTGTGTGTGTGTGTGTGTCTGTGTCAGCCTTTTCCCTGTGTGGATGCACTGTGTACTCAATGCACATGTTGGTGTGTGTATGTGTGTCCGTTAATGACCCTGTAAAATGACAAGCTGAGCAGGCCGTGAGAGCAGAGCTGACAGTCAGAGAGAGAGAGGGAGAAGAGGTGGAGGAAGCAGGAGAATTCAGATGGTTTGGGGGGGGGGGTATGGTTGCGAGGTCAGTGGTTGCACTGTGATTCACCATGCTGTCATCAGGGGGACAGGGGCCCCTGAGTGGCCCTCTGTATTCCCACCTGAGAGGCCTGCAAATGGAGGGGCCGTGCTGTCATTATTTACAGCCTGCAGCTCCTAACCTTGGATTCGGAGCTCATCACTGCGAAGGGAAAATCAGATTGGACTTGACGTGTACCCGAGCCAGTGACCTTGATAAGTGTGAGGTGCCTGCAGCAAGAGGTTAGGGAAGAAGAGCTCGCTTCTGTCAGCTTTCGCTGTGGATTTGCGCGTGCGTGTGTGTCCATGTTTGTGTATTTCAGCCAGGTGGGGAGGGGGTTTGGGGGTGGCGGGGTGTGGGAGGGCTGAATGACTGAACCATGACTCAAGATGACACGTAGTAGGCCTGCTCATGGGCCGAGATACAGCAGGCATATGTGGCATCATTACTGTTCACTTTGCTGGCACTAGTGCTGAAAAAACGAGTCGATTAATTGATCAGTCTTTTGACAAAAAAATAAATAAATAAATAAAGTGACAGTTATTTTGATAATTGCTTTTTTTTAAAGTCTTTTTTTTTGTTCATTCATCGGGTCGCCCCATGGTTTGTCATTGAAATTGAATACTTTTCAAATGTTGGTCATACAAAACGCACAATTTGAAGCTATCACCTTGGGCTATGGAAAGATATGAGGGGGAATTTTCATCAAACACAGGAAACACTGATAGTCAAAATAGTTACTATTTGCATCCTGATTTGTTTTTAGCAGGTAAAGGCCCCAAACCCCTCCCACATCAGCTGTTTGTAAATTGGCAGCCTTGGTCTGAAAATGCACACCTTGTGTAAAGTAATGAATCTTTTCCTCTTTGAATCTTTTCCTGGGTAGTTTTATTTTTCTATTTGATTATTTATTTTTTTTCCATCTGAACTAGTTACCTGGAGACCAGAGAGGGGGTTGGGGTGGGAGGGGTGCAAAATAACAGAGGAGAGCATCTCAGGAAGCGTGATGAAAATGCATTTTTCTTCCCCTACCGAGATGCTATTTGGTCGTGTGAAATGATTAATTTCACACATATACAGGTCATCCCCGAAAGCAGCAACATCTCATTCACAAGGGGCCCCCGTCAGCAACAAAACAGGAGGCTGCAATAAAATGAGCAAACAGCAGCACGTACTGTACGTCAATAAATCTTTGGAGGTTAAACCTGAGCTCTGTAGAATTTGAGCACCCCCTCCCCCACCCCCACCCCTCATCAGGTAGAAGTCACTGAGTACATCAGGACTGTCGAGACCAAAAAATGGCCGACGAGCAGTTCGGGCAGTGTCCTGTGGCAGCAGGTACACACTCTCTTGCACGCAGAGAGTCTGTGTTTGCATAAGTAGGATGGAGCCTTGAATTATTGGGTTTGTGTAAATACGGAGATGAGACTGTTTTTAGCACACTGGGAGGAAGGAGAGCTTGGATGAGAATAGTGCCTCTGTGTGGAGTGGAATTGGTCTTGGGTTGTTTACGACAGCTCGCAGCCCTCATATATCACAAGCAGTATGTTTGCTGTGAAGCTACAGTTTGTGTGCCATCTGCCTTAGATGAACTTGACCCTTCAAACAGACTTATATTTTGTAAACTGAGCTCCCTGTAACTGCTGTTTTTTTATTTTTTTTTTATTTTCTCTTTCTTAGTGGATGATCCAGAAACCCTACAAGGTGGCTACCTTCTTTGGGTGCATCGGTACCGACCACTTCGGGGAGATCCTGAAGAAGAAGGCCGCGGAAGCCCACGTCGACGCCCATTACTATGAACAAAATGAGGAGCCGACTGGTACCTGTGCAGCCTGTATCACCGGGGACAATAGGTTAGCCATCTTTTAGTCACCCCTGACCAAGAAATGACCCTCTAGCTCGGATTTTGAAAGACTCATTTTCGTTCATTTGTACATCCTCAGGCAGGCATTTGACTCCTAGGGGCTGGAAGTCATAACAGGGAATCATAGCTCCACTCACACATCAAAAGGAAAAAGCACAGCTTGAGTGTGTTTTTCCAGGCCCCCACTCAGTCTCTGCCGCCCCAGTGGGTTGTCATCCATCTATACGCTGACAGTAGCAATGTGTTAGAGATGGCTGGGCTATCCCAGCTCTCACCTGTCAGCCTTCTCGGCTGTAAAAGGGGCTTTAGCCTCTCTGACGACTCTCACGCTAGCATCATCATCGGCACGTCTGAGACAGCAGAGGTCAAAGCCTGCACACACGCATACATGCACACACACACACAAATATCACTAACAGTGAGGGCTCCAGTTCATGATAGACCAGGTGTGGATCAATAACCTCCTTCTCTAAACACTCCCCTCCTCTGCAGCCCTTCATCCGCTGCTACTGGAGTTGTCAGTCAGTCAACGGCTGGACCCTGACCGCCCCAGGAGCCGGCCCTGCTGAATGGTCTTAGTGGGCTTGTTTGATGTGGGCTCTGACACCTGAAAAGGTCAGGTGCCGTGCTCAGGGAGACGAGCTCTGTAATATTTCTTACAGGTGTTTAACAGACAGCTCAGGAGGCCAGTGGAAAGGTCGCAAGCAAGGCCAGATTGGAAGGGTGATGGCTTTGAAGGATTGGGAGCCAGTGTGTCACAGCCCCCGAGCTTTGATTAGTACAAGTCTTCAAAGAAAATAAACTCTACCTCCCTTACTCAGATCTGCCCATTTTAGTTCCAAGATACTGTAGGTTGAATTATCCAGTTTTAGGCATGTCAGTAATTGCTCCCCTGAACTGAGTCTGTAAAGTAACCTTCCAACCATACCAGTTAGCACCGCCAACAAGCTCCAACCACACGGATACTTTTACATGTTAGTAGAAATAGTTCAATTTTGTTAACTTAAATTAAATTGCAAACTAACAAAAACTGGTTGGAGGATACACAGTAGTTTATAGTATAGTCACAATAGTTTCAGTAAGTTTCATTATGGAGACTGATGATTTTTCTTTGACTGCATTATTTTCACGTAGAAAACTAGTGATAGTGAACATTATTTCAGTCTGACAGAAAAATGCAAAATCTTATTGCAGACTTTGCAAGATTGCAGATTCCTGGAGGGAATGATGAATGTTTTGCTCTGAAGTTCCCTCACTGCCTTTTTTGTGGTTAAACCTCTTAAATTTAGTATCTGTTCAGACTGAGCAGTTATTTGAGAGTGCTGTGTTTTCCTGGTGTCTGCTGCACTTCCTCAGTAATGACACGCATTTTGTCTGTCATGCTTGCTCCAACCTTTGAGTCCATTACTACAACTCGGGTCAAGTGCAGTACCAATCCTGCTGTCATAGCGTCGCCTGCGTCCTCACACTCTGATCAGCTTAGCACACTGTTACTCCTTTCCTTGACGCAAGCCAGCAGGTTTTCTTCGCCATGTGAGAACAGATCTCTTCCTGTAGCGGCACCCTCCTGTCATATGGTCGCCCCTAAATAGCGATGATGGTTGCACTCATTTTGATGGCCGTTCATAAAGAGACAGCGAGGACTGGCTAATGAGCTATGTTACGATAATGCCACCTGCTTCACTTTCCAGCTCCCACCACTCACTACTCAACTCCAGTGTTCATTTAATAACGCATTTCTGTTGTTTTCCCACCTTGGCTAACAATGGACCACTTTTCCAGGTGATATGACAGCATGAATAATTTGCAGCTGGTTCATTGTTGGCCTTGAAAATCCTTCTGTTTATTTTGATCTCTCCTTTTTTCAGTGTTTGAGATAACCCACTTTTAAAAGGAAAGAGAAATAAAAGACATCCAGATGACTTTATTTCACCTCGGTCCAGAGATTCTAAGAAACTATTATCATCCTTTTAAATCATGAAAGAACAAAGGAAAGTCTGGGGCCCGAGTGTTTTTAGGGATGTTTTTGAGACAAAATTAAGATGGATGATAAGCGAGGCAGAAGATTTATGGGGTCTGTCTCGGCAGGTCCCTTGTTGCTAACCTGGCAGCGGCAAACTGCTACAAAAAGGAAAAACACCTGGACTTGGACAGCAACTGGGAGCTGGTGAAGAAAGCCAAGGTCTATTATATTGCGGTAAGTGAGACCCTCTCCATTCAAAATGACTGTTCCCCAACTCTATTGCCAGAAGAGGACAAAATGTTAAGAGGCTTTATTCAGGAAATGCCTCAGCGCGCCTTCTGCATTGTCAATATATCCATTCATCCTTTTGTCAAGTGAAATGAGCTACGTTACCTATTGAGACAATACAGCTCCATTCTCCCTGTTTGCAGCACAGTGTGAAATTGTTCTACATGTAATGCATTCATTCATTCCTTTTAACGTGAAGACAAGCCAACAGGTGCTGTGAAAGTGTGAAAATTGATTATGCAAGTTCATTCGGCTTTACCCGCTCCTACACAGTCTTCTCCTTACAGACAAAACACACACACACATACAGATTGAGGAGGACAGATGTGCGCTCAGACGTTCACACACACTCAAGCTGCACCACTGAGGTAATGTCTTCACTTACAGCTTCTGGAGTAGGATGGCCTGCCATGCTCATGTTTCACTGTTTGGGATTATGTTTAATTCCGGCAGATCAACATTTTCTCTGATCTCCAGTCAAAGTGATAGCCCTGAAATTGCACTGCATTCCACGTCTTTAAGCAGTTCATTATCGGCATAAATCAGCCTTACAGCCCAGCTATCAACATCCTCCTTGGCATATTCTCCCAAGTGAAATTCACAATGCTCCCCCTGTTGCCCACAAGCCCTCTAAGCATGAGCGTACTGTAATGCAATAATGATGGAGGTTTCATAATTAGCCGCCCAGTCGCAGAAACAAACACGAAAAAAAAAAAAAAAAAAAAAAAAGCTGTCAGTGCTCGTGCCAGAAAGCAGATCAGTCAGTCCATCCTCCAGAGTTTGTGTGGTCTCATTTTTAGCCTCTGCTTCGCATTAGCAAACATGGCACATCCTCTGCAAATTGGCAGTTGGGTTTTGCCCACATCCGACAGTCTTGCGCGCAGGGAAAAGCTTCCGTGGGATTTGAGGGGGGATAGAAGGGCCACAAATGGGTGTTTGTCAGTGCTTGGAATCTCAAACGTGGTGTTCAGCGTCCCTCCTGGGCCTCTTTGTCAAAACAGGGGGATCATTCGCTTTATTAGAGTCCCATTCGCACTTCTAAAGTACTTAGCCAGATACACTGCCACAGCTATTCCCACTTAATACTGTGTGGCGTGTCTAGACTGGTGTTCACTAAGGCCTCCTCTCTCCATTAACCTTGTCGAGAGCACTCAGATGTATTTACCCAATTTACAGCCAGATTGTACATTTTCTCCCTCTCTCTCTCCCACTGTACCAACCTCCACTGTTTATTCATGTGCTTTGTTGATTTTCATTAAACGACTGCCACACAGTATACGCCGTCTTGTACCCGCTAATCTGTAAATTTAATTACCAAAAAGAGCAAATGTGTGTATGTTAGCATGTTATTTGCTCCACGCGTGCGCCTGTGTTTGTCGGAGCATTTGTGTTAAAGAGGTGATTGATGATTCCTGGCAGAGGCTCTCAAGGTGCCTGCTACTATGTGGTGTGATTGGATGAAAACAGAATTATTAGAGGGCTCCTGCAGCCAGTCTGGCTCATCCAGCAGCAGCGGCGGCAGCAGCAGCAGGGCTGGTGGCAGACGCAGAGCAGGGAGGCAGCACTGCCATTTCTCACAAAGAGAGAGAATGTTGAACTCCTGCCAAATGTTTGGTGGCAGGCTGTTGCTAGGAAATCTGGGTCCTTAGGCAAATCATTGCACAAAGACCAATAACAAAGGCGTGAGGGGGAAGAAGGAATGGCTAAACGCATTTCAGGCTGACGATATCTTGCCTTTTTTTTTTTTTTTTTGGAATGCCATCGCTGCTGCAGTGATGTTTACAGTTATTTCTTTCCCCGACGATTGTAAACATGAGAAATGGAGGGTGATGTATTGTGTGAAGGGGAGATGAGTGACTCTAATTGGTGGGGGTGATGTGTGCGTGCTGGCCCAGTTAGACCACCCCCCACCCCCACCCTCAACCCCCACCCACCCACCCTCCTCCCTCCTTCCCTTTGCTCCCACTTCACTTCCATCCCCATCCCCCCTTGGCCCTCTATGGACATCCCCCCCCCCCCCCCCCCCCCCCCCCCCCCCCCCACCTCCTCCTCCTCCTTCTCTCCTTTTGCTGTCTCCTTTGCCCCCCCCCCCCCCCCCCCTTTTCTCCAGTCTCTCATACACACACATACACTTGCTGCTAAACACACACAGCATGCACGCACACATTCTGCAGCATACCACTGGCTTGTTTTTCTTTACACTGAGCGCTTTGCCCTGTAATTTGATCTCCACTGCTTGATGCATTCTCCATGATGCCACTTTGAATTAACCTATGGCTCCACAGCTCTCCTTAGCCCCAGCTAATGAAATGGCCTGTCCCAGCTTATGTCATTTACATTCAGGAAAAAAATAAATAAATACCCGGTCCATCTCCTGGTCACGGATGGATCAAGTAGATATAGAGAAGAAGGGAGACAAACAAGACAATTGACTGTGAAAAGGCCTGTTAATGACTGGGCACAGATGGTCAGAAATAACCCAAGGATAGACGGAGGAGACACTTGCCTCTGCCAACTGGCCTGATACACAAAACTCACCCAATGAGACACAAGCTGCAGTGCTGTCAGGTCACAAACCTGATCACAGCTGTGGACGCTGTTCGTTTACGCCCTAAGCTAACGGCGCAGTCCCCGTTAGCCAGCAAGAGGTTAGCCACGCCTGAGGAAAATGGCTAGCCCGCCTTTTTTTTTTTTTTTTTTTTTTTTTTTTTTTAAAACAGCCCAGCAAGTTGAAGTAGAATGCCTCACACTGTTAACACTGGCACACTGCATATAGCATTAATTGGCAGTTGTGTTCTTGCCCTCGCTGCAGGGGAAAGCTGAGTTCAGCCTCAGTCACTGTAGCATAATATGCAAGAAAAAAGAGGCGAAGGGGAGGGCAAAAGCAGGGAAGGAAAAAAAAAAAAAGCGCAATACTGGCACCACAAGCAGCACGTCAGCCTGCTTCCACCCCAGAGTGGCACACACACACACACACACACGTATACACACACACACACATTGTTACTCCACCCCACCAGCCCCTGCAATTTGCAGCCAAAAAAGCAAAGGGAGAGGTTTTCCACACACACAACTAACTGACACCTCATCAGCCAGCCGAAGGGCTGATTAGCACAGAGGTGACTGCGGCTGTGTCTCTGTCCAACTCAGAGGACCACACTGTCCTCACGCTGACCTTGAGCTTCCTCTCCTCTCTTCCTCTACTCTTCACCTCTATCCTTCTACTCTCCCTCTCACCACTGCTGTTTATCTCCAGTATTCCTCCCTTCCCCTGTCTCCATCTCCTCCCTCCTTCTCACCTCTCCTTTTCTGTCTTTTCTCTCTTTCCTCTCCACTCTGTACTGCACCACTCTGCACTGCCCCTGTCCTTCCACAAAGCCAGGGAGGGATCACGAGGCAAAATGCAGGCAGTGGAGAGAAAGAGGAAGGGAGGGAAGAGAAGTGGAGGGGGGAGAAAAAAACTGGCAGGCTCCCCCTTTGTCTGCAGGCGATCAGTTACAGTCTTGGTTGCCGATGAAATTTAATCCCCACCGCATTTACATGCCAAGTTTGACTTCTGGCAAGCCCTATTAAATAGATTTGTAAATCATTTCATCTTGATTAGAATCTGTTCTCAAGGGATCAACATTTTTTCGCCTTGCTTGTGTTTTGTTATGTGCACAATCTGTGCCCACTGGTGTTAAAATGTGAAAGTCAGCCTTTGGTGGTGGTGGTGGTGCTTTTCTGTGTGAGTGAGTGTGAGCTGTAGGTTTAGGGGACAAAGAGCGATGGGTGCCAAGTCCTGTCTGTCACCGGCCAAGCCACTGTGTCAGCATGTCTCCCATCTCTGGAGGTCATGTCGGTGGGCGAGTATCTGCTATGATGTGTCTTCTCTTTATTAGGCTGACACCACAGTGTCTTTAGCATGGAACAATGTCATTTCAAATTGCGCCTAATCAGATAGCATTTTGTAATTGCCAGCAAGCATCTTATGAATATGAATTCATAATTGTTCAATTACAAGCCGACTGCATCATATTTATTGGCTTATTTATTTTTTTTCTCCCGCTGGCCTGGGCCAATTATAGGATTTCAATCTTGAGGCAATCAAGTGATAAGGGTGAGGCGTTTAGTGTTTGCTGTCACTATATAATTCTCTCGAATGTTAAACATCCATCTGGGAGGGCTGTATTTGTCAGAAGGCTGTGCGTGGAGGTGCACCTGCCTAATTGAGTGGTAATGAGCTGTCAGGAGTGCGGGCTTGGTGATTGGCTCTCCGCGGGGCGTCCCGTGCCAGTGGGATGTATGGGCTGGCCCGGCACTTCAGGAGGATCAGCCAGCCCCACAGTCCTGCAGGCCTGAGTGGGCGGAGCGTGGTAAATTAGGGTGGAGAGGCCAAACGACGCTGGCTGCGGAGACATGCTGTGGCTTTCACTCGACTACGATTTATTTAGGTTGTTTACAATTACCCTTACTCCTCATTTGGTTTTACTACTTAATGTCAGAGGAGGAAGAAGATTTAAGATGTTTTGCTGAACTAAAAGTAGAAGTGGTGCACTGCAAAAATAATGCATTAAAAGTTAAAGTCCTACATTTACTTTTTGCTTATGGTCCCCATTTATAGGATTATTGATATAGATTATTGAATCTAATTCTGATTGAGTAAGTAGTACATAACAAAATAAAATGTTTGATATTATTATGATGGCATTATATTACAGGATCATTATTACTAATTATTTTCAATGTAGCTGGTCAGAGTGGAGATGGTAACTTTAAAACCTGTTAATCTATAACAATTCACCTTATGTCATAAATAAGCATATTCTTTATTTAAAAACATGATCCACAAAGTAAGTAGTAATAACTGTCAGATAAATGTAGGGGAGCAAAATATACAATAGTTCCCCTTTGAAATGTACATTTACAAAGTAGCATAAAATGGAAATACCCAAGTTAAGTACAAGTGCCTCAAAACTGTACTGCACAGCACCTGGGTAAATACACCTAATTACTTTCTACCGGTGCTGATTGGTCCATTTGTTTGTTTGATTAAGTGCGGTATAAGCACAGTAAGCTTTAGAGAAGCAAATATGTTTGAAATTATGTGGAGGAAGTTATAGGATGTCAGAGTTCACCACATTTTGTTATTATGGAGGAGAAGTTCTCATCACACTCAGTAGCATCTATTTTTGTTTAGATTGTGTATTTGTGCGATTTATTTTTATTAAATTTTTTTTGTTCATAATGTGTGTGGAAATACTTAGAAGTTGGCAGGGCTGCACTGGTTTTATTTTGGGAGTTTTTATTTCCAGCATCCTAATTTGAACAACAACGAGGAAGAAAATGCTTTAATCCACTGTATCTTGGGGGGGGGCATTTTTGGACTCTGGCAGGCTTCCAGGCTGTAGTCCATATTACTCTACCAGCATGCAGCGACTTTGTCCTTGTACACCCACGTTACCTTGTAAAAACGGTTTTTCTTCTTCAGCAGGGAAAACACCATGTCCTTTCACCCCAGATTACTTTGTGCATCTGCTCCACCGGCAACAAGTCTGTTTTCCTCTGCCTTACTGTAAAGGGGATGAAATAGTTCAGACTTAATGATATTTCTACTTTCCATCACCTTGTCCCCTCGCTGCCTCTGCATCAAAGCGCCCAGTGTGTGTGCATGCCTTTTTATTCATGAGACCAAGTTGTAAAACGTAGAATAATGTTTTAGTCCAACACTGGGACGTTGCGGCCATTTGTGTGAGTTCCACAGCTTAATTGAATAGACTGAGTAATTATTTGTCAAGTAATGCTGAGCAGAAAATAAATAGCCACTTTGCGGCCGTGAATTGTGCCTGATGGCCATGTGTTGATACTCTCACCAGGGAGAGTAAAAACCTGCTCCACTGGCTAAGTATCTGATTAAGATTCACATGATGGAACCGCAGACGCTTTAGGATAGTGTCTCTCCTGGGCAAAGACAGTGAGCAGAGTTAAGTGTCAGACACTGTTATATTATCATGCTGAAGCATAAAGCCTTGACTGAATAAATATTACTGGAATATTGTCCTCACCACAAACCGTCCACAGCACTCGGGTCAGCCTGACAGTTTGTGACTGAAAGCAGTCCATAAAGAATCGCCGCAGATATGCATCTCTGTGCGGCAGATGCTGGACACTGTTCTTTGAGAATTGTTTCCCTCTGCAAGGTTTCATTTTTTCCCTTTTATGTCGCTGTAATTTGTTTATGGTCTGTAATAAGCCTGTGCATATCTTCCTTCTGCCAGTTTGGCCTGGGTCCAGTGTAAAGTGCCAGTAATTTTTTCCCTCTCCCTTTTTAAAGGAGACTAATGATTTCTGAGAATAATATTTTGTAATGATTTGATCATTCATATTAGTTCAAATTCTCAGGATTTTCATAATGTCAGACATAAACTTGTATACTATATATAGCTGAATTCTTTCACCAGGAGCCAGTCAGTGTGTTTGTATTCTGTAATTACCGTTACTACTGTTTAGTAGTTTGCACTGTTACTGTCACATCCCATGCTGCATGGGATGAAAGTTTGGCAAAAATGTTGTAAAAAAAAAAAAAAAAGATCTCAAAGGAGCTATTTGTAAGTTTTGTTATTGCTACATAGCCAGCATTAGCATAAACAGCTGTTTACTCACCAGTCTTGCCAAGAGCTTCAACCATTGTTGCTTTTAGAAGACAAGAGGTGATAATACGCCCCCTGAGCAGCACTACTTCCTCAGCCTGAACGCTACAATGACTCGGTATCGGAAAGTGATGAGGTAGTCCAAAGCTAAGCTAACCCTCTCTTGGCTGTGGCTTTATATTTAATGGATGGATGTGAGAGTAATATTGATCCTCTCAGCAAACTTCTAGCAAGAGCACCAAAAGCATATTTTAACAAATGTACCTGAAAATATTTAAACAATATCTCACTTATTTTTTCTGTTAATTTTTTAGTATGTAGTGAAAAATGGCCATCACTAACTCCCAGCGCCCAAGGTTATGTTAAATTACTTGCTTTTCCTGACCAGCAGCCCAAAACCCCAAAATATTCAACTAAGGATGATGTGAAATAGAGAAATCACTGCAGCACAACCTCAAGTTTGAGAAGTTGGAACCAGAGAAAATTATTTCTGCTTATTAAACGCCTCAAAAGATTTGATTTTGTGAATTTAAGGAATTTAATTTTCAATGGATTCAGAGTTTCAGCAATAATAATACAGCTGCAAACAGCTTCTTACCAGTTCCAGTTAGCATGTTGAGTTAGCACATGCAGTGGGAAAATGTTTATTTTTCATACATGGTGCCACTGAGATATAGGCTAGTACTCTGACCTTATCTATTGTTTCTCAAGTGTATATTGTAAGCAGCTTTGGAGGCTTTATGGAGACTTAGCCAGCAGGGCTGCCGTCGCTCTGGTGGAACATTTGGACCTCTGGCAAGTGTCAGATTTTCAGCAGCACATTAAATCTCTTAACCCAGTTCTTTTTTTCCCCTCCCCTTCCTCTCTCTGTCTCTCTCTTCCTCTTTCCCTCTCTCCCTGCCATCCTAACAAGCTGGCTGTGATTTATTTTTCATGTGTGGCGTTGTTAGCCACCACCGCCATTTTTTTTCCTTTATTTTCCTCGGCATGCAAACTCTAGTGCCAGTGGTTAGCCTGGTGCCCAGGCCCTGAAGGGGCAGAGTGGAAATGCAGCCAGAGCAGCTGCACATCCGCCCCAACCAGGCAAAGTCCTCCAGTCGCACTGTGATGGGGAGGCCAGAGCCACTTTGATTAGCATGTCCGTCGTTATTGGCCAGCTTGAATGTCATGCACCGTGAGCCCAGTTGTCTAATGCTTCAGCTGGCCAACGGGGCTGCTCCCTGCAATTACTGATAGGGCTGCTTGTTCCAGTGTGGAGGAGAGGCCAGGGAGAGCGTCAAAGTGCCAAATGATTGTCCTTGGTAAATAAAAAGCAGACATCTTCCTTTTTGATGTTCTATATGTGCGTGCCTTACTTTCAGATGCTGTGGCGCAATCACATTTGAAAGCATTTTGCGCTCCCAACATAACGAGGGGGGACCAATCAAAACAATAACTGTGGTTCCTTTTGACAAAGCCCTTGGCTCACAATTGTCAGAAGATGTAAGCTGACTCATCCACACAAGAAGGGCATGTATCCCTGGGAGCGAGGGGCGAAAAGCTATGATGAATCTTCCCCTCTGTGCTCTCCTCTCTCCACTGAGCCTGCATGGATTAATTACATGACTAGTAGCTAGTTTAGTCCCATTATTTATTTTTTTTCTAATGAATAATTTTACTCTCTCTCTCTGCCTAGATTTTATTCTACTCAGGACTCTTCGGCTCAACCCCGTGGAAATAAGAATGCATTGATTATTTTCCATCTAGCAAATATCCCACCAACTGAGGAATAACATGCCTTCCGCCTAATTGGTTTGTTTATCTTGAGCAACAGACTCTGGGTTTGTTTGGACTCTGGCTGGCATCCACACACTGCACCGCTCCTCAGCATGATTACTCACCTTGGGAGGAGGCTGCTGGAGCAAGGTTGATGTTCCCCGCATAGACATCAGGCTGTCATTCTCTCCGCTTATGTGACATCATTTGCCAAGACAGATTTGTTACAGGAAAAATAAATTCAGGCCTAAAAAGGGATTGATTTAAGGACAGGCGGTGAGTGGAAAAAGGCGACAGGAGGGATGGGGGCTCCCAGACACATTTCACCACAGAGAGGGCTCGGGCCGGATCCAAACAAGCTGCCAACAGAAGATGGATTCTGGCTTCATGTATAATTGATAAACTGTATGTTCTAGGTGTCAGCTTTAAAGAGGGAGCTAGGACTATATCAGGAAGCTATTTTTCCTCTCTGAGGCGAGCATCATTTTTATTTTGTCCTCCCCCGTTCTCTGGCTTATCTTCTCACTTCAGAAAGCCCCGTTGAAAATTATCGTTTTCTTTGAAGACGATGTTCGGGAAGTGCAGCTTTAAAAGCACATCCTGTTCCTGTGCCTATTAGGAGTGCTAGTCCAGGGCAGATAGCCATCTGCAAAGTTGACTGTACATCCTGAGTTATCAGGATTAGCCATCTCACTCTTGACACCTAGCACATTAATATTAGCTATTGGAGACTCTATCCTGCTGAAAGCAGCATAAAAGGATTAATGCAGCGCTTATCCTTTTAGAAATAATGCCCTTTATTGAGCGGATTTGACACTGTAAAGGCTAATGATGACATTGAATGGAGCCAGAATAAGTAATGGTGCATCATCCCGTGTCATGCAGCCAGAATAGTCGCTATTTGCATTCCGACAGCTCAAACTGTATTGATTTTGCTCAAGGCGTTCGGTTGTTTTTCCTCTGCAGCAGTAAGAAAGTGTTACTCAATCATCTCCGTCCTTTAGCTAATGACAGTGCCCTCACTGTAGGCCCAATGACATGCTCCGTTCATCTTCATATTGTATGCTACGATTTCACCTCTAGGCACTTTGAGCTGTGGCAATTACTGTACATGAAACACAATATGCCAGCACGTCCCTTCCCTGTCTGTCACGCAGAGACTGGGGGATTAATGTGGCTTTGGCCGCTCACTTTAATAGTGATAAATTTGTATCCTGCCAGTCAGATCTATGAGTGTTAGCTGTACAGTTTGTCCCACAAAGGCTTGACTATTTCAGATGACCAGAGGAAGGTAGAATAGTAACTTTGAACCCTGTCATTTCCCTTTGGCACAATATAATAGCAGTGAAAAGCTATTATTTCTATTGTGTTTTTTTTAACATAGGACTTGGAAAAGGAAAAACTGGCCTGATTCATATGATTTATTTAATATCCCCCATGTACACTTGACTCTGAATGATGCTTGATGTAAACAGGAAATGTGCCTGCATGGGGTAACTGGATCCCACCACACAGTGAGAATTTAAATCAAGCTAAAATGATTGTAATTCAGTGGGAGAGAGTCTCCTTGTACCCTTGAACCCCTAACATGATTTGATTATAAAGAGGTTAAACAACTGTAATAATAAATCTGTCAAAGTTTTAATAAGATGTGCCATTTTGTATCAGGCTTCATAACTGAGGGCCAGACAAGTGGCCACCGGGGCCACCTGAGAACATTTGCTCTGTTCTTTCTGCTAAATTGCTGCTTCCCCAAGCTGTTTTTTTTAAACTGACAAGATAGTAACCTTATCAATCACAGCTGCTTCCCTCTCTCTCCCAAGGACTTGTGTTGATATGTTCTAAGTGCTCTTCCCTTTGGCAGTTTTAATGGGAATATTGCATGCTCATTTCAGCAATGCCTCCCTGTTTCTTAATGAGCTGATAAAGCCCCAATTATGGAGGCAAATCCTGATTTCTGATTTGCATTACCGACTCTTGTTTCACCACACACAGCGGAAATGTACATGATTGAGGTGCTGGGATGTTGGCCTGCCTTTCCAGAGACTTGCATGGTGTGTGTGTGTGTGTGGGTTTGTGCGTTGGTGTGCATGTGTAGGGACACAGGAGATGGACAGATTAGATTATACAGTAGATGCTGCACGGCCCCGGCCGTTTGTGCGTAGAATGTGATTTAGTTGTGAGGTTTGAGACGGGCTGTGGGGCTGCTCTGGGCTCTGTGATGGGTGAAGGGACAGACTGACAGTGACAGTGGGGTGGTAATGGCTCTGAATGAGGAGGAATGGCCCCTGTAAGGCCCCTATCCCAGTGGCAGAGCAGCAGCAGCAGCCCTGTCCAAACACACTGCAAAATGAATTCTTCTCTACACCTGTGTGGGTTTTTTTTTTTCACACAACTAGAAATCGAGGCTATTTATAGCTTCACCAATCTGTAGAGAAATGGTGAAAGAAATGGAAAATGCTACCCTTAAAGAAATCCAGCCTTCACTTTTATTAAGTATCAGCAGCTGCAGTAACGCCACATCCCATCAGATGTTGAGACATCAGTGGAAGTAAAAAGAAGAAAGGATGTTGTATCACATTTGCAGTTTTTTTGAACAGCACCCCGAGCCAATAGCCAAGAGGGAGACACAAGGCCAATCAAAGTCCTCAGGACCTGTGGATGTGTGATCTGAGATATGGGTGTATCAGTATGAGTGCAATTGCATGTGAAATCCCAGGTTTGTTTTCATACAGCCACATATTTGCTTCTCTTGCCCTCCGTGCCCCTTTTCCTCTCTGAGACTGAAACATCATGTCTAGAACTTTGGCTGGGGAGCTCTGCAGTTCATGAAAAATGCATTCACTCAGCTCTTTTTCTAACTCCTCGCCTCTGATACTCTTGTCATATCATATCCATGTCATGTCAGTGTGTGTATTAATTATGTAGCAGGCGCAGTTGAGGAGCCGGTATTGATGCATCTCAACTAGACGTCCTATGTATATTACTGACCCGTCATTGGGAAATATAAACAAGACTTAATTAAGGATGAGAAGACACTTTAATATTTAGCCTTGAGAGTAAATCATTCTCAGTCTGTGTTTACAGGAAGCATTTTTTCTCTCTGTCTGCTTCTCCCTCAGGGTCCATTTTATTCTCAGAGTCTCACTCCATTCAGCCATTGTGGTCATTTTTTATGGTTCAACTGAGGTGTTCGACCCGGTCATCGCACCTGGGTTTAGTCTCTCTTTTAGTCTGCAGAGCTCACAATCGCTCAACATATTGTCGACAAGCGGCGCCCTGTAGCACCTTTGGAGGTGTCCCAAATTACAAAGGTAATTTATTTCTTTACAAGCAGAATTATGCATGAGTAAGAGGTCATGTTGTAATATGGAACTGCTCAGCAGTTGCACACAAGCCACAATCCTGTTCGGGATTTGTGTTCCTGTTTATGAGTCCTCTCTGTGCTGTAATCATATGGAGCTGTGATAGCACTTCTATTCCCTCACCAAATGAATATCAGGAGGGAACACCGCTCTGGATGGTTCCTCTTGAAATACAGCTGTTTCCCTGCGGTCCTCTTCCTCCTTCTGTAACAAATGGTCTCCCAGGATTAAAACCACTACAAACACTTCAGAGATATTAATCTTCTTGCAGGACCTCATTCAAAAGTTGTATTTAAAAGGGGAAAAAAGAGACTTACACGCTTGTTATGTTTAATGCCTAGACCTTGCAGATATAGATTAACTAAATCATGCTATGAAAGCATACTTAAAGTTGGTAACTCCGCTGTTGCCGACAACTGAGTCAACATTGATCTTGTGTGTTTTGTAATGCTAGAGTGATTGTTTTACAGCGTGGTGATTGCAGCGTTTTGGCAGGAATAATTGGAAGTTCAAAGCGTCAATCCGTGAGTGTAGCCTGGGGATAGATTTCTGGAGAAGCTGACACTTCAGACGTATTATGAAGCCATCACGTCTAATTTGCAAAGACCTCTTTTGTAATTTACCCCCAATTCAGAGGAACAGTCTCCTGCTCTGCAGCACAATGCACACTCTGCTTGCATTGTTCATGCTCATTGGAAGAGACAGTGAGTGAATGAGTCTTGGAGCTCAAATAATGTGCAGCACTGTTCCTGTCATATTTGTTGCTGTGTAATGGCTCCTGATTTGTAGTTTCCTGCAGCGCCTTTTCAGTGTGGTGCAGAGCAGACAGAGCTGCACGGTATACAGCGACTGTTATTCTGTGCATCCAGTCCAAGCAACTTGTTTACAACTCGCTGTTGAAGCAACTGCTTGACAGATAAAGGACCCGAAACGTCGTATAGTGTTTGAGAGGGGGAGGAAACCTCTTCAGAAGAAGGACTGGGGTTTTCCACATGCCGCCCAGACATTCTCACACATATTGAGTTTGTCTGTGTGCATCTTTGAAGATGCAAATGTGTCAACCACATGTAACCAACCACCCAGCGAGAAGCTGAGATGCTCAACTGCCTTTCTCACGGCTCTTAAATGGCTGCCAGTGATCTTCAGCAGCTCTGCGTGTCTGTGAAGCCTGCAGTTCTTTTTTAACGGACAGATTAGTTTTTGTGGGATATTGAATAATCTGAGCACATTTATCATTTACCAAAAAAAAAAAAAAAAAAAAAAAATCAGTGTTACCACATCAGGAAACGGAAGAGAGTTTGGCTGTAAAATTTTATGACCTCTCATGTAGCAAACTGTTACAGTAGATAGTATATTGAACATTTTATAATGATACAGAAGCCATTAATTAGCCAGTAATGTAAACCAGAAGTTACACGAGCCAGTAAATGGATTTATTAGTTTAACTTTTTCGATCTATTTTGCATGACAATACAAGTAGAATAGCTTTTATGCTGCACATGCAGTCACTCCTTAATCAAGAGAATATTTATACCTCAAACCTGCCAGTCGGCTTTGACGTGTGGTGTAAAAAAAAAAAAAAAGACAGCACATCATAGCTTGGCGTATCCTGACAGAGGAGACATTCGTAAATTATTAATGTTTTCCCTTGCACTGTCACCTATCATTGCACTATCCTTCTACTCCCACGTTTTGAAATGCAAGAGTAGTAGTCCTGCAGTGAGGCAAGTCATGTTTCTGGCTCTCATTTCAATATCTAAAGTGAAAGGTCAGGATGATATATTCTGTCCTGCCGCGGTGACAGTGACTTACATGCTACCAGTTCAAGATGGTACACTTTTACGAGGGCCACCCAGCCTGTCGAGCAAACTGATAATGAATCAATCTGTGTGAAACATTTATGGGTGCCCCCCCACCCACCCACCCACCCTTCCTTCCGTCCTTCCGTGAGGCCAATTAGAGCATCCTTGGTGGCCCCTGCTGTCTGAGTCAGGGAAGCCCCTTGCATTGTCATATCAATATTCCTCTGTTGATCTCCAGCTGAGGCGAGTCCGGCTGCTCTTTCCACACATTGCTAATTTGCATTCGCCAGCATGTGTGGGAGATGGCATTCTGGCTGCCTCTCCTCCTTGTTCCCAAACCTACTGTTGCCTCCCTCTTTCTGTCTTCTTTGACTTTTTTTTTTTTTTTTTTTTTTTTTTTTTCAAGAGGGAAAGGTTTCTTGATTCCTGGCATGCCAGAGAAGGGTCCTCTGAGGATTACATTGGCTAAGCCCTTATCACTCCAGGAAATTCACTGCCTGCTTAAAAAAGTGGTAGGAGTAGAAAATCAAGGGGAAGTGTTATTCTTTTTAAGTTTCTCCCTATTCCCATGGAAAGTTATTACGGGTTTGAAGAAAAGTCCTTTTTTTGGCACTCAAGTTTTCTCGTAACTGCATTTCATATTTCACCCTTCTTTTTTTTTTTTTTTTTTTTTTTTTTTCCAAGCGGCTGGTGGAATTTTAGAAGTGGAAAATGTGAAGGCAGGTGCTTGAGAGAGAGCGAGACAGAGAGAGAGAGAGAGGGGAGGTTTAGGGAGGGCTGTGCTCACTGGGAAGCGATGTTAAACATCCAGGGGAAATGTTTGTTATTCTAATGGGATACCACCATGGTAACAGCTTTTAGAGACTCCCAAGGCTTTGTGTGGAGTATATGCACGCTTTCATCAATCTCGCCTAATTTCTTTGGGGATTAGCAAATATAATCAGTCCTTTCTCCAAGTCGTCACCTGCTTATCGACATGAATATGGTGGTGAAATTTAGCAGAACACAGCCCTGTTGGATGTGGAGAAAGCAATACATGGGCCATTAATATAAATCACAAATTGAAGTGAATCACTAAATGGATTCAAAAGTCATTAGTATTCCTTTTGTGCTGAGTGACATCCCAGACAGAATAGCTTACATTTTGCACATACCTACTTTTTTTTTTTTTTTTTTAAATCCTTGCAACCGAGACCAAAGCACTTTTGCTCTTATTACATCTTCAAGTTAAACATGTTTCAGACAGAGGTAATGAATTATGTTATTTTCTGATTTAATACCTTTACGGGGGTTTTAAAGGCAACGGAGTGAACTCATTTACAAGACTTGGTGGAAAAAAAGGAAACCCTGTCTGATGAGGAGCCTCCCGTGTTTAAAAGGCTCCAATAACTCGTAAGCCCCACTCAGTTTTATACCTTTTTCTCTCCCTCTACAGATTTCCTTAAGTGGCTTATGTGAATTGCAGTCACCACATTGAATCCGGCAGTATACAGAATTCATTTCTTCCCGGCCGTGACCAGCTAACAGCGCATTGAACTTGTGCGTGTGGTGATGGAGAGGTTTCACACACAGCACTGCAGCGCCGTGGGAGTATAGCCTGACCTAAAGCTAAGCCCCCAGCCGGAACAGCCTTCCATCAAACTCACAACACTGCTCTCTTATCTACTGGCATTTCTGTCTGATACAAATAGCCAAGACGTGATATAGTTGGCTACATGTCATATCTGGCATTGTACTACGCTCTATCTGCTCCCCCCTCTGTGAAATATAATGCTTTTAACTCACCAGCTTTTTGCCTTGGCTATTTTTTCCATCTGTAGCAGAGACAGAGACCAGTGTGTTTGCTCGTCTTGGCCAAAGGCCAAAGGCTCTTTCTGATATAATCCCCACCATCGATCAGACTTTGTTTACTCTAACATGGTTTCTCTCCCCTCCAGCAATTAGAAGCCAACCTTCCACCTCCTGCTCCTCAGACCAGCTTTATACGTTTATTTTTCCCTTAAGTGGTAATTTTTCATGTTGCGGCTAAGCTCTAAGAAGTGTGGGTGTATATTAAGTAACCAGACTGACATGTTGGAAACCAAATTTTTGTTAATGTTTCTTTGTCTTTGAAGGAGAATTCTCCAGTCACCAAACACTGGCACATATTGTACTGTACTATCAGTATGCTACGGAAAGATGATTCACACATTTCCTATGTAGCACTCCGCACACCGTGTGTTTCATTTAGGCTGCTCCACTTAGAAATCTCAAGCACTTTGAAATTTTAGAAAAATGGCGTGGCTGCAGGAGCTGAGGATTACTCTCCTGTCCGTCTGAGAGTCTCTCGTCATAATAAATCAGGCAGGAGAGTGACCGGTCTTCTCTGTAGTCTTGGCTTAAGAGGTTTAAAATCCACACAGAGAAGAGACCATTTAGCTTTATTGTTAATATTGTGATAACAAACAGAGTTATGACCAATTTAAGCTCTCGGTTTAGTGGCCAGAACCTACACCAGCGAGAAGAAGAAGTGAGTATAGGTGTAAATGTTGATTTAAAGCTGTTATGTTTGACTTTGTAGCGTAGATCAAAAACTAATAGTCAGACTTATGAGATATACAGAATGTAGTTCATGAAGTTCATGAGCTGCACAAAACTTTGTACTTGCTGACTATGGTAGGTGATTAATTTTCTATGAATTCTGGGTAAATTGAGACACAATCTGAAACTCAAGCATCGAATAAATAAACAATTAGAGACTTGGAAAAAAAGAAATCATGGATTTTTTTCTTTTCTTTAACTAAATTTATTCTATAGCATTTTTGAATCAGTTGAATTAACTGACATCAGACATTGTTTGGAGGTTTCGCTTGCTTTGCTTTCACTTTCTATCCAGTTCATCCCAAACCAGCTCCGTGGGGTCTAAGTCTGCAGACTGTGCTGGTTTCCTGTCATGTGAAGCCACCGTCTAGTTCTTTTCTTTGAAGGTAGTTCTGACATAACGTGGAGCTATGTTTTGGGCCATTATCTTGCTGTAGGATGAACCCCTGACCTACCAGTCTGTCTTCCTTTGTTACTTGCCTTTTCCTCACCATTCTGATAGCGATATACCGTCCTACTTCCTGCACTACAGGATTGTCCTGATGGTTTGTTCCAACACTGCCTTTGTACAGAGGTATTGAGGTATTGAGGTTTGATCAACAAAAGTTGGGGAAGCGTAGGAACTGCATTAATTCCATTGTTGAAGTGTCTGCTTTGTGTTAGACTACTCCAAGACTAATGTAAGGGTGATTTAGCCCTGTAGATAAGTATAACATGTCTTCATGAAACAAGTCCCTGATGTATATTAGTCATCTATCCTGTAGAGAGTTAATATCGGATACACCGCGGCTAATAAGTCTTGTAGTCAGAATTATCAAAGGCAAGCAGTACGCTAATGCCTCTGAACAATTTTAATTTAACATCTAACACATTTCTTCACCCTGTTACTTGTGCTTTTGGCAGACAACCCTGACGCCTACCATCAGCATCTGAATTTTGTGATTTTTTAGATTTTGCTTGATTCTCAGGGAAGACTCATATTTCCTGGCTGTGATTACAGCCATCTCAGCCCGAGATGCTACTCTCACGTGGGAGAAGCTCTAAGCACACTACGCTGCGAATATTTGAGTAGTTTGAGGGAGGAAAAATGTCTGTTTAGCGAACTTTCACAATAAGTCACAGACAGAATCTAAGTGCAGGAGTGGTGGCCAACTTTTAATGATATCATGCATTCACTTTAAAAGCTTGAAAGCTCCCTCAGTGTCTTTCGGTCTGCTGTTATTTTTCCTTTGAAAAAGGTCAGTCACCAAGATATTGATGATGATGATTAGCCATGCACAGGTAGGGAAGTACCACTCTTCACTCAGCAGTGAATTGTAAAGGCAATTTCAAGTTTTAGGAGAAACGGGCTCCTTTTCTTAACAATCAAAATACCACAGCAACAGAAGAGTCTTTATAGAACTTAATCTTGCATCGACAAGACTAGTAAACTTTCTGTTGAGCGCTTCCTCTTTGTATGTTTACATCACCTGTGTGCACTCAGTATTTCTCCCTCTTGGCACGACTGTAAACAAAGACAAGCAGAGTTGACTCGTAGCATCATCACAGCACCAGGAAGAGGATAAACAAGCTCTAAAGTTTCCTAACCTTGACAGTATTTCTTGCCAGTTGTCATTTTATATAGCTGTGTCGTTTTTTGCATAATTCCACAGTGCATTGGCTCAGCTTGATTTGATTTAGGACCTCCACTTTCAAGGAAATTGGGCTCAGGGTATGAAAGTTCACACTTATTGCCTCCAGGCAATTGATTTTTTTTTAGCTTGATTTTTAGTGCTGTAGTAATGCCAGTAGTGAGTGTTTGCACCATGTTGTTTCACTGAGGTTCGAAGACACTGAAACCTCAGTGTCAGCTCAGTGTGATTTTATTGTTTTGGAGTTAGCTGCCTCAAAGGTTGGGGGGAAATATGATTGATTTAGTGCTGAAACAAGTGATCAATGTAGTTGAATTCATCAACAACTTTCAAGTCATTTATGAAGGTAAAATACCAAACATTCACTTTTTTTCTCCAGTGTGAATTTTCTCGTCTAGGGGTTTTGGATTGGTGGTCAGCCAGTTGACCTATTATTGTCTAATTAATTGATCATGAGAATGATTTTTTAATTGTTATATTGATTATTGTTCTGTTTCATCATAGCTCATAAATCTTTTTATATATTTTAAATATAGAAAACTTTTTTGGATTGAACATTTTTTAAACGGTCAGATATGATTGGTAAGTTTTGTTATTTGTTTTTTATTTAACCAGGAAAGTCTTATTGAGATTAAAAATCTCTTTTTTAAGAGTCTTCTGTCAACATAAATCATTTAATAAATATTTAATAAGATCGGCATTGGAGCGGCACTCTGCTGATTTTACTCATAAAGGTCAGTTTACTGGTAGTGAGGGGAACTACTTATAACACTTAGACAGTTGTATAATGTCTGTGGCTCAGGAGGAGCTATTCAGAGCGGCTTTGGTTGTGATTACAAATCAGCTGAGAGCCTGTCTTACAAACTCAGGGCATGGAGCTTGAAAGTCATGGGTATTAACCAGCCAGGCGGGCGGGCTTCAATGAAAAGACATTGTCATGTTGCATTATGGGAAGTGTAGGATCCAGGATCCTTTGAGCTTGAATCCAGGAACAAGGATATCAGCTTTTCCTGATGCTATTGTGGCCGTTGGCTCTGGCTTTATGGAAGTGCAATACAATATCACTGGAGAGCCTCTTTTAAACATAAATTGTGAAATAATATATGAAACACCTTTGGAACAACCTACAGCAGCAGCAAGTATTCATGCATGTTCGGCAAAAAAAATCGTATTTTTGTTTGCACTCTGCAAATCTGCAGCAACTTTTTTTCTCTCTTTACTCATTTCAATGTCTAATTTGGCGATTAGGCAAAAAGCTGTTGATAGCTGTTGGTGTTTTCGTCCGGGGGCCATCATATTACAGTTTCAATTAGATTTTTTTTTTTTAACAGTCATGAATAATTAAAAGTTATTTTTTAGCCACGTGTTCTCCTATTTTGCTGGTGCTGAGCACACACAGTCAGAAGTTATTATTAGACAGAATTTAAGCGGCCCCACGTCCACAGCTCTGAGCAGTGGGCACCGAGCTCCTGCATTGAGTTTGACAGCCTTCACACAATATTGTGCAAGGGCGCTCCCTTAGCTTTTCATGCTGGTTAAATGTAATATGGCAGATGGATAGTATTTGCAGGCAGAGCGGGGGTCTCACCCTCCCTCTCACTCATTTTTTTTTTCACCGTCTCTTGCCAGTACCTCAGACATTTCAAGGGGGAGAAATATGTATCAAATTAACTCTTAGCAACAGGGCCTCCGAGCTCCCTGCCCTTGTCTTCTCAGCAATCAGAGCTTTGTTATTTTAGTCTTTCAACCAAAACCAAACTGGATTCAATGGCTTCAGCAATTACCTGTAATTTTCCAACCTAGTGCGCTAGCTTTCACCGGAGCGACTGCGAACAGTGAAAGATTGTCTCCTTGGTCCCTCATTTCAGTGTTCAAGCGAAGTGCACTAATTCATTTACATCTACAGAGTGGCACATTTGGAAATGTTCACTTCCCAGCAGCAGGAATGTCTGCGGAGATTTTGGTTTCTGTCTGTGCACAACCTTCAAGTCACTGAAACTGGAAACCCATCTGCAGCGTCGACACTCCGACACTGAACCTCTGCTTTATACATCTGACCCATATATTAATATGTCCTTTCAAGCCAGTTGAGAAGAGACAACTCTGAGGCCCCGACATCTGTTTTCACATCGCAGACTTTTATCCCATTTTTCCATCGACCCCCACAAACTTCCCTTCGTGTAAGAAACTACAGGAGCTCAACTTGACTCCAAAAGTGTATGTGTGTGTGTGTGTGTGTATTTGTGTGAGTCAAGAGTGATGTTTCCCCTTCAGAGGTACTGAAGGAGAGAGTACTGCTCACACTAAAATGCTAATTAAGTGCAGTGTGGCAGACAAGGACACTTGAGAGTGTATGCATTAGCAAATTTTAACTCCCTGCAAACCAAACAGTTTGTTCTGGGCTAATCTCCCAATGATGGAGGCAAGAACAACATTGGAAACCGGAGAGAGGAGAAATATAGGTTTGCTTTAGAACATGAAGAGAGTATGGTTTTCTTTTTCATTACCAAGATAATACAGTTTTAGGAGAAGAAAGCACCTCTTCTGGCATCGTTTTTGCGTTTCATCTCTTCACAGAGGTAACATATGGTATCTGTAAGAGAGAGCCAGTTTGTGCTCTGCGGTGAATTATTTTGTGGATTAGTATTGGCATTTAAATGCTCTTGGCTTTAAATCTTGTCTGTTTTAGATCTTAAGTACATTCCTTGGCATCCCGCTCTCCCGCTCAGGCTGGCCTCTTCCCCTGGCCAACACATTTTTGAAGCTGTAGAGCTTAACAGGAGAGCAAGAGGCAGCCATTTGAAAAGACCCTGAAGCTGGTCTCAAATTACTTTTAGTGAGATAACACTCTAATCAAACCAATTCTTCCAATGTTGTGATGCCAGCAAAACCTTCACCTTAAGTTGGAGTTTAAAAAACCTTTTTTTTTTTTTTTTTTTTTAATTTTTTCCTTAGAAAGTAGTTTCCTGCATTACTTTACAGAGTGGAGGCGTCTGAGGTTAATGTAATTACAGTCTCTGATGGTTGTACAAATTGCAGGCTGGTAGTGTGACACACGCTCCCCTTAAGTGTTCTGTGGTTGGCTCTAATGCCTTGTTTTATCCATGCTCATTAAGACGACCTTGGCCAGGTATGTTTGGTTATCGCCACGACCTTCTAGCTGCATCTCCATATTTCACATACACCACAAGAGACCTTCCTGACTTCGGGGAAAAATATCCGCTAGCTCGAAAATGGGTAATATTTAAACCAGAGAAAATGTTTTAGAAATAAGTACTGCAGCTGTTAGTAAGTGATGTCTCTGCCCAGTTGTTAAATCCAGCTTTTGTGGCACATTTATGTTACCCTGGAGATCCGGGCCGACATGATAGCCCCTTTCCCTCATCTCTGAGCGGCCTTTAAAAGCTCGGCCCTCCCTTCTGTTTCCAGTACAGTTGGCCTCCCTCCAGCTCCCTTAGAAGAAGTGGATGAATTCCTAGATGTCTGATAAGCTTCAGCAGAACATCATTCTTAATGGAGGAGAGAAGAAGAGGAGGCAGATGCTATCAGCGCCGCTGAATCGCCTTGCAGTCAGATCAAACATCCTAAAAGTGCAGGGAATGCTCAATCATGTTGCGAGGTTGTTGTGCATTTATCTTCTCTGTTGGTTTAATTGAACTTGGTTCTAAATGAATCCAACTGGCCGTTTTGATGCAAACAAAACATCATTAGCATTGTGAAAATCCCAGTTGCTTTGTAGCTTTTTCCCCCCACTCATTTTCATTTGAAATGAAAAGCCTTAAATGAGGTCTTTTCATCCTTGTAGTTTTTTTTTTTCCTCCACTCAAGGCACTTTGTGACACCATTAATCACTTACCTCTGTTTGTTTGTCCTCTTTCTTTCTGCTGTTTATCGAGCCAGAGACTGACACAGATTCCCCATACCCCCCATCATGAGTGAAGGTCTTGTTTGTCCCTGTGTGTTTGGGTGTAAAACAGCAGGACCTTCAGGATCGGGGGAGTAAAATATATCTCGCAACACTAGCGTAGCGTGCCAGAGGTGTCTTGATGGAGATGGAGTCATACTGGGCTAATGAAGCTCCAAACCTCAGCTATCGATCCACCTCACAACGGTGCTTTACAGAGATAACTGAGGAGGAGAGCAGTGTGTGGCATCACGCGCGCTCTGATCTGTGTGACATCTAATTCTGTGTAATGAACCCTGTGCACCAGAGAGCATGATGGGGGGCTTTCTATGGTAATGACAGGGATAGCATGGCCGGGGCGGCTTTTGAAAAGCTTTGAAACACTGCCGGGTAGCTCACAGGGCTTTCCTGACAACAACAAATGTATTACTAGAACAAACGCCTCTGTACTTGAAACAAAATCACTTTTCAAAATTGTATATATGCTAAATTTTAGTCAGTACATTAAGCACGGTATTTCTGTTTCTCTTTATTGTGACTCTGCTACTCTTCTACAAGTAGTAACCATTGCTTGCTTCTACTCTGTTGCTGCTCCAGAGGTGTCTAGCTTTTCCTTATCTGTCTTTTAGGGTCTGAACACAGAGTCACATTAGCCCTCCATCCAATTAAATTCCCCCATGCATAGCACTATAAAAGGATGTGATGTCGTAGTTGGGTAAGAAACATCTACTGAGCAGAACAATCACAAACTGCAAACAGTGTATCAGAGCAATAATGTGGTTTGTTAGTCTAGTAGTGTGACATTGTACTAAACAGGGTGAAGACACACATCTATAATAATGACTTTTATTTTCAAACGCAGTGCATGAGTTTTCCAATTGGCCAACAGAGGCTGAAGAAAGGTTAACTACAACCCATGAGTCGGCTCAAGCCAGCCGGAGTGGGCACCAAGACATGAATCCTTGAATTCATGTTGCATTTGGCTTTGGCTGTATTCAGACTGATATAGCACTTCATCAAAGAAACGCAAAGGGCTGCAAATTGTAAATGGACATGTAGAGCTTTATCAACTACTCAAAGCACTTCACACTACATTCAGCCATTCATTCATACAGCACTTTTTTCGAAACATACAGAGCTTTTTCTGTCACTCGCACACTGAAGATAGATCGGCTGCAATTTGGGGGTCAGTATCTTGCCCAACGACACTGTGACATGTGAACTGGAGGAGTCGGCAATCAAACTACCGATCTGCCTGTTAGAGGACAGCCCGCTCTACCTCCTGAGCCACAATGTTACTACAGGTAGTGGTGAGAAGATGAAGTACGATCCAGGAACAGTCACACCTCTGAAGGCTAATCAGACATCAAAACAAGGATTTAACAACTGTGGAAATTATCACGTTAACAATCATGGTCTCCTCTATCTGGACAATCGTGAAGTAAATATTCCCATGTGCATTTGAACACATCTGATCAACTTATATTTCTTTACAATAAAAGTTGAATCAGGCTTAGTTTTATTGCCAGACGATCCACCGTTTTCTGCAGCGGCACCCTTAATGTAGTGCTTTTACTGAAATGAACGAGTAGACTTTGGTTATTGAAACAGTACTTACGCTGGTCAGAACACAGCTTTAAAACTTCTTTCATCAGTTTTTTGGTCAGTTCGTGGCGTTGCAACAAGCTGTAAACACAACACTGACATATTATCTCTTTATAAAGTTGATATCACAAACCTGTTAGCAAACAGCTTCCTGTTTCCACACTGAGCAGACTCAGCCTTCCTCTGGAGTCACATCTGACCACCACGAATGTAGATCCAATATTACAATATTGACTTTTAGCTCTGGTTTTGGTCTCCATCAATTCCCCCACTATGTTCGGACAGCTAGTTGCCATTGTCTGCCTGCGGCTTGGTGCTGTGTAGGAGTCAGCTGATGAAAACAGCTGCCTGCTGCATCTGGAAACTTTTGACGCTTTTGACTCAATCAAAACTGTAAAGATGTGGGCCAGAGAAGCAAGGGGAACTGTGAAGTTGATATTTCTCTGTGGGTTGGTCACCCCAGGCCATCCCTTTTACATTACACAGTGATTCCATCAATTGTTAATCTAAACATATTGATAAGAGCAGCTTTAAGGTTGGATGGTATTTAGCTTGTAATGCCCTAAACGTAAGACTTGTGGTTGTACAAATAAATTTGACTAAGATCTGATGAAATTATGTGCGATGTCAGTTGCCATAATTACTCTTTTCTCTGAGGTGGTGATGGTTTAAATTCCCTCTGTCATTCCTGAGTAATAGGAAGTGTCAAACAAAACCTTCATGACACAGTACTTTGAACACTCCCCCTTATCCCTGCAGAATTAAAATAGACCTGGGAAAAAAAGCTTTTTCTTTTTCCATGACCACCTCTGCTGCTGGTGTAAATGAAAATGCCCTTCCCAAAATAGATCATTTTTACCCTTCAGATGTCCACTTTTATTTTAAGCCTGGTGACACCATGCCATCCATCACACCCAGCTTTTCAGATGTGAGCAGCCCTGGGGGAATCACTGATACAATGCAGGGGAAAGTGTGATAGCGTGCTGCTGCTGTGTAGTTTAGGACCTATGGTTAGATTACCACTAATTTCATCTCAGAGTAGCATTTAGACATTTTCTTTGTGTGACTAAGTGGAAGTCATTCCTCTTTTTAGGGTAAACATTGAAAATGGATGCCCTGCCTTTCCAACTCTTACCTCAAATTACCACTTGACATGGCCAAGCATCGCTCCGCATTATTGTCTGCCAGGAAAATGCATTTCTGAATGCTTTATTGGATGTTTTGGCTGGGTGGAAATTGTACGAAGTGTACCCATGGCTTTGATCATCTTGACCTGGAAATGTGATAGTCACCCCACTTCACAAGGCTTTCTGACACCTGGGAAACTGGAGCTGGTATTCTTGATACATGACCTGCACCGCAGCACTAAAGACTTAACTTCTCCTGTTTCGTAGTCGGCACAGACTACTGTTGGGAACTGGAATTTCACATGGCTAAGACTGAGGCTTTTTTCCCCCCCACAAGCCACTGGAGTCACAACATTTGGAGCCCTGTGGAAAAAATGGCCTGTATGATTTTTATGAACGAGATTCCTGCAGCATTACTTTGACCTCAAAAACAGAGACACACAAAAAGGTTTATAAAGTGGATTGATTTGGGAAAAAAAAAATTCTGTGTGTCAAAGCTGATTATTTTTGACAGATGTTTATGAATGTGTACACTGAATGACAGATATAGAGTTAAGGTTCCATGATTCATCAGTTAGATCTTTGTTACTGTTGTATTTCATTATTTAGATTCATTTTTTGGGTTAGTTTACAGGGTTTTCTGCATTTTTGTCCACCAGAACATCGTAAAGATTAATACACTTTTATGGAATGAAACATTAACCCTTATGAAGTTACTAACTCAATTGATCACAAGACTAAATGTCAGAATCAGCGTGGCTTTCCATCTCAGCAGTTCAGTTTTCTGGCACAATGCCAGATTTCCATTGATGCTAGGTTTTAAAGATTGTTGTGTAATTTTATGATGCATGCTTTTCATCTGTGTTGCTTTATTTTAGCATGTTGAAACCATTCTGTCTGAGTGTAATATGTTTTCCCTTGGATTGGATGCAGTACGTTTTCTAGATCCATAAGTAATCAAATCAAAGGGACTTCAGTGATCAAATAATAATTGTCTGTAATAGTATTTTAGTATTACATGGACATAATTTATTCAGAAATCAGTTAATGTATTTCAGCGCTGAGTTCTGGGTGATTTAATGTGATGACACTGGCTCTGTGAATTACACAGAGCCAGTGTGTGATTAGAGAAGCTGTGGCATGGCTTTTAAAGTTCACCACCCCTCAGGATATTTGATCGAGCCGCCGGCCTTTGATCAGTGTTAACATTACGGTAACCATGACAGTTTATTTTCAACTACCAAAAAAAGACCATTTGTGTCAGAAAACAATCTCCCCTTCCTCTGACACGTTGGCACACCGCAAAAGAAAAATGTCAGGGTCACTGATGGGCCATTAGCCCAGAGTGAGTTCCTTCTGTGCTCCCGGACCCATTGAAAACACCTTTTTAGTCTTCAACAGATGGTACGGTGACACAGCAACTACAGGCACTGACCTGGGCCTTAACTTAAAGACCTTTCCAAAAAACCACAGGACATACAGTACCACAGAGGAGCAACAATGTCTGCCCAGAGAGTGAATGACGCCATGAATGTGTAATAAAGAATTCACCTGCTTAGCATAGCTGTATTGTAATGCCTTGTACATTTGACTGACTACAGAGTCACCCTCTATTCATCGGTATCATACCCTTTTCTTTTTCATGGAGGTCGCTCCTCCGTTGCTGCAAATGTCATAGTGCTTTAATGAGAACTGCACTGTAGCCCACAATGGAAGCTTTTCAGCCAGATTAAATGTATCACTGTGCTGAAACTTTCCTCCCCCCTTTGCCCCTATTGTGACACAGTGGTTTTACAGAGCAGCTTGTTGCTGAAAAACAAGGTTAAGAAGATCAGTATCAAAGGAGGAGTGTTTTTGTGTGGCTTGCAGGAGAGTCTCGCTTCAGGTTTCCACCTGAAACACAAAGGTGTTTTCTTACCTGATTTGTATTCATTCACACAATGAGTGGACCTGCCTCTCTTGTTTCCAAGTAAGGAGAGTCCAGACGAGACTTTTGTTCGCCCTATCATCGGATACGTGCATGTTGCTTCCTCCAGTACGAAGCCTGGAGCCCAGCCACAGGCTTTGTCCTGGATGGATTTTTTCCTGCCCTTTTTCCTCCTCTTTGTTGCTCTGTGTATGTTCTAAGAAAACATTTCAGATAAATGTTTGAGCTCTACCGCTGCTTTTTTTTAAAACTCCTGTATTATTCCAGTAATACCAACCTTTGTCATCCTCAAATTGCTTTGTCAGGATCCAAAACCCACAAATTAGCTAGTTTAAAGTGTTTCCGTCCATAAGGGTCTGTAGTTCAGTCCATCCTGGCCCATGTTGTGTTGTCAAAACACAGATAATGCAGCCTGTACCACAGCACTGTATTAATTAGTTTGATTTAGTTGATGTCAGTCAAACTGCTGAAAACCTGATGTAAGTAAAAATTATTGTCTTGTTTTTAGGGTTTTTTCCTGACTGTGTCCCCGGAGTCGATCCTCAAGGTGGCGAAGCACGCTTCAGATAACAACAAAATCTTCTGCATGAACCTCTCAGCACCTTTCATCAGCCAGTTCTTTAAAGAGCCCTTGATGACGATCATGCCTTATGTTGACATCTTGTTTGGCAACGAGACGGTAAGTGAAACAACACATTTGGACATTTGCTAATCCAGTCTTCTAATTAAGGTGTACAACTTGTATTTATGTCAACAAAAAGAGGTCATATTTCCAGTCGCCTTTCCCCGTTTGTTTTTGAGGTTATTTCGTAGGATATCTCAAAAACCTGAATTCAGACATTACAAGTTTAAACATGGTGGGATTTTTTTGCCATGCTTATATTCCCCTCAGCCTCAGATGCACTTAGTATTTAGTGCTATTTCGCAAATGTTAGCGTGCTGACAAGCTAAACTTAGACGGTGAACACGGTGAACATTACACCTGCTAAATATCAGCTTGATAGCATTGTCATTAGCATGCTGACATTGGCATTTAGCTGAGAGCACTGCTGAGCATATGTGTAGGTACTGCCTGTAAGATTCCTTGACTTGTGTCCAAACATGCTGTCTTTTTTTATCCCCCACTTTCCCTCCTCTGTGTGTGTGTTTGTGTGGTTTTTTAAAAATTCTTTATGGCTTTCCTATCATTTTCCAAAGCGTAGTCTATTTGATGAAAAATATGAACGGCCATATAGATAATGCTACTGAAACATGATTTATTTAAATGGCTGTGAATCAATGGTCGTGAATTTAGTTTGAACTTCAACACAATTCATCCTCATCCAAGTCCTAGTATTCTCTGTCAGGATTAAGCTTCTCCGTAAAGTAAGACTGAATATTTGTACTAAGATTTCAAATTCAAAGGACTGTGCAGTGTTGGTGAAGTATGGTCTCTGTCTGAGCGCTTTATACTGCACTGTTTCATTCCACTCATTGCTCTTGTTTCTCCTCACTATCAATTTAACTTCTCACTTGTCACTGCAACATAAAGAGATGAATAAGAATTAGCCCAGTAATCATTCATCTCAATCGCATCACCATTTCATGCCGGTTAATCTATTGATTTCTGTCGGCTCTGTGGAAGTGAGTAGCTGGTTGGAGGTCAAGCTGTGGTCACAGACCGTGGTGCTGTTGGGAAGTATCCTCTAACAGGCCAGCTGAGCTTGAGTCGGAGGCACCGCCTGGACAAACTGCACCTTCAGAGGGGGGGGTGGGGGGGGGGGGGGGGGGGGGGGGGGGGGTGAAGGGTGTAGGGTGTAGGGTGTATGTTCATTGGACTGAACTCGCTTCCCCACTGCTAAAGCTACTAAACAGAGCTCTGTCTTTGGGTAGAGATGGGGTCCCCAGACCAGGACAGATCTGGAAGAAACTGCTCAGCATTCGAGGATTTATTGCTGTTGCTGACTTCAGCTTTTTCCTCTTTTCTTTCCTCTCCCAATATAAAACCCCCCTTTTACATACGCACCTCTCTCTCACTCCCTAATTGCTGTGAGGAACGATTCTGTCTCCTAAACCAGGGTGTACATTTTGCAAGCGTTATGTATTTTCGGGTGGGTGGTACTGTAACTGTTTGCGTAAGAAGTTTGCTCACACCTCCAGTCATTACAGTTTAATGACTCTGGATAATTGCAATGTATGTTTGTTGAAGGAGATTATCTTTTGGAGACTCTGTCAGGGCTTGCTCTCCGGAATTGAACCGGGCTAAGTCCGCCAAAATAAGAGATTCACTGGGAAACAGAGCAGATATTCACCACTCAGCCGCCTCAAGCAGTGAGGTCTTCCAGGGTCTGTATAGGACTAATGCCTGTCCAGAGTGTTTTGACTCCTTTTGGCCTTCCTCTGTGTTGGCTGCTGGGAAGAGGGAGTGGGGAATGACTGCTCATACAGTCAAGCCCCAGACCTCCCATTGTGCACAAGCCAGACAAGGTTGGCGGTCATGCAGTGGTGCATGGTGAGTGACAGGCAACAGGGCTGCCTCGCCCACGCTTGCCCCCTCCAGCCCCCCCGGCCTTCCTTTCGCCCCAACTTCCACCCCCCAAAGTGATGGATCGGCCTCAGCCCGTGATGCTTTCATAACAAGTCAGTGACAGTCAGGATCATGCAGACTGACTCCTATAGCCTTGCAGAATGTGCCATAAGGGAAGGCTAATGTGTCTGCCTGTCTCTTCCTTCCTCTCCCACACTTTCTGAGTCACGATACAGAGCTGCACACACTTGGGGAAATATGTTTAAAGCAGCTGTAAAATCTCATGTTTTGAAAGCGACCGATAATGATTTTGGGCAGGATTGAAGTTTTTGAGAGTGGAGTGCTGGATTATTTGTCATGACTGGGATCTTATTTCAGTCAGATCACAATTCACTTTTGATCATTTGAAATTCCATAACAACAACACCACAGACTCCAAGAAATGTCAATAGCCGCTGTTTCTCCTCTTGTTTTTGCCTGCTTCAGATGTTGAAATGTGTCTGTGTCTCTGACTGAGTCTACTCTGGGTTATTCTGCTGTAACTCGATCCTGCTGGTACTTGTTTGAAACCTGGCATCAGCAGGCCCTGCCTGGCCTATCAGCAGCTTTGCACTTATATAACAGTCTCCCATCCATCCTGTAATTACTGCCTTTTTGGGGCATAGTGTAGTGTCTGTCTGGAGGTGGAGGGGGGTGTGTGGAGAGGCTAGCGACGTCGCTTCTGCGTTGCCAGGGCCTCTGAGATGGTGCCGACGGAGGCACACAGACATCAGACGCTACTTCACTTAATTGGCAAACATGTCGTGTGATAACCTGGGAACAGCACAGGCCTAATTGAGTCCTCCTGTGCTGTCCTCCTCTGACTACCTGACATGGAACCCTGGGCATTACATTTCTCTCCATTTAATGGCTGCAGTTAATTAGGCCCGAATGAGGGAATCATTACTGCTGGAAAAACCACATGCCAGTGGATTCGCCGATAAAATTAGCCACAATTTGCTTTTGCTATTTGAGCATAAGAGATAAACCACACAATGGGGGGGAAAGGATTGGACCATTACTGGCGGATTTGTATTGTGGAATTTTAGACATATCATAGACAAATGGAACAATTAATCAAGACTGAATTAATCACCCTGACTGATGTTTTTCTAAGCCAGGATTCATGGCTTTCTCAATTTAGATCATTTCATGTGCTTGGGCTCTTTTTTTTTTATCTGCGCAAATGGTTTAAAAATGTGCTTCCTTAATAAAACGGTACCACAGATGAGGAGCTTAGTTTTTCTTGCCCCACAGCCAATACCCAACAACCTCCTCGCTCCTCTGCCATTAACATTATATACCACCCCCATACAGGAGCTCCACATGTCTTCCATTGCTGTCCAATGCGTTCTGCAGCTCCACACTCAGAGGGAGCTTATTTATATGGGTCCCAGCCCCGTCTTCCAAACGAGAGACAGCCATTGTAATTGAATACTCAATAGGTGAGCCATTTAACAAAAGTGGAAATGGCATTCGGCTATGTATTAATGTGCTTTGCTGAGGCAAAAGGAGCCATCATCATTTCAATGTTCAAGCTGTTTTAAAAGAGCATTTAGCCTGCCATCTCTCCGGGCCATGAGAGCAAAATGACACGGATTTCTTCCTCCTCTGTACTTTGTGTGAATGTTCCTCGCCTAATATTTTGTATGGTTATCTCACTTATTTTCCCATCCATCCCTCAGCACCTCTCCATGATCTAGGTGGAAGGATACAAGCAGCTCTACAGAAGGTTATTGTCATGAAAAGCCCCTCAGGCGTTTTGGCTCTCAGCCCTGTTTTTCTACATCTGCATGCAGTGTGTGTATGTGTGCATGTGTGTGTGTGCAGGGTGGCGGGGGCTCTAATGATTTTTCCAGGACAGGCTGTACAAGTATATATATATATATGTGTGTGTCTGTGTGTTTGTGTGGATGGAAAAACAGGCAGGCGGAGGAGATACATGGGCATTATGGCGTCATTTCTTAACATCTCTCCAGATTCGTCATTTGGCTTTGTTTGTTTGATAGACTGCTTGGAAGCCTTATCTCTGTGGTGAGGCCCCTGGCTGTTTATCGCCTCTGTGACGTGTGCGGGACTGTGGAAGTGCGTGAAGTGCGTGCTCTTTGCTGCCAGTATGTGTGGGTGATGGCAAGTTCACTAAAGACCCCTTAGGGTATGAGGGGTGTTCTCACAAAAAAAAAAAAAAAAAAAAAAAAAAAGGAGATAGAATTTCCCCTTGACAGCTCACCCACAGCGGACTCGAGATGTGCTTCTCAACTGTAGCTTGGGGAAAATATCCTGTCTCACTGCCTAAAACAAAGAGATGTGAGAGCTAGATTAGCGTATTACTGAAACAGCTTTCCTTTTAGGCTCTTCTCTCTCTCCTCCTGTCAGAGCTGTCTGCAGAGAACTGGGAAGAACATGAGACATTAACCTCCATGTGTTTATTCACAAGGCCCCACAGGCCAACTGGGAGGATGAACACAGAACCATCTCTAAAGCCGGCGAAGCGGAACAATCACAATGTGTCATTGGAGGAAAAGACATGAAGTATTAGCTGCTGCTCTCCTTTGTGTCTTTCACAACTGAATTTTAATTGAATGTGCTATTTCTGTGATGAGTCACATGCCTTCCGTTCAGCGCCAGAGTACTTTGACCTTCAGTGTGGCGTACAGTCAGTGAGTTGTATGATGAGTCATAGCGCACATTAGCTGTGATGATTTGCTAAATGCACAAACTGCCTTGTTTTATTTTTGTTTCTTTTATTTATTTTTATTCATTGTTTAATACGAGATCAGTGGTTCCCAACCCTGGGATCAGGACAATCCAAAGTGCAGTATGATTAAAAGGACTGAAAAGAAGAGAAGAAAAGAACCTTTCAGCTGCTTAACTTATTGATTTTATTCTCTAATCACTCATGAGTTGAACAAGCAGCAACTCATGGACATATGCAGCCACTGGCAAGGGGTCATATGTGACTGGGCCGCAACACTGAATAAGTGGGGTTGTGTCCAACCATTTCTGAAACTTTTCAAGACTAATGGTCTGACATTGACACCCACGTCACTCCATGATTGGCCAGCTGTGTGCAGATGTGAGCCAGGGATTGAACTCTTTTTTTTTCTGCAATTGTTACACAACTGTTTTTGCAGCACTTTTCATGTGAACAACCTAGTGCAAGACTATGAATGTCTTTCTTGAGTGACTGCCTGAAAATGGTTGCTATTATCCCTGTATTCAGGGAAAATATTGCATCATCTCCCTCTCTACGACGAGCAGCTTTTCATACCGCCTCAGCATGTGGCAGTTTGGAGCAGGTACAGACACTTTTGATGAACGTGGTTGAGGAGAACATCTTAATAACTAGTTCTGAGTCAATATGCCCTCAGAACCCAGGACCCTCTTGCAATGAGGAGATAGTGCTGACCACTGTGTTGGCCTTCAATTTTAATTCACAAAATATAAACGAAACTGCTACTACAACTAAAATGACAAAAATACAACTGGGTGTTAGAGTTCAATAAAATAAGGACCACGGCAGCAAGAGATGACAATTAGGGCTTAAAACAAACTTTTAAAATATACTAAAATGTATTATCCATTATAACTTCATTATAACTCAGCTTATATAGGCTGGAAATGTTTTTACAGGATAACAAGTAAACATGCCTGATGAAAGGAACAGGAAAATACAACAGCTGCTTTGCTGAAAAAAAAGTTAGTTTTTTGTTGTTTTTTTTTTTTGACAAGTTGACCCACATTCTTGCAACCTACTTACAAATGACCCATTATCCACTTTTAGGCCGCAACCCACCAGTTGGGAAACACTGAATTACATCATCATCATGCAATCCGATGAGAGTGAGTGGAAGAAGTCTCCAAGAACAGCTCTTGGCTGGGCGGCAATTTTGGCATAGTGTCCATAATCAGAGGTGCAAGTCACACAGTCCACCAGACCATAAATGTTTCCCCATACACAATCACAACAAAATCATAAGTGTGTTTTTCTGAGCATCACAAGCACTCCAAAATGACTATTTGCATTGAAAATTACAATTTTATCCAGAAGGTGTGTTGTGTCATTTAGTTATTTTTGTGCAGTTCATTAGTGCTGGAGCTACCAGGACATCTGCCGGCTCAGTCCAAGAACAACTCTCATGCTCATGCATCAGAAGAAGCCTGAAAATCTGTTTTGACCTATGTGCCCAGTAATACGCTTATGTTGGAGTGAACAGCTCGTCACCTTTGGAACCATACATACTTCCTGGTTTATGTCCGGGCTAAAACAGTTGATATGTTTGACGTACAGCTGTAGCACAAGGGCGAAAAGCCAAGTCAGCAAACTGACTCACTAATATCAGTTATGCAGCAATATTTACCTAACATTTCCTGTAATGTTAGCTAACATTTGTCAGAGGAAAATAGTGTTATTTCTTCTCTAAGGATTTACACAGTCTCCTTTTAAAGGGCCACCAGTGTAAAGGGTGGGAACCACCACTCCATCGCAAAAAGTGTCGCTACAAGATACTGAAACTGCTACAATTAAACCATTACCCTTTTCCTGCCTGTGTTCAGGCAGAGAGAGGATTCAGCACAGAGGAAGAATGATCTCTTCAACATTCCTCTGTTTTTCCTGGCCTGTCTGTTTGCGAGTCATGGTACTTTGGGAGCCAGCATGGCTCCACCAGAGGAGTCCGACTAACCACTGTAATTGTGCCGTGCCGAAGCCGCCTTCCCCAACCCTGGGACTGAACCATGAAATATTCGAAAATGCCGGGGTTAAGAGAGGGGGGTCTTTAGCAGTGCAACGTGAAATATGAGACCATAGAGCATCTTTAACAAGGAGGCGGATAGAAAGCCAGCCAGCCAGTCGGGCAGCCAGGGCACACGGTGGAGTCCTCTGAAGGAGAATAATTATGGATGTAAGAGGAGATATTGCGCTGGGAGCAGATCAATAGTGCCCACGTTCTGCTGGCGCTGAGGCCAGTGTATTTCTGTCACAGCAGGGGAGAGTGCAGGATATCAGCTTGTTGCTGGAGGGACTCGCAGAAGTTTGAACCGGCGGGCTTCCCAGATACCCTTACAACCCTCATGTCTGTCCTCCCAAATCACTGCTGCTTGGTGTTTGGCTGGTTGTCGTCCCCCCCACCCCAAATCTACAATCCTCTTATCCACACAGAGTTGGCGGGAAGACTGAGCTTTGTCTACTCATGATTGTATTCCCACAGTCCAGGCTATACAGTCATGTTTTCCAGTATCGTTTGGAGGACTCCCCTATTCTCCTCATGCTTAGACAATTCTGGAAAAGAAAAAGACAAAGACACAATCAGCAAGCATAATCTACCCACCCATAATACCAAGTTAATTTGCCTCATGCCTTGGATAATGGAACCTATGAGCTTATTTTAGAAATGTTGGCGAGCTCAATCTGCCCATTGCTCCGAATGAAATATTTGTTTTTGTAATTTGCTGTGGTTTTTATTTTAATTGCGCCATGCCAAGCATTTCTTTCTAGAGGAGCCATGTGGTTATTTCTCTCTCCCTGCAAAGCCTATCACATGATAGTTGTATGCATACACGTGAAATGATTTAGCCTCCTGGTTGAAAGGCGGCTGCCCTCCATTCTGCTTTTCATCTGGCAAATGGACATCTTATGCCACATCAACAGATAACGTGTTGGACATCATCTCAATTTTTGTATGGCCAATTTATTCAGACAAAGCTCTCATGTCCCCTGTGCACACAAATGGTTTGAATTATTCTGAGAGCTTTTTTTTTTTTTCTTTTTCTTTTTTTTTTTTTCTTCTCTGGCTTATTCATTTTCTGAAGCATGCGAGTCCCTCCAGAGCAGATCTTTGTTTCTCATTAGGAGGTAAATAGAGCAGGCCAAATGCTCATATGTTTATTATACACAGGAGAGCATGGTCACTGTTCTCAGCAGTTCAGAGCAGAAAAAAGCCGGTTGCTTTCTTGACCTTTGTTTGCAGTGCCTGCAACCAAATGTCTGTTGAATTTACTGGGTAATAAGCTGCAAGGAACTGATGGACTGCAAGGAAGTTGGGTTCAACCTCATCAAAAGTTTTATTGCACGCTTTTCCACCAAGGCTGTTTTTATTCAGAGTGAAAAAATAAAAGTATAAGTATCATTCACAGGTCCTTTTTTGGAACAAAGTTTACATAGAATGAAAGCTGCATATAATCACTCAAAACAGGAAGAGAACAGGAGAATAACTGTACTGGATTGCACAAACATGACAGCAAAACTGCAAAATAATATAAGCAATTAACAGCAACTAACAGCTAGGTTTTAAATCTTGTATTTGTAAGAGAGAAAGATCTTTAGCCACAGATCAATAGTAGTTAAGACTCAAAAGGTAACTCAATCCGGTTCATCAGGACTGTGTGGGTGTGTTTTGATCAAATTTGATTAATTTTCAGCGAAAGTAAGCAGCTCAAAGTGTTGTTGGATTCTTGTTTTGTTATGTTCTGATTGATGTGTGGAAATAACCCTACATCACCTTTTTCTTCCCACTTAAAACCAGAGAGAAGAGCACAGGCAAAACAGAAATACACAAGCCTCTCATGTGAAATAACCGCTATTGTTACTATTAATTTGCCAGAAAATAACATGCTTATGTAGGATCTAATCAGCAATTAAGAAAATACATTTTCAAGGCCGTCAGCTGCAGGTTTATGACTGGAGGGCATTCAGAGAACTGAAAGTCTAATTTTCCTAATTTACTGTCTCACCCAAACACATTATTTCTATCACTTAAATTTTAAGATAATTTGATGTATTGACCCTGAAAATGTGCCCCCAAAGAGCCGGAATCAAGACTGCGATTCAGTTGCTTTCATGTGCTCAACTAAGAAACAATAATCTTCTAACTATGGAAGTCCTGGATCCTGAAAAATTCAATTCAGGTGGACCTTGACCAAACAAGCTTCCAGACAATCAATAAAAACTTACTGGAGCAAAAGTAAAAGTTCACTGGAGAACAAGACGAGTTCTCAGTCATGTGAGCAGCCCATATTTCCTCAGGTAAATTATTCAGGGACGTTTAGGGGTCCTAATTGCATTTTCTTGATCACTTTTTGACTCCAAGATGATTATATTCATGATATTAGCAGGGGATAACCATTTTATGTCAAAAATTTACATTAATTACATGAATCAAAACCCTTGGAATTCTTAAATCTGGAAGTCTGAGTGGAATGAGAGCTGTGAGAATCGGTTAGAAGCTGCAGCATTAGGTCTGCTTGTTGAACGAACCACCATTTTTCCTTAATCCAGTGTTGTTCCTTGAGAGATAGCCAGTCTCTGGTAGTCTGACGTCGCTCACTGACCCCTTGTTAGAGCCCAGAGGTGAGATGTGTGATAGAGGCCCTTAGTGCTGATAAGGCCATCAGTCTGATAACTAACTCCCCCTAGCACAAAGCTGCTACTGCTGCTGCCACGGCTTCCATTAGCCCCACCAGACCGGCTGAAAGTCTGCCCGCTCCCTCCTGCTCTATCTGAGGTTACATCCTCTGTTCTAAGCCCCTTATGCAAACCCTGCTTTCCTGTGCTGAGATTGCTATCAGCAGAGATATTTATGTACTGCACATGTTTCCGATTGTTTAACCTTTGGACCTGTGCTGTAGGTGACGCTGCTGTCCCTGTGGGCTTGCAAAGAGACCTCTCTCCTGCCCTTGTAGGCAGACTGAGCCAGATGAGAGCAGAGGCTGTTGCTAGAGGTGTGTAATGGATTGGCAGGCACGGGCACTGTTGAAATTGGTCACATGAAAGCTTAAGTCGACCCCGCACCTGCTTTCAAGTTTGGACAAGTCTCATCAAAATGGATAATTTTTGGTTATTTCCTTGATTCTGGTTCTATTTTACATTTTCCACTTATATAGATGCCACTTTTTGTTCTAAGACACTGTTTACAGTAATGAATAGGCATGATTTAACACTACTAATTCTGAGTAAAGTCAAATACTTGTTAATGACAGAATGAACAAGAAGTAAATTCTCTAAAAATGGTTGCCCTGAATCGATGCACAGAATCAGAATTGGCCCAGACTCTACTAAACCTGAGCCATTTCCAATCTGTTCTGAACGCCAGCTTTCAAAAATGCTCCATCGAATTCCCTTAAAGCAGTACAGCTGCAGTGTCGAGAACAACTTAACAGCAGAACACAAAAAAAAAAAAAAAACAACAGCAGACAGCAGTTTTAACTAAAGATACGACAGCGAGCAACAGTCATTTTTCCATCTATTTCAGTGGCATTTTGCAGGTGAACCAAGCCTCTAAAGAGTTGCTGTCAGTTGAAAACTACAAATGAACTAAACTATTTTGTTCACGCTGAAGATGAAGAGAGGCTGTTCAAATCCTGTCCAAATCCTACCACAGTAGATCCACAATGACACGCCCCATCCCCACAGAAAATCCTGCCACAGAAAACACAATAAGACACTAAACAAATCATCATAGGGAAACATACAAACTATGTTTTATGACGCAGAGCCAGTCAGCCATCAAACATATTTCATTTTAATGTAGACATTTTGTAAGTGGGCATTGCAAGAAAACTATATACAAAAATGTATATGTAATTTAATTAAATGAGATATCAGGTCAACAGATATTCAGGTGTAATGGATTTGAATTGGGGACAAAAAAAGTAACCAGAAAAGCCTTATTTCTAAACAGAAGCAGTTTACAGCAGTGCATTATATATTGAGCATAGCTTGAGGCGAGTGGAGATTTGACAGAAGTTGAAAATGAATACTATCTTATGCACTGCGGAAGGTATTGCAAATGCTCTTTCTCCCAACCATACGCCATCTGGTGAAAAGTGGACGGAGCTGTTTAAAGTAGAGGTGGAAATAATGGAGTTATATGAAAAAAATTAAAAATCTGAGTTGCTGGCAGGTGTTTGTTGTAAGTGCTTTTTCACAACTTTGATAGGAAGACAAATTTGAGGTAATGCATTTGGGAGTTAGAGGAAGCTCTAGTTAGGAATCCAGCTAAACTGTCTGTTCATGGCAGATGTAAATCTGTCAGCAACACAAAAACTGATGTGCATATTAAAACTGTACGAGCCGCACCATAATGTAAGAAAATAACTAGGTAGAGATGAAACATGCCACTTAATGGCTCGGTAAAAACTAAAGTGAAATGCCATCAGTTGTTGTTGAGTAAATTCCCAGAGGCAGTAAAAGCGACTCCTGCTTCTCTGGAGTGTGTTATTCCTGCGTGTGTGTTTACCCTCATGTTTGTGGCATGTCATGCTTGAGCAGCGTTGTTACATTCTCCTGGGAGCTTTAGGAGGGCTCGGTACAGGTGATTTATTCCTCCTAATCTGTCCTGCACAGTAGCAGGCGGCTGCCTTCCTTCCACTCAGCATGAGTGAGGTGCTATCATCTTGCACGATCGTATTGATAATCACTCGCGGTCGTTATCGGGCCCACGCATCGTGGAGGTGGCAGCTTCCTGTTCAGCAGCACCTGGACTCATGCTGGGGGCTGACGTCCTGACATGCAGGAGGAGTCATGTTTGTGACCCTGAGGCCAAGTCAAGGGCACTTACAACCCCCACTGATGCCATCACCTCGATTAGTTATTCATTCTCCACCCCCCACCCATCCCCCTGTAATGTATGCTGTAGTAATCTGGCTGGAAATGCTTGAGTTGAATGCCAGATGTTGTTTTTACTGGGCATTTATGAAAAGCTGTTTGACTCGCCTCAGTGATGTCATACACTTACATGCAGAGAATGAGGAAAATGTCATATGCCATTGTTATATATATCTGTAAGTAGTGATAATTTGCTGAATTATTTGAGATGTCATGACCCAGTCATGCTCAGTTTAGTTTAAAAGGTTTCTACAGTAAGTGATTTGTCATTTCCAACTGATGTGTCCAGACCTAATGATTTGTTCTCCTCTGGTTTGTTGAGTGTGACGACAAAACCAGTTAAAAAAAAACATATTTTCTACAATAGTGAAAGCTAAAATGGTTCTAGGCTGAAAACAGTCATGTCTTTGAAATGAGCTCTTATTGAAATGCCCAGAAAGGAAGAAGAAAACAGGGGTGTTGTTGTAAATAACTTATCAGGGCTATACCCTCCCCAGTACCGACTATCGCCTCCTCCCAGCACGCATACACACACACACACACACACATACAATGTACCATACAATACAATTCAATTTCTGCCTCAGCATCAGCTTGGGCTAACACGGTCAAGCAAATGCCTATTTTCTGAATGGCCTGGGGGAGTTACGCTTTTCAGCTTATCAACTTTTATTAACCTTAGCACTGAGGTTTGCTCTTTGATTTAGATTCTTTGGGAAACACTGAAATTGGATTTTTTTTCCCCCAACTCTCACTCCTGCTGTGACATATGCTCAACAACCTGTTACACAGAGGAGAAAAAAGTAAATGCTTGCTTTGGTTTGTTTCTGGTAATATTTTATCATGAGCGCCCATAACTTCATGTCTTTCAGGTGTCCTTATCTACCATGTAAACATGCATTAAGTGTTATGACCAAAAGGAAATGTCTGTTATGTGATGCAGAGGAGCAAAGTGGTCGGGCCCGTTGGTGCTGAAAGTATTTTTGGCCACATTTGCATGTCAGATTTTCCAGTTACGGCAACATCTGTGTTCCTCAACATAGTATCATGGTATAATTTAACAATAGCTGGAAAAAGTGGCTTTAGAGCATCTGTAATCTTTTTTTTTTTTTTTTTTTTAAATAGATCAGGCAACTGCTTGTACAGTATGTGAAAGGCCTTCTCCTAGTGAACCCAAAGGAAAATTATCACCCAACTCTGTAGTTCTCCTCAGCTCTATGGAGCTTTATTGTGATTTTTTTTTTTTTTTTACCTCATTGTTTTGGTCCTCTGACCTGCAATTTTACTATTTTGGATCACTCTCACAGCTCTCATGGTGTTGTTTTTGGCCACAGCAGGCAGTGAAAAAGCTCTAAATAAAAAACCCATTGTATAATACAACCTCAGCAACAACTACAGTTAGCATTTAGCTTGTGAACATAGTGGAGCAGCGAATAAGCCAGATAGAGAATTTTTCTCAGATGGTGGAGACCAAAAACAGAGCTAAAAGGTGAATTATTGCTGGACTTGTGTTTGCTCAGTGCCACAAATCCAAATGAATATTTGTGTTGCTCTTTGTCTGCAGGATGTGTAAATAACCATAAGCTAGATATGTTTTAACAATTTACCAGTGTTGTGTTTGTGACTTGTTTCCAGAGCTCCCAAGTGGCCGATTTGGGAAAAAAAAGTTCCCAGAATGATAAGAATTGACCCATAATCTGAAAGTACAGTCATTTAAAGTGGTGAACATATTTTCAGCAAGTGTAATCTCTTGCTTCTTCTTCCATTAGCAGCACAATCTACTTAGTTTGTAGCTCAGTGATGAAATCTTTCTAACCACAGCACTCTTTGGTAGTTGTAGTTCAGTTCATTCATCATCTTTTTTTAATGTACACAATTTTGTGCCTTTTGACTTTTTATCATTTAAGTAGAATTTTAACACAGTTTCTCTCAGTTTGCACTGTTGATTCGAGTCTATTTACATTATCTATGAGAAAATGAATAGGCCTCGACTTCCAAACCCTGAATGCCTACTTTGCTCCTCTTAGTAAAGTATTAGATGAATACTGAATGCAGATTCAGCAATGTAGGGTCATTAAAAAGAAGGAAACAGAGTCCATACAGAATGGATAACTTCACACAGAATAACAACATGCTGTGGCTGCACAGACTGTCTCTAAACCAGGCCTGCAAGGCTCCTGTCACTTACAGTGTCAAGGAAAACAAAGTGTGAAGCTTTGAAAACTGCCCTTTGCGTGAAGTGTGTATTTCCGCTTTCATTTTGCTTGGCAAGAAATTGTAGACTCCCACCCCCCCCAACTGGGCTCTGGATTATTAGCTTAAGCTCTCTAAAAATATCCCTTTGACTGTTTAAGCCTCTGACAGCAGTAACATCTCACACATTCTGATAGCTTTATACTAACTATGGCTGCAGAGGGCTCATGCACTCAGCCCGCCTTGTTATCTTTTACCTTGTTTGCCCGAGGAGGGGAAGGAGGAGAACTTTACTGGCCCCCGAAATCTGCAACAGTCCTCTCTCCCTCAGAATCATCAAAGGCGAGCATGCAATCACAGCAATCTCCCAACAAACGAGATGCTTTTTTTTTTTTTAGCATGAGAGGATTTTGCCCAGATGTCACTCGAAGCACTTGTCATTGTTGCGACAGCTGTAGAAGCACATGGGCCGTCATTCGAAAACTGTCTACCACAACATACCAAAACAGCACATGTCAAATGTGAAACATGCACAGCCTGAAACATCAGATTTTTGAATAGTAATGCTATAAACCACTTAAGGAACAGTGACTTTTATTGCCTATCATTTCAATTTTATTGGCTTGCTTGTGTAGTCTGAGTAATTGCATATTTACTACCTTGCAGTTATTTATCATACCAATACATTAGGTTTAGCTGAGCTTATACTACCAAATACTTTTGATGTTGGCATCCATAACAGCTCATAGAAATTAATAAATTCCTAAAAGGGATTACACTGTACACATGTGGCTCATAGACATTGCTTCAATTATCTTTTCTTCTAACACCCACTCTCTCTCGAAAAGCTTTTCTCACAAATATTATAGCTGCTAACTAGAGAGAGACGGCGGGTGAGATAGAGGCATGTGCAGCTCGACAGCATCTTCGTTATTCAAGCCTTCATTCATGTGTCTCTTTTAAATGTTATGAGATGAAATATCACTGTTTTGACAAGACATTTTCTAAGCTGCTCGTGTCCCTGCGAGATGCCTCGTGCTCATCTGTGACGGGGCCTTCCTGAGGAGAAAAGTCAATATGTGGTTGTAAATAAATGAAAACAAATGTGAGACCTAAGCCCTCGATAGATTGAAGAGGAGAAGGGAGGGAAAGAAAAGACTGCACACCTTTACTCATTTTAAAACTGCTCCTTGACTTCAGTGGCTAATTGACTAGCCTCTCGGCCTCTGTGTGTGTTGAAGGAGAAGGGGGGTGATGAATTGACATATTGCTGGCACTGTGATGTTGATCCAAGGCAGAAAGCCATGAGGCTTTCCTCCAGGGACCAGTAACCTTATTGTTCCATGTCATCTCCTCCCCTTCTGTTTGAGGACCAGGTTGTCAACCTCTCCCCAAGGTCACGCAAACACCAGCCCCCCCTCTGCAGATAATTGGATTATTTAGAATCATAGCATCAACTTATTGCCCCGTCTGGGGTCAAAAGTGAATTTAGTGCATGAGGTTGTCTGTCATGATTTGTGGCATCATTCTGACCTGACAAGCAACAGCTTCTGTCATCAGTTAAAGGATCATACCAGGGGGTTTTGCCCTATTTACAGCTAACCATATTGCAATCTATGCCGGTGAGTTTTAGATTGTATTGATGTATTTCCCCTACTACTCCAAGCATCTATTGGTTTCCATTCATTTCTGTAGTATATGAGAAATTAATTAACAGACACTGAAACTTCTCTCAAATGCACTGATATAGCATCATTTAAATTTTTTTGGATATATACACCAATGTCGACACCCACAGTTTTCTCATTTATTTCTACTCATTCCTGTCCCAAATTCCAAAGTTGGGACTTACTCCCAAAGATCCTGAACTACAAATCATCTATGCTTTTGTCTAATTCTTAACAGTGAAAATCAAGTCTACATGATTTTTTGCTAAGTTGTTGTCACGTAGTAATGTAGTTAAATTGCAGATAGATTTGAAAAGTCTCATTGTTTTAAACATCAGGCGACCCCACAGATGTATCTATGACTTCCTAACAAGGTCCTCACCCCCAGATGACTGATAACTACAGTATCTTAAACTTAGACCAAGTTTAAAAAGTCTGCTAATAATATCTAAGACTTTCTTAAACAGCAGGAAAATACACCAGAAAACCTAAAACTATACAGCATGGATTTAGACTTGACAGCTCCAGTAAGTTTCAAGTGTTTGCCATTAGATTTTCTTGCTATATGGTAATTAATGGAAACCAATTTTTGCCTGAAATGGTGAAGAGAAATAGACCTAAAAATCTAAAACTACTGCATGTATTTGATAATGGTCAACAAAAATGTGAAGTTTACATGATGTGTAGTCAAGAACCAAGAATTTGCATAAGCACTGGGCCTTTAAATTGCACCTGTTAGGAGGCTTAAGTAACAATAGTAGGTGCTGAGTGCCTGTACTGTAGGGGATTCCCACATACCAGCACATATTCATGGTTTCAGTGGTGGTTTCATGGCTGGAGGCTGACGTGGTGTTTTCTCATGCTGCTGTGGTAAGATGAGATGAAGTGGGGCAATAGATTAAATGGGTGGGCTGCATGCCTATTAAATCAGGAGTTGGCGGCGCAACACTAACTCAGGTTACTTATTCTCAAGTGACATGGCCACACATCTGAGGAGCAGGGGGAAGAGAGATGGCTTTACTTCCATGACTTGAGTGTGACATTCTGCTCTGTTTGTGACTCTGTAATTAACCGCTCATTTGTGTGTGTGTATGTGTGTGTGTGTTTTTTTTATCTTTTCTAGGAGGCGGCCACATTTGCCAAAGAGCTGGGCTTTGAGGTGAGTTGACCAGCAATTGCACACTAAACAGATCCTAAAGGTTTATTTTTGCTGATAATGAAGTTCTTTTTGGACAGTGATTGATGTGCTATTATACTCTCCAGGCCTTGCAGCAGTTGCTATGGAAACCTGGCAGTCGTCATGGTTTCTTTGTTCAGCCAGCTCTCTGTTATGACGCACTCTGCTAGGTCTGCACCCAACATCGCCTACAGATGTTATTTATTGAATTTTGAAAAGCCTCTTGGGAAGCTGAGAAGTTGGGCATGGTTTCAAGCCTTTCTCTGCAGGCTCGGGGCTCATCAGGTTGCCTGGTTAAAAAGCCTCCTCATTATCTTCATTGCACTCAGGGATGATACTGTATGTCTTCTCTTCACTGCTATAGCGTCACACCACACTAAAACACACTGTAGTCTTTAAATAACCAAATTACAGCCACCTGTGGTTTTACATTATGGAAATGAAAATTACAGTGCTTGTTACCCCATAGAATGTACACTATGTATAAGTGGGGCTGCCTCTTAAGAGTAAAATGAATGCTCCCTTTTACTTGTTTTTTTTGGCATATTCCTCATACTGCTATGTAAATGTGAAATCAAATACACAAATATCCAGTGTGTGTGAGTTTTTTTCAAAATGGGCTCAGGTATTTTAAGTGCCTTCTCTCTTTCAAAGGTAGAGCTGCCTTGAATATGGCTCTGCTCTGTGTGAATAATTGTCATCCAGAATCACTAACGGTGTGATCAACGTGACTGGAATAGAAATGCAATCCCGATGGCAGTGACAGGTTTAAGAGAGGAGTAGGGATGAAGGCAGGGAAAAAAGGGGGGGGGGGGGGGGGGGGGGGGTTGGAGAAAAAAAATAAAAAACACAAAAGGGCAAAGTGTAGACTCTCCTAGTAGTTACAATTCTTTGACATTTTCCATGTCAACCTGATTTGCCAGAACACTCTGCAAAATTGTATTGGATGAATGTGATTTCTCAGATAACATCAGTGGTGTGTACTGTACTTTCTGCATTTCTAGATGGATGCAGTTCAAAGAGGTTTTCTTCACAGTTGTTTTTTTTTTTTTTTTTTTCCCCCTCTTGTCGCTTTCTGATGGCAATTTTACTTGCATCGTACGAGCAGGCCCACATATCTTAGTTGTACACTGACAAGTCTTCAAAATATCAATATATACACTATACAGTAGCCTCTAGTTTAAAACAGGAAATAGAAGTAGAGGACGTTTGTTATTCACACATACACAATACACTTGTAATATGAGAACACAATAGTTCTGGGGACATGTTTCTGACTTTGATATAAGTAAATGTGTGTATAATCACATACAATAATAAAAAATCATGTGCTTCAAGATTCGTCACCGATCTTGGAAATAGTAGTTTTACAAAAGGTTCTCGACAGAATCCACTTACTGGATTTTTTGGGGGCTTTCAGCCATATTGCATGGCTTTCATCAGCAGAAGGAGTTTGCTCAGTTGTCATGGAGAGAGTTAAAAGACAGTTTCTTGCGTCACCTCCAGCAACCTGTTATAACATGAATGAAATTATGGGACTTTAATTGAACCATCTCCATGACAACTGAGCAAAACTACATACGAGACATGGCTGAAAGCTTCTGAAATTTTCCAGTAAATGGATCTTTTGGTAAAAATGTTTTGTCAAAACGAATTCATGTAAAATTCCATTTGTAGAACCATTAAGCAAAACTCTGCATTTGTACAAACGAGAGTGACTGTTTTTGACAACATCATCCATAATCAGTCACCCAGAATTTTGTAAAATTATAGTAAAATGATTTTATTATAGGGCAGTAAGAAAAAAACCAAGACTTACAGTCCAGTTCTAGTTCAGCAAAGACTTTATTCTATTACATCTGAAAAACGCCAACAAGAAATAACTGCTGTCAGAAACCTAATGCATAGAAGTGTGTAGCCCTTGTGAGGGGCACTGTGATTGGATATTGTTGTAGCTGCTGCCCACTTGTCAATTTGTGATTCCAAAAACACTGCATGATGCACTTTGGATGCATTCTAAAACACTGTTATCTTCACATTATGGATGACTAACAAAAATGACAGCAGCACTTCTTCAGTCTAAATACAAGATAAAAAGCTTGTCCTCTCCAAAACAGCAATCAGCAGATCTGAACACACTCGCCTGATTGTGATCTGTTTCCTTTAAATGCTCAAAGAACTATCTGCATCGCAGCTCTAATTGAATCTTTCCCTGGCAGTGTTTCTCAAGCAGCCTGCAGTGCAGACAATCAGTTTCTCACTGGCTTCAACACAGAAGCACAATTTAACACCCTTGTAAAGCTTTCATATTTCACGGTTTGTTGATTTATGTCTGATCAATTGCCTCACAATCGTAAATATTGCCATTTGTCAGCAGTAAACCAAATTGACCAGATCATTTGTCAATTCATTTGTTTTGCATTTACGCCATACATTATTTTTCTGCATTGTTTTGCCATAGGAAGTCGCCAGGTAAGTATTTCTGCCAGGCAAAAAGGAGAAAGTAGTCTTTGTGTGTGTGTTTGTGTGAGTGTGTGTGTAGCTTGCCCTGCTCAACAGCCATGATGCTTACCCTGCCACCTCTGGCCCTTACAACCTTGGTAGAGTAGAGCGCTTTTTTTTATGTCAGGGAACATAAAACCAAAGGGTGACAATGTGCCGAAGCCTTGTGCGGTTTTGCATTCAGTGTCTGGAGTAGTGCTTGTGGTTACATCCAGTCACAGTGACAAATTGCCTTTTTTTTTTTTTTTTCGCTGTCGCTTGCTAACAGCCTCTGTATTAACCTCACCATTAGCACTTACTTAGAGTGTTACACCCATTTTTCCTCGGCCCAGGGTCTCCCCGGACCTCTCAGGGCTGATTAAAGGACGTTTGGGAAGCATTTAGAGGTGTAAAAGCTCATTGGTTTGAGTGAGCCAGTGTGGCTGGTGGTATTGGGCTGGAAGCCTATCTCTCTGATTACTCCCATAACCACAGTATTTGCTCACCCTGAAGGTGCTGGAGTGTTAGCTTTGATACAGATGCTAGAGGCATCTACTACCCTTAATGCTAGCTCCTTGGTGTGCTGTATTACAGAAAAGCAGAGTCCACCCCACTGCGAGATGGCGATAAAGACATTGCACCTGCTCATAGTACATCATGATGAGTTAATAATAAAGTAGCGCTGACAGGTGTGGGTTTTTTTATCCCTCTCATGATCAAAGGCAAGCACTCTGGAGAGTTCTGTCGTCTCCAGGCGAGAATATCCATTCTGTGCAGATGCTGAGGAGAAATGGCCTGTTTCAGGAAGAGAATGATACAGTACACGCACCACATATCCCCTCAGCTCGCAGAAGTAGCTTTATCTGACAACAGCATATCTTCACACGCTTATTTTCATCTCACTTAGGTAATATGACAGTCTAATACTTTGCAGCTCGCCTGGAACTGCATGGAAGCACCATTGAGCGCTTCTATTGATCTTTTCTCCAAACGGTTTCATTGCCCATCTGGTTTCATTATCACTTGATCCGTCTGCCAGGATGGGAAGAATCTGACCTCTCTCATTCACACGTGTGATTGTTGATTAAGCGCCTCACACCTGGCTCTTCTTAATGCATTCATTCAGCTTAACATGAACTCACCCAGTGGTCTTGCGTTTTTACAGACAGATGACATCGCAGAGATTGCAAAGAAGACCCAAAACCTCCCCAAGGAGAACACAAAGAGGCAGCGAATCGTGGTCTTCACTCAGGGCAAGGACGACACTGTTGCAACTGTTGGTAGGCCATTTTTGTTTGCCGCTTTTGTTGGCTTATCTGCACATACTTTCACTTAAGTACCACTCGAAGCCATCCCAACTTTGGCCCCTTTTGGACATCTTTACCCTTCATTTAAACCTCATATCTCAAAACTGCAGAACACAGCCTTAAATAGATGCTCGATCGCTGACTGAAGAGAGCTGAATGCTATCAGTAATTTCTTTGAAGTTAACCTCCAATATTGACACCAGATGTTTAAAAAAAAAAAAAAAAAAGAACGCTTGCACTACATTCTGTCATTTCAGAGCATAAAAGAAGTGTGGGGGATGCAGAGAGCAGGCATTGATTTGTGAAGTACTTCTAACTTTGTCTTGGACAGACTCCAGGGCAGTCCTCAGCAATTTTTAATGCTTCAACTCTCACATCCTGGCCTTTTTTTTTTCCTGCAAAACCCTGCCAAAGTGACCTTGGGGAGAGGTTGACAACACTGGTCCTCAAATAAGTCCTATTTCCTTTGATACAGGGCGTATTTGTTAGTGGGACATTAAAAGGCAGTGTCATTGTAACAGAGCAGTGGTTGCAGGTTTAAGCGGTGAGGAGAGAGATGATGGTTTCCGATTACTGCTGGGAGCCTTTGCCTTTGTTTGGAGCCACAGGGTGTCTCTCCTCATTGCCCTTGCAGTTCAGACTAGTCGTGCACGGGGAGAGATGGCCTCAGGTAAAGACTCCAACATATCACTCATCACTGGGGACTGCAGAGGTACAGCTACAGCAGGACTGTTAGCACTACAGGGCACTGTCTTCACATGTGTCCAGTGTCCTCAATTTCATACTGGCGGCAAGAGTATTTACAAGTTAAAGCTTTGTACAGTATGACTTTAATAGCATTATTACACAGTCAATAATTAATCAAGTTTTTTCTGCATTTTCTACTGTGATTATTGTGCTGTCTGCAAACTGTGGTGTTGTTTTGGGCAGGACTCTTAAGAGACTTTCTTGGAATATTAAAGGTTAAAGTGGGAGTATCCAATATTTTTATATAAACAATGGGTAAAATAACAAGGCATAATGTGAAAAGGGAGTGATGAACTCAGAATTATTACATGACTCAGCAGTTGTCCTCAGCTCTACAGAGGTTTTTGACATCTCTTAACGTGTTGTTTTGATTTTACGGCCTGCAACTTTACAGTTTTGTTTTTTTGTTGTTTTTTTTTTTTTTGTTCACTCTCATCAGCACCATTTACAACCACAGTAGGCAGCTGTTTACAGCAATAGAGCTCTGATAAACTCACTGTAAGCTACCTGTCCAGCAGTAAACAGCAGACAAGGCAGACATAGTGGAGAATTAAGCAAATAAAGAGCCAGATATTTCCCTCAGGCATTGGTGGAGACAAACAACAAGTTAAAAGCAGAGTGAATGTTGGACTTACATGCATCAGGTGGCTGAAAACATGACTCATAAAAATTATAATCAGTTCACCATATCAACTTTATAAGGTGATAATGTTTCAATTGTTGTTTTTAGTGCGGGTTTCCCTGACTAAAAACCTGTTAACGCAGGTGTAAATAAAGAAAATTAACACACTGTTTAACTATATAATGCCCCTATGGTATCTTCTTTGTACTAAGTTGTAAAGCTGCTTGATATGGTTGAATTAATTATCTGTGTTCAAATTAATATAAAATGAATATAACACTATAACAGTATTATTTTTACGATCAGTATAAGTCACAACGTGCAAAACTACATATGAGAAAATCGAAGTGCAGCAAACTGTGTTCCACTCTTTAGGGCAACATACACAGACCTTGTGTTTTACATCCAAAGCACTCACTGGACACACTGCACACACAAGCAGACATGATATACAAGTCTGAATCCGCAAATCTGAAGAAAGGATTTGACCAAATTGCAGATTTTTTGGAGCATCTCTCAGAAAAAAAGGACATTGGTGTTTCTTGATGCAGCAACACCTATCAACCAGCAATAATGTATGTCATGAAGTCGCCAAGCAGCAACCTCCAGAAGTGCCAAAAATTGCAGTTCTGTGAAGGACCACTTGACGCTGGCTCCAAAAGTGAGTCAGTCCCCACTGACTTCTATTTTAAAATGCCAAACTTTACAGCAGAAAAACACATTTACAGCCTGGTACAAAAACCAGTTTTGGTCTCTATAGCTAATTTATCCCTTTGTGGCAACTGCACAGGGGGTGAATTTTTATACAACTCACTCCTTAAAATTTGATCAAGGCTAAAAAGTTCTGCATAATTGAGGGCAAGCCGCTTTGAGTGACAGCCCACCTCCGAAGCCATTTTTGGATAAGCAGGGAGTTAGGTGGAGTCAGACACTGCCAAGACGGTGACAGTGGAGTAGTCGACTCTGAGCTTCAAAACCGCCCTGTAGAAACCCATGGGTGATCTTTATATACAGTCTATGGAAGTCACCTGTTCATAGGCTTATAATTGGTGACCGGTGTTCTTATGCACATTATATTGCTGCTCTTCATGCATAACATCAGACAAAAAGCTGCAGGCTCGTAAGACTGAGGCTGGTTTGCTTGGAATGATTAATTCAAGGCACAGAATTTTGTGCAGAGTGATTTGATTATATCATCGCAATATGATTCAAGTGAAAGTCGGTAAATGATAAGTAGCATTTATTTTAGCTGAACAAGCTCGTTTGAATTTTCATTGTGAAAGTAAAATTCCTGGAAGTGAGTTTCCTTTCATGAGAATTTGAAAAGAAGTCTTTAAGCAGAAGCCCAACAGTTAAAAAGAACAGGAATCCATCCATTGTGCTGGAGGTGATTGATAATTCCTGCCTGCTTCTCTCATTGCTCCTGCATGAAGACAGAGCTGTGCGCCGCGGTGAACTTTATATAAAATACATGATGAATGCAGGCGGGATGAAAGACAATGTGTTTCAGATGTCATCTACAAAGGCAAACATGATAAATGTCATTGACTGTGCTATCATTACAGTGGAGCAGTTACAGTAGTAGGTGCAGCAGAATTGGTGTGTGTGTGTGTGTGTATGTGTGTGTGAACATCACCGTTCATGCCAGCCAAATAAATGTCAATGTAAAAAGAGAATTAAAGATTTTCATTTCCCAGAGGCGGTGCTCTAATAAACTTGATCTCTCATTTTGTTTGCAATTTGTCCTCCTGTCAGGATTTGATCATTTGCCAGCCTCTGCATGTCATGTTAAACCATTTTATAGTGATTAAGGATGGGAGAATGCCTTCCCCCATGGTATAATTCTCCAAAAAGAGATGTCAATTTGTTATTGTTCTTTCTTTCTTTTTTCCCCCTGCCCTTCATTTGGAGCCTTTCATCACACCACCGCTTCAAACATGGCTTTTAAGAGCTGGGAGCACGGGAAATGGCCCTTTATTTAGCTGCCACTGACACTGCTGAACTACACTGGGCTTTTGCTTATACACCCATTAAAGCAGTAATTAAGATCATTGTGCCCTGAACCTTAACGGTGAGGAGATCTAATAAACGATCATTCAGCAGGGGTTGCCGCTCTAATCGCTGATAAGGACTTGATAAAGCCTGAGTCGGCTTCTCAGCGAGTTTTAGAGCTCTCGAGGGGGCAAGGCAGGCAGATTTCAACTTTGAAAAAAAAAAAACCGACCTGATCTATACATGTTAATCAACTGAGGTAGAGAAAGAAGTGAATACTGGATAGTGTTGTCATTCACCAAAGTTAGATTAAATGTTGCAGAATTATTTAAAGAGGAAATGTTAATAGTCTCTTTAAAAAGCAGAATGTTTATGCTCTGTACCTCATAATAGACAAGTCAATTAACAGCCTGTGCTATGAGAAAGGCCTCCTCCTTTTCCCTTGGCATCTCACACTGAAGTGTTTTCTTTCATGTCTCCCTGAAAGGATATTGGTTGGCGATGATCTTTTGCCTGTGGTTACAGTAATTACAGGCATATGTATTTTTTTTCTAACTCAATTGTGAACAAAGATGCTGGTTATGATAGGGAAACAGATTGAATGTCAACTTGCTCCTAACCTGTCGCGTTTGCCAAGAAAGCGGTAACGTTTTCCTCTCCGAGGCTCAGAGTTTGGCTGAAACGCAACAGGAAACGTTCCAGGAGAAGTATTCTCGGGCAAGTTTCTCACACAAAGATGTTGTACTTAAACTCTGTTCAGTACTTTAGCTCATGCCTTTTAGCCATATAGTCATGTGTAATTGAGCCACTTGGCAGCTCAGGGTTGAAAATGATGTATTCATTGTTTTACTTGTGTAGATGATAAAGTGAGACAGAATTAAAGTTCATTTTAATGACCTGCCAACTATTTGATCCACCTGTTTTGCTGTCAAAGTAACAATAGTGAGCGCTGGAACACCACCAAGGGAAGCATGTCAAAACAACGCTCCATATGCTCATTTTCCAATAAAGGCGAGGTCATCTTCTTTGCATGTACAGTCTCTTTTTGTACAGGAGAGCGTTTTTCTCAGTCAGTGTTGTGCTGTGAATTGGCATTGTTCAAAAGAATAGTCAATAATAAAGGACTTAATTGATACTCATTTCAAAGAGACGCCTGTTGAAAGAATTTCTCAAGTTTAATCACCACCGTTCAAGAGTTGTAATGAGGGAATTATGAAGAGCGAATTAACAAAAGCACACAATTATAGCTTACTGCAAGGAAGTATTTGAATTCCTTCGAGTTTCTTCTCACAGTTTTTTTTTTTTTTTTGTCCCCTGTTGCAGGTTACCTGTCAAAGCACAGCTATACTACACTCCCACGTATTCACCACCAATCTGCTGCTTCACTCATTTTATTAAACCAAATTCTAGGAAGAAAAATATGTTAATGATTAGAAAAAAAAAAAAAAAAAGTACAGCCAAGATTTATTCATTGAAAATAATGTTGCCGATGTCATTACAGTTAAATGTGCAATGAGTTCAGCAAAGTGATGTTTTCAGACGTTCTACAAGCCAGCAACAACAGAGTCAGAGTATTTTGGCAGGAGTTTTTTTTTTTTTTTTTTTGCCATTTCCATGACAGATTTTTGCCAATGAGATCTTTGTTACAGATGGCTGGGGGATTGCTGGCCTGTAACTTGAGCTAACATGTCAGTCAAACTTAATAATTCGCGTCAGTGAGGTTATGTGAACTTTCCCCCAGCAGCAGCAGAGAGCAAACTCTGAATGTGATAATAGAAGCAGGAGGAATATGGGATGCCTGTTGTACCTTGTTTATTTAAATTAACCAGGATCATGCAACCCCACAGCGGTCCAATCAGTCAGGACTATGAAGAGGATGTCTCTCAGGGGCTGAAATTCAAATTCACATTTACATCTACACGTTAAAGGGTTTTGTGGCAATATTTGTGTTATTATTTTGAGAAACTGCACTTTACCTAAGCAAGACTAAGACTCTTAGCTAAATGCTAATCTCAGCATGCTAACATGCTCTCATGCTGATATTTAGTTAAAATGTTAACCATCTTAGATTAGCATATTATTATGCTAATATTTGCCACTTATCACTCAAGACAAGGTACAGCTGAGGGGGAACTGGAATTTCAGAAAACTTGTTTCTGCCTACAAGGACTTTGTGTAGATTAAGGACTGCATTTTCAAATGGTTCTCAGTTTGTTTAATTTAGCCTGAAATTTCCAAAATTGAAAAGTTAGGTAGAATAAGATGTTTTGTGTGTGGAAAGAAGATTGGAAATAGATGAAATCTTGCAAATATAGTAAGATAAATTGAATTTGGCAAAGTTTTACTTTTGAGTCAAAAAAAAAAAAAAAAAAAAAAGTCAACACAAACATTTCAGTATATACCCAAGTACAATAAGCGTGTCGTCTAATTCCCAGTGAAAGGCTTTTTTTAAAAGGAATTTAATAAGAATCCAAAAACAGAGCTGTTAATTGCTATCTGACACCTCTGGATGCAGTGTTATCACAAAGATGAGCGTTACTTCAGGTGAGAGGTTACCTGGTTGCAAACTGCCTTACTGAAAAGACCTGACTCTTCTTGTGCCGCCCCCGCTGGAGAGAGTAACCTTTTTATTTTAGCTACTGTAAAAATATTTACATAACGTTGATTTCCCATTCGATTCCTGGACTCTAATAAACGGCAGAAGAATCTGTGCTGAACAAGTGCAGCAGCTTCAGATTTTAAAGCATGCGGTTTTACAGCCGCAAAGTGCATCGCATGAGCACGACCACATCTAACGACTTGAGTTTCTTAACTGTGGAATAACTGACAAACTGGAATTTATTATTGGCACATTTTTTTATGTGCGGTTAATCATTTCAAGAGGGAGGAGGATTCTCGGGCTTCATCTGTGGCATTAATTAAGCAAAGTCGTTATGCTACTAATTAGCCGATCCTAAAAGGATTCTTGTCTTATTGTAATTTATTATCAAAGTGACAATCAGCTGCTTTCCTTTAAGGAGGAAATGTGTCATGAAAACACAATCTAACTCCTTATCTGATACGTCTTCAGCACCTGACCTGTAACGCAGTCACACTCTGCTCTGGAAGATGTCATTTTCAACAACAACTTGGGTTCCGCTCACAGTTGGTGTATTACAGTCATTTTCTTTGACATCAGGTGTTGAACATATGCTCAGCGGCAGGTTGTGCATCCTTTGCCCTGTAGGACAAAGACGGAAATGTATTCAAAGATTGATAAGGCGGGGTGTCTCGTCTGCATCTCAGATATTCTGCGAGCCATTGTTAGATTAGCAGGGAGCCTCATTAAACTGCTTTTTTGTAGATTTTTCTCATGTTCTCCTTAAACTCCCAACCTTTTTTTGTCAATAAGAGATCTGTCAGCCTCCTCATGTTCCTTTTATCCACATGTCAGTCTTTTGTCTCCTGCACCTTTTTGAAGGTTCACATCGGCACCAGAGCCTTGGATTGTTTGAAGATTGTGTGAGTGGTTTAGATTGTTCTGACATAAGTTGCTGATTTAATGTCACTCTACACCTCTAGACTTTGTCATCTGGTAGATTTTTGTTTCGTTTTCCCCCCTCTCCTTTAAACTGGAAGTCTCTTTGAAGTGCATATGCTACTGATAATTGAAGCAGTATAATCCACTGAAGATAATAAGAGACCCTCATTTAATGGATTCCGTTTTGAACTGGAACGACTCACAGTAACTGCTTTTGCATTGTTTTTAATTTATCAGAGCACTCACCTAGAGCTTTAGAGATGTTGAGTTTTTACATTTTATTATCTGTTGCTTTTGGGACATTTTTTTTTTTAAAGCCAGTGCAGGACATTGCGCTAGTTTCATTAGTGTAATGTCTAATTTACCTAGTCACTTCATTTTCAGTCAATTGCTTGTCATTTATCAAATAAAAATGCCAAACATTCACTAATTGTAGTTTCTCAGATGCTAGGATCTGCTGCTTGTCTCTGTTTAAAATCTCTGTTGGTCAAATAAAACAACGTAAAGACATCCCTTTGGGCTGTTTTTGAAAAAAAAATAAAAAATTGACAAGACTTCGAGTCTTCACTTAGTCTCACACTTAGATAGCAACTTGGAGCCAAAGGCTAACGCCAGCATGCTAACACACTCGCAGAGACAATGCTAATGTGCTAAATCTAAGCCTGTATCATGTTAACCATGTTCACCTTCTCAATATAGTGTGTTAGCTTGCTAGCATTTGCTAAATAGCACTAAATGCAAGTTGTGGACCAAATTATTGGTAAAATAAAAAATTTAAACTGATGATGAAGTTAAGGAATCACTTTACTCTGTACCAATTTCATTGCAATCCATATGGTAGTTGTTAAAATAATCCATAGATTATCAATAGAGCCATGCTGCTATCAAATACTCAGCTTTGGTGACCATAATGATGCTAAGTGAAGTTTCTCTTCATATTCAGGTGAAACTTTTCATTTTGACTTCTTTGATTACTAGCTTTGACTTCCTTAACTCCTACTCAACATGACTGTGAGTCATAATCCTCTATTTTAGGCTACATGTTAAAAACTATTATTTGCTGAAGTGCTAAAATCAACTGACCAATTACAGCAAAGCCTTGCTGTGTAAAATCAAATATAAAATTTGAAATGTGAAGTTACAATCAAAGAAATAATGAGCAAAACTTGGGGGGTAAAAAGGGAAATTAAAATGCTAGTGTTCCACTGTAATTAACAGCCTTCCTGTGTCCTGACCACAGGTGAGAAGGTGACCATGTTCCCTGTTTTGGACATCGACCAGAACGATATCGTGGACACTAACGGCGCAGGAGACGCCTTCGTGGGAGGTATGGCATGAAAATTATTCTCTACACAGCTTGACTTCTGTGTACCTTCCCAATTAACCTTTGATTCTGGTCAACTATGTAACGTAGTAATGTCTCCAGATTATATGAGCGTGACATTTAGCCTGCTGTTTTCACTCTGTACGAGCTCATCATAGCACCACATAAAACAGTCATCATCTGGGTCCTGTTGTGGATGAAACAGCGTTGTCCCTTTTTCCAGAAGCCATTAGTACCTGGCTCATATTAATACTAACTGCTCCCCAAACTATTTTGGAGGTGATGGATGGTTACAGGTCGGCCTCTGCTCCTCTGTCTACCCAGGATTCCTCTCTGCGTTGGTCCAAGAGCATGCGTTGGAGGAGTGTATCCGGGCCGGACACTACGCCGCCAATGTCATCATCAGACGGGTGGGGTGCACCTTCCCAGAGAAGCCAGACTTTCACTGATGCATCCAAGCACTGTTTATTTGTCTGTTCCACAAGATACTTGGATATGTGTGCTTCTTCAGGATTTTCTGTACATTTTTTTCTATTTACAGTGACTTACTGCATGGGACTAAGTGCTGCAGCTTGGATACTTTATCGAGCTCAAATAAGCAGCTCAAATGTTTTAATACAGTTATAACAATGTACTACTATCAAATGTTGGAATGATATGGTCATGTTAAAAGGAGCATTTCACTGAAAATCTGCTTTTTTGAGTATCAAAAACTCAGCACTTACAAATGTAAAAGGTGGAAACTATTCCAACCACTCCTGCAGCATAATCGACTTGTCCACCATTGATCAATATGTTCTCTATGTTTAAAACGCATAGTTTCTTTACAACAGAGCTAAATACTCTAGTTTTATGTGCCATTATCACCTCCTCATTGCTCTCAAGCTTTGCAGGAAGTGGTGTATTTAGTGACTTATTTGCAAAGTGGTGATAGTTTGGATCTTACTGAAGATCGGATCAGTGGTGGAGAATTACATTATCCTGGAGGATAGGTTTGAAAGGTTTCTGCAGACATGTGGCTCTGAAATGTTTGTTTCTTCTTCGAACTTAGTGAAGTTAGAATCGATTTTAATGGTGACCCAGAGTCAAGGCCAAAAAAAACCTATTTAAACACCCATAGAAACTTCTCAAAACATCACTGCTGTGTAATCCACTTCTCCACTGTTGATCCTTATGCTCAATATGTTCCTGACAACAACTTCGCCAATAAATTACTAATTACACCACTTCCTACTTCATCCCTCACAAAGCAGCATGCTGCAAACCTTTCAGAGCCTCCTTTCAAGCCTGCAGGGGGTGAGTGTTGTGATACTATAAGCTATAAAATATGGTACATTTTCAGTTGAATATTCCTTTACTAGTCAGCTGTAATGCTGCAGAAATCAAAGACGGGGTGCCATTATGAAGTGGCTTTCCAATTTCCGCAAGCGACAGTTTCAACAGTACAAAACTGGAAGGAATGTTTTTTTTTGTTATTATACAAATAAAACAATATCAAACTCATCCTTTTGAGATACAGCTATTCAAAAAACAGTCATTTTCACCATTTAATATTTTCATCTATCAGCGTTTGAAATTTCTGTAAATACACCCAAATAAAAAAAAAACAAAAAACAAAATGTGACACAATGTGATGATACACACGTTTGTGGATTTCACCATTATTTAATCAGCCGGAGGCTCCCTCATGCTAATCACTCTTGGACAGCTCAACACCCCCCCATTATGGAGGGCACGGAGGACGGGGCGGGTGGGAGGGGGCAGGACCAGCCTGGTGTCCTGGCTCCGCTCAGTCACCCCCCCCCCCCCCCCCACCCCCTTGCTCATTGGGTCCTAACTGGACTCTTGGGGTCTGGATCTGCTCTGCAGGGCTACAGGAGATCATTTTTCTCAGTTTAGGGATTAGTGGTTCCTCTTCGTGGCGATCATTAGAGGGACCTGAAAATTAGGCTGATCCTTCAGCCCCAGCTGTGCTGTCGCTGGGGGTTGGAGACAAGGATCAGAGGGTGGCCCCTCCCTTCCCACCCCGCCTCCCACTGACTGTGGGCCAGCAGAAGTGTTGGGCAGTGTCTGAAGTGTTTTGTGGAAGACAATTCAACACTCATATGTTCCACAAAGAAGTGAGATTGAGGATAACATTTTTTGATGCCCTAGAACAACCTGTAACATCACATTATCTTTTTATTTTCTCTGAGCATGTCAGGAGGAATCCAATTTTTACTCTCCCTGCACAAGAGCTCAGTTTTCTGTAATGAGGCATAGTTTATGCATTTATGCTAATCAGGGCCATCTAGGTGAAAAAATTCTCCAGCCAAAATGTTATTAACAACTTTGAGACACTTTTTTTCATCAGCATTTTTTAAGGTTTCACACAGATGCGCTTTGAAAAGGACCACATTTCTGATTGGGCAAGATCACACTCCATGGCAGCTGGTTCATTTGCTTCTCAAGATGACAGATGGCAAAACACAAACACAAAAAGAGGGAGCCATGATTAAGTAATGAGAATGCCTGCCACAATAAGGAAACTACTAAACATAGTTTTCTCACTTTTCCTGGTAAACTTTTCCTTTGCTCAATGAATGCAATATGTGGAAAAACAAACATAGAATGTGTGCATTTAATTTACATTTCACAATACTATGCTATCCGTTTTGTAAGATAATGAGCCGTAGGCATTTTTAAAACGTTAAATGCCAGTTTTATTGTGTAGCAGCAATCTACAGAATCTCTTTTCATTTACTGTTTTGAGTTCAACACGCTGTAAACAACTTTGAAGTTGGGGGAAGGAAAAACTTGACTTTGTGATATTTGCCTACAAGAGTGAGTTCACGACCAGAATATATTTTTCTGAATGCAGGAAAAGGAGTAACTGGGGCCCTGGCCAGTGTTTTGCCCCGCAGATGGGCAGCAGTGTTTGTGAACACCAGTGTGGCAGTTGGCAGGGATTGAGGAGGGGGATGGGCAGATTGCAATGGCACATGCTCCAATTCAAATTATCCCTGGACCCATGCAGCAGTGGAGGACCTGCTGGGGCCCAGGGTGGCATTCATTATAACCAGACACAGGCAGGTTTGGTCAGCGCCTCCATCATGACACCAGTACTACATGAGTCAAATCTGAACCCTCTTCGTTCCCCTTTCACCTGCTTCAACAACAGCACTGCAATGAAATAACATTTTATTTGCTTATGTATTTACCACAAACTGTCAATAAGTAGATTAAAGCAACTGTCAAGGACTGAATGGCAGGATGACGCTGAATATACTGAAATAGTGTAAATGGGGCGAACAGGTAAATAGAAGGCATCAACAAGGTCATCAAGGTAAATAGAGGTGCATCTGATGAAGAGGCAGCATAATGATACAATGACAAGACTATTAAAACATGAATGACATCAATCCAAATCAAATTACACATCGAATGTCTTTCTAAAAGGGCTAAATGTTTTCATTTGAGGTCTTTTTAAAGCTGCCTGTGCAGTTCAGTCTGTGTTTGTAATCTGATGGGAAGTTACCAATTATCTCTCTAATTACATCTGTATTACTGCATGAAAAATGAGCTCCCTGGCATTTCTAATGCTGCTGAAGAGTTGGTGAATGAGCGAGGGGAGCACAAATCTAAAGAGCGAAAATTTAATGATCTACATTATTGCTAACAACTACTGCTCTTCCTTGGGTATGGTGAAGTTAATTAGCAGATTATGGTGTTGGTGTATAATATTGCATACTGCCCTGGGTTAAATTGGCCAGTGCAAGAAATAGCTCATTTCGAAATAAAAGTCTGGATTTATGTGTTTTCTGTCAAAATGAATCAAACATGATCTCCTATCTGCTTGCACATCAATGGAATTTAAAAATGCCCACAGGGAGTTAATGTTAATAGGGGTGTTATGACATAAAAATGTTATGTAGCCTGCCGAGACCAATCCACCAGAAACATGAAGTGTAAAAAAAAAAAAAATGTTCCTCTTGGCTCATCACTGGACATGTTGATGGAGGGGGGGAAAAAGTGAAATTGACAATATCATTGTAGGAGCGCACTAAAGGGGCGACGGTCCGCTCCACTACACTGAAGTAGGGATGTCTACAGTGGAAGAAGAAGAAGGGGGAGGGTACCACTTTGTCACAGGCTGCTATGTAGATTAACCTTTCAATTAGTTGTTATCAGGTCCTCTCCATGTCTCGGCGCAAGCTTTTCAGCCTTCGCTTTAAGAGATCAGATCCCACGAAACCGCTTGGATATGTCGCTGCACATTTATCCTTCGACGTTTCCCCGATAATGAAGAGGAGTAACCGAGGGGGGGAAAAACTTGAAGAGGTAAACTACCAGCAAATATTTACGGTAGCCAGTGCCCTCTTTTTTTTTTTTTTTTTTTCCTCTTTCTTTCATACTAGTTATATGTTTATCCTTGCATGAAACTTGGCGTTCATTATTTGTTGTGCCCTCTCGCCCACGGCGGCGGCAGATTATTACAGATAGGTGGGTCGGTTTGTGTAACATCTCACAAAACGGCGTGAAAACCCGAAAAGAGGCTGTGTATCATTTCCTAATATAATATTGGGGGGGGGGGGAGGCTGAGAAATGGGAGCTAAAAGAAACTAGCGATACATAATTGAGAAGCAGTGATGAAGGAGCTACTCTCCCGGCAGTCGTGTTAACTTGTATTCCCCCCTGAACATCTTTTTTTCCTCCCCCCCCCCCACACCCCCCACCTCCTCCAGGGCTCACTATTTTTCCTCATTGGAGATATTTGATAGTTAATGGTGATAAAGAGGTCATGCCATCATTGCACGGCGCAACGCAGGACGTTAATAATTTTCGCGAAGCGGGGCAGAAAACCTACTTTTCAGCTTGACGGAACATTTTATTTATCGCCCCTAATTTAACGTCGCGTAGTTTCAATGTTAAACATCGGGAGAATTACGGCTCCTCTCGGGGAAATAATGGGAAAGGGAGGAAGATAAAGACGAGGAAAGGCGATAGCTTAGACACATTTAGCCTGCAGGAGTCTTGAGTATGCTACCTGGAATTTATTTAAAAAATAATAATAATAAATAATAATAATAAAATGTGTTCCACTTTAAATCAGCGCTTGAGCCTTTGCAGCTTTTATGCAAACAGATGATAGATTTAACAAACAGCCAATTAAAGTCTAAAATGATCCAAATCACTTTCAAGTGTAACCAACTGTTTCAAGGAGGAATCCAAGTAAAGGTGGGCTGGTGTTAAACGCTTTGCAAATGAGGTTAAATATTAATCTTATTTAATTACCACTCAGCTAGTTTACGCCTGTTATGGTGTATTTATAACTTAATAAAATCCCGTCGCCGCGGTCGGAGCTGTGAGTTAAGATATTATGTATGTTGGAGGTAAACGATATCAATTCATCACTGGAGGCACCTTAAGAGGCGGGTCAATTGAGTGAAGTGACAGATCATACAGCCAGTGCCGTGCCTCTCAGAGTGAGCTCATACATAAAGATTGACATGTGCTTTATCAAACCAGAAATCGGATCTTGTCTTTACAGCCAATATTGAAGTTGCTAGGGAGGGCACATTAGTGTAGGTAAGGTTTAATGAGACTCCATTGGATTGTAATCAGCGTCATGTCGGATTCATGTAAACTACAACATTGTAACAAAATGGCGACTGTTTAGGTGACATCAGTAATGCTGGCAACGCTGTCATCTATCTGCTCAACTCAGCGGAACACAACTCCGGGTTTGTAACGTGGTTATTACCGGTTTCCTCCTCCGTTAAACGGCTCGGTGTCGCTTTGCAGACGTTTAACGGAGGGGCAGCTGTCAGGAAAGTGAGCATTGATCATGTCGCTGTCATTAAACATCGCGCCGATCGGTTTTCTTCAGCGGACGTCGAGCTGTCAAAAGTCGAGAGCGGACAACTAACGGTTAAACTTTACGTACAATCTCTCTCTCTTTTTTTGTTGTTGTTGTTGTTGTTGTTGTTGCGTTTTTTAGTTTGTTTATACGTTATAGGCTCAGAAGTGTTGCGGTGACATTTTTGGAAATCACGCGTTACACAAACAAATGTTAACTTTATGTCGGAAAGGATTCTGAAACCGAAAATATTTATGTGTCGAGGAGACTGTTTATACTTTTCCAGAACTCGGTGGAACTTTCTAGGTTTCTGTCATACTGTGAAAACTTACTGCTTTTACAAAATAGTCTCTTTTGAAATGGACATCTGGTTCGGTGTGTGGATTATACTGTCAGACTATGGATTAAGTCTAATTTCTTTAGCAGCCATGACAGCTCCTGCATCTGTTTTTATCCATCTGTTTCTCATGTTTTAGCACATCTTAAAAGTCCTGCATTCCTCTAGCTTAGCCTTTATATCCACCCAGTATGCTGTAACCTAGTTTACAGAATGTGAATAACAAGAAATCATTACACAAGAGTTTGTTACTTAAGAATGACCAAATTGGTTTTCTCTTTTTCCTCTTAGGTTTGATCTGGGATTGAATTAATAAAGCTCCAGGTCAGCTGGTTACTACCATTGTGGAATTTACTAGTGCCAACTTTTCCTCAAGTTCAATGTCAGATACCCAGGATTGAGAAGAAATATGTGGATGCTGGCGTGGAACATAACTTTTTGACCTTATTAAGGATGTGGATGTACCCAGTGTTCAGCAACAGAAAGGGGGAATCTGTATGGATCACATTTTTGTGCGTCTAATTGTTCAATCATGGTAAAACTTGCAAACCCTCTGTACACGGAGTGGATTCTTGAAGCAATACAGAAAATCAAAAGGCAAAAGCAGAGGCCCTCAGAGGAGAGAATTTGTCATGCGGTGGCCACATCACATGGACTGGACAAGAAGACCGTCCTTGAGCAGTTGGAATTAAGTGTTCACGATGGCTCTATTCTCAAGGTTACAAATAAAGGGAGCGCCTCCTACAAGGACCCAGGAAATCCCGGGAGAGTTGGATCAATCCCACCTGCAAACGTGTCTGTGCCATCAAAGGAATCTATATGGAATTCAAGCGATCTGCGCCATATCGATTGGAATAAAATACTTAAGAGGGCCATTGAGGGCCTGGATGATACCCATGGCTCCTCACTAAAAAACATCGAGAGGTATCTGAGGAACCAGGATGACCTCTCACTCATTGTTGATAATCCTGCTTTCCGGCAGAGGTTACGGCTGGCGGCCAAGCGGTCAGTTAACAACGGCAGGTTGTTAAAAAATGGCCCACGGTACAGGCTCAGCCATGGCAGTGTGGATGGAAGGGGCTCCAGATGTCCAAGTACTTCCCCCTTGGTCCTGTCATCAGTGACACTCCTCCCCCATGAGCGAGACCAGGTACACACACCTTGGCCTCTGCACTATCACTCCTTTTGCTCATGCTGATTCCCATGTCACCCTGACCTTTGCTGTGTCTTATAGTGCTGCTGTTGCCCCAAAGGGAGACACCCCAGTGACCACAGTAGTAAACTTCCTGCCAAAATGGACTGGTTATTGACGTATTACTGATTTAACAAGAAGTAAGGACTCTTTGGAACTGTAGTAGTGACATTTCCATGATATCACTACCAAGAGGGAAGCATGAAAGTTAGGACCACCACTAAGAGGAATTTTCTTGATAGGACATTTACAACTGTGGTCTTAATCTTTGGGGCTCTAACTTGGCAGATCAGAAGCAACACCATCTAGAGTGTGTCCCTTTGGGGCTGTGTTTCTGTTGGTCTCCATAATAAGAGAGCTTGGATAATCAGAAAGTCATGCTGACAGAGTGTGGTGGGCAGTCTGCTGTAGGCTTCCCACAGGTTATGTAACTCTAGCCTAATGACCTTAAGGGATGTTGCTAGCTGTCTTGTGAGTTGCAAAGCATTAGTGAACAGAATTGGGACATTTTATTGGTAATTTGCAATGGCAGGAGCATAAACTAGTCTTCACAAATAGGACTGAGAAATGGGAGCTGAAGTATGTGTGGTAGGACAGAATATTCTCAGACTACATGCAGCTGTTTTGACCTTTGTGCTAACTGAGATGCCCCAGAGAGGAAATAAAACCGTATAAACAAACTTCCAGGTTGCATTGTTTCCGCTGCTTTGGCTGCTCAGGGGGGTGGTTTATATTTTACAGAGATTGTGTCTCTATTGTTCATTCTTAGCTATGATGCACACTGCAGATAAATATGTGTAAAATTACAGAGATTTTGCAATTTTAAACCACTGTCTTTTAAGAGCACAGAGAAGTGTGTCATGGAAACTAGTTTTCATTGTGTGGCCTTTGAAGTGCAGCGTACAGTCATCTAGATAGTTTGTTGTGAAGGCTTTTTTGCAGATTGTGTGTTGAGGCTTATCAAGGTGAAGTGCGGTCTAATAGTTTATGCACATGTTTTGCAGCTAAAGTGGTGAGCAGCATCAGGCTGTAGAGATGTCACCCTGCTCCCCACCAGTTTCACAGTGAATAATCAGGAAGCGACACCTTGATACTGCAGCCACAACTGTGACAGTGTCTGTGGTCTGGCCAAAAGTGAAACTGAGAACTGTTTAGAGACACAATGTCCTGCGATGGTTCTCATAGCTGAGGAAGGCCTGCTGTTTTCCATTTGGAACATTTCAACCTATTGCTCCCGGCCTGATGACATCACCTAGCCCAGTCCAGGTTTACCATTCACTTCAAAGGATGAGACATCTCTGCCTGTTCAGTTTTTGAAGCACAACGAGTTTGTGTGTGTGTGTGTTAAGAATAAGAGATACTTTGAGGTAAAAAAGAGCAGTCTTGGTTTAGAGTTTATTAGATTCTGAAGAGACTCTGGCAGGAACAAAGGCAAGGAATGAGAGTTTTTTTTCCTGCTGTGTTATGCAACCACTTGAGCTCTCTCTCTCTTGCTCTCTCTCTCTACCAGCAGTGTTCTAATAGGACCCCACCCCCTCACTCAGGACAGCCTGCTCTTTTGAAGCAGCATAATTTCCTGTAATGTACTTAATTTAGAATCCCCAAGTAAATCATCAGCATCTCTTCAGCTGTGTTTGTTTCTCTATTTTCACATTTTTTTCTCTGCTGTGCAGATTGCAAATTGCTATTGGTTTTAATCACCAGGCCTAAGAATATTTCTGATGGAAATTAATTATCCAGTTCCTGGATTAGACTTCATAACTCAAGTCAGTGGAGACTATGTTATGAAGTGAGGACTTACACTTGGCTATCAGCTCTGAGCTTTTCATCAGCAATACGCACGGGCTGCACATTTGCAGTGATGTCTTGATTTGAGACTCTCTACATGAATTTTCTCACTTGTGTCTATGATTCTCTTGTAGAAAACATATATATGATTTTTGTGGAAGTCAGAGAAGACTTTGGGTTCACCAAAAAACCCAGAGTTTTAAGGTGCACATGAACATTCAGTGGTTTCAGTGTGCCTCTCCAGGCCACATAATAAAAATGACACACGTGCACTTTTTGCACATAAATAAGAAGTAATGACAGCACTGAGGCCTTGTTCTCAAATGCCTCTGGCTGCATCTTTTAGCAGTGATGACAGAGAATGGCTTATGATCAAGGACAAAGATTAATATTCCTCTGTCTCTTCTCTGAGTGAATGTGATTTGAACTTAGATGAGCCTTTTATTGACAGACTTTGCACTGTCCAGTTAACAGAACACTGGGGTTATATGTGGGGCTACAACTTGCCATTATTTTCATAACTGATCAGTGTTTTTGATTAGTCCATAAAATGTCAGAAAATAATGAAAAACGCCTATTACAAGTTCTAACAACCCATGATCTCATCTTCCAATGGCTGGTTTTGTCAGGCTAAAGTGCAAGTGTCAGTGCAAAATCCAAATCTAGTCAATTCCTGGTGATATAAAAGACAGAAATGATCTCATTTAAGAAACTGAAATTAGAGCATATTTGGCATTTTAGCTTGATAAATGACCTAAACTCTCAATCACTTCTCAAAATTGACGGTAATGACCTTTTTGCTGATAATCTAACAGTTCCCCTAGCCCTAGTTATGTGCATTTGGAATATAAACAATACTTAAAACCAGGGCTGTTCACCGTGATTGTTTGCCGTTGCAGGTGTAACTTATATCTGAGCTAAATTTATTTCGTTTTTCTTCCGTAACACGAGACAGTATGAAAAATCCCTGATTACATCTGAGCTATAGTGTTATATCCTCGACATGTAGCCTCGTTGCACAGTAGCATTTCTGTGTTTTTCTGTCCATAATCAGCTGTGTGAGCAGCAGTCAGCTCCTAGTGCTAGCACCTGCTTTCAAATATTGACCTGGCAGGTTGGAAAATAGAGTAATCATTGATGTGGCAGTAAACTGCTTCCCCTCACCGTAACAACTAATTGATACAACAGCTAGGAACAATGACCAAATTCACACTGTATCCTTGCTGCCTTTCCCCTTGAGGTTCATTTGGATGGTGTGACAGGTTGAAAGGATGCTCCTATCTTGTGTTTTGTTGATGGATGAAAAAAAAAGAGATCCCCCCCCTTAGTTCAGCTGTTGGTCAGGTGGAGTTAAGAGCCAATAGAGATTTGGAGGTTGACAACTTGGTTGAGGTAAGGGTGATGATGTGCGTCATAGAAACCAGGAACTAATTATGGGCATCCCCAGAGTGCCCTTCAAAGCTCCAGTCAATTGATGAGGCCTTAGAGTGTAAACTGATGATGAGGGGGGTTATTTATGGTCACACCCCGTGAGTGTTTTTTTTTTTTCCGTTAAGATATTCCCGTTAAGCAGGAAAGGAGGCAGGAGCTTATTTGATGCTCCTCTAGAGGCTTGGGTATATGATCTTACATTTAAAGGGACAACTCATGAAAGCCATGATGTGTCAGTCTGAGTTTAGCCTGGTCATGATTTTGGTTAGGGTTTGACTGGCGGCTGTATGAAGAGATGACACTAAGTCTTTCCCAGCTTCCACTGCAAAGACAGTCTCTCTTCATTCTTTGTGATCAATGAGGAAATCCTCTTAAACCTTAAGCTCATATTTTACTTCTTCTGAACTTTTCCATAAGCCCTTAAATGAGTGTTTGTTCTGAGACTTGCAACATTTACAGTGGATCATGGCAGTAACAATGAGAGCATGTGTTATTATTGAGGTAATTTGATTACATGCTGGTTAATCCTTTCAGACTGGAGTGCAAGCTTTAAGAATTGGATTAAGCCCTTAAACTATGATTACCAAGATCACTTACCCATTCAGATGTAATGGATAAAGGAGGTGGATCTCAAACGCAGCATATCTCTGAGGATGAGATTCATTTATTATTCATTTCTAGTCTGTGAGAACTCAACTCTTTTTTTTTTCCCCTCTCTGAGCTTATGCTTCCAGTTCATATTTTCATGGCTGTTTTATTAAATCCACACACTGGTTTTTATCTTCTTTCCTTAACCAGCAATATGTCTACAGTGATCTCAAAAATCCTGACAAGATAAAATGTCCGAAAACAAACACAGCCTGTGCCCGTTTCTATTTTTTAAACAGTTTGTCTCTGTTTGTATTCCCACCCAGCTCCGGGTTGACCCCATCCCAATATGCAGTTTCTGTCTTGGAACGAAAGAGTCAAATCGGGACAAGCGGCCAGAAGAGCTGCTGTCCTGTGCAGACTGTGGGAGCAGTGGTAAGTCGCCTTGTGTAATGCTTCAGTTATTGGATGTTCTCACTAGCCATAACATACTGTAGACTGGACTGTTGGTATCTTAGCACAGCTGAAAAGCAAGAGTGTGATTATATATGAGGACTATGGGTGGGCAAAATCATCACAATATTTAGAAGAATAGTTATTTAGTGTATCAGTGTATGTAATTATTTTATTACTTTAGTGTTATAGTGTGATGTAGTGAATTTTCTGGGAATGCATTTGGCTAAATATTATTATAAATTTGTTGAATATGTCTGTTTGTTTTGTTTTTTTTGCCTGAAACACCTCAGAAATCATAGCACTTTATTACATTGATGCACAGATCCTACAAATTCAATATTTCCATAAAGCAGTCCTGCTCATTGATTTTACTGCACTGTCTAATAAAACCATAGATACTGAAGCTACCTTAGCATAAAGGTTAGAGACAAATCTGTGATTCTTCTGTCATCTCACAATACAGAGTATATCATCATGTCACCCAGCCCTGGCAGCATCCGTTCTCAGCAGCGGTTAAAGCAGATGTCACATTCTTGCTCCTCATTTTTTCACTTCCCTTTAAGGGATTTATTGGAAGAACAATGTTGAAATTGAGCGGCTGAAGGGATCCAAATTGCTTGCAACCCTCAGTGGGCTCAAGAAGGGCAGATGCTCCATAAGTGGCCATTAGAATCTGAAATCATTTTCGCTCAATTCAGATTCCTCTTATAGCGCGCACCAGGCACAGCAGATCAAAGATCAACCCTTTCCTCGCTGCCGATTGGTGGCATTTCCTTTACTGTTCTTTTGTTCCACACAAAACTGCTAACCCCCCATAAAATTACCTCTGCCAAGGAGTCATTTATGTTTGAACAATTATTTTAAATGCCTTAAGGAATTGTTCTCCTGGTGACATTTTTATAGCTCAAATTTGACTAAGTAGCGTCGAGGTGGTTTTCATTAACCGCTCGTAGTGTACACAAATTGTGCTCTCACTGTAAAACAGCTGTTTTACAACCATGAGAGGGAGCAGGGTGAGGGAGAAGGCAAGCTTTTACATGACTTTCATGGATCGGCCTCCATTAGAATGAGTGCTGCTACTGTTTCTGCCTCATTAAGATCAAATTATCTGTAATTAGTGGCTCAGATGTTTGATCATACTGTTTTTAGACACATCTTGTGGTGGGGGGGGGGTGCGGACATACAGGCTTGCTATTGTTTTTGATGATGTAACATGTTAATATTTAACCTTACTGTGTGAATAAATGGAAAGCCTTGTCTCTAGCTCTGTGACACAGTCAGTGCTGGTAAAAATGCGTCATCCTAAAATGCATTTTTGATTGCATCTCAAGGGCATCCATCATGTCTGAAGTTTTCCCCCGAATTAACCTCAAATGTGAAGAGATTACGGTGGCAGTGTATTGAATGCAAAACCTGCAGCTCCTGTCGAATACAGGGGAAAAATGCCGTAAGTATAATGTTGCATACATCTGAACACACACCATTTTCAGTGCTGTTGGCTTGGAGGTAGATCCCATTTTGTGCATCCCTGTGGATTTGTTGGTTTTCCCTCAGATTTGTAAAGCCTCTCTTGTGCTCAATTGGGCTTATTTTTCCAAAAGACTTAAAATGACGGGAGGGTGTTACATGTATGCAACAGGGACATCCCTTACACATGCCTGCTGTTCCCTTTCAGGATGAGATGCTATTCTGCGATTCATGTGATCGGGGCTTTCACATGGAATGCTGCGACCCGCCGCTTTCAAGAATGCCAAAAGGTGAGGTGTTTACACTGTCTGGCTTCTCTGTTTCCCTCTCTGCTGTCAATTCAAAGCCTTTTCTTCACAGACGGCTGTTTGGGGCTGTCACTCAGCACACAGAGAGGCAGCGGTGGCTTATTAGGAGCTTTGCATGCATATCAAATTATTCCAGCATCCCCGGGGAGATTTCCTATCTCTGGATTACAGTACTGACCCTACAGCGAGGCTTGTAATGATGGTGCACGTACTGTAGTAGGACATTTGGCAGGCAATTCATACAAGTCACATAGCTTTGCTCAACAAGCTGACACGAAGTCTTTTCCTCTGGACAGAGAATTGACCCAATGTTTTTCTTATGGATTTTCGCTTTGTGCTGAGTAATTGATTGTCATTGTGAGCTGGTGGGATTCTCGCCAGTTCTCAGTATTAAAGGAGATGTTTCAAATGAATGTACTGTATGTCCTCTGAATTGATGAACCCACCCAAATGGTACTCTCTGTGTTTGGACACCCTCCAGGAACCTGGGTCTGCCAAGTCTGCAGGCCGAAGGAGAATGGGAAGAAACTGCTGCACAAGAAAGCCGATCAGATCAAACGTCGATATGCAAAGCCAATCGGAAGGCCCAGAAATAAGCTCAAACAAAGAATGTGAGTGTGCAATAATGTGTGAAAGAGAAACTCCTGTTGAAAATAATAACATGGCGCTCACCGAGTTAATTGCTAGGATCTGGGAACACAGCAACACTGCTGAAGAGAAGTTCAATGGGGCCAGAAATACAATTTTCAAAACAAACCCCCAGGTTAGCCCAACAGTAAAATTATTACCCAAACATCCATCACAGTTTACATGCCGATTCTGTTGTTCAGCTTTGACCCAGGGTTGTGTGCAATGATTGTGTGTTTCCAGATCTGAGCAATTACTTTGGTGTGCACAGTGTTATCATAACAGATAAAAATGGCCAAAACTACCAAACACTGTAATGAACTGGAAAAGTCCTTTATAGGGAAGAAGAACAGACCAAGAAAATAATTAGTAGTAATACAAGATGTTGTAAAACAAGTGATACAAGAAACAGTGAAATCTTCTCTTCTAATCATAATTATTTGATGTTTATTGACTCCAGTACAACTCAACTTCACAGAGCTGGTTTGGATGGATGCAAAATAACTTGTAGATCTGGTTTACAGTGCTAGTGGTTGAAGATGCATTCAAGATACTCAAGTAAAAGTAACAAAATATTAAAAGCAGTCGTGAAGCAGAAGTATAAAGAAGCATAATATGGAAATACTCAAATTTACACTTGAGTAAATGTACCTACTCAGTGAGATGTGACCTTCTACAACACAGGTTGTCGTTCTTGTCTTCACAGATCTGTAACCAGTGGTGACGGCTGCATGGTAGCACTTGGAGGAAGGGGGTCACCTGGTAGGGGTCAAAAGATTACCGTCTGTTCCACACCTTCATCTGGTCATGCTGCATCTGTGAAGGACGCCAGAGACAGATTGGCTGTTGCAGACCCCTGTTGTGCGGTCGACGCCACCCAATTCACCACTTCCACCCCCACCTCCACTCTCCCCCTCACGCCCACCTCCACCCCAGCTACACTCACCGTTAACAAGAAAACCAAAGGGCTTATCGATGGGCTTTCCAAATTCTTTACCCCTTCCCCCGTGGGCCGTCGCTCGCGAGCTGTAGCCGTAGAGTCGCCCGCCAAACAGTTAAGCTCTAAAGACAAGGGTCCGCCCAAACTGTCCAAGCCACCAGAGCCGTTTGCCTTTGCTGCTGACGCCACTCATAAGATAACCCCCTCATCCTCTGCACTTCCTCCCGCTCCCACGTTGCCGGGACTTAGCCCCCCCTCGCAGGTGTCCAGCAGCTCCACCTCTGCTAACTCACCCCAGAGCTCTTCCAGCCAGTCTAGTGTTCCTTCCCTGAGTAGTCTCTGCAATAGCAGCCAACTTAAGGGACTATTTGACGGACTTTCTCACATTTATACTACTCAGGGACAGTCGCGGAAAAAGAGGCTACCTTGCTATGCGCCACCTAAGCGCATGCACCATAAGCAGGAGTCACCCCATGCGTCCAAAACGGGGCCCCAGCACCTTGGAAAAAATGAGTTTACTAAAAATAGGTTACACTCCACATCTGCTGGGCCGGGCCGACCCAGAGGACACCCGTTTAAGATGGTCAGTCGTTTCAAACGTAACCCCTTCCTTAAAAAGCACAGGACACTAGGCAGGCTGAGGTATAAAGTGAGCCCTCAGAAGGGAGCCCCCTCACCAGGAAAGGGAGACTTGACAGACGGAAGAATTAAGCCTGAGAATAATCATGGTAAGCAAGGCTCGCAACTCCAGCCAAGACCTGCGTCTCCACACCTTTAAGTTTCTTCTTTATTTTTTTTTTTAAAGCTTAACACTCGCAGTTATGTTTTTTTCCAGACTAGAGCTAATCTTTTCTTTGAGAAGACACCCTCAACATTCTAACAGACTACTAATCCTCTGCCTAATTTGAATTCTTTTAGTTTCTTAACCCAGTTTCGTTGCGTTTTGACTTGGCTGCGGACTTTACGTGGCTTCCATCCTCTCGCCCGTTGGCTTTTGTCATAGTGCATGGCCCACTAACTCCCTCATGTTGCTCCTTGCTCTGTTCTTGACCCTCTGCAGTAGTGCACACAGTGCTCACTACCTAGTAGAGGCTGTAGTCACATCAGCGCTCTCCCTCATCCCACCCTCACTCTTGAAATCACTGTCTCCACTCAACCTCACTTCCAGCGAACATTAGACACATACAACCCAGTGATTCACCCACCCAAGTTGACTCAGAGCTGACATGATGATTATAGCCAGAAGTGCAGTAACCCTTACATTTCACTGTCTTCAGGAGTGAAGTCACAGTTTAAAAAATAACATGTAGGAAAAACAAATGGATATATGTTTCAAGCAGTTCTAAACAGTATACTGCACAAACACTACTTACGCCAGCAGCACATTTCCATAAATATGTTAATGACACATCACTTCCACTTGTAATGGGTTTTTGTTTTGGTGGTTAAGTCATAGTGTTGATGTCTTTCATAAAATTACTGCCTGCTTTCCAACATCAGTTGCTTTTCATGTCGACACTCGCTCTCTTCACTGCATCTGCTTCTTAATTCATGGGAAACTGTCTTGGTGGATGACTAAGCACATGAAAGCGGTTACGCAATTAGAGTGATTTAGTTTCACTTCATTACATTAGGGATTTTCATAAAAACATGCAAAGATGATACATTATGAAATTCCTCAGAGACATGGCCTCAAACAGGCTCAGCAGCAGTACTCACAGTATAAGCACATTTGCATAGAATGCATTTATGAGATTATTCAACCACGGCTGCTTCAAACAGGCCACTGCTGATGTGCTATCTGATGTGGTCCTGTTGTGTTATTGTGCCTGTAACAGGCCACAACGGGGAGCTGCGTGTGAAGCAGGAGGCCCAAATGGACTTTGCGGCCATGTCCAGAGACCACGTCACAGAGGAGGACATTGAGACGTTCACGCGTGTCCAGGAACTCGCCGCGCAGGTGAGGAAACTGGGGAAAGGGCCTAAAGTTCTTAAACAGCTTTCATCTTCACCAAGCAGTTTGCAGTTTTATTTATTTTTGAAATTCTTAAGTTAAACATGTATTTATATAATAATTATTTATTGGAATTGGAATTATTGGAAAATTGGAATAAGTATGATTATTTACCTTGACATTCGATTCTTTCTCATGGACAGTTGACTTAAGTGTTAAGGGGTGGGGGAGAAGGACAACATCATTATACTGAAAGATGTTTCATGATTATATTGATCTATGATTTTTATGGTGCAAATTTAGTTTCCTTCTTTTCTACCATTAAACCACATTTTTTAATCCACTGCTAAAACAAATTTGTCCTGCTCTCTCCTTTAACTGCACATGGTTACTTTAACCTCAAGGACCCTGGAATATTTCAGATTTTCAGCAAGAGTGAAAAATAAAACCCTGGAAAAATGCATTAAGTACTGAAAGCTAGTGGATCAGACACTAACCTGGATGTCGGGATAACTAGATTATATATTGTTGAAGTCGTGATATCTTTCATTTTCACATAAGAACTTAACAATCTTGATTTGACAATTTATAAAACAGCTATATAAGCTATATGGTAAGAGACATTGAATATAACATTGAATTATCTGGGTCACTATATTTATCTATTTTTGTGAAATCTTTTCACAGAGAACTGGATCTCTGATGAACACAGACTCTGTGCGATGCCCCGCTGTTATTGAATTCGGGAAGTATGAGATTCAGACCTGGTACTCGTCACCTTACCCACCTGAATATTCAAGGTAATGTTGATTTAACACAATTAATATCAGTGTCTTTGTTACTGGAGTTACATTTTACCTTTTTCAAAAAGCTTCATGGTGAACTACAAACCACAGCTCTTCCTTTTGTCTTCACCAGATTACAAAAGCTTTATCTGTGCGAGTTCTGTCTGAAGTACATGAGAAGCAAAAACATTCTCCAGAGACACACAAAGAAGTGTGGCTGGTTCCACCCACCAGCCAATGAAATCTACAGAAAGGACGACCTTTCTGTATTTGAGGTCAGCCTCCCTTTACAGCAATAAAGCAATAACTGTATGCTGCATGAGATTCCACTGAATGGGTTCTGGGAGGAGGAGGGAAAAAATGGGAACTGTTTGAACAGTGTCCTCTTGCTCTTTTTATTCCGTGTTTAGGTTGATGGAAATGTCAGCAAACTATTCTGCCAAAACCTCTGCCTGTTAGCCAAGCTTTTCCTGGATCACAAGACCTTGTATTATGATGTGGAGCCTTTCCTCTTCTACATACTTACAAAGAATGATGAGAAAGGCTGTCATCTTGTGGGCTATTTCTCCAAGGTAAGAATTACAGAGTGATTATATGGGAAATGAAGGAATGCCGCACATAATTTTTGAATGGTGATACTGATACAGACAGACCTGTCCATGTTTGTGGCATGGATTGAGTTTTATTTACAGTAGTACTTTAATGATAAGTCAGCTAATCAATTAGTCAAACATTCACTGGTTCCAGCCTCTCAAATGTGAGGATTAGCTGCTTTTGTCTGTTTTACATAATTTTAATTTGACTGTCTGTAGGTTATGGAACCAATGGGGCCAACCAAAAGTAACAAGCAATTTTAAGATGGGATTTTGGTGTCTGAGAAACTGACTGAGAAATTTTTCACTATTATAAATAAATTAATCAAATCATCATAAAATATTTGATAGAAAAATGACACGGCAAAAAGATAGCTATTATTTATCGTAGCCATAATTCAGAACAGAGTGATACTTTTTAGTGAGAGCTCATCACCCTGTGTGTGTGTGTGTGTGTGTGTGTGTGTGTGTGTGTGTGTGTGTGTTGCGTGCATGTGCACGTGCACAGCTTTAGACAAGGACAATGGCAGGTGCAGTAAATTGCCAGCTTCAGCAGAGCTCTGACATACTTGATCTGTTTCTCCTTCCCTCAGGAAAAGCTTTGCCAGCAGAAGTACAATGTCTCCTGCATAATGATCATGCCTCAGTACCAAAGGCAAGGATTTGGAAGGTTCCTTATTGATTTCAGTAAGTTCTTTAATGCTTTTTTAGACCGCTGGACTGAAGTCTTTTTTTTTTTCTCATTGGTCTTTACAAACAATTTCAGATTAAGGGGTGGATTTGTTGCTCGTGGCAAGGTGTTGTTATTTGGTTAAGGCTTTGAAGTGGCCTAATCAAGAGCATTCATGTTCAGTGCTTAGGCAATCACAGAAGATTAGGAGTGAAAAACATTACATTCTGGCGGCATACATCATTTGATGGCCAGTAGTATTTCACCAAAGCATTGCCTGAAAAGCTTTTTCATCGAAAAATGCCCCCACTTCTCTCCCCTTGACTTGTGATGAAGTGTAGATGCTGCTTTTATGTTTTAGTCCAGTAAATGCAACACATACAATATTTAAAGCCTTGCGGTCCACTTATGAAAACAGTTGCTGCCTTGAGTGGATTTCTGTGTTTAGGCAGGCAAGTTTTTTTTGTCATTATAGACGTTTTATTATTTTCAAGAGTTGTCTCTTTGACGAGTTTGTGTGTGATGAAGAGAGGGAAAAGGAGTGCGTGCAGGGTGGGCAGGCGGTAATGGAGCATTTGATTTCCTGTTCACTTTGGGAGCCATTGAGACACGGAGATGCGAGAGGATCTGTGATATTGAGAGTGTGCTGATAACAAAGACAGGGATTAAGGGAGATTGAACACAGCTGAGTTCTGAGCTCTTTGAAGGCTTTATTGGAAAATGTAGCTTTGGAGCTGGAAGTTGTTTAGATTAAGATTTTCTATTATATTGGACTGTATTAGAGGAACACTTTGTCTCAGGTAGCTGTGAGAGCAGAGCATTAGTGGGTGCCTGTATAAAAAAACATTCCCTTTCAAATCATAATTCAAAGGACTCAGAGTGGTTCTTTTGTTTTGTTTTATTAATGATAATTTTCTTGTAAAATTACAGGGAATTACATTTTTCAATTAATTTTTTTGAATATTCATCGCTAAGTGTTTGTTATCACCAGCTCCTCTTCTTAGCTTTAGTAATGAATATTGTTATGATTACTGGAATATTATGTGTTCACTGTTTGGTGATTAGATTTGCTTGTTTGGTTCTCGGTAGTGGGTGCACATTAAAAGGCATTAATTAATTTCATGCCGCTCATAATGGATGACCCTTGACAGGGCTGTTATAAAACTAATTACACACAGATACATATTAGTATTAGGTTTTCTTCTTGTTCGTTATCTCTCCTAAGTGCAGTCTCTTGTGAGCAATGACATCCAGCTGCTTCTCTGTTTCGCTCTGTCGCTTTGTTTCCTCTTTACTCCCCTCTTTCAACCTGCTTTGTTGCCCTTGCCAGCATGTATCATAGCTTCTGACAAAGGTTGAAGGAGAGGAAAACTGATTGCCTCGCCTCCCTTTATACCATTTGAAGGTGAAATCCTAAACAGGGTTCAGTGTCACATCCTTACATGAATATGTAATCCATAAGGGAGAGGTGGGGTGGGGTGGTAGGGATTGAATTGCAATCTGAAATAACACAGCAGCCTCTAGCTTGACTAAAGCATTTTTGTTTTTGTTTGAATTGTGTCTTTTTAGGTTACCTTCTCACCAGGCAAGAAGGACAAGCCGGCTCCCCGGAGAAGCCGCTGTCAGATCTGGGTCGCTTATCCTACCTGGCATATTGGAAAAGTGTCATACTGGAGTACCTTTATAAGCACCCAGATAAACACATCAGTGTTAAAGGAATAAGCAGGGCCACTGGGATGTGTCCACATGACATCGCCGCTACTCTCCAGCAGCTCGGCATGATTGACAGACAGGATGGCAGGTCAGTTTCCGAGCCGCAGTCTCCTTCAGCCTGTGCTGCCGCTTCTGTATGCTTTCTGACTTATCCAGGCCAGTGGGTATTTTTAACAGCGTATCCATTAATGCCGCTGAATATTGACAGAAGTAAGTCAGGTTAAGCACCCCCAAGGACATGGAGCACCTGCTGTCCCAAAGAGCTCGTCTTTGTGCTCATATTTAACCACACATCACCTTCTGTCTGCCCTGGCTCATTCGCCTGTGGACATGAACTCATGGGTTTCTCTCATTGTGACCTAGGATTGTGTTGATAAGAAGAGAGCGATTGATTCAGAGGCACACGGAGAGGCTGAGGGCTAACCCACGTCAGAATGAGGTGGACCCCGACGCCCTGCGCTGGACACCTTCCACGAGTCTCAACACTGTCCTGTCTGAGGAGGAGAGGGAGGCAGAGATGGATGTACGTTTCCTAGTTCAATCAGCAGACGCTAGTTATTTGGTTACACATGCCTGCAATGTTGTTATTGAATGTTTGTTTGATTAGCTGGGGAGTTCAAATGGAGGGCATGAATGGGAAAGCCATTCTCACTGTCAGCAGGCATCTAATGTTGTGCAAAATTGCACTAAATCAGTTCACTACATAATTGATAGTACTGAATATTCCATGAAATGCAATCTTTCCATGGTTACTAAATGGAAATGTTTCCTCCATGACGGGCAGACATCCAATCAGTACACTGCTCTTATTATCAGGAGAAATCTGCAGTGATTCATTTGTCATGATGTTAATTCCAATCTCTTGTTTTCCCATTAGCCTCATTGCTCAGATCCGTGCATGCGCCTCTCCCAGAGATAATGCGTCTTGTCTGTTTAATTACCAGGCTGAGCGACTGAAGGAGCAGGCCAGTTGCTGGGAGAAGGAGGAGAGAGAGGGCTACATGATGACTCACGGTAGCAGACAACCTCTCACAAAGGTCCACTGCAAGGTTCCCTACAGGACCTATGAGCGCCGCCCTGCAACGTCCTGGACCAGGCGCATCCAGCAGTTGGAGGAAGTTAGTGATGACGAAGCCGATGATGACGACGACGATGACTCCGATGCCTCCGATGGCTCACCACCCATCCTGACAAAAGCCCATGCGATGCTTGCAGCCAAGAGAAAGGTGACTTTTGTCGTTGGTTGATGTGAATCATGCTTCCTTTGCATCACTACAACTCAGCTTATTTCCCCCCTAGTGTCTCCTATCTGATTATCTGGAATTTTATTCTAGGACAAAGTGGAATTGAATGTGTATCATTAGATATTTTCCTTCGTTAGAGACCATGTTGTGTACTCTGGTGAGATGGAGAGGTTTGATAAATATTCATGAACTCATTGGAGGGCTCAGTGGCTTCCTCGTGTCATCTGGAGCCTCCCTGTGTGCCTGCAGCTGTAGATAATAGATTGTGTTTTCACTGCTGGTGTCGAGACTGTGCAGGCTAAACCTTGTACTATTGTCAATGGTCATGGTTAATTTACTGCCCTCCTCTGTGCTCCTCACATCTGCTCTGTCTATATGGCACTGCCCCCTTGTGCTGGAGTTAATATTACAGCCAGCTGCATGATGTCAGGGAGACCTTGTCAGCAAAAACAGTATGGAAACCAGAAAAGAATGACAGTGGCTGTTGGGAGTTTATTCAGTGCATTAGTTACAGTATTGATTTCACATTCTTCCTGTGAAGGATTTCGGAGAGAGGAGCGGTTGAATCGTCGGCAGCTGGTGGGAAACAACTGGAGAATGTAAAATATAGACTGTGGTTTCTCCTTACTCTGCCTGTCTCATTTGTGGTTTTCCACACTAGGCTGCATTGCTCAAACATTTAGTCTCACAGTGTGGTTTTGACATTTTACATTTAGCACAAAAGCCTGAATGAATTTCTGCTATATCCTCACGGAGGTCATCCACCTAGTGCCCTAGTTTCCAGTCTGAAAAACTGCTTTGATAAGGTTTTACTCTGTTTTCACCGGTTCTTCTTGTATTTGTGTTTCAGAGAACCATTGTGCTCAAGAGGAGAGGGCGTAAAAGGAAGAGAATAAACAGTAGTGTAACAACAGAAACCATCTCTGAGACGACTGAGGTGCTGAACGAGCCCTTCGACAACTCAGAGGATGAGCGTCCTATGCCCCTGCTGGAGCGCACCTGCAGAGTGGGCGAGATGGAGGAAGAGGAGGAGGAGGAGGAACAGGAGGACAAGCAACCGATTATACCAATGAAGCGGCGGAGAGGTCGCCCCAGGCTGGAGAAAAATGCACAGAAAGACAATCTTGAACACTGGAATGAAGGTATTTGCATCTTGACTGTCAGTAAAATACACATTATTATACTACATAGTAACTATTATTGTGTTACAGTATTTCTCGTAAAATCGTTTTTATAGCAGATTGTTCTATCTCTCTGGAAAAACAGTAAAATGTGTTTTATTATTATTTTTGATCTGTAGGAGCTGACATGCTCTCTAAGAGACCTGACAGACCCCGTCCAGTGAAACGGAAGAAAGGCTGGCCCAAAGGAGTGAAACGTGGCCCTCCTAAATGGAGGCTAAAGAATGAGCGAAAGATGGGCTTCAAACTCAACCTTTACACACCCCCTGAGACCCCTATGGAAGCAGAGCAGCACCATATTCAGACTGAAGAAGCCAAGGATGAACCGGACCAGGATATTGCCAGTGCAGATGAGGGCAGCAAAGCAGGCAGAGGCTCAGCTAGTCCAGATGTAACACTAGAGAGGCTCCCCTCTGAGCCCCCGAGTCCTGCTGACCACGGCTCCCAGAAGTCAAGCTCCCCTGAAGGATCACCGGTAGCTTCTCCGGTCTGCTCACCAGCCGCCTCACCTGGCACCTTTTCCCCCAGGCCTGAGGACAGAGGTGATTCCCCAGAACCACCTGAAGATGACCAGCAAGAGAGTGAACACGAGCAGGAGTTCCCAGCCAAAGATGTGGAACACAGCACAGACGGTGCTGTATTACTGGAGAATGACAATGAAGAAGAGGAGGAGGAGGACGAGCAGAGAGCTCAAATGGAGGATCAGGATGCAGATGATGAAGATGACAGTCACAGTAAGACAGCAGAACCCGAGAGCAGCAAAGGAGAGTTGGAACAGAGTTCGAAAGAAATAGCCGAATGCATCCCACCTTTTTTAGATCCAAAAGAAGACAATGACTCTGAGTTGAGTCAGCAGGTTTCTACAGTACCATGTGATGAGGAGCCAGCTACCGCTGCAGAAAGAATCCAGGAGACAGTGACGGACACAACAGTAGCAACACCACCACCTGAAGCTGTAGCAGTCACTTCAGTAGCAGCCGTAGACTCTGATAACCCTGTAGACTCTGAGTCAGAGGAAGAGAGCACGCCCAGTCCTTGTCCGGATCGCCCACCTCCTCAGCCTGCAGAGAGGCAAGCACTCAGTCCCGTACTGAGGGAGGATCCCCCGGTCTGCACAGAGATTGACTCAGAGACAGCCCAAGCTGTTCAGTCTCTGACGCAGGAGACTGAGCGGGAGACTGTTTTTCAAGACTGTGTGGAGAGCCAGGAGCCCTGCAGGAGCCTGCAGACCTTCGCCCATGTGGCCCAGAGCCCCCAGCTCACCTCACTGGATGACTGCCCACAGTCAGACCACAGCAGTCCCCTCTCCTCTGCGCAATCCCATCCCAGCCAGTCGGTACGCTCTGTTAACAGCCCGGCTGTCTCCATCCTGGAGAGCAGCTACACTCAGATCAGCCCCGACCACAGTGCCATTTCAGTGCCCTCGCTCCACAACATGGAGACGAGCCCCATGATGGATGTGCCGTCTGTGTCGGATCACTCGCAGCAGGTGGTGGACAGTGGCTTCAGCGATCTGGGCAGCATCGAGAGCACCACGGAGAACTACGAGAACCCCAGTAGCTACGACTCCACCATGGGGGGCAGCATCTGTGGGGCAGGCCCCACCCAGAACAGCTGTTCCTATGGCAGCATCCCCCCCAGTGGCCTGGCTCAGAGCAGCTGTGCCGTGAGCCAGCAAATGGCTGCCGTCAACCCCGGCAGCTGCGGGATGATTCAGCAGAGCAGCCTGAGCTCGCCGCCGCACTGCAACGTCAAGTCGCCGCAGGGCTGCGTGGTGGTGGAGAGGCCTCCCAGCAACAGCCAGCATAGCCAGCACAGTCAGCACAGCCAGCGCAGCCAGCACAGCCAACACAGTCAACACAACTCTCACAGCAGGCACGGCCCACACAATCAGCACAGCCAACACAATCAGCACGGCCCACACAATCAGCTAAGCCAGCACAGTCAACACAATCCCCACAACCAGCATAGTCACCACCACAGTCACCACCTGCAGCACAATCAGCTCAGCCAGCACAATCAGCACCCTCAGCATAGTCTTCACAATCAACACAGTCAGCACAGCCAGCAGCAGCCCATGGCACAGTGCGCCATACCCACCAATTTCACCACCACCATGCAGCTGGCAGACATTCCTGAATCTGGCAACCCAAACTTCGCCCTCTACGAGAGGATCAACCACCAGGGGGAGTATGGCAGCGGGCATTACTCTCAGTCATCTGGTCTCAGTCTGGCCAAACTGCAGCAGTTCACCAACACATTCATAGACCACCCTCACTCGCTGCCTTTCAACCACTCGGCCTCACACCCCATCACATCTTATGCAAACACCCCCTCGCTATCATCGCAGCACTCCAGCCTGGTCTCCCTGTCCCAGACCCCGCATCGAGTCCCCAACCCACAGGTGCAGGCCACCATGACCCCTCCCCCAAATCTCAGCTCTCCACCGCCCATGATGCTTCAGCGCAATATGGGCATCACGCCCTCACAGAGGATCCAGCCCCAAATGGCCTCCAAGAGTCACATCTCGGCACGCTCCAAGTCAGCCCCGCTGTCGCACCACCAGCAGCAGATGTACGCCCGACCACCACAGACTGTGGCCATGCAGGCGCCATCCAGGACGCTGGCCGCCATGCCACGCATGAACATGAGTGTGAATATCATGCCGGCGCCAGCCTACAATGTCAACTCCATGAACATGCCCTCCCTCAACGCCATGAATGGCTACAGCATGAGCCAGCCCATGATGAACAGTGGCTACCATGGCAACCATGCCTATATGAACCAGTCACCCCAGTACTCTATGCAGATGGGCATGATGGGAACACAGCCATACCCCCAGCAGCCCATGCAGGCTCCACCACATGGCAACATGGTGTACACTCCAGCTGGTCACCATGGTTACATGAACACAGGCATGTCCAAGCAGTCCCTGAAAGGGCCTTTCATCAGGCGGTAACTCTCCGCAGGACTGTGCTGGTTCTTCTCATGTGCATTTTGCTGTTTTGAAGATGCACTGATCTGGCCTTGTTTTCTTTTTTGGTGTATTCTTGTTATTGTTTATTACTTAAAAACCAGCAGCAGCACTTGGCAAGAATGCAAAAATTTTCATCAGTGAGTAAACTTTGAAGCTAATGTTAAAAAGTATTTTTGTTCCTCCAGATGGGAAGCCTTACATCATTACGATGAAAATCTATTTAATTAGTGTTAGTGTCTCTGATGTGTCTTTAGAGCAGGCGGGTTCAGAGCTCAGAGGTAGAGATTTCATCAGTGGTCTTGCAGTCGTGTAGCAGCCTCAAATGAAGCCATTTAATGTGCCTGCTACAAGTGGAGTTAGTGGCTGTTTGAACCTGTTCAGTGTACCTGTCTAACAGTGCTGACAATTAGTTTGTACTATACTCATGCCTTTGTATATTTAAATTATTGTACTTATTTTGTAAAGTGACAACTAGCATGCTTCAGTCTATGTTAGTGACAGTGCATTGAGTAGTACTGTACAAGTGTTGTGCTTAATAGCAAGCCATTTTAAAGATATCTGGCCTTTATTAGGTTTCCCTCCACAGGGAGAAAGATGAAACTATATTTTGTTAATTCTAATAATGTAAAAAAATGTAAACTTAGTCCTGTTTTCTGTTCGGTTTGAGAGGTTTTATTGCTATGTATGTATAATTCTGAAGTCTTTTGTAACAGATCTCCTTGAGGCAGCTTTCTGTTTAATAAAGCAGACTGATTTCTGTCAAAATAACAAAGCATATCTCAGTGTTTGTACCCTGAAAATTCTAAAACATTTCAAAATGTCCAGAAGTGTGGCAGAATTTAAAAGAACTAAATGATTATAACGATGAATAACAATAAAGAAAATATAAATTTAGTCCAAAGTTGATATTTTACATAATGCCTTTAAAGCTACGTTTTCATTCCATCTGTAGATTTGTTTTCTATCTTTATAAAATGTTGGATTTATATTTTACCGAAGTGTAGAAGAATAGAGCCTGTGAATAGACCAAACTAAGCTAATGGATTGCATGTAAAACGCAACTTGTACTTGTGTTTTTGTTTATATTGCTCTTTTGTAGCCTTTGTACCTGTACAGAGTTGCTGGTAAGAACAGGGGGGAAATACCTGGCTATGTGCACAAAAATCGGACAGAATGACATTCTTGTATTTATGACTTTTCTCCTTTTGTCAGTCACTTAAAAATGCTGTACATTTTAGCATAAGAATAAATTATGATTGACCATGTACTTCATTGTTCTCCTTTAATTTGAAACATTTGCTAGCTCAAAGCCTGTCACAGAATGAGAATTTATTGACAATCCAGGCAGCTGGAAAATATTTTTCTGCAGAGAAAACAGAAAATACTTTTTTTTATTATTATTATTATTTTAAAATAAAAAAAGCATGAGTAAACTTGACTGGGACTTGACTGCTCTGACACTTGATTAACTTGAAATTTCACCCTCTAAAAACTGGACTTGACACGAAACTTCAAAGCAAAAACATTGATGTCTGAAGTTTACCTGGTACAATCCCAGTAAAGTAAAAAAAAAAAAAAACAGGACAACCGCTGGCAGGCCTTGCGTGACCACTCACACTGGATATTGAATTATTAGGCCTCTGCATTAAAATTACTCAGTCTCATTAGTTAGCATGAAAAAAAACATAGTTAACAATTTTGAGAATGTTCATATGCTGTGTCATTTTCATGGTCAGCATTCAGACCTGAAAAACGTATATCTTGATTTGCAGTTTGCTTATTTAGACTTGACAATACTTGACCTTTCCCTCAAGGACTTCAGTTTTGATGAGAGTAGCACTGGTAGACTTGATACCAGACTTGGATTTGTCTCATTTTACCTGAGAAGAGACTAGAACTTGTCTTAAATGACTTCAGACTTGACTAGGACTTAACTTGAACTCCTCTTTATGACTTTTGGCTTGATGTAGACTGGAGAGTTGCTGTGGTTGACCCGAGACTTGACCTGGACTTGTGTTGAATTACTTCAGATCTAACTAGAACTTGTCTTATGTGTTGTGTGACTTAACTTGGACTTGTCTCCAGTGAACTGAGGTTTAATTTGTCATAAAATGCTTTTTTTTTTTGTCCTGTACAAGACTTGGCTTTGCCATCAGGTACTTGACCTAGACCTGTCTCAAGTGACTCGAGGTTTGACCTGAGGCTTGACTTGACGCACAAGTCTTAAAATCATCTCTGCTCAGTAGAGTCTCTTTTCTCCAGGAGGTGCATGTCTAGCTCTCTCAGCTGTTTCAGGAAGCCCCAGTTGGGGATGATCCGCCGGCGTTTTTTCACATGCTCAATGGCGTCGACCACCGTCATGTTCTCGCAGATCATGAGGTATGCGAGGAAGAGTGTGGCGGACCGACTCCTTCCCATCACGCAGTGCACCAGCAGTTTATCTGTAGACAAGTCACACAGTGAGGGAACTGCTGCATTACACATTTTCTTGTAAATTTAAGAGTCAGCTGCCCAAATTAGATAAAACTTTGTTTAATACTTAGTAGCATCTAGCCATGTAGAAAGTTCTGGTTCTGTCAATGACTGAGAGTTCTGCATTTGTGGTCCGCCAAAGACACAAAACCTTACTCTCATAGTCCCCATGAAAACAACAGAATTCAACTGTCCCTATGAAAACTGTCAGGGCAAGATCAGTAGATATCCTTAGAAACCAGGACATTGCCCCTTGAAAAGGGTTTTTCAAATTAGGTTTTCCATTACTTCGAGGTTTACAAACCAAAATTCCTTTCATGCCTACATGCAAAAGCTGAGGCAAAGGGTAATGGGCAAATTTGAATAACCCAGACAATAACAACCAAACCCTTTTGCTTCTACCTCAGTACAATAAAGATAAATCAAATTTGATTTGTGCTTTGCAAAAACAAAAATTCTCTCAGTGATTTTTAGCACCACTAACAAAATGTTCTTTATACTCAAGTGGTGGTGGATGTTCTGATGCGAATATTTCAAAGCTCCATCATGAAAACCAAAACTATGAAGACTAGATACCACAGAGTCAGTTCAACAATAGGGGTGAAACCACCCTTTAACTATGTGTTATCTTACTCTGAGGATTGCTCAGTGTTTCCTTTATAAACTGGGCAGCAGAGAAGAAATACTGGCTGAGGTCAAAGGTTGCAACGTCCTCTGCTACCACGCCATAGTAGACGATGTCCATGTCACTGTAGTACCCAGCACCAGTGTCCACATTATTCCACGTCCCTTCTGCTGCATTCAGGATGTGTGTAATCCCCAACCTCTTCAGATTGTGCTTGTCCTTTGCAGTCTCCCTGCAAGAAGCCTGTGTGAATATTATTTTAATCCTCTATTATTTTATACAGTTTAATGATTTCATACTTTTTACTTACTCGTCCCCGATATAGACATTAGGCCAGACCTCGTTGACATGAGTGTAAGCCACACTCCCACGGTTGAGGATTTTCTCCAGCTCATAGCCCCCAGGTGTGACATATTCATCCACTGGACTGGATTCCTCTGCTGCCTTTGTAACATTTATCTTGGTGCCAGTCTTTGACTTGTGAGAAGCCATTTTCTCACAGTGGCTTCCTTTCACACATGATTTATTAGCTTAAGGGGAAAAAGAAATACCACACTTGCTTTTTCCTTCCACTTTTCTCCGTCTGCAGTCATGAAAAAAAATACAGTTTTAGTTTTTTGTCTTTCACATGCATCCTCAATACCACTCACCGAGAGATTGAAGTCCTTCGTTTTCCTACTTGAACATTTTGTTTTTATCACTCTTGTAGCTTGTTGTGAAGCAGTTCTTAAAGGCAGAACATGGTAAGGTTTAATTCTAGCAGGCTCAAGTCAGGGCACAGATTGTATAACCGCTCTGTGACGGGCATCAAATGCAGAGGATATTTTTAGGGCTGTGATGTGGCGGGCCCCTGACCTTAGCTGCCACATTCTCTGCCTGTGGGGAAAACTTCCACCCAGCCAGTCCCTGCCATCCACTTCTAAACACACAACTTTAATCTCTGCTGCTGGCAGGAAGCTGTGCTTATCCAAACTTTGCATTTGCCAAAGGATACCCATATTCACTGGAGTGAACAGGGCACTCTGAGCTTTTGCTCAGCCGTATGAGCAACTCCTGGAAATTGTGTCAGTCTTTCTTAGCCTTTCTGCATATCTACAGACGCCGGGAGAAACCATGTTAAGGATGTTCTGCATCTTCTGCAGCCTCTCGGGGCCAAAAGAGAACTGAAATGTGTCAGACTGTTAGACAGATGAGGTTTTTCACAGGATGGCACATGTCTTTGATTCCCCGTTATATGATATGCATGGTCCATTCAGTGATCTAAATGCAAGCCCCCAAAGTGAGAGTGTGATGATGACTGTATTGCAGAATGGCTGGATGAAGCTGCTAACATGTCAGACAGAGTTTTCACACCATCAGACTCCTTTATTTTTCCCTCATATCTTCATACTTTGCCATCATTCATTCTGACAGTGAAATCATTAAACCTGTGATATCCAATTCCTTTTATTTTGACAGCATCTCTCTCACTCTCTGTCTCCCAGCGTGCTCTGGAGAGCATCTCTTATTAAGATGGCTTCAGCGTTTCATCTCTTTTCAAAGTCTGACCTGAATCTGTATACACGCTCAGAACCATGCTGGCATATTTTTGTCATCTTGTATCAAGCCTCTTTAGACATCACAGTTTTAACTGTATAGTGCTGGATTGCTGCAGTTAAGACTCTGTATTTTGATAAATGTGAATAAATAAGTGGAGCATTGTTTATTTATAGGCAACCACTGTCTTTGTGTTGTTCAAGTACAGCAGAGGTTTTGGCAGCTGTGCCACATTTGTTTTAATGGGCTCTGTAATATTGATTGTGCTGTGTATTAAACATAAGCTTAAAGGACAGTTCCACTGTTTGTCGATGCTTCAACTCCTTGACTACATATCTTTTATACATTTTTGACTTTTTTCTAAATGCACAATGCGGATTTCAAATAATTTCCATACAATATGAAAACCAAAGTTATTTCTGTATCATTGGAGTCTGTCACAGCAATGCTGGTGTTTAAAGTGACACAGAATTTGAAGCTCTTCCTCCTCAAAGCAGTTTTTAGCTGTGTTTTAACATATCTAAGATGTGTTCCTGCCATAATCATTTAATGTCAAAATATAATATATCAGTATTGTAGCTATGCAAAGGCAGTTGTTTATTTAGGTTTCATGATTTTATCAGGTCTAAAAAATGTCAGAAAGTGTCATGTCAGGCCAAGTCTTTGTCATGGTCTGCCCTGAAGGACTCTTTGTGTTCGGACTTTTGTAGTATGTTTGGACACTTGTTTTATGGTTTTGGATTTGATTTATTTCCTCTTTTATTTTGTTACCACTTCGCTTGTGTGTCTTATGCTAATTTACTTCCTGTCTTTTGTCTTGTGTTTTCCTCCTTGGTGAGTCACCTGTGTTCCCCTTACATCCCTTGTGTGTATTTAGTCTCTGTGCTCCCACTTCTTTCTTTCGTCTTTGTCAGTCCTTCTGTTGCACTCCTGTTGGCTCTTGTATATTTCTGTTGAGTTTTGTCGAAAATAACATTCAAACATTCAAACTGGACAAAGGTTTGTCCCATGGCTCTTGTCTCCGCTTCTTGATATCATGTGCATCTCCTCTGCAGGGCCAAGGTGGAGTCCAGGTGACGGAGTTGGTTCAGAAATCCAACATTTGGAAGAATGCTTCTGTGTTTGCGCACAGCCTCTACTGCCTCTACGAGGGTAAGTTTCTCTTTCATCATGAGGAAGGCCAACACAAGAGTCGCTGAGCGGCTGATTCCCCGAGCACAGTGCACAAACACCTTACCTGCAGACGAGAGACAGTGTCACCTCTAGTATCAGTTTCTTCTATAAAGATAGCAAAAACCTCAGCTGGCCACAAAACTCCAGTTAAGTTTTACTGGATGACATTCATTCACTCACTGACATTTAATATTTGCAAACTTAACAAAAGTTCTGGGCCACAACTCCTCAGATTTATCTAACATTACAATCCAATTTTAAGCTTGATGATGCACATTGTCAGATTTTTATACCTTGTATACCGTGCAATGATATACAGTATTATTACACCCTTTTGTTTTCTGTGGCTCAAAAGGGCCCCTACCTCTTTGACTCAGTGCGCCATGAATGAAATCAGCTGTCTCAGTGAAGAATGGGCTTAAGTCAAAATCTTTACAGTCTGGTGCTTCCACTCCATGATACAGTATGTTTGTGTCTTTGTAGAAACATGGCCCCGTGTCAATGTGCTGGGGGCCATCTGCAGCATTCACTACATGTGTTATTCCCAGATTCACTAACAGGGTTTTATCCTGAGCTGTAGCCCTGTAAACAACACAAGAGATGATACATGAAACATAGTTTGTTGTGATTTCTCTTGCCTATGAGCAGCTCTGTAAGCATGTGTTTGCAAATGCATGACTGGTGACTCAAATGTACAGATTCTATATGTGTCACATCAGTTGGACAAATAGAAGACTTGTTTGCAGCAACAGTTTCACAACTAGATCACCATATTGCTGCAGGGCCCTGAAGTGAGAATGTCACTCACGCGTCTGCGATGTAGAGGTTGGGCCAAACCTCGTTGACAGCTCCAGTGGGGCGTCTGTTCGTCAGCAGAAGGCTGAACAGATCGCAGGTGGGTGGTGTCTGGTGCTCTGGCTCCTCCTCTGGACTCATATCTGCATCTTTCACCTCAGTGTTCTCATATAATTATCACAAATTTCACCAACTGAAGTTAGATAACTTCCCTAAAATACTTGACGTTCCTGGACGGAAAACTCGTAAAGTCGTTGCAGCAGTCCTGCTCCTGTTTTTCTTCCTGTAGTCATTTAGTGAACATGAACCATATTGGTGCAGCCTGCTCTGTTTTCCATCTGAACTGGATATCAGTGTTGTTTAGAGGCTGAGCCCCGCTGGAATGAGGCAGCTGAAGATGCCAGAGTCTGGGCAGGAGCAATGTGGACTATTTATTCCTCAGATGACTGTGACAGAAGCCAGGCAGCTTGTGTTGTGACAACTTTAACTACAGAACCACAGCAGTGCTTACAGTTGTAATGTGACTCAAAACATAGAGGGGAATTTTAGTCAGGCCTCCACACCGAGTCACTTCAACACCGCAACAATTTGTACCTAATACAGGGAATCTAAAGCTAAATGCTGGTGTCATTTCAGCTTTTAATTCTAAACAACAAATCATCTGACGAGACTAAACCTACAATTAATTTATTTTACAGACATGACTGAGCATACATAGTGTTGTGTTACCAGTGATGAGAGAAATAACCTACGCTAGATTAAATTAAGCTTGATTAAATGATTTCATTCATTATTTTGGAGCTGTTGCTCACTTCATGATTTTTGATACCAGATTGATTTTACTCCTTTGTCATGGAATTATAGAGGCTGATATTTTCCTTTTTTTTTTCTGAGTACCTTAAGGTGCCCTTTGGAGTTTTCTTATAATCCAACAACAGTTTACATTCAGTATTTCCGTGTATATTGTGGAGGGTTTTTTTGTTTTTGTTTGTCTCTTCCTTGCCTTTGTTACTGCGTCTTTGCTCCTTACTGCCACCAACAGTCAGTCAGTGAGGTAGTGTGAAACCACTGGCAGAAATGTGTACCTGGCCTGGCCTGCATGCTTGCACCAGCCTGTGCATCCTTAACGTGCCTGCACAGTAAACAAAACTGGACCCACTCATAAAAATATTGCTTCATAGCACTGCCAGTGCTCAGAATCTCCTCAGGTTACCTTTAAGGCAGTTGAAAAAGCAACGTAACCTTGAGATCCATTAAGCTCATTGTAAAAACAAACAAACAAACAAACAAATTAATATGACATCCAGTGCACCTCTATGGCTCTTTTATTTTTATTTTTTTTATTAGTTTCTGGATGTGAGTTATGTGTATAAAGACAGTCCTTGTTATCAGGATAAATTCATTATTGGTTTTGGTCTGTTAATGGTATTAATAATGGTAACAATAAAAAGATGAAATTACAGGCTTATCTTTTTATGTAGTATCGGGTACTTGCATTTTTTCAGAAAAAATAGCAAATTTGGACTCAAATACTGGCAACATGGTAATCCACAATTGTGGACCGATTTTGTCTCAAGTCCGCCCATTGACGCTTGAGCTCCTCAACGATTCTTGGCAGTGCAGCTGTTTGTCCAGCTCTCGTAGCTGCTCCAGGAAGCCATTGTTAGGTGAGATGTTTCTGTTGGCGCTGACAGCCTTAATTGCATCCACCAGTGTCATGTTCTCATGGATCATCAGATAGGCCAGGACCAGAGTGGACGAGCGGCTGAGACCCATGGCACAGTGGACGAACACTTTACCTACCAATCGGTGGAAACAAAAACTCAACATCCATTTCCTATGCATCACTTCAGAGCTCAGCCAATCCTGTCTGTATTTACAACCATGCAAGGACTGGATTATTGAGGTGAACTTTATTCTAACTGTCTAATTTGTTACTCCACTGTGGATTAAAAAACCATGCACATCACAGAGAAGAGTACTTCTAACTCCTGACTAAAAGTTTTCAACAATGTTACAACAAATGTTTCTACACACAGTAATCCCTGGTTCCTTATCGGGCCTGAGGATTAGGGCGCAGAGGAGCGCGTAATTGAACTGTCTTGGCGTCTGTGTATTTCTGCCGGGGATTACTGTAGGCACCGCCACACACTGGAGCCCCCGATCAGCCAGCATGTGAAGGAGGAGGCCTCATCTTATTACTGTCATGTCAGATACTGACTTCACTTTGCATAACAGGCAAGGCAGGCACAGGCCACAAACATAATTGTGTAATTTCCGTGTCCAATAAAAGTGTTGCTTACAAATTACCAGGGCAATCCATTTAAAACCAATTTTCCTGGCCAAGGTCTGAGCTTATGAGAAGATTACCATGGGGAAAGATATTAGCTTGATATTATGTTTAGTGTTTGATTTGCATTTTAATGACTAATACAACTGGGGACTGCTGTAATGGAAATTGACTGACAAATGTTTCACCACCTTACCTTGCAGAAAAAAATCTCCACCCTAAATTGGTGTGTAAAAGTGATGAGGAATACCTTGAGCACAGCGAGAGCTCCTCACCTGTTGGCGAGCTCAAAGCCTTCTTGATGAAATTGGCTGCTGGGTAAAAGAAGGGACTCAAGTTAAAGGATGGCATGTCAAAAGCTTCCACTCCATGATAAGTGATTTTGGTGTCTCTGTAGAAGCTTTGCCCCGTGTTCACGTTGAACTTCCCATCAGCAGCGTTAAGTACATGGGTGATGTGGTGAGCCTGGAGTGTCCTCTTGTCTTTGGCTGCATACCTAAAGAGAAGAACCATAATTATCTGTCAGTGCACGTAAGTGAAAAAAGGGTTGGCTATCTCTATGAGCACAGTAATCATAATAGTAAACAATATATATGACCACTGTGTAATAAGAAAGGCTTATAAATTATTTATAAATGGTCAAATGAAGAGTAAGATAAACTGTTTCATGCGTATGCTATATTATATCATATTATGAAACCTTTGATTTATGTAACAGTCATTCACCTTGTCATTTAAGGTAACATACAAGGTGGTGTGCTAATGTTTGGCATCGTAGTCTTACAACAAAAACATGTAGGCTAGTAGGTGAAAACTTTGTTTCAATGTTTAATTTACATTTGGGTTCAAAATCTCATGGCAACAAAAAAGTTACTGATATCTCTGAAGAACGTTAAACATATTTGTAGAACCTGTAGTAACTGCCACTGGGGGGCAGCAGAAACAAGGACTGAACACAGGCGCAGAGGGCAAACTTGTTAGCTTATTTATTCAGCTGACATTTATCTTGAGATTTGTTTATGGCAACCGGATGGATGTACTTCCAATTTCCACTCTGTTTCTGTTCTTCAACAAATCCTGAGGCAAATGTAGCAAATGTGGCTCTGTAGCTGCTAAATGCTCCATTATGTTCGCCAGCTTGTCGTTAACTTTGCTGTTTGATGCCAGCCACCTTTTGACTGTCGAACAATGAGCTGAAAGACCCTGAGATGTTCCACAGAGCTGAGGGTAACCAAGTTGGGTGGTAATTCTCTGAGTTTATAACTACAATTCATGTACTATTCATGTACAAGTGATGCATTGCTAATCAAAAAAAAGTAAATCTTTTATTAGCCTTACTGTAAGTGGGACTGAAAAAGTTGGATTTTTGTGTTTTTTTTATGTTCCAGCCTTACATGTCTCCAATATAGATCCTGGGCTGAACCTCATCCAGATGGTTGCTGGTCCCTGCCTTTGTCCACATCAGCCTCTGGAGCTCTGAAGCCGGGGGGGTCTCATACCTGCCGTCTGACCCCTCAGGGCTGGCCAGGCAGCTGAGGCCTCTGGGCATGTCTGAATACTTCACCTCTGCTTTTACAACCTGCTGCATAGAGGCACCATATATTGGTATTCTAACAGAGTTTAACTGACAGCATTGGTTATTACAATGAAATTTGGACCACACTGAGAAGTCATCAAAAGGTTCAGAACTGTTGAGTTTTTTTTCGTTACTTTGCTCATTTAAAGTTTTAAGAAAATAAATATATGGATACATGTTTCAGACACCATCTGATTTTCCTATTAATGCTGAATAACTTCTAATAAACTTTACTAAAGTGAGGGCATCATCTTAGGTTGCTATAAATACAATAAATACAATATGGGATTACAACAAGGACTGTTAATTAGAACATTAGGTCTACAGGCGTACAGCCATTAAATATAGACCATAATCATGCCAATAAATGCACTCTACAGCAACTAAGGACCATAAGATCACATATTTGTAAGATGACCCTATGATACTCTCATTATTTTAGCTGCAGTTCAGTAGCACTTGGTAAATTTATTTATCTCCAGAGATACAGAAAATTTGTATTCAAGGCTTACAAACATCAGCTTTTCATTTTCTGCAGGCAAGTCTAACCTATGCATTTACAATTTACACACTGGGCTTTAGAGAGACTTATACTATGCATACTGTATACATTAGCATCCATTTAGGCAGCTGTGTGATTCTGCTCCAGGCGGGGCAAGTACAAGTGTTGTGTATGCATTGTTATAGTAAAGAAACCAATGGCAACTCAGCTTCTCATTTGCATTCTGCTGGTGTGTGGAGACATTATGTGGCACTCAGGGTTTTGAGACTTATTGTTGTGTCCACAGGGATGAGTCATTGAGACCAAATCTGTTTCGGTGACCTTTTGTTAAGCTGCCGTGGCATATGGAGGTGCACTCAAACATCATGATGGCTTTATCCATCTCTTTGTGCATGGTTGCAAGAGTGTCACTCAGGGCATGTGTATGCACGAAAAGCTGCATCTTACGCAGCGTAAGCTCCATGCATATGAGTGTGTGCGTCTTGAAGGCAGAGCAAAGTGTGTCTTTGCACAAGTACAACATGTGCCCAGAGTACCTGGAGGCTCTTCTTTCTCCTCATTGATCTATAAGTACAACCCTTCCCTCCCTCCCACAGTCAGGGCAGAGAACTGATTTCCCTGGTGCACATGTTGAAGTGCAGCACTGCTTTCATAGCCTCCCCCCTTAGGCTAACCTGTCCTTCCTGCTCTACTTCTGTGTAATTAAAGATGCTATGTATGGGAAAGTGCCCACGGTTAACATGGAGGGCAAATAAAAATGGCTTTTTACCTCCTCCGGGCCTCTTCTTGGTGGTTTTATGAATTACACTTCCCAGTTTAGCCTTTTGGATGTGGTTTGTCTGGATTTGTGAGCAAATTAATGAAAGAAGAAAGTCCAATCCATCATTCAGTGCAGTATCATCACAGTGCATACTCATTTATCAGTGCTTCATAAACATGTTTACCTTGCAAACAAAGGTACACAGTACAATAAATCCATACACTGTAATTTATGTATACTGTACATACTTAAGTATTTTCCAACATGGACCTCTAGCTGCAACAAATTTGTAAGAAGACGTTGTTAGTAGACACTTGCCTTAGCTGGAAACGTTGCTTTTTCAAGGTCTCTCTGTAGAGCTACATGTAGGTCGACAGCACAACTGTCTGCGTTCTCCTTGGTAATCTACCCTGCAACCTTTTTTGCTATTTTAACATCTGAATCTCAGCCCAAAATAATTCTGGCATCATCTTCTGCATTCCTTAAAGGTTACCCGAGCTGCCAGCACAGGAGGGAGGATAGGACACCGCTTTTTCAATAGCAAGAGAATTAGATCAGTGCTGCTGTGCTTGAGTTTATATCTGACACAGTCTTTACTGTGATTCTCCTCCACAGTGAAATGTGTTTTAATCAGCACTTGGATGTTCGGTCAAGTCCGGACTTTCTGATCATTTTTTAATTTAAATATGGATCATAAAGTGAACGAAATCACAAAAAGGTTTCAGCACATCATCATAAAAACTGGCCACCTTTAACACTTACGGACATACTCACATTCTCAGTCTCAAATAAAGCATAAGAATTGTCAAAAAGAATTACACAAGTGTAAAAAGATTAACATTTCTTTTTATCATGTAAACTTCATTCTTTGCAAAACTTCCTAAATTTTTTTTCTACCCAAATATAATATACATAAGACGAAACACATGTATTAAAGCTGAAAGTCTGCAATACAGAGAAATTCAAATCATATAATTTCATTCAGTGTAGTTCGTCACAAACTGCTGTTTTTTTTAATCAAAATAATCCCACAGGTTATTTGCAATGAACTGCTCATTTAAACAGATAGAAAATATCAGTGCCATCAATTCTACTCTGCAGTAGATACGTGTGTGTGTCTGACATTCCTAATGTTTCTACAGATAATTTTAAGGACAGTCAAAAGACCTGAAACCTGCACAGTGGTGATCAGCTTAAATAGCTTGTTGAAAAAAAGTAATTTCATACTGTGAACACTGATGGGTTGGTCTTCTTAAAGAGACAGATGCTGTGGATTGATTCCCATGTTGAATTTGAATGTTTACTTGCAGAAACATATACTATCTCTCTGAGTCATCTGCAGATTTTACTAAGATTTCATGCTTTTAGAACATTTTCTTTAAGACATTTGGTCCATTGTGCTGTGATACAAACTGAGGTGCTGAAGAAAAAGCCATCCTACAAGTGTGAGAGGTAAAGACATAATTCAAGACATAAACAGTCATAACATTAGTGCTCTCGTCTCCGTTTTCACTTTACATTACATTAAGTTTTAGTTCATTCCTCAACTGTCTTTTTGTTGTTTTTATCATTACCCTCAAAAAGAAAGAAAGTCTATAGCCATGTTAGTGGGTCCCTGAGGAGGTAGCGCAGCTCATTACAAACCAAACAACAGATATGGATATTAATGGAGAGAGGACTTTGCAATTCATCATTAGATCCTCACCAGTAATAAAGTAAAAATGTAAAGCTTGGCCTCAGGGTGGTGTCGGAGGGAAGGTCATACTGTTACCTTCACAACTCAGCTTGTCATGCTTAGCTAGTCTTCAGAACTTTCCTGTAGTCTGACGTGTCAGCTGTACTGAACACGTGTTAGTGTGTTATATAACACTACTATCATGCTTCCATGTGAACGACTAGTGCACTAGATGTTAGTATGTTAGCATGTTAACCTGCTAATGTTAGCATGCGTGGTTTAGTATGTTCGCGTGTTAATGCATGCAGTTAGCAAATTAAGATGCTAATGCTTGTCACTGTAAAATGCTGATATTCCGTATGGCCTGATGCAGCAATATATGCTGTAACATTGTTTCATAGTATTAAAAAGTTTGCATATGCGGATTTTGCCTCCTTAGCATTTAGCACATTGTAATTATGTTAAAATGTTAAAACATTTAACATGCTAATACAAAAACTGAGGAATGAGAAGTTGAAATGCTGTTCTTTTTTCCCCTAATAATTAATATGTAAATCTCAATGTACAGCTGAGTCTGACAGAAATTCAGTCATTAGTTGAACCAAATTTCACTACAGTCATCAGGCGTAGAAATATTTGAGCGTGGACTGTTGGACCGATGAGCTGATTGACACCACCATCCCTTGAAACCATGATCGTGTGCGGCTATAGAGTGTAAACTTCTAATCTTGATTACAGGATCTGACATGTTTTCTTTTTTCTCGTCAGATGAAGATCCAGGTCCAACAGCAAAGCCAGGAAATTCCTGTTAGGGTAGATGGCTCTCTTCTGGATCAATTTCTGCAAAGCCTGTTTGAGCGGGAGGTGACGGTAGATCATGAGGTACGCTAACACCAATGTCGATGACCGGCTCATTCCCATGATGCAGTGCACCAGAACCTTCCCTAAAGAATAGAAAAGATGAAGGGAGAGGGGCATGTGAAGGGAGGATTAGTGAGAGGCCTCAGCCTTATTAATATCATACATGGCTGCCTGTCTCACGCTGTGGCCTTTCTTTTCTCCCGCTATGAGCTAAAAATAGTGCCCACATTTCATTGCCTTTGTTCATTTAAGGTCCCTTTGCAGAAGGGGCCCGACTGTCTCTTTAATCCCAACTCGTCCTCTGCTTGATAGGTTCTTTGAAAGGTGCCATGGTCACATTATAGACTTAAATTCTGCAAGGTAAGACCCTTATTATTACTGCTGGCTGAAAATACACTTACATGCCATTACAAGCTGTGCTACACTGTGATGACAGGTGACATTGAAAGGACAGCACGGTGGGAGAATTTGAGTGGATTGGTTTATAAAGGATGTATGGAGTGAAATAAAAGATGTGATGTTCAAAAGGACAATATTTTTTGCAGTAAATTTTCATCACCACTATAATTACATCTCAACGTGCAGAAATATGAGAATTTATGAGAAAAAGAAGCCTTACCATCAGGTGACTTCAGAGCTTTATGAATGAAATCAGCTGCAGGCTGGAAGTAAACATCCAGATCAAAGTGTGTCGAGTCATCTGCTGGAATGCCACAATACACAAAGTCGTTGCCATAAAAGCTTTGGTTCCCTATGCTGCCTCGCTTGGAGTGAGCAGCGTTTAATACATGAGTTATACCTAATTTCTGCAAGGCAGCCTTGTTTTGGGCTTCTGCCCTAGCAAGACAAAGAGACAGAAAGAGGTTCAAGACTTATGTGAAGGCTAAGCATCACAGCACAGTGTTTTAATGTCAGAGTGATACAATATTTGTCAGGAGCTATGTCAAAGGTAATGACCTTGGGAAAGTGTTTAACATTAAAGTAATAGGTTTCACATTTCCTTACAAAGCAAACTCATAAAGGCTGGTTTAAGTTTGAAATAAAATGCATACTTACACATTCCCTATGTATATGTTTGGCCAGACCTCGTCAATTTGATTAAGATTTAGCTTGCATGAGTCCAAAACCTTCTGCAGGTCCTTCACAGTTAGATATTCTTTTCTCTTGCCTTTCAGGGCTGACATTTTGAGTCCAAATTCCCTGTCTTGGATCAAGTCCTAGTCCAAATGTTTGTTGTATTAAAGCAGTTCCCGTCTACTCCGGCTCAGGATGATCTGTTCGAGCAGGTGTTTATCTGCTGTCACTGGACAGTTACCCAATTTAGTGCTTAACCTAGCGTGTAGTCTTTCACGTGCAGAGGGCAGAACAACAAACAGTGCGGCGCGGGCTCTGCTTTTCACACCGCTGTGGGACTCTAATTTAATAAGCCTCATACAGAGATGAATCATTCCATAAAGCAGTGATAATTGGATGTAATTATGTTGAAAATGTTTAAGTGCATTGCTTATACTGGATGACGGGAAATGCACTGTAATGCGGCATTTATGGAACAGATATAGTGTAACAGCTTCATGCAACTAGTTTACTGCTCTGACATTAATATCTTGTGAAAGCAAATTGGATGAAAAGGGAAAAACATTAAGCTCTGCCGTTGGCTGCACATGACATCAAACAGCACTCACACTGCTGCAAATGTCTCTTTTAACCCTCCCATTATGTTGCAGGTCAATTTCACCCATTTCAGCTTTTAAATTGAAGAAAAACATAATTAACCTCTCTTTTAAGCCATGAAATATAATGACTTTTCTTCATTCAGGGTCATGAATGTGTACGTAACTTGTGGGCGCAATGATGTGTTGTAAAATGTCAGTATTGCTGTACACAAAATCAGTCAATAAAGGTCTCCGGGTCATTTTGACCTGGAGCCAGTTATTGATTGATTATCTGAAGTGTTGCTTCTGCTTATTGATGAATCTACAGTTGTGTGTGTGTGTGTGTGCGTGTTTGTGTTGAGACCAAAACCCACCAGGGTATGTGCATATTAACTGGGAGAATATGATACATACCTGCTGGTGAGTGTGGGATTCCTGTGTGTGGAGAGGCTTGGTTGCTGCAGTTGGTTTCTGTGCATATACTTTGTATTTGAGAAGCTGCATTCCAAGCATTTTTAAGCACATCATTTCTTCAAAAGAAATACTTAAAAATGAGCTCCAGAAGATTCATAAGAATTATGTTTTACTCTGAAAAGCACAAATAATAAGACGAGGAAAATGTTTCTGTGGTGTTAGTGATCCATGTTCTTTCTAAAGAGGATTCTACATCTAATTCACAGGGTGTAAAAGACCACAGAAATCTAAAGATCATCATGCTTTGTCATGTTGTCATGGCCACCTTTGCCACAGAAAAGCCAATACAGACTGTAAAATGCATATATTCAGAAAAGAAACTGGGCCCACAAGGTTGTTCAGCTTAAATTCATAACATAAAATTGACATTTGAGCTCTAAGAATGAAACACTGGAATATGGTTCAAAGGTATTCATCATTCCTGAGACTCAGCTGCCTAGTGCACACTCTTATGATCAGCTGCTACTGTGCAAAAAAGTTTGAAGCTGGACCACCCAGACCAGAATCAGATCTGGAATCAGCCACTGCAATTATAAGATATTTTGGCAAAAAATGTGAAAGTTACTGGGTTCTGCCTCCTTAAGAGGACAATGAAACCAACACCACATGTGGAAAATTGAGGAAAACAAGACTAAGAGTCTGCAGCTGCACTGGCCACTCTCACACAATGGTTTAATAATGTTTTCATCAACATTTCATCTTCCATGAGGCAGCCATCATCCGTGGATAAACAGTTAATAAGCACATGAAAACTCTTTACTAGTTGTTTATACACATGTACAAATAATCCATATGGCAAGTTTAAAAGTATTAAAAGATGTATTCAGAGCTCATGAAAACATGATACACCTGTTACTACCAAAGTCTTGAAATGCTTTAAAATGAATACGCATCTTGGGTTAATTTGACCCACAACACTATGGATAAAAATTTTCCTTCAACCTAACACAAAGGTAATCTTCTCATATTCAGTCATGAAATTTATTCTGCCGAAGGCTGATTACACTCATCTATTCATATAAGGATCAGTATCTTGTGCGAAGGCAGCATGATTCACATCAAATGCAGCAGCAGAGTCAAGGAAAATACATTTGATTTAATATCATTCTTGAAACAAACTAAAATCAAAGTACAGTATCTCCCTCCACTGGCAGCTACTGAATCATTCATTTGTCTTGAGGAAAGAAGGCATTTGAGGCTCTGTAAGTTAGAATATCAATTCATTTTGGTATTCATTCCGTGAAGTGTACTTGTGATGTCTTGCGTAGTTTCACATCCAAAGCACAAAGCTGTTTAAGGAATCCTCTGTTTGGAAAAATCCACCTGCGCTCTTTGACCTTATTGATGGCCTCTAGTAGGGTGTAATGGTGGTGGATCATTAGGTAGGCCAGGACAAGGGAGGCAGACCTGCTGACTCCAACAGCACAGTGGACAAAAACCCGAGCTGGGGAAGAATAAGATTACAGTGAGCCTAAGGCCTGAGCTGAATGTGAGATTTTATTCATGATAAGATGGGTGAAAAATGACTGACATTAAAACAACATGAAGGGTATTTACCGCCAGTTGTGTTAAGTGCATTCTGAATATAGTCAGCAGAGGGAAAGAAATAACGAGAGAGGTCAAAGGACGGTGAGTCATCTGCAGGCACTCCATAATAATCCACAGTGGATCCATAGAAGTCATGACTCCCCTGACAGTGCATCCTCCCATGGGCTGCATTCAGAACATGAGTAACTCCCAGCTTCCATAGACTGTAACGATCATTGGCCACCGACCTGCACCCAAAGGAAACGGGAATTATAATAAGAAATACATTAGAAAGAAAACAAAACCTGGGGTTATTTTTATGGTATAAGTTGTCAAGTGCCACGTTGTAGACTTACATGTCTCCAATGAACAGGTTAGGCCAAACTTCATCCACATGATTGCCAAACCTTTTTCCTCCATACAAAACCTTCACCAAGTCTTTCGCAGAAGGCGTGGTAGGGGAAGGTGTGCTGTTTTCCCGCAGATTATTCATTGTTGACTGCATGCACATTTATAGTCGCCCAAATAACCTGCTACTCTGAAACTCATTTGTATCATTTCTTCTCCCAACATTTACTTTCAAACTCTCTTGAGCCTTTACTACAACCTTGTTGGTACTGACAAGGACAGGTGCCCCTGGTCTAAAATTAAAACACTGACCTATAGTCTAGATGTTGGTAAACCTCACGCCTTTAAATCTCTTTTTCCGATCAAGATATCTCATCTTGTGCCCTTTAAGTGCACACACAATTCAATTTCATCACAACAATGCCAACGCTGCGGAATTAAAGACGCCGCAGTTCCCCACTTCCGCCAGTAGGCGCCACTGTTGAGAGCTAGAGCTCTTTTTTTTTTACGTGCGCAGTTACTCCGGACATTACCGCCTTGTGTTGTCAACAGTCATGCTAACCAGCGCCAAGCCGGGGAGAAATGATTTCCAACAAGCCCGTGTTATCGCAGCAATCTTCAGATTCTTGCGAGATGCCGTTTAGCTAGCTAGCTAGCTAGCTGAATCAATTCGTTTCCGTGTCGTCTTCTGTTACATCTCATTCCGGGTGAGTGAGCGTAAGCCACATGCGGTGGTGCGGCTAACAGATAGCATGATAGCTAACGTTAGCTAAGGCTGAATTAGCCTGCTGCTGGGCCGGGTTGTTGTGATACGGGAGAGGATGCTCCCGTTTGCGTTCATGTCCGCCTCAGGCATACCTGTGGGTACATACTCTGCCAGCTGCCGGGGTGGCCAGGTGTCTTACAAGATACCGAGAGAAACTAGGAGAAGAATTAGCTACTGGGCCCGCTTTAAAGACAGCCTGTGTTGTGGGTCATTGCAGGTGGATTTCAGTTAGATCTGTATTGTAAATCACGAATGCCACAGTCCCATCATGGCAACTCTTTATATGTAGAAATGCTGACACTGTATGGATATCCTGGGGACGAACGTAAGACAACGAAGTTAAGGTTAAAAGTCATTATCTATAACAAGCATCAAAGTATAAAAGTCACTGTTCAGCCTGGGGAGTGACTCTGCTCCTTCACCTACATTTTTAGGGTGTGGTTTCCATTGTGCAAACTTATAGCAAAGTCTTGCCACTGTTTGCCTCATACATTTGCTCAAGTTGTGAAAGCTCAGTCTGCCTGTGAAACTCAGGGACTTGTTTATCGCCTATAATTTTGTCACTAAGTTAAGTTATTTTCTGTCCATGTTGCATTCTTGTGCGGCGTGTTTGGAGTTAGTACTGCTGATTCAGTGAAAATAAAGTGTGCCTCATAGTGCTTACTTCTCCTTAAAATTCCTTTGTTTATTGGGGTGGAAGTGAATAAGGAACTGATACTGACAGTAAGGGAGAGCTCAGTTGTTTGAGTTGCACCTAGAAATTTTGATGTTCTGTTCCCCAGCCTTCAGAGTTTGGAGGAAATGACCCAGCTGAGTGTCCGTCGCTGGACGCCTAAACACGTCGCCAAGTGGCTGAAGGAAGAGGGCTTCTGTGATTATGTTGACCTGCTGTGCAACAAGCACCGGCTGGATGGCACCAGTCTGCTCGCCCTCAGCGAGTATGACCTCCGCTCGCAACCTCTGGAGCTCAAGGTGTTGGGGGACATCAAGCGGCTGATGGTGTCCATCCGCAAACTTCAGAAACAGAACATTGACGTGTTGGAGGAGCTGGGACTTCCCTTTGATGGCCACTCTCCTACAGGCTCTGGAGGCAGTTTGGATTGGCTGTGTAACGGTGACCCGGGCAGAGACTGTGACAGCACTGACACAGCACCAGTGGGAGAGGAGTATCACCAGTACACTAATGGAAAGTACAAGCAGCAGACGAGGCGTCTTGATCCAGAGTACTGGAAGACAGTGCTCAGCTCCATCTATGTGGTGTTTGTGTTTGGATTCACGTCCTTTGTCATGGTCATAGTGCATGAGAGGGTGCCAGACATGCGCACATACCCTCCGCTGCCAGATATTTTCCTTGACAGGTGGGTGTGTGACAGCTCACATGTACTTTTCAGACACTCTTAAGAATTATTTAATTGATCTGTGCCTTAAAAACAAGAAGTCAGCAGTGAAATGTCGAAGACAGAATGAAACAAAATATATATTTTTTATCAGCCGTCAGAATATCACACCAGATGGTGGACATTATAACTGCCCTACTTCCCTGTAGCATAGTTCTATTATTGTCCTCACATATTCCTGATGGGCTAGCTTTGGTTCAAAGAGATCTTTGAAAATTTTTTTTTCAGTGACCTACTTTGTAGTGTGACCTGTTGTTTATGACCAGCTTTGAGCTTTTCATGGAATGCCTTAGCTTAGCAGGAGAGGTGATTTCAGGGACATGCCAGCATTTGTTTAGAGAAATGAAACATGCTGAGACCAGATATTCAGGATAATAATACTTCTTCCAATCTAGTGATAATATGAATAGTTTAAGTGAATATTTTGCTTTTAATTATGTAATCCTTTTTCAAGTACCTTTTTGAGCATTATGTGTGTATACATTTTGAAATTGCTTCTGCAAAAAATATTTAATTCCCAAGAATATAAAACAGGGAAAGGCATCAAATCATCAATTAAATCCTCATCTCACATAAATGACTTAAACAATTAATAACCTATCAATTGTTTTTTTTATTATTTCAGTTGTTTCAGCACTGAACTATTTTTTTCCCTTTTCAATAGTGTGCCTAGAATACCATGGGCCTTTGCCATGGCTGAGGCATGTGGCGTGATCCTCTGCAACATCTGGCTGCTTGTTCTGCTGCTGCATAAACACAGGTAGAGTCCTGACAGTCTTTCTCATCAGTGCAGTGTTGTCACTGCAGGGATTGTTCTGTGGGACACCTACAGTGCGTCCCATAAATCAAAAACGAGGAAAACTCAGGACGATTATTTCTCATGATTTGTAGGTCCATCCTGTTGAGGCGCATGTGCAGCCTCATGGGGACTGTGTTCATGCTGCGCTGTATCACCATGTTTGTCACCTCCCTGTCAGTGCCAGGACAGCACCTGCAGTGCTCGGGAAAGGTAACGCTGATCTGTTTTGCACGCATCATATCTTAAACACTACGTTTCTGCCTCTCCGGAAGATCACAGTATTAACGGTTTCACTTCCTTCCACCTAGATTTATGGTGACATGTGGGCCAAACTGCAGCGTGCTGTGGCCATCTGGAGCGGTTTTGGGATGACCCTGACAGGAGTGCATACATGTGGTGACTACATGTTCAGCGGTCACACTGTGGTCCTCACCATGCTGAACTTCTTTGTCACAGAGTGTGAGTAGCTTCTGTGGACACAGTCTTGCTGTGAACCATAGACAGTCATTTTGTAACTTTGTTTTACATTCAGTGGGGAGCAGAACCACCTCAAGAGTTCCTTACACCTTTTGTGTTAAGATTATGGTGAAATGAATTTGGAATAATAACCGAATAACTTCCAACAATGATATCTAATTAACTATGTGGCCTCTCCACTAATATTGCAGGTTAATGAATATTTGAGGCATTAACCTGACAGATTTATAGGACCTTGATTTATATTAGGGGTGGTGTGGGTTTCTTATTAGATGATTTTTTAAAATTATGTTTGTCTAGTGTTTTCAGTTCTATTCACAAATCTATCCACCTGCACATCTAGATTTTAAATCAAATATTTTTTTCTTTGTGACACAAGATATAAATGCACAAAATGCACACTATAATGAGGCAGGAGCTCTGTTTTTATTTAGTATGGATGCTTAAACGACCTTTAAAATGTCAGTGGTTGCCAGATTTTGTCCTCATTCTTCTTCATTTATGAACATCATGAGAAATTATGAAATGTTATTAAAAGTTGTGAAAACAGGGGGTTAAAATACAAGATCATGAGGAAGTAATCATATTTGTGAATATTGCCCCTTTGTTGCCACACAGTGTTTTTCTTTGGTACTACAACTGAAATGTAAAAAGTACACAGTTATTGTGTGAACTGGTGTAGTATAAATCCAAATAAGCATTCAAAACTGCTCTTTCTGCTTCTTTTACACAGACACCCCACGAAGCTGGAACTTCATTCACACCTTGTCCTGGGTCCTCAATCTTTTCGGCATCTTCTTCATCCTGGCTGCACACGAACACTACTCCATCGACGTGTTCATAGCCTTCTACATCACTACCAGACTCTTCCTGTACTACCACACTCTGGCCAACACCCGGGCCTACCAGCAGAGTCGACGAGCCCGCATCTGGTTCCCCATGTTCTCGTTCTTCGAGTGCAATGTCAACGGGCCCGTCCCTAACGAGTACTGCTGGCCCTTCTCTAAACCTGCTGTGATGAGGCGGCTGATTGGATAAAGGACGGGAGCAGCAGCAGTACTTTCAGACACTACTTAACCTGTGCTGTTTTGTCTGCTTTGTCAAGTTGCCAACTGAGGTGGACTGCGATATCCTCATCAACAAAGACGACTGATGTCATCCTGTCAGCACTGAGGCCTGATGGGATACACAGAGCCATACCTTCTTATATTCTGGGACTTCACTGCTTCCCCTGTCAACATTTTTATGAGGATTAAACCAAATCCACAAAACCCACTCTCTGCTTCATTGGAAAACCTAACACAGTGAAGATACACGTTGATTGGTTGCTCATTTTTCTTCTAAAGGGATATCATTTTATGTAGCATTAACTGCATTTTTTCAGTACCTCCCAACTTAAAAAGTTAGTATATGGATAGCATATGATAAAAGGAAGCCACATTAGAAAATTCTCAGGCAGAAGTGTATCTAATCCATCCCAGCAGTTTCTTGTGCAATTAAAATACCTAATCATTTCAAGGGTTGGATCATGATTTTTGACTGAAAGTTTTGTCTTACATCCCACTTTGTAATTTATCAAAACATGACTGTGGACCACTGGTAAAGCAATATGTAAAGATTTACCTTACACTAATGCTTTCTCTTCTGTATACTAGTTCCGTTGTATTGAAGCAGATGTTATGAAAGTCTTCTGCATTCTTTGATATTATGCTTACATTTTGACAATGTTATTAAATGCTGACAGAGAAATCGATGGCTCATTGTAAGATAAACTGCAACATGTATTGACTCCTTTGTTATTACTGTTTATGCAGTCTGCTTTTCCTAGAAAAGATACATTCAAGAAATGTCTTTATCAGCCAAAAACCTGGAATGAAAGATTTTTTTCCAGCTGTCTTAAGTATAATTCCATTTGCCAATTACCTTGAGTGTCACGATAGGTTTGTCTGTGTAGAAATGTTCCAAATCTATCATGTTTACTGTTGGATAGTTGTATAGTGCTTTTTTTAAATCATCATACGGTGTAAATGATAAGACCCAAGTACCATTTGAGCTTTCTCGGATATCAATCCTTTGACATTAATCTGTGGTAATGGTTCTTAAAAAGGACCCTTAAATTTGTGGGTATTTGTTTATATTAATTTATTTCATTTTGTAAATGTTGATAGGTATTTTTATATTTCATGTACAGAGTTACAGCAACATGCACATGGAGAAATATGTTTACAGTTGCTCTTAACTATGTATTTGTTTGAAACACAATGTGCTATTTAAGTGTAATGTTGATTTCAGATCGGCCTCTATATTTCATTCAGTGAAACTTGCCACTAGTAAGACATGTTGTCATCGATTTGGTCACTGAGCAGTTAGGGACATCAGTATTGTGAATAACGCTGACCACTTACTGAGGAATGATGCTGTTATGTTCAGATGCTTCTGCAAAGCCACATAACTTGTTTCATGTCTCGTTCAGTCATTTCCATCATTAAAAAGCTGAAATCAAAGACCAGTTGGTTATCTTTTTTTTTTTTTTATCTTACTGCACAACCATGTAATGAATGTGTGGTATAGATGGACACGGTGTGTAGTCCTCAAGCATAAGATATAAATACTTCATAAAGTTGTTGAAAGCTCTTTGCTGTGCATGTAAAGCAATAACAGAGAAGATATATGAAATACGTGCAAATAAGATTTGATTAAGCAATAATAGAAAGCTTATGCACTATATATCATGTATATATATAAGATTAGAGTAAGTAGGCTAAATAAGATAAAAATAAGTAAACGTGCAGTTACATTAGCTTATTGGTTGCCATAGTGATTTAGCTGTCTTCCAATTGCCAGTGTGCTCGACGCACAATTATGACAAGATATATTTTTGCAAACGGAAAGGATTACCTTTGCTGCTGTCAAACCGGAGAGAAAATACTTCATAAGCTCGCCGAGAATCACAAAATGATTTTCTCGCTCCGATTTCAGACAGGCACGAAGTAAGCAGCTCTTATTTCGGGTCCTGGCGGCGCCGAGGTCAGGAGGGTGTCTGTTGCGGTGTCTCCTCCATATCGTCCTACACCTGCCTCTGCCGCTGTTTCTGCAGCTTTTCAGTTCTCATTAGTTGACAGCAACATCATCATCAACAACAGTAATACTAGTAAGTAATTAGTCATATAATTACTCATATTGTTCATGTTATATTTTTATTGGAATGTCAGCAAGATGGCTCTGAAGCGTCCCGTTTGCTAGCTAGCCCCCTGCCACACTGTGCGTTCAAACTCCTTCAAAATACACTGACTGTGTAGATAATGTTTCTCGTCGTTGCCAAAAGTTCCTTCATATTTGAACAGTAAAAATTACGAACAAGCAATATCCAACTGCGTATGTATGTAATTCACACAAAACGCCTATTATTTCATTTAAATCTTAGTTTTAATCCGCATAGACTTTATCAAACATTTTGTTATATAAACGACTGATTTGATAATAACATAATAACACCGAGAAAAATACCTGTACCTGGTTACTGTAAGCAGACAGTGAAGTGATTCAGACAAGCCTCCAGTATAACCTTGACAAAGAGGAATCGTGACAACAGATGCAGAGTAATGGAGACCGTAGTGCAGGTGTCCGGCAATACTAATAGTTTACGCCCAACTTTTTAAAGGCTTCACTAGTATGAAGATGCATATTTTTCTGACACGTCCAACACATGCATAGTTTCAATCAACAAGTGCATTTGTGGACGTTTGACACTATTTACATTCTGTGATTTTTTTATTTTTGTGACAGGCACAATGGCAGTCCCTCCAGCATATGCAGACCTTGGAAAATCAGCAAAGGACATCTTCAATAAGGGATACGGTAACTGGAAGCAAGATAAAAAGCACTTTTATAAGGGTGTATTTATTGACACTAAGAGGACAGGCTGGCTGTTTGAAATGCATTACCAAGCCCAAGAAGTTGTTCCTCTCTGTCACTGTCCTTGCAGGTTTTGGACTGGTTAAGCTTGATGTGAAGACAAAGTCTTCAAGTGGAGTGGTGAGTTGAACTATAAATATACAGTAGTGTGTTGGAGGTATTATCAGATGATTTTAGGTTATCAAAGATAGTACATTGTCAGCATACATATTGGTGGATAAGTAATTGATAAGTAATTGCTGTAAAATGCCAGTCTATGTTTGAGGTAATGTAGAACAAACATTACATAGTCTGACACTGACAAGTATTTTTGAACTGTAAAATCTTCAAATCACTTTAATAGTCAAGTTTAATTTACTAGAAGTATTTATGTCACATGTTGAGTAAATGTATATTTTTGTTGGGCGTCTTTTGCCTTTGTTGGACAGTGGATAGTAAAGAGGCAGACAGGAAACAAGGAAGAAGAGAGAGAGAGAGAGAGAGAGAGAGAGAGAGAGAGAGAGAGAGAGAGAGAGAGAGAGAGGCATACAACATGACATAGAACAAAGGTCCCAGGCCGGTCTCAAACCATGGGTGTTGAGGTTGTGTGGCGTGTGCAGTAGCCATTCACTTACAGAGGCGCTCCATGAATATATTTCAGCTGTAATTGGTAGATGATGGACTTCTTCAACCAGTATTGTTTTCAGGTAGAATTAATGTCCACTTGAATTCATTACAGGAGTTTAAAACGTCCGGCTCGTCCAACATAGACACCAGCAAGGTCACTGGAGCCCTCGAAACCAAGTACAAGTGGGCTGAATATGGACTGACGTTCACAGAGAAGTGGACCACGGAAAACACACTTGGAACAGAAGTTTGTGTTGAGGATCAGGTAAATTGAGAACTCTGTGATGTTGCTGATCATCCCACTAATGATACATTACTCTAAAGTAAGTGTGTCTGATGGAATGATTTTCCTTTTTAGATCACCAAAGGGCTGAAACTCACTTTTGACACTACATTTTCTCCAAATACCGGGTGAGCTACAGTTCATTTTAATTGGAAAACATTGACTTGAATCACTGCTTAAAGAACAGCCTTCTAACTTTGCTTCTTCATTTTTCACTCACAGCAAGAAGAGTGGCAAGGTCAAGACGGCTTATAAAAGGGAATACCTTAATGCTGGTGTTGATGTAGATTTAGATTTTGCTGGTCCTACTATCCATGGTGCAGCAGTAGCTGGCTATGAGGGCTGGCTGGCTGGCTACCAGATGACCTTTGACACAGCCAAATCCAAGATGACCCACAGCAACTTTGCAGTTGGCTACAAAACCGGGGACTTCCAGCTCCACACCAATGTGTATGTTTTAATATCAACAGATATTTGAAGCAGGCAGGAGGAATACCTGAACTGCAGAGTAACTCTAATCGCTTTCTAAAGAATTCACTGATTGGCTCAGTGGTATTTTGTCAGGGAAAACTGACATGCAAGTGATGTTGCGCATTTTTTGTTTTTGTTTTTTTTTTTCCTCAGAAATGATGGTTCAGAGTTTGCTGGATCCATTTACCAGAAGGTGAATGACAAACTGGAGACTGCTGTGAATCTTGCCTGGACGGCAGGCAGCAATGGCACTCGCTTTGGAATTGCTGCCAAATACCAGTTAGACCCCAGTGCCTCCATATCAGTAAGTGCCAAGGACGTTATATTTAACTTTCTGTTTCTGCAGGACAGTTTTAAAAATGTGGTCAAATTTGGCAGGAAATTAGGTCATGGGATAAAGAATGATGATGACTGTATATTACTGTGCATTTTTATATAGACCTGGATCCAGAGGTGCTCATTCAGTGGTTTCTAGTTACATATATCAACATATAATTCTTTACTCCAGGCTAAGGTGAACAATGCCAGCTTGGTAGGAATTGGCTACACCCAGACTCTGCGGCCTGGTAAGAACAATCTCTACTTCAATATACAGTTGAAAACACCACCAAACATCATGGATCTTGATTTTCGCCTAAATGACGTTAAATTTTAATTTCAGGTATGAAACTCCTCCTCTCGGCACTGGTGGATGGGAAGAATATCAATGCTGGTGGTCATAAACTAGGTCTGGGCCTGGAGTTGGAGGCATGAGGAAATGGTCTGCTATTTAATTAGTAGAAGAAGAGTATCAGCTGAATCTGACCCAAGTGTTTCTGTCTGGTCAGCCACAGACGTTTTAAAGAAATGAAGCCAAAACAAAAAGCACTGTTAAAATGGAAAACTTTCCAGTAGCCTCCTGTAATCATGGTTAGAATAACTAGTCATGTTTCAGTCACATCTATTCATTAATCAGGTAATCCTAATGCCAATTCATCCTCCATAATGACAGAAAAACTCTCCTCTGGCTTCCTTAGTTTGACAATCCAGGAATGGTTTTAAAAAAACCAGAACCTTGTTATTTTGCTCAAGTGTGATAATATAGAATGTAAATCTGAGCCGTTATTTTGCACAGTAGAATACCTACCTTAATTTAAGCTCTTTCTCCTTTCTTCTATTTGCACATTTTATTTATTTTTGGTAGTGATGTTGCCTGTGGAAAGGGTTACTCCAACAAACTATGCTTATCAAGACTTCCTAGAGAAGCTTATTGTGCTGTGTGCTGAGTTTTAGACCTTAATTTCCTTAAATACCTGCTTTTAAGTTGCAAGAATATGCTAAATGGATTTTTATTTTCCTCAGTGTGACATGAATGAAAGAATATCTGAGTGTATCATCCATTTTTCTTCCCATTTTTGAGGACTGTGACACTAATCTGGAAGCAGTTTGTGTGTTGATGTGTGTCTACCTTTGCAATAAAGTCCTGAAATCAACCCTTATCTTCTCCTGTAATTTGACTACAACATCTAATCAGACAGCGTGGAGAATGATATGTCATCTGTCATGTTAAATAATGATGCACTCAAAAAGAATCTGCATATACAGTTTGTTTTTTAATCAAATTCATTCACTTTCATTCAAACACTGCAGTTTATCTTGTAATAAAATTGACATTGAAATTAGTTGAAAATACAGTGTTTCAGAATCTTCACATTAACCTCTAGTAACATATATGTATGTTTGAGCTACCATCACACACCCCAAGACACAGTGTTACTTTCCAAACCCTACATTGCACTTATCAGTCTTAAAGTTTGATAGCGAGTGTGAGCCCGTCTCCCACTGTGAGCATGCTGAGGCTGACACGAGTATCTCTGTGTAGCTTCTTGTTCAGTTTGTCAATGGCTAGAGTGTCCGCATCATCAGGAGATGGATTCAGCACCTTCCCTCCCCACAGCACCTGCAGAAAAAAAAAATGTGTTCATAAGATTAGCTGCTTGAAATATCCTACTGCTACAGTCAAACTCACATTTTAGCCTTGGGAATAGGCCTTACGTTGTCAATAGCAATGACGCCTCCTGTTCTCAACAGCTGCAGAGACTTTTCATAGTAGCTGTCATAGTTAACTTTGTCTGCATCAATGAAGACAAAGTCAAATGTTCCAGCCTGGCCAGCAGCAAGAAGCTCATCTGAAAGAAATGAGGAAAGAGAGAAGAATTATACTTAAGACTGCATCATGTGCTGTAGTTGCTACCAAGCATCTGTCTCCTTCTCTGCACCGCTAGATGAGAAACACATTTGAAAGGAGCTTCTCAGATTCTGAATGCAAATGAAGTATAATAAGTTCACTTTAAATTATCCATCATTTTAACCCATTATCAAAAAGAATTATCTAAGAAGATGCAGCATTTTTTTCATATTGTAAATCTGACATAGTGTCAGTTTTATAGCTGCTGCAACTCCATAAAATTTGAACAGCTGCTTTAGTGAAGTGATGTTTCTTCTCTGAACATATGAATTTGATTTTATGTCCTAATGCTAACTAAAGAACCAGTGATTTTAAATTTATTTGTCCTTAAGGGAACAAATATATCATGATTTAAAAACCAATCAAGAGTTTCCAACTGGAGAACAGTTTTATGAATCCTATGAACACTATGGCTTAATAGAAAATAGAATTACTTACATGTGTGCAGATTTGAAATATGTAACCAGTATAGATAATAGACAATAAACAAGGGGTACATTTGTACATAACATTAGTTTAAACATGTTTCTTTCATTTTTGATATCAAATACTCTGGATTATATTAATGAAATTATTAGTAATATATTGGTCGGTATACCACTACTTCTGTATACTGGTTTATGAAATAAAATAAATCAAAAAATAGATTATTTTATTATGAATACCTTGATTTATCAGACAATTTATACACCTGACGTCACCAAACGTCGTCACGTTTGCTTGGTCGTTTAGCATTTCATTAAGGGGGGGGGTGTCTGAAGTCCTGATTAATACTTAGACCCCCACTAGAGGTAAAAACAACAATTCAGGGGGTTGAAGCATTTATATGTCCTTCTTACTAGTAATTGTAAACAATTGCAATATATTTCTCATATTCATGCCTGGATGAATCTTGATTCTAGACACCCCTAAAGTGGACCATACCATTTCTCCACCTTTGAGGTAGGTGGACGGCTCATGTACCTGCTCACCTCTGTCAATGGCTCCACTCGCGTCGGGCAGACACTGTTGGTCAACGTAAGTAGAAGTGGCTAACTTTCTATCTTGTTTAATACACTTTAGTTTCTGAATTACACTTTGCCAAGGTAATACGGATGAATATTAGTGTCAGCTGGTTTCTAACTTTTGCTGTTGTCTAGCTGATAGCGCGGCCTGTCACGTGGCTGTGCTGGGTTCCCTTACACCCCGAAGAAAAAGTTAACCCACCTTCCTCACTGTCATTAGAAAATTCACACTCTTAGTTGAAATACTTAAATAATAAAATATTCGTCTGATTCAGGAAGAATTCATCTTGACGTTTTTGCATATTTTTGCATATTTAACAACAAAGCTTGTCTGAATGGGTTCAGCTAAGACCCAGCTGGGTTTAATTTGGTAATTAAGGAAACTGATTTCAGCTTCCATGTTTTATCAACCACACCACTAATTGCCATAGAACTCATTTACACATACCACTGTTTGTATGTTTCTGTTTGATCAGTTATAGCATTGTGGCCAGAGGCAGCTCACCTGCCTATATTACTGACAAACTGGCCCCATGTCCTTGCTGGTACAACTTTTGCTGGTGAATTTGTCAGTACATGGTTGCTCCGAATAGACCTCTTCACTTTGTAAAGTTATCAGTAATCATCTTTCTGATATCAGTATAAATTGAGATAAGATCATACACTGTAAAAGGTTAACTTTTTGGAAATCAATACAGATCTGAGCTGTGTAAATCTGAACTTATCACTTCAAAAACACCTGCTAAACCTCAGATACAGTGACCTCTTGTGGCCTTAAGGTGGTTTCTGACACAGAAACTGGGTTAGACAGGTTAGAGCTCATAAACCTTCAACCTCTAGCTAAGGAAATGGCAGAGCAACAGCCACAGAGAGATTCAAGCAGTTGTGGATGTAAAATACCTTTTAATCCCACTGAGATGTATTATTTCAGGAAAATTAAGGCATGAGCCGCCTGGAAGGCTGTAACTTTTGCATCAGGGAATAATACATCAAATTAAGAACAGAGAGTTAAGAAAAGAGATGCATTACTGTACCTAGAGTTTTCACTGCTGGCTGTAGGCGTAGATCAATCTTTTGCTCAACCCCAGCCTGAAAACAAAAAGAAACAAGAATATTTTAATGTATTTCAGTATATCAGGATTTCTTTCATCAGTGTATTTGCATGCATGATATTTTTTCTGTATTTAAATCGGTTATGCAAACATGATGTTTACAATAACCCGGTTTTGATCTTTTCTGGATAATGATGAATCAATTAGATATCAGCAGAGGTATATTGTGCGTTAGCTACGTGTTAGGACTATTCAAAATATTCAAGTTGCTTGTGTACACAAGATTGTGTATGAAAGAAACATTTAAGCATATTTTCTCAAAAAAAAAAAAAAAAAATCCCTCCAGTTATTCAGAGTAATATTAGAAACAGCGAGAATGAGGTGGAGTCTTGCATAAGATTTAAAAATCATAAATTAAATTCTGAAGACGTTTTTAAAATTAAAAATCAAATCAAAAAATGTTTGCAGGAGTGCTAACATTTTCTCGTCCAGACTCATTTACACTTATGCTTTTGTTTTTTTGTCACTCCAAAGTATTAATACCGTTACAGCAAATTGTTGCACCACAGGCACTGTTGTCGTTTACATCTGCTTCCCTGTGAGATCACGTGAGATGAGATCACGTGAGATGAGATCACGTGAGGTGGTGCGTTGGCTCCCTGATTGCTCCCTCTGGCAGGATTATCTTAATATCCTGCAGTGTATGATGTGCTGTTATTTTCAAATCTTGTAGTGTGTGCATGTTTGATATTAGAGAGAAGAAAATCTGTTAAATTTCTCCTTATGTGTGTCGTGCAATCTGATTTCAAAATCAGGAACTCCTGTAGTTTGAGCCTGACCCGTGATAACCAGAATCAGGGGTGTTGTGATATACGGTACAGATGAGTGACGATAATTTTGATATGTTGTTGATAATATGCATATGAGAATATCGGGATAGCAGATGTTAGGCCTTGTGGATCTTTTATTAGTTCATGTGTTTGCCTTTTTCTTTTTGTACAGCCTCTTGAATTCATCTGCCAGAAGAGTGACAAAATGCAAAATAAACAAAGCTAAAGATGAATTTGACTGATAGCATTATTTTTATCATCAATGTTTTCAAATTCTCCATAGATATCATGATGATATCGTTATTTTGAATTCTTTTGGCCACGATAATAGTGTAGTGCAGATCAGATATTGTGACAGCCCTAGTCAGAATAGTTGTCAATTAATTTTGGTTGGTATTTGTTTTGTGGTGTGCTGCATCCAGACTGGTACAGTAGTCGTTTTTCTATCACACAAAAGATAAACAGACACTTAACTCTATTCCACATGCACAAATATGTGTCAAGGAGAACTCCAGCAGCACATCTATTACCTGTGACGCATGAAATCCTCTGCACTGATCAGCACTTTGCAGTGTGGGAATAATACAGCAGTATTACACACCATATTTTGAACCCCACAACATTAACAGTGTTTCCACAAATAGTGAAGCATAACTGTGAATTGTACCTCTTTCCAGAAGGGCTTTCCAATGTTGGTGTAATCTTCACTGATATCACATGCCACCACAACTCCATCGTCGGGCAAAGACAGAGCGATGTTCAATGTGTTGTAACCTGTGTATACACCTGCAAATGCAAATGAGAAGGCACTGAAACCAACATGATGGATGACAATAGAAAAGGCGAAATGGACACTTTTATTGTTGGCTTTCTGAAGTAATATATCAGCTATGTAAGAAACGTGTTTTCTGTTGTCGTGGCATAGGAATAGAGAAATCTGATTTCCACAGTTAGATTTCATGTGGAGGAACTGGTTTCTTGGCCACTTCTACATGGATCTAGGTTTCTAATCAAACACATGTGTGACGGTCCAGATAAAGATTTTGGTCAGGCAAAGTTTTACAAAGATAGTGGTGAAGTGATGCTACCTTATATTAAAACAATTTACCGGTAAGTTTATTTTTCATTTCAACATAAAAATACGATAAAAAGTAAAGGGTGTTATTTTAGGGCCAAAGTATAAAACTGACAGAAACATCAGACAAAATGTAAAGGCATCAACAATTGTATGGGAATGTATGTATCCAAATTTAAATGTACAAAGACGTTTAAAAACAAATTGTTGACTAGATTAAAAAATCTTTCTAAAACCAAAACAGATATCAAATAACCTCTATAAATCTAACTAAGCAGTTTCCATTGCTGAACATTTGACCAGCCTACTTATAAAATTGTATTGTAACTGCAGCATTTTGCACTTATAGTAGAACATGTAACCTATGGTTCCAAATTAAGCTTGAGTCTATGATTGTGGAACCTTACCGATCTCTAATGCTTTCTTGGCTTTTATTAGTTTTGCAAGATTGGCCATGAACTGCGACTGCTCACAGGCGACCATCATGATGTTCCAGGAGTCTTCCATTGTCCTCTGAAAGCAGCACACGGAAACCAGTTGCATCGATTTCACAAATTACACTGTGAAACATGATTACATCTTATGACAGCATTATTCCGGATACTAAGACATCCTTACCAGCCGGAGTTTTGTCAAAACCGGATGCTCCCTCATGGAATGATTGAGGACGTACTGCATCAGTGGGTTGTCTTTTCCCCCGCTGTGACTTTTGGAGATGCTCATTGTGGAAGATTTCTTTTTCCCTGAGGACGAACATGAACAATGAAGGAAATTATAAGGATCTTAATAGCATGATGATGTCATGGGACCTACCATCCAGCTTTTACAGCTCTCAGAAAACTGAAGTCTGGTCTAGTTAATGTATTTTTTGGTTTTGATCAGATAAAACTTTAACAATCTCAGAGAGGAAATGCAATTATTGTACCAGCAGCAACAAATACAGATAAAGAAATGAATACTGGCAGTTGTGAGACAATATAGCTTGATATCTTGAGGGGTATACATTGAATCAGTCTGGACTGACACATCGATATAACATCATGTCCCTACTTGAGTGGTCTGCATGTGCACTAGATGGTTCTGATATTTACCAGCTAGTTGCTCTAGTGTTTGTACATACTGATATTGACATTTTGTTTTGAAGTTGTTGTAGTTTTATAATTACCTTTATGAGGGTCAATAGAATCTGGAAGGGGACTTTGTACTGAGCAGCTCTGTACAATTTTTGTCTGTTTAACTATGTAAACCTGAGTCAATTATGTTTTTCTATAAAGAAAGCACAGGAGATAACACTGAAGTGGTTTGTTATGAATCTAAGCAGATAAAGGTAATTTAAGGTCGCATAAGTCAAGTCTCTGAAGTAGGTCACTTCCGCCAGCATTAATTTGTTTCCATAAACCTCTATGGAATTCATTCAAAATCCTCAATGAATCACTGGCACTGTTTTCTTAATTAATATTCACAGAAGTTCACAGTATAACGACAGCCACAACAAAGGTAGTTATTTACAATATTACACAGTCTATTTTCCAACATCTGCTAGATATCATACTTAAAAAAAAAAAAATGTTTCCCAAAAAAGTTAATTTACTTGTTTCCAAATGATCCTGACCTCATAAGTCCAGATCTACACTGAAAACTGGTTTTCCTGCAGCTCCAAACCCTGCATGAACTCTGTGAAAGTTTTATTCTGACTGCCTCAAATGGTTTACAGTTGTACTCCTTTGCACAGATCCTGTGATACCATCAAGTCTACATAAAATCATTATATCTAGAGTCCAGCAGCTGTTCTTTCACTGCCCTCTACTGGTGTAAGTCAGCCCATACACCCTCACTGCTGCCAGGTTACCAGGGTGCAGTGGCGACCGCCACAAAGCTTTAAAACCCAATCAACGCCTTCGCTCTTACCGAGGAAATACCCGGCGACAAAAACAGCTCCCAGCGTGGCTGATCCAACCAGCGCCTCTTTTGAAATATTCCGAAAAGACATCACTTTAAAGACAGCTATGATTATAGTGGTCCCAGCTGCGGCACTTCCTTGTTGGATGGGGAGTGAACCGTAATGACGCGAGTAGAGGCGAAAGCTCCGCGATAAGAGCGACGCGACGAGCACAGGAGACTTTGTGATGCGTTTACGGCAGTACAGTGAGTCTGAGAGTCGGGGCACTGCTATCATGTGACTGGCCTTGTGTTAACCAGCGATACTTCGAGGAAAATATGAAACCTACAGTGCAGCAACACCTGCAGTGACCACCGTCCACACGGAAAATGGAGATGGAAATACATGCTCGATAAACTAAATGAACTCGACAGATTCCTTCAAAATATGTATAAAAAAAAAACACTCACAGAGCTAAGACCCGACTCCCGAAATGAAGCTCACTACCAGCTGTAGACCGTTACATGATAAAACAACTCACCTCAAAGTTGCGTGTGGAGGAGGGCGACTGGTCTGAGGGGCGACTGGGTGAATTCCTGCTTAAACCAACCTTAAAAATTCGGGTACAATGAAGGTCATATGACCTGCTGCGGCTCTTATGATAGGACTACAAAACGGACGCCCACTGTTAGGACTCACTGCTGCAAATGCATGTCACTTTTCATTGCAAGATTTCAGAAAATATTACAAATCAAGATGTCTTTTTTTTTTTTTTTTTTTTTTTTTGTTCTTTCTGACCTTTTGGAAGAACAGGCACTCTGCGTTGCTGGCTGCGGAAAGAGGCGGAGGCTGAGCTTCTTTGCGGGGACTGTCGGGAACTAATGTCCATTTGTATGAAGGGGGACATGAAGGGGGACATGAAGGCATTCATACATAAAGCCTCCAAATTGAGGCTCAATGTGATTTTCTTTCAATCAACATATCATATATCCTCACAATTACTAGAATTTATTTTGGATTTCATTGTGAAGATCTATTAAACTGGAGTTTATATTACAAAGCATTTGCACTTTGGGTGGGTTTTTGTGTGTGTGTGTCTTTCTGTCGTAGGCTACTTTTGGGGACAGACTAAAGACAGTTAACTGGGCACAACTTGTCCAATTGGGGACAAAAGCAGCAAAAACAGATTTTTTAGGGTAGTGGTTAAGGTTTGTTTATGTTAGGGTTAGGCAAGTAGTGGTTATAGTTAGGGTATATCCAGGAAAGTAATGTAAGTTTCCTTAATGTCCCCAGAGGTGACCTCTGACAACTTGTGTGTGTAGGAGGGCGTTGACTGCTGAATGACTCCTAGATCAGGCTGGTATTACTCATGGGATCAAACACTTTGTTAAAACAGGGGGTAAAAATATGTACCGATAAGCCGCAACTTTCAAACTGGTTTTAATGTTGTGGCTGACGGGAGTATTTAAAGTTTAAAAAGTTCATAGATAACTCCTGTGTTGTATTAACATGTGGCTGCTGTGAGATACAATATGTGGCAGGACCTTGCTAGAAATGTTACAGCAAGTTAAAACGACTTTATATATTTATGACTTGTATGAGTTTCTCCTCGATAAGTTTCACTTGTATTACTTAATTTACTACCAGTAGCTACACTATAAATTGTATGTACTTATATTTCTGCCACCATATTATCTCACTTGCGTAACTGTTCCCTTTACTACTCATAGTACATGTTACAACACGCTGTGCTACTCATTCTGTTCAAACTGTTACTACTCTCTCAATTTGGGCAGATATCAGACATTCAGTGTTGTCGTACATGTAATTTAAGCTCAGTCCTTTCATTGACAAAATACAGCTACTGCAAAATACTCTGAACAAGAATATAAGCGCAACCCTTTTTTCATAAGTTGAAATAAAAGATCTTAGACTTAGAGGGTTTCTTTCTCTTAAATGTTGTTCACAAATGTGTTGAAATCCATGTTAGTTAGCCCCTCTCCTTCATCAAGATAATCCATCCACCTGACAGGTGTGGCATAGGCAGTTTTGTTTTGAAAAGACATTTTTTAGGCACCAAGCTTTGGATTTTACATGACTTTCGCTACAGATGTGCAGACGTGCAGAAAAATAAAGGAAATGAAGGCGAAGACATGTAATGTATGTGTTAATACAGAGAGGGGCAGTGTTGTCATGGCAGTGAAGCTCAGTTGTACTGATGCTAGACATTTTGCTTTTGTCTACAGAAAATAATACGAATGATTTGGAGAAATAGTTAGTTTTTTTTGATGGAAGCATTGAGTATATCCACATGGATTATACAGGTGACAGGACAAAGTTCATATCACCAAACACAAATACTGTTTAGTGCCCAGAATCAGTGTGGAGAAAAAGGGGCATGACACCAATCCCCCTGTAGATAAGAGACCATGTGACTGGGTTACAGCTTCTGTGTGACTGATTTGTTGCTGGCATGGCTACATCATGTGGGAGATGTAGCCTTGTGAAAGAAGCCATCTATGTGAAAGTAGAGAAACCATCCCTCAACAGGGGAGGAGGACTCAGACACCACCTATCTCCAATTTACAATGCTGCCCTTTCATCCCTTCCCAGGAAATTCAACAATTGAACCTCTAAGAGAAACAACTGTTCACAAGTGGCATGTGACTCCAACGACTGTCGTTATAACACAACAGGGCTCTAACGAAGTCGAAGCCAACTCTCCACCAAGACAGTCGCTCTAACGACTGTCGTTGGCACATGGAGCACAAAGGGAACCAATGACATCATCAGCCTTGTGAAAGCCCCTCCCTGAGGTTAAATACCTGGGTCCCCACACCAGGTAGTTGGACCAGTCCCGGCCTGGTCAGGTGCGAGAAGGAACTGATGAAGCCTCTTGGATGAGAGGTGAAACGTCTTCCTAGACAAATAACCAAGTCCAGTTGCTTTCGATTTAAAACTCCTTTGAGATACATGTGGGAGACATTATAACACAGAGCAGTTAAACACATAACTTTTAAATTTCATTTAATTTGTTAATGAAATTCAGGTTTAAGAATAAAATCTTGCCACACAAACTAAAGAATACTTTTGACGAACAAAAGAAAGCAAAAGAACTGTTTAAAGTGTAGGGAAGTATAAACTTTAAGTGCATTCACAAGGTGTGGCTGCAGGCCCAATGACGAAGCAGAATTAGAGGTATATTTGTGCTAGACAAACAATATTGCCATGTCTTAGTGATAAGAAATAGTTTTTTCAGGTGGTGAAAAAGTGCTAAACCCAGTGACTAGAAGACAAAAGTTCCTAAAAATTAATTATTAAAAAATTAAATTAATCATCTTAAAATTTACACACATCCCTAAATACATACTTGGGACCACACAATCTCTTAAATGAATGCCTCAGACTTCTCACTATTTGCATAATTAGAGGTCAGTCTATCTAAATAAACTTTAAATGATCAAAATGCTTAATCATAATAATTAGAGCAGACAGGGTAAATCTATACTTTGTTATACTTCTTAAATGTATTTCATGCATATTTAATAATTTCATATTTCATATTTTATTTAATCCAAAAATGAAATGTTTAAAGGATTATAATTAAATCTATAAAACTGAGGGTTTCCAGTGGATGTAAAGTACTGTAGCAGAAACAACATCAGTCTCTGTGCTAATGTAGTTTACAGTTTTTTCTTTATTTTCTTAACCTCAATCAAGTGAATATGAGAAGACACGGATAGAAATGTGTCCACTAGAGGGGGTTAATGAGCATCAGCAGGTTCTCATTCTGCTTAACAAAGAACAGTATAATATGGACACATTTCTGAACAATGACAGAGAAACTGTGTCAAATACAAATGATGGAAACAATTCCAGTGCATGTATGGGCCAGTTGTTCGTGTTTGACAATAAAAGTGTGCAGAGAATAGTGTTTATTCTTACAAGATCTGGACAGATTGGTGTTTTCTAAATTACACCTTCTTTTACCTGTTCTTCTTGGTGGATAACTTGCTCTCTGATGCTCTCTCTGCTCACCAATCTCCAGGTTCCCAGGCAGGCCTGGCTGCTTGCCTGCTGCTGCTGGTTACTGACAGAGTCTGGACAGCAGGGGAGGACAGAGTATTCCTCCAGGGGGCTGGGACACTTACAGCTAGGCTGCTGAGGTGTGGGGCTTGCCTCGGGGTAAGCCTCTTGTGTGAGTAAACACCATAGTAATCCAGCAGAGAGACGCACTCCCCGGGTTGGGGAATTTTCTGGTATGCCAGGACAATGTCTGACTCTGTTGTGATGAATGAAATTTATAGGCCGGCCTGACTCAAGTCTGCTGTCTGTGAGAAGTGTTTTATGATGTCCCATGCTGAGATGATTAATATACTCTGAAATGTGTAGGCCCTCTTTGTATATGATGAGTCAGTTTTTTATCATAGATAATAGGAAACTTTATGAGCATTTCAGAGTAACTGTTAAGATTCAAGTGGCCGACTGTATCAATCACTTTATTACTTGGCAAACACGACCTACAAATTTTAAACCAGAGCTGAACTCTGCCCGTCAGACTTCTCTGTTGTCCTAGACAATGACATGTCATGTAAGTCTGCTCCTCTCAACTCTTGAATTTGACTTTGGCAGCAGTCTTTCTCTTTGACTGACAGATGAGGGAACGATACGACTCCATCAAAAAGTGCAGCCTGACAGTTTGATTTGACAGCCCTCTTCAAACCAAATATACTCCCTGTTCCTGGCACTACATCAACTTGACAAGAAGAAAAGTGGTAAAAAAAAATGTAGATATCTATACAAAATAACAGAACAAATGTGCATATATGCAAAGTGTTAGCCAGTCAGTTGTCCCATCATGCTTTTATCCTTTTCAGGCTGTTACACAACACTAATGCCTGTCAGACAGGTAATTGTGTGATGTTAAAAATAAACAATTTGCTTGATAATCAGACAGAATTGCCACTTTAGTTTCACTTCATTTTCTAAGCCTGACATCCTGTTCACATTAGCCGATTTTGGGGAGGGGAGGTCATTTTGTCAGATTTTATGTCTCATATTTGTCCTGTGTCGTTCTCAGTAAAGCAGAAGCTGCGGTCACAGTTGCTAGTTAACTTCATCCTTTTCAAGATGGTTCAGATTTGAGCTTAGTTAATTCAATGGTCCACTCCAACACAACCTGTAAAGGTCCACGCTTGTTGCAGTTTTTGCAGCCATTTTTATGACACTATTTTTCAGCCTCTGGCATGTGAAGACAATGTCCTCATTTTTAATCCAGCCTACAAAGTTTTGATTGCTTCTTCAACCAGGGAAAATGGCCATCAATGAGCTCCACACGATACGAACTGTATTTGAACTGATGAACAAATCAGAGATGTGGGCAGCCATTCAGAGTAGGGCCAAAGCAATCAGTTGATTAATGAATCTGAATCTGAAAATTAATTATCAACTATTTGAGTATTCTATTTATAAACAAAAGTAGAAAAGATATCTTTGTTCCTGCTTCTCAATGTGAATATTGTATGGCTTTGCCCTCTATGACTGTAAACTGACTGTTTTGGGTTTTGGACATTTTAAAATATCACTGTGCACTTTAGCAATTTGTTTATTGGAATTTTATAGAACAAACAGTAATTGATTAACCAACAAAAGGAATAATAGATTGCTTGACAGTTAAAATACTTGTTTGTTGACTTAATTATCAACATTTAATAAATCCAATAATAAATGAATAAATAAATAAATCTAAATATTTAGATTAAAAAGATTCCAAACAATTCCTCTCTTTGCTGGTGCAACAATGTCATATGGCACTGCGTGGAACTTAAATGTATAGAATATATGATGTGGAGGACTTTGTTATAGCGATGCATGATACAGTGCTAGATCTTAATGCACACACCAAAGAACTTTTAAAACCTAAAGCCTGTGGGTAAACATGACCCTTTAATAGCCATTAAACAACATTTTTTGTCAATTATTCATCGATATGAAATGTTTTCTGCCATTAGCAGGGAACCTCCATGGAGTTGCGATCCAGTCACTAAATATTCTTGTACTTGCGCTGTCATCACTCGAGTCTGTGGGTCCTCATCATTGTGATATGTCTACATTCTGCTCTCCCATTTAGCTAATAAAACGCATAGACCTAAATGATTCATGGCAAGCATTTACATAATTCATAATTAAATCATAACCCGATGGCTTGGAATTTATTAATAGTGAAAATGCATGTGCCGCCATCGTGATATACTAATTAATATCTTTAGTTATCATTGGCACATTGCTCACTCAGCTGGGGTCTGGTTATGGGGCAGGAATAATGCACTGCAACAACAAATTATCTATGCATTTAAGTGAGAATGTCTCGGAGTGATGGCCACAATATGTATTTGCCTTGGGAACTTAATGGGGAATCTGTTTTATCGAAGATGTCACATGTTCTGGCTAATCATTTTGAACACTGTAAAGATTAGGGCTAATGCGTTTCCCTCCTCTAGCTCCAGTGTATGACTGCAGGGCATCTCTAATCACACTGTACACTTTTCCCACAGTCCATGAAAACATATGCTGCACACACTCTCAGTAACACACTTTATCTGTAGACAAAGGAAAGAAAACTGAAAACAGCCCTGCTATTAAAGCAGATAGATTTCTTGAATAATCACTTAAATGCTTGTTGTGCTGGAATGTCAAGTTAAGTGATTGACATGAAATTAATCAACCACAATTCTGATGATCAATTAATTGTTTATTTTTCATGCAAAATGTTAAACATTTGCTGGTTCACACCAGCTGTGATGCCTGTCAACATGTTGACATTCTGACCAGTATGTCCTCAGCATTCATTACTGCCTAATTACTCAGTATTCATGGGTCAGACCACACCCATCTTCCATCTCAGCCTTCGTTTTGACACACCTGTAAAGTTTCATGACTACATCTTGCACAGTTGTGGCGATATCACACTCACAGACCTCAAGTTGGCTGCATTGCAGCCTGTAACAACAATAGATTGTCTGTGTTTTGTAAAAAGACAGGAGGTTGATATGACCTCATAATGTTATCCCACTGCTTTCAAAAACACTCAGGTCAGGCTAATGAACTCGTGTCACCAAGCACCTTTCCCCCTTCTCTTTATGAGCTCAATGTATTCTTAGTTTAGACAGTTAATTCAGAACTGAACATCCACTAACTCTCCCCACCAGTGGACAAACAAAGGGATCCTCTTCACTAATGGTCCCTGAGGCTTCACCACTATCTATTGATCTGCTGTCACCCAATTTCTCCGTGACTTATGCCCTGCTTAATTCCCATTACTGTGCACACTGAAGCCTTATCAGGCAGAACAATAGGCTTGTTGTCACTGAGGGCAAAAATATGAGCAGGCCTGTGACAGTGTGAGCGCAAACTCATGACTTCAGCTCCTGCAGCCCTCTCAGTGACCTCTACGCTCATGTAGGCCAGTTTGAAGCCCAGCGTCAGAATACTAAACTCAGTCTGGACCGTTTGCAGATGAATCAGAAAATTGGATCTTGCGCGTTTCATAAAAACGAGCCCCAAAATACAGAGGGCCGGCTCCTTAGCCATAAAACTGTCGCTGTGATATGTCACTAGCAATGATGATTCTCAGTTCCTGCGTGCCCCCTCTCCAGCTCTTCCATCCGCTTGCTGCTATCTCTTCCTTTCAATTATATGTTTCTCTGCTCTTTTAGACAAAGAGTAATAAAGCTATAAATTGTGTATCCAGCAGAAGGTATGGACATTCTGTCTCTGAACTGCTGTTGAAACTGCCATAAACCACCCACAAAGTCACAGATAAGGATTTACAGTTATTTAACATCATCCTTGTCCCCTAAATCACACTGATAAGAGAATTAAGTGATGGCTATGGGTTCTTTGTCCTCTAGCTATTGATTTTTTTAACAGAGAGGACCACTGCAATGTTTTTATTGAGCATCCTATTTGCTTGAAGCTTAAGAGTGGAAATGGCGCTATTTGGATTCTTTTATTGAACTACAGAATCTGCAGCCTGAATTAATTTATCTGATAACTGAGCCGCCGCCTTGTTTAATTTCTTTTCATAGTGGAAATCTTTTTGAACCTAGAGTCAGACAACATGACCAAGATGTTGCTAGTAGAAATCTGCAGTATTGAAGGCAGAAGCTTTTCCAAGCAGAGATAAACAACCTCCTTGAAAGACCATTGGAGCAATTTATATAGTTGAGTTATTTATATAGTTAAGGACAATTCATGCCTTTATATCAATTGTTTTTTGGCAGGGTACAATTGTTAGGCCCCTAAGGCACAAGGACTGAGTATGCTGAAATTAACCAGTGTAAATAGGAATGATTGTTCCTTTTTGGCCTCTCCAGACAAAACACATGACTTGATTTACAGGAAGACATCCATCTATAATAGTAATTGGTATTAATATCAAATGCAGCAAATAATCTGCTTGTTAAAGTGGCCATTGTTTCACCAACCCTGGAGTATATGTCCCTCCTAGTGCATAATGTCCCAGTTTGAACAAAGACGTGTTTAGCTTAGCGGAAGTTAGTCACTCATTTCAGCATGAAAACACACTGCCTCCGAGTCGTCGAAGCTGTAGCCGTTCACATTTAATGATTCAAGTTCACGACCCCGGAGCTATGATAAATGTCAAGCGCAACAACATCCTGCTAACTAGACATGCCACTGCCAACCAATCATCTTGTTATTGACTGGGAAAGCATAAGGCACTGTAATGTGACTCTAAATGCTACGTTACAGGGAATCTAACTGTGTAACCATGTGGGCCGGTTATTCAGCCTGATTCTTCAGGCTCTGAGCACCACTGTCAGTTTCTACTCCGAATCACACGACAGACGTTAAGGCAGTTCTCTGATTATGTGTCAGTACTTTGATTAATCATGGAAATATCAGGGTGGAAGAAGCTATTCATTTTGAAATGAGCTGTAGACCGGTAGGTTTTGAAAAAGTTTTCAGGATTTTTTTCAGTGTGCACAACCTGTTTAGTGTGATGTAACCTCACAGACCTGTCAGATGAGGTAAGGTGCACCTTTGAAACTATGCATCATGCTCCAAATGTGTTAATTTGAATGGGTTTAAAACTGTAGGTTATTCAACACTTACTATAGTTTTCATGCACTTGCAGTAGTATTTTCTTTTTCAAATGAGCTGAGCTCCTCCATAATCTGTCCACTTAACCTGTGGCAACTGCAGAACTACCACCTGAGGAAGTGAGGTTGGTTGAGAATCCTTGGGCTACAGTTCAATGAACATACTGCAATCTTTCAGCTGATCTGAAAACATGAAACATTACTAAAAAACTGAAAGTACAAATTTTTAAATGGCACTCAAGTGTTGTAGTTTAACTAAGAAGAAAAAAATAATAATCTTTTCCCCTCTGAGCATCAGGCATCAGGAAATCTTTCAAAGTAACCAAGTCTGTTCGAACTATGGCACAAATTTCATGTTCATTTAGGACACTGTTGATCATTGAAAGTTTTGAAAGGTTTTCAGGGCCTTTAATATCTAAAAAAAAGTTATTACATCACTGTTTGTAGAAACATGTGGATCTGGTCAATGAAGTTGTGTCACCAGCCACCTTCCCCTCCCTCATTCTGACCTCAATGTACTCTTAGTTTAGACAGTTAATAGTGCTCAGTCTCAGTCACGGAAACATGCGCCTGCCACATACATCTCTATTTGTTCTGTCTGTCGTTAAGCTACAATATAAGATCTCAGCCTCCAACAGCTGTTAACTTGGTTCATACAGCTTCGTTGAAAGCTGTTAATTTTGCCCAAGTGTCATCTCCATTACCTTGACTTTGGATCGATGTGATGACAGCAATTAATGGATTTAATCCACTGTATTAAAATAGCCCTGTGTGCGTCAGTGTCTGTTCAACATGTCTTTCTCAGAAGAATGAAGTGGTGACATTTAGGCCTAAGTTGTTGATGAACTTGTCATCAATAACCAAGTCTAAAGTTTGATAAATGGAAAAGTTCAGAATCTCTGCTTTAGTAAGAACATTTTTTTAAAGTGATGTGTGTCACAACATGGCAGTAAGTAAGTAAATCACATACAGTAAACCGATGTCCAGGGAAAAGTTTGTTGTATAAGAATAATATCAACCAATCCCAGGACTGACCCACCCAGCTCTGTGATGGGAGGTATTTATGATTGTTTAGAGTGCCGGGTGGGAGGGCTTCACGCCGTCATGCTGCGACCATATATCAATCCCACGTCTCTATGTATAGCCCAGCTGGGTTTTATTATGGCAGAGGGTCATTCCATTTTGTACACAGACCTCCCAGTTTGTCAGTCTTAGTATAGTGTCTACTGATGAGGCGGTAAACAGGTGGCAAAATGGTAGCAGCACTGACAGTAATCCTTGCTCTGTCATTAAAATATGCTTCAGCTCTCATATAGAAGAGAGAATTTGAAAGAACTCAAACTATAGTGTAAAGACATATTGTGCTAATCTTGAATGTACCCTGTGGAATTGGAGCAATATCTTTGCAAGTGGGTTCATGTTTAGTTTGCATCATGGTTACGAGCAGGATGCACAAGGTATTGTGCTGGTTGTTGGCAATAACAGGCAGGGAAGCATTGTGATGTTTGTTGACAAGAAAACTCCACGGGGTATCTTTAATTTCATTCCCAGCAGGTTGTAGTTGACAAAGCAAATTGTGCCAATTCAGACTTGCATTTTGGAGATTTATTTCAACATCCAAATTTATGGATTATCTCCAAAATAAGGTTGCTCTGAAAGCTCAAGTTTTGTTTGTCCAAAATTTCAGTTTTTTTGCATTTTGCATTTTCTGAAAAATGGACTCTTGTCTTTTTTATGCCAAGTAACCCAAGTGCTACAGAATAAGGGAGCTAGAATCTTTCAACAGAAGTGAAGACATAAAAATGCAACATTGTTATTTTTCATGTAAACAAAGTATTTCCTAGTTAGCTTTTCAAATGCAAAAGCCTCCTAATTTGTCACTACTTCTTATCATAATACCTACAGTTAGTCACTATATACCAGAAAAATTTATACAAAATAATTAATTACTACAAAAATAGATAAATCACGAAGGAAAATAATTCTTCCAGCTCATGTGAAGTTTTGCCCAACTGTGACGATGTGCAGCCTAAATCCCTCAACGATCCTAAAATATGTTAACTGATCGAGGGCAATTTATTTTTCCTTTTTCAAATCTTTTTAAACACTGTAATTTTTTTGGGAGGACCACTTTTCAGCAGCCCTCCACAAAATGCGCTTTGAGATGACCATGGCCACTGGTGGTGCTCTCCCTCATTAGTGAACTGTAGGAACAAAAGACAGAGCAGAGGACTCCAAAACCCACATAAATACAGCAGAGCAGGAGTTATGCTCAAATGTAAAACTCCCAAACAAATGAGATTGGAAAACTCTCCGGGGCGCCTTCTAAACTTTGCTGTTGTCATCAATCAAGAATATTGCCACGCAAGTCTATGCAGGACTTGGACAAACTGCTTCTTTAAGCATTTCTCCGGGAGGCATAAAAGTGTATTTATGGTCACCACAGGCAGGTGTAAAGGAAGATTGGCAAACATGAAAATCAAGTCCTCTCCCGGGTACCATTTAGCCGTGCTCTGCTGTGTTAAATCATAGATGGAAAGAACAACAGTCTGGTGGCACAATAGTCCAGTCCCACAAAGCACTGCCTTGGGCCTGCGTTTTTACATTCACTCCAAAGCCCATTATTGGAGTCAATGTTTTGTCTTCATACCTGTTTTCAGCTCTGTAATGAACTTCATATGTCTTATTCTGCACATCAATGACATAATATACACTACATTTTAGTGTATATTACCTGATGCCAAGATTTAAGGCTGCGGAAGATCCTGTTTCTGCACTTAGCTGATGTGGGATTGATTTCCTTTACAAATATATGAATCACCGGGGTCATTACTGAGCTGGACTCTTTCATTAAATTGAGCTATATCTCCTGCTTCAACACAGGGCCTTCTGAGAGCCCTCCACCAAGAATATACTGTACCTCCATGGGCTAATGCAGAACATTGACCCTCTGTGGAGAAAATAGGTGACAACATTGGAGACTTTTAATTATTCAGATGTATGTGGAGGGATTGTAAATATACTTATAAATGGATCAGGCTGATGAATGGAGAAGCAAAGCAAAATCTTCCCAGTTATTTGAATGAGTAATATCATGAGTGGTAGAAAATTATAAATATAATGATACACCAGTGTACTCATATACATGCCAGCGTACCTTAATGCTTTCCAAAACCCTTTTAATTGGAAGGCTTATAACGGATCACTGCAAGTCGCTCTCACTAGAATATTCCTCACACACACACAGGCAGTATTGACTTTTCAAATAAAAAGACATTAATGCAGATAACGGCCATTTTGAATCCTCATTAGTCACCGGTAATCTAGAAACATGGGCGATATATTAAGAGTGGTGTTCGCGGCTAGTCATTAAAGGAGAAATAAAAGACAAAATAAATCCAATCTTGGAACGCCTGCGATTAATCATGTTGGCCACCGCTGGCTGGCTGGCTGCTTAACAGTTTTATTGACTCATTTATGCTGGTTTTCCTGATAATCCATTTATTCTGAATAATGCTTCCCTTCATGCTCAAAGTGCTGTGTTCAGGTGATACCGCTAGAAACTGTATATTTTTTTTTTAGCTCCTTCCCCCTAGACAAACATATATTACAACAATTACATGTAACGGCTGACGGAAGAAAGGCCACAATTGCACATTATTCAGGGAAGCTTTTAATGAAAGTGTTAATTAAGTATATTTTCAATTATTCCTTAAGAGGATCACAAACTAAGATAGTATCATGAATAATTTACTGCAGAGTATGTAATTAGAACAATGTTAATGTAATTTTCGCAGTAGGGAATTACTAAACAAGAGCAGCAACATATGCAGGAAGGTTCACTGGTGTCCCTGAAATACCACACAGGGCTGTGCAAAGTGTCATGTGATGTGAGACAATGGAGTGATAAGCAATGATTAAGATGTTCCTGCGTATAACACAAGGGAAGATCACACACAGTCGCCCAGAAGTGGCGAAATTCCTCCGTCCACACTCCTGAAATAGTTCAGACAGCTGTGCACCTCTGGGAGCTGGCAAGACTCCTGAGATACAAACAGGAGTCACCCTCAGTCACCCAAAGATTTTTTAAAAGCACCTCTGTCAGCAGTGTCATCACACCTGACTGATGAGAGACAGGTCAAGTCCTTTATTAAATATGTGATAGAGAGTTGTCCAAGGTTTCACCATAAAACACAAGAGAATACAAACACAACAGGCAGTGTTTCTTCTCTCAAAAGTTTCTCACTGACCTTCTGAATGACCTTCCATGAATACAGGGTCAGTATAGGCCGATTAACTGCAGGTTTTCAGTATGTAGTGCATTCAAACTTGAAAAATGACAAAAGAAATATACTCAAAAGTTGTTGTTAGTTCACTCTATTAGCTGTTAGTATACAAAAACATCCACATACCTTGTGATACCATTTTATACTAACAGGAAATGATACAACTCATGTGGGATCAGATGTGAAATGACTCTGGGGAGCTACTGCCAGTTAAACTTCACAAAGAGACATTGAAATGTTTTTCCTAAGATTTAATACCTTGTATTTGTTTTCCAAGATTTTTGGATCTATTTCACCACCACCCACTATTTATTTTCATTTCTTTCAGCTGTGAGCTGTTCCTTCATTTCCTTTGTAGGAGACTAGTGTCCATCAACAGCACACACAAAAAAATCAACCATATTTAGTCTGCGTGCTGGTGTCTAATCAATGTATTTGTATACTGATGTGCATAAAGAATATACATAAAGAATTATGAGATGGGTGGCAGGTAACAAGTAAGGGCAGTAATTCATGAGAAAATGGCAACAAACATGCACTATTTTGTAATGTTGGGCACTAAAAACTAATCAGCTGTTCCAACATTCATCAGAGTCCGTTGATATTCCCCAGATTTTGACATTTCCTCTTAAATCACAAATAAAAACAAGGCCAGAAACTTCAAATTCTGCAGCCGGGGTAAAGAATGAGAATCTCAAGGATTATCCCTTTAAGCATTTCTAGATTTTAAAAAAAAAAAAAAAAAAACCCTCACAGCTGCTGCTTTTCAAACCAATCGCGAGCGGCCTGTTTCCATTCAAACATTAGTAGATATGTGGCTGTGTATATATAGTAATGAGGTTTTTGAGTGTTCTCAGCAGCATCTCTGGGGACTTTCTCACAAGGTCTTGACTGAAAGCCTGAAGCCTATCAAGTATCCCACACAGCACAAGTCCTAGCACCTGACGACATGGTTCTGCAGGGAGTTTCTGCTGTCACAATAAATCAGAGACAGACAGGATACAGTATAATCATGCCGGTGTCCCGTTTCACTCAGCCTGCGTCGAATGCTTCAGCAAAATCTAAGCTGCACTTGGTGGCTCTCACCACTACATATGTTGCTATACCCACAATGCTTGATGGTTGACTTGAGAGGAATAATCCATTGGAGATAAAATACAAAGAACTGTTGTACACAATTGTACACTGCTGCTAGTTGCTTCCTTTATTCTTAAACATCCCTGACTTTGATAATGGATGGAATAAATGGGAAGCCTTTGAGGAAAAATAGGCCTAGAGGGTTTGTTTTATATCTTAACATGCAGCTCAAACCTTAGAACCGAGGCGTTAAAGACATTTGATGATGTTTGAAAACAAAGTGTTGCACGCTGTAGCCGTATGAAGCCTATACTTCAAAACCAAAGTAAATTGAGATGTCTGCGCTATCAGAGCGGGGACCCGTGCTGTGCTTATATCTGAGTTTCCCTCCCTGCATAAAGATGAATCATAATGTCTAATTCTCACAAATTACCCAAACATTATGTAGCACTCTCATTTCCAGCACTGTTTAATCTGTGTCTGGAGTATTCGCTGTCACTTCATGTCGCAAACACTCCTCTCACTCTGGCAGTTCATTGTCTTTTGATGGGCCATAAAAGGCTCGGTTTGATGGATGATAACTCGGGGCGTCGTCTCTTTGTTGTGGGATGTGACGACTGAGTGCACGTGAGATGTGAGGAGAAGACGCGGTGTGAATGGGAGATGTCATCGATGTCTTGCGCTGACACAGAGGCCCTAAGCACAGGCTTTGATCTCTGTGAAGGACTGCAAAGCAAACACAAATAAAAGATTCCAGTGTTACAGTTTCCAGGGAGAAAGTCGAACTGTTTTTTTTGAGCATTTTCGAAGAGGTCTCTCTCTGATCGGTAATGTGTTTCTAGAAGTAGAAAGGCCTGCTGATCAGGACTCTGTAACAATTTAGAGGTTGACAAATTGTAAAAGGTGTTTCTATGAAGGTAGAGCGTGCTTTGGCTTCTACCTGCATGTAAAATGTGATTTATCAAGAGAGGGGACAGCTCATGTCATTGCCTTCTGATCCGGTCCAATAAATACTGAGTGCTCTATAGGCCCTGGACTCCCTGCTGACCCTACAACATCTGCTCAGGCACTTACTACTTAATACATTAGCTGTGAGAACAGGGCAGGTGTTTTCAGCTGGAGCCAGAGAACATGAAAAACAGATTGAGCCTCCGCTTCATGCAATTGAATTAAAATGAGTCACCCCCAGCCTTTCTCATAAAATAAAAACCCAAATAATGTTATGGCATGAAGGACAGGTGGGAATATTTCATAGGTCTGCTTGATGGTGGCAAGAAAACAAAAAATATAATTGACTGCAGCTTGCATAAGGAATCTATTATGACTTAAAGATTCTTGAGATAGATGTATATAAATCTCCCTTAAGGAAAACAAAGGCTTACTTTGCAGTATAAATTGCTTGCTAGTATATTACAGCCATAGTGCAGCTCTTTGTAGTGTTTCTTTGATGTTTACTTAACCAGCTGAGTTTTATGTGCATCATGGCCTTTACATTGTAGATTACAAAGGGAACATTTTAAAGGTCAAATCATAACGGTACTTAGGTACATGAGTAAACATTTACCAGCTCTAAGAATTAAAGGAATTAGATATATTTGAAAACTGACTCATTAGGAGAATTCCCAGGAGGCAACGGGAGAGGTCAACCACACTGATTACCAAACACATGATAAATATGTGCTGTTCTGTAAGATAAGCTGATTACCTTATACTCAGCTGGTGGTTTGCTTTGTCTCCAGAGGATTTCATTTGTGATCTTTATAGAGTCGGTATAAATGTTTTATTACACAGGAAAAGTTTTGTGCAACATTGGTCATACTGCATCATTCTTTTTAAGGGGCAATTTCACCCAAATTATATGTTTTAAAAACAAAAAAAAAAAACAAAACAAAAACATATCTTTGCACTTACTTCTGGGAACGTAAGTGACCCGGTTAGACTGAATGTTTTTGGACACAGCTGGACTTGGATCTCAGGACCTGGGAAGATGACTAGGAGTCAAGGGGATCTGTGAAGACCTTTAGTATCCAGCCATGCAGTTTTTCCAGTACAATGAATGTGGGGGGAGATTTGTTTGGGATGCTGCTCACAGCATTGATTAATCAAGGCTATGCTTCCTGACCATAGCCTTGTCAGGAGGATTCAGCCTTTGGGGTCCATGAAAGTCTTTCTAATAATAGTAGAGATATTTCAGTAAAAGCCAAAAATGCCAACCTGCTGGCGGCTGTAGAGGACCAGCATACCAACATCCCCATCCCTAGAGCCATGCTGCTAGATTTTAATTTGCCATATTGTTGCACTTGGTGATATGGTTCTTCATTATGATGAACAAGGGCAGAGTAGTTTGTTTTGAATCAGTCAATCCACAATCCACATTCACTGTCCTACACTAAATCCTTGGCTAAAGATAGTCCCTAACAAATGCACTATTTACTCTTGTTTGAGTAGCGTTTGGTAAAAACTCCACTGCCCAGCTGTTTTAGGAAATCATTCAGAAAAATAAAAGTATGTACTTTTGGCCATCTTTTAAAGATTTATGTCTTCAGTTGAAACCAGGGCACTTGGGGCTAAGTGCTACAGACGTGATGACCGGGACTAAGAAATGAATTGATGCATTGTAGGTTTTGGTGTTTTTCTGGGATTTGTAGACAACAAAAATAAAGCCAGATTTATCCATTAAGTTCTCTTAATGAAAGAATTATCTCATTGCTACAACTCATCAAATACACTTAGACAAAACACATGCAACTGATTTATATAAAAGTAGGTATTAAGTTTGGCGATGGACCAAATAAAAAGTGATTAGTTTTTGATGCAGAGCCATACATTTTAAAAAAATTCTTTAACATTGTGAGAAAGGGTCCATTTTCACCTACTCATTCACTTCTTCTTGACTACTGCACTTAGTTGAATGAAAAAAAAAAATCTGGCACATGTATCCCATTATTGTCCATCACTGATTATTTTGATACAGATCTGGATTCTGATGCAATTTAAAGACATTTTCTCATTAAAATATAAAAGCTGTTATTTTTCTGGAGCCTCTGGGGAGGTATGCGCTCGCTGAGATAGGCGTTCAGAAATCATGAATGTAGCTAAGAATGACTTTGGGGTTTGCACTTTGCTCACCTGTGTGGGTGTAGCTCAGACTGAAACCACATTTCAGTCCTCCTGTCTGTGGAGTAATGTGCTGCAGATCATAACCTCGGGATAAAGCCGTATCTGAAGCAGTATTTGAAAGATATCAAAAACCCAGGATGCCTCAAATTGAACCCTGTCATTCATTTCCTTCAACAATATATGTGCTTTTTTTTCTCTCTTTTTTGTCTTTCTCTCCCATACGAGCTCAGCTTTATGTTATACACAGCAATCCTCAGACATCTGGTTTTCATTTCCTGCGAGGTTCAAGATGGTCGGAGAGTTTAACAAAAGGAGCCTCGTTTGAACCGGGGGCTAATGTAGTCAGGATGGAATCTGTCACTCAGTCCATTGCATGTTGATGACTAAGAGCAGTTTCAGCTGTAAGCAGTCCATGATTTATGGACACTGAGTGAACTCTTGTAAGCAAACGCCAACTAGGAGTTCACAACAGCAAGTGGGCCCTTTTTTTGGCCGCGGCTCGCCTGCATTTTCTTTCCATTCATGCCAAAGTATTTCGCACGGCAATTAGCTTCGTCCTCATTTGGGTCTGCAGTCCCACAGGGTTAGCGAAGCCATTTATCATCCTCAGGGCTTGGAACTCCACAGCTCCATCTCAGGTAGTTTCTGTAAACAACCATTGGCCCGGCTCTTTCCATTTCACTAAATGAGAAGGAGATACAGTAGTTTTGAGGTCCTGCCATCCATCCATCTGTCGATTGCTTTGCTTTTTCTCTACAGGTGTGAAGGCAAAAGGGAAATGTCATTTCACATGCCTCATTTGTCATATGGTAACTACATAGTTAGAGTGAATAGAGTGATGACAACATGGCCCCCTTGCTTTTTTCAGAGGGTCAACTGCGTTGGAGTTGGAGCGTAGAGTATGGGCAACACTAAAGACTATATTGGCTAATGAGGAGTACGCTCAAAAGAAAACGTGTTTTTTTTAAAACGTTATTGATATAAAGTCTTGTAGTGAGCAAAATTTATAGAGTTTTTAATAGCATACTTGACATTTAGTGCATGTTTACACGGATACAGATGGAAGATATGCAACCTTGTTAGCCACACATTAAAGAACTATTCGGGTCTTATTCTGATGTATGCGTTGAGTTATATTAAAACATAAGTGTTGGCTCTGCTACAAGTATTTATATAGCTTCCAAATGCCTGTGGGGCGTCATTAAAACACATATTTGAGCAGGCAGATCCATAAACATGTGCTGGATACATTTTTTGTGTTCGTAGCCCAAACATCTTCAGATGCTGCCAGGGAAATAATTGAACTACAGTATGTGCATTTTTCTATTTTCACATCTATCCTTGGAGAGTCATTAGGCCCACTCTACAAAGAGCCTGCCAACTGATTCTGAATCCATCATTTGTTGAACCGATATATTGCGGTCTCTGTCGCTACTATGTCTTTATCAATCAGAATTAAGGAATCAGATTAAGCTCTTTGGTTTTCTCCTCCTTCAGTGGAGTCACGCTGCAGTGCAGGCCCAGGGGTTACGGGGAGTATCAGAGGGGACTAATTGTCAAGGTTATGTCTCAGCAGATGATTGATGTGAGGCCAGGCTGTTTTTGTCAGCCTGTCAGGTGGCTGGAATGTTTAATGTTCTCATTATTGGTTGCTCTGTTGTGTATATTTCTCTGTCAGCGCCGCTGAGCCATCTGAACTGCCAGAGCACTTCAAAGGCCTGCAGGTCATCCGTCTTCCCCCTGACGCCCTGAATGTTCAGCCTCAGCTGAGTGCTGGTGATTTGTTATGACTTGAGAGCCAGCTGACAGACAGGTCTCCTATAAAAAAACATGCACCCATTTCCCTTTTGTCGTGCAGTGAAAGCATCGCTGCTCCTGTAACGCGGTGGGGGCCACACAACTGTCATAGGAGGCTGGCACCTGACAGTTGTGTCATCTCACTAATTTGCAGACAGGATGACTTGAAGTATTTTGTCTTCTTTTTTGCTTCAATGTGGTTTTTGGTTCTGGTGTCACAGTCTCTCGCGGGTCACCATCTGTTGTGGAACGCCACAGGGAACAAAGCTGGAAAGGGATCACTATATTAAGGCACATTTTCATATTCATCATTAGTCTAGGGCTTGGTATATGCCATGTGATGGCACTGAGCAGAGAGCGTCATGGGAAGAATGCTGATGGCTTTAAAGCCAGTCATGTAATGAAAAGCAAGAGGTGAGACACCACAGACAAGAGAGGGGGAAAACAGAATCCAAATCTCAATTCTTTTCCCAGGCCCTTTACAAGATTGATTGTTTTCTGCTGATCTAATTTTGGATCGTATGAAAACAGTCCATTTGTCTTAAAGAAAAATGATGTGCCACATGGTGCAGATGGAATTTTTTTTGAAAGCTGAAAAAGATTAAAGAGAAACTCTGCTCCTCAGCCCTAATCACGAGCTGTAGATTACTCTGCCGATTTAACCAGATGGCAGGCTCGATTCTGCAGGCCCTCCTGTATATTAATGAACAGCAGTCTGTTATATTTGACTTAGGTAAGTGAAATGTCCATCACCTGTAATGGTCTGCCAGCTGGCATTATGCATTTTGCACCACTTTGGGTCCACGTGGCATTTTTCATTTGCAGCGTTCTTGAAGGAATATTTTTGTTCCCTGCTATTTTCCATCATTGTCACTGTTCTGGTAAATATTTTCTTTCACCAGGAAGAAAAGTCTCCAAGTTGTGTCCACAGCTAATTTCCTCTCATAGGTCAAGGCAATAATTCTGGCACTAAAACTGTCGCGCTGGGCGAAGCACACAAGTTCAATATTAACGTGATTAAGTTAGCCTGTTGACATGACTGCAAACACGGCAATACAGTATGTTAACAAACCTAATAATAGGAAGGGGGAGATAAAGTGGAAGGGATGGCTGCACAATTTCTGGCCAGCGGTGACCTTAAGGAACAGCTTGGCTTTTAGTCTATCGTTAGTTAACGTGCAAATGTTTTCTTTGTCTTCTTCCTCTGCTCGGTTTAAGTTTTTTTATTTGTGACTGTATCAGATCTCACATTGGTTTACTGCTCAGTTTGTTAACCATCTTTGTCTCATAATGTCAGTCTAAAGGCACTGCAGAAAACTTAAAGAGGCAATGAACACGTGTTTGCCAGCCCGAGCGCCCAGAAACTCCATCCATGAATACGCCAAGCCTAATTTTAAACCAACAGCGGGGGAACTTTGGCTGCGTTTCCTAACCAGAAAGCACGAACAGCGAGGAAGAACAATGCCAGTGTGTCATACATTTAAACACTGTTAAATTAAAGGCTGTTTACTGTTCTCAGAGGCCATTCATCTTGCTCAACGTTAGTCTGCTTCTTGCAAATTTGTCAGTAAGAGCTTCCACATGCCAAGACCAGGAGGGGGAAAAGTTGGGGTTATCAGAGGAGGGTTTTCATAGCGTGTCTCTTCAGTCAGCCTGTAGTTAATTAGCCACCTCCACACAATAAGGCCATAAGTCATTAATCACCCAGACCCTAGCAGAAGTCAACTCACTGTGAGCAAGACGTTTGGAGACAAAAAGTTTGCCGCCTATGACAGACTTCAAAATGGCCCCTGTCAGTGGTGTGTAAATTATAGGGCATGTTGAGTGCTGAAAGACAAGGGCCCACTGTTTAACTCCTTTCCTTTGCTTTGTGTGTTGACAGACTCTCTTCGAGGGAAAATTCCCCATTTCTCTGTTTCCCATTGGCTGTCTTATAACTCAAAAAAGACTTTATTGTGAGTACACAGCACTCACACACAAGTAATCCACAATAAGACAATCTCACTGTACCAAGCTCACTTCCTTCATTTTATGATGCCTCACTGGAGTTAATAGAAGAAGACAAGCTCCAAAGGTCAACAGCTCAGTAAGACCCAGCTTTAACTTTGTATTCCTGCCGTTTACTTTGCTTGTCAAGGGGAGGAAATGATGGAGTGATGATAAATATGGGGCTTGTTTGGAGAAGCAAAAGCCTTTCTGCTGCAAAAATAAACCACCACGTTTCTAAGCATGATGGGAGACACACTTCTCAGCTGATTGAACATGCAAAAGGTCATCGGTTTTTCCTTTTGCGTCTGTAAACAGAGATCTGCTGGCCTTTCCAGAGTACATAAGCTTTGAGGAGAGTTTATCCAAAGCAGCAAAAGTTTATGAAAGAAAGGGGAAATCCCATGATTGGGTCATTAATATGACTGACAAAAGGGTGTTAAATTCAATATATGACTGCAACATTTTCAACAAACATTTGAAAGCTGTTTGATGTATGTATTTGATGCATGAACTTATGTGTGAAAAGTTCATTTTCGTACATGACTGTGGGCGTTTTGAGGAGGAGGATCAGCTCAGCATAGCGAGCATGACATCAGTGGCCTTCAACCATAGCAGACCATAGACAGTGTAACACATGGCGTGCAGCTGTGCAAAAGTGACCATTTTTAACATCAACATGTGTCTGTGACGGGCCGCGCTGTGCTGATCTGTTCCCCCTCAGGTGAAAGGCCATGAGTCTTGCTCACGCTGCAGTTCAAGGCAGAACAGGTGGGGCCGTCCCCGTGATTCAACATGGAGTCACAAAGCCGTCCAGTGTCTCATCTCCGGACCGCATTTTATATTCAAACATGTGGGAAAGAGATTCTCTGTCACAGGGAAAAAGATTGATAGACTTTAGCATGGTAGGATAGATGTATGTGAAGCCCACTGGGCCAGTTAATGCAACAAACAGACACGTACCAATTACCTCTTGCATATGATGCAGCACGTTCCCACAGTGACTTCTGGACCTCCTTAATTAATTTTTTTCCCTAAACTACAAATCTAAACATAAATGATATAATAAGATCTCAGACTGTCCATGCTCCCATTCTTGTCTGTTGTGAAATGGTAATGTAATTGATACAGTATCGTGTTATAAATACTGACTTGCTCGCTGATCGCCCCAGAAAACTCACAACAAACAACTTGCTAACAAACAAAAAATTCAGGTTGGGTTCTAATGGTGGAACTAAGCTAGTTTTTCCTTTTTAAAAACAGAAAAACATTATGCAGTCTACTACACAGTGTTATTTACCGTTTGGTGGAGTAGCATTTGATACCATTTACCACAGCAGCATATACAGTCATATGCACTTTAATACTGGAATAATAGCAACACATGTTAACTTGAGAGACACTAGCCCCACCCACATGCACAATAATGAAGTTGTGTGCATACATTTTTATATGCTTAAAAATGTACAGCAGTTGTATATTTTAAATGTCTTACTATACTGTTACTCACAGTCTGTTTATACAGCAGCCTCCACTAATGGGTAGCCACAGCAGCCTATATTAATAAACATTTATATCTGCTTACAGCAGCTTACAGACTATTACAGTGTGTTATAAACATTCATTAGCTGCTAGATGGAGGTAAAGAAAAATGTTACAGAGGTACTTATTCATCTGGGGGGCTTTCATTTTACTTAACTGATATTTTTAATAATTTGTGATAGTTTTTATTTCTCTCTCTCTCTCTGTAAATATTAGTGATACACTCATTTGGGATCTTGTGTGTGTGTGTAATTCATTCTCAGGTCCCTCTTTGAAAAGACTTCTTGATTTCAAAGAAACCTGTTGAAAAAAACAAAACATATATACTTACATAATACACATAAAAACAATACACTGATAATATACTTTTAATACATAAAAAAATGGATGATAAAGACTTTACATAAGAAACAACTTAACTATAAAATTTAAGACTTCTTTTTTAAATATCAGTTTAGTTCACATGTAACAAACACAGATGCTGCAGTGTGCAGACTGTGCATCCATCCATATAATGTATCAAGTGATAATATGAAATTAAATCTGAGTAACTGATTGGCCGGTTCATGTGTTTGTACATGAGAAGATGTGTGCGTTTATACTGCAGTGTCACACTTCTGTTAAATGGTGAGAAATAATGTTCACAGATCTCCATCCAATTTGTTCCCATCACATCGTTGTGCTGTTTGTAAATGAAAAAAGATGCATGACATATGAGCCACGCTGCCTTCATGGATGACTGGTTGCAGTGTTGAATTGTGGGTTTGGGGCTTTGTTACCATCTGTCATTGAGCTATGTTTAGGACTCATCTAACATGGTGGATGGGTGGATTTGATGAATATGACATCTGACCATTAATGATGGTGATTTTATTGCTGGAGAACAGCCTGATTTACAGAAGACATATAATGACACTGTTGGCTCGATTTAGTCGATTTGTTTTAAAATGCTGATTAAATAGTTAGACCCCGTTTTATTTCATGCTCTGTGCTCCATGGCTTCATTACAGCGATCACAAAAGCAGTGGAAACGTCCCACATCTGGTGTCGTCGTAAATCTTTGTTTAGCCAGCTCCTCACTGATATCAGTGGCTCGTTTGTCTTCGTTAATGAAGCAATAATACATGACCTCATGATTGAGAGGATTCAGCGTGTTTTGATGATCCCAAGAGATATTGCATCTGAACACACACACACACACACACACGCGCACACACACACATACATACACACACTGTACATACTGTAGCTACAGCACCAAGGCTTGTAAGTGTTTGTAGCTTCTTAGCACCCTAAGTTAATTGGATAAAAACATGTTTAGGATTTAGTTCTACATCTTTGCAAAACCCAGGGTCAGCTTCATGCCAAGACAGAAAACCACAAAGCTGAGGTTATAAACAAAAGGAAATGTTAGACTTTTCGATGACTGTCCACAATAAAACTGAATATATGTACTTTTTATATGTGTTTTTGTTTGCCACAGCCTCAGGAACAAATTATGGATCAATTAAATAAATTAATAATATATATTTGATTTAAAAAAAACAACCCACAGTAACCTCACACAAGCCCACAGTCTGCTGCACAGCCAAACTAAAAAAAAAACAAACAAAAAAAAAAAACCTGAATTAAAAATTACTGATAAAATCCTCTTATTATAACTTAAAACGCAGTGACCAATGTATGCATTATAGTAAATGTGTATTTGGAAATAAAATAAATGGAAAAAAGAGACGTTCTCAGAGCTGTCTGAGGCTTTAAAAATGCTATCCGGGTATGAACAGGCTTCATGAAACGTTTGGCTCTCCACAAAATAAATCGATGGCAATACTGACGAAGCTGCTCTCATTGATTTTCCACGTCCATCACTCTGTCAAATCACACTGCAGGGGCAGCTCTCTAACCCGTCTGAGTAAAGCAGAATTCAAATAACTTTTGCAAAACTAGTAGTCGGTTCAGCAGCAAGATTAAAATCCACCATTACTGCTTGATGTTTTTTTTTTTTTTTTTTTTTTTTAAGTTCTGCAGAAAAAGAGCTTTTAGATGCACAGCAGGAAAACAAAACCCATTATTCTCTCCCGTGTAAAATAATGCACATTGAGGCTTTTCAAAGTTATATTATAATTATTTTTTATTTTAGTCACGCTTGAAGCTATCGCAAATAAATACAATGATCCCCACATGGATCCAGTCCCTGCATGAAGTACAATATAAAACTCATTGGGCCTAAATCTCCTTTATAAATGTATAATTCTTTGTTTCTACTGGTATCCTAAGGCCGAGGCTGTTGTCAGTCTTTGTCCATACAAGGCGTACGGGGAGTAGTAAGGCCCGGTGGCCGCAGGCACCGGCACCGGGGCCCCGGGAGTGGGCAGGGGGCTCTTTGAGTAAGGGTGATAGCGGCTGCTCAGTCCGAGAGGGTGATGTGGGCCCCTGAGGGCCAGCGTGTTGGGGCTGCCCGGGCTGCCATTAGGAGGCATATGCATGTGACAAGCCATAGCAGCGGCGGCAGCGGCGTTGGCGAGAGAAGATGACCCCGCGTACCCAGATATCAACTTCTCCGTCCCGGCAAAGGCCGTGTGAGTCCGCAAGTGGCTGAGGAGCTCCTCGGAGGAGGAGAAGCGCTTATCGCAAGGTCCGTTTGCAGACACCCAGTTACAGACGTGCGGGAGGGGGTCATTGGGCAGCATGAAGCCGTAGGGGTATAAGGGGTGTCCGCTGAACGACGGGGTCGTGGAGTGCACGCCGTGTAACGGGTGCGTCGGGTACATGAGCGGGTATCCGGACTTGAGCGCGGTGGCAGCCGCAGCAGCAGCCGCAGAGTCATGTGCGCAGTTCGCGCTGGCCGCACCGGACAAATGGCTTGTGCAGTGGTAGCTCAGGCAGTAGGGGTCCCGACAAAGGCTAGCAGACATTAGAGACGGCGGGGACGCTCCAGCCAAGGGACTCGTTCCTGCTTTACTGCATCCCAGTGAGCTGGCAGCAGCGAACTGTGCGCTTAACAGCTGGCTGCTAGATTTGGTGGGGTCAAGGGTCATTCCATGAGGGAGGAACGGTTGCGGGTAACCTGCATAGGCACCCGCTAAACTTCCAGGGTAGGAAATACCAGCAGGTGGCAAGGGGAAAACTGTGTGACCGGGCTTGTAGGGGGAAACGGGGGCCACCAGTCCGGAGCCGAGGACGGAGGAGGAGGATGAGGTTACAGATAGTGAGTCTGATGTAACAGTCTTGGATCCAGATGTGTTCTCCTGGTGTTGGTTGCCGTCAGAGGTAATTCCACTTATCCTATGGTTTCCATTACTCTCAGTCGTACTGCATTTATTGCTATCAGACTCCTTCTTCTCCTCCTTGTCCCCCGCTTTGCCTTCAGGCGGCAGTGGAGAGACTGAGGTGCAGGAGCTGGGGCTGCCTGTCCTGGGGGTGAACGGCTGGCAGGTGGCGCTAGGAACTCGGAAACTGGTTTTATCTCCACTGAGGCTGCTGCTCGAGTCCTTCTTCTCTGAGGCTTTGGAGTAAGGTTTGAAGCTAGATTTGTCGTCGGCTCCGATGTCGCTCATTTTCAGCGGTCCGGATTTGGTCTCCTTGTCACTAGATCCGTTTGAGGTCACAGAGGACAGTTTGGAGGAGGACGGCGGGTCCGGTTTGCCGATCTGAGAGCACGTTTGGGCCAAAAGAGCCAGCGGACTTTTCTTGGCATCCAGCTGTGAAACAAGACAAAATCAAATTAATGAAATTCATAAAACACTTGTAGAAATGATGCTTGTGCTGAACACGCACATATGACCGCTGCGCTTATTTGCGCATAAACTTATCACGGGATCAAACTCAACAACTCAGCATAATAAAGAAGAGACGTCCACACACACACACACACACACACACACACACACACACACACAACTGATTTACCTGCGATACAAGACAAGATTGTACAACTGCTACACGTCCAAAATGACAACAAGCATGACAACATCCATTCCCCACAAAAGGGTTACTGATATTTAAAGTGACTCCATATTTATAAATTCAATGCAGAGAAGAAGAAATTGACAAGAATTTGAGAAATCAACTCGGAATCAGGTTTTTAAAAAAAAATCACACTAAGAGTATTCAGAGGTATTCTTCACACGGTCTGAATAAAACCTTCAGCTACTTTGTCCACAGACTTCATCCAGTGGTGGCTCTGGTGTCCAGTGGTTTCAGAGTGAAACACTGTGCGCAAACGTTTTCACAAAAGCCGCCGTGGTGCTTACCTCGATGGGGCTGATCGGGGTGGACGGTAAAGGCTGGAGGTATTCCGGGTGTAAAATGTGTCCCGCCCGTGCCGTGAGCATTTTCAAAACCTTTATGGGAAGACGACCGGCTTGGCGAGAAGGGTCTGCGGGAGAGACGGAGTTGTGGACGGATAGCTGGCTGATCTTCACTGCGCCCCTCTCTCCCGAGGAGCCGCTCTCCCAAGCTGGATTCGTGCTATTTCTCAGGACAGAGACCGTGGGCGATGTGATCATGACCCAATTCTCGTGGAAATGGTTGAGAAATACATGTGTAGGGTAAAAGAAAGCCAAACACTCAGGACGTCAGACGGTCAAAAAGCCTCCGCCGCGGATCAAAGAACCAATGTTAAATCCTCAAAAGAGACGCGGGAGTGTGTGTGGGCAGAATCCGTGCGCTTCACAGCCGCATTGCTTCATCCCCGGCGTCGCTCTGACAGGAGTGTGGCTGCGGGTCCGAGAGCAGACTCGGTTTACTTGGGCAGGGGGGGGGGGGGATCACTCCGCCTCCTTGCGAGCAGCATCTGAATTAGTCCGCAGATCACAGCCTTTTGCCGCCTCCCAATCAAAGAGAGATCCCGAGGTGATCGCAGGGCTGAGGCAATGTGACGTTTCCCCCTCACACGGGTGTCTATTTCATATCTCACCCACTCCGAGCGCTTTTAATTTTGAGTTGTTTGTTTTTTTGTTTTTTTTTTTATATGCGTCTCTGCGTAATTGGTGCTTTGGCGCATGCGCCGCCCCTGCGTCCTGTGTGGTTTGGGGGAGGTAGGTGGACCAGGATAACCAGGGGATGAAGATGACCAAAACTTATTTCTATATCACGTCAGCACAAGATGCAATTTTTAATTAACGCAAATTCATCTCAGACAGCGGAGTCCGAAAAAGCATTTATTGTAGGACACTGGACAAATTTACACCTCTGCTATATTTACACTCCTTGTTCTAACTGCAAGTAAGTGCATCTGAGCTCATTTTCATTTGGGTAAATGGACTGCAGATAGGTCAAGCCCAGAGTCTCTTTCCCTTACAATAAATTTATTTGAAGAACAACTGGCTGAGGGCGTTTCTGGTCACACATTCACAGCTTGCACAGATATGCATCGCCTTGTTTCACATTTTCTGCGACTTTCTCCACTCTGTCACGCAGCCTGTCATCTGTCAGTTCCCTGTCCTACACGCCAGTTATCTGTCAGCTGTCTGCACAATTTTTTATTTTTTTTATTTTTTGCCTCTTCTCAGTCAGATTCAGGTCAACTACTATACAGTGAACCCCATGTGAAGTGGAGAGAAGAAGTGATGTGTGTCTCCCTCTCACTCCTCCATCATCATTTAGGCCTGTTTTAGTCTGTCTGCTCTGGTCCAGCTCAAAACTGTGATTTGTTTAATTGGAGATCAACAGCCTTTTCTTTTCTTTCTTCTATTTCCTTTTTTTTTTCAATCTTTTTTTTTTTTTTTTTTTTTTATAGATTAAAAATATTCCTCCACATTTCCGCCACATTCAAGCCAAAAAAAAAAATCCTCCTTTTTTATTCCAAGAGTGCTTAAAAAAGCCTCTTGTGGCTGCTATTAATCATTAAAGCTTCCACATTTCTTCCCATCGAAATAGACCCACTTATCTTATTACTCAATAGCCTATAAATGTCTTGCTGATCAGGCGAAAGTTAAACATATGCAAGTGTTTTTTGATTGATAACAGGGGTGCTGTTTTCGGCAACGGCTGTCAGGCTCTGACACAGCGCTTTGAGTTATTAGGGCAGAGAAGGGCGACCATAAATTTCCACCGTCAGGCAAAAACTCCTTTATTGTGGACGTGATGGATGGCTCGCCGCGGCAGGCACCAAATTCTCGGCTTTATCCTTAAATGGCTGCACTTTTTTTTTTTTTTTTTTTTTTTTTTTGTTCATCGCCGTAATTCATTACTTTTAAACAGAAAGCTTGAAATCTCCCGCAAGTATTTTCACACAAGGACACGTTTATGAATCACCCAGAGTCCGTGTTTACAAGCAGGGCTGGGTACCTCAGGTCGGTGATTATACAGAAAACAGGCTTCTATCTGGATATTACATTTAAAGATTAAGGATGAATATTGTCATTAAAGGATTAAGCAGTGTGTGTGTTTTTTTTCTTTTAAAGGTCCCTTAGATCTCATATGTTGTCATGAATTCAGGAAAAAGACGCCTCAACTTAAAACTTTTGTGAATAAAAAATTAGGGTAAACCTGACTTAAGGTTCACTCAATAATTTTAGCAACACACAAAGTTTCCTTATTAAGCAAAATCTATGGGCAGTTTGTTACCAATGTCCAAAATGTAACCTTTTCATCCCCTAGAAATTATATTTATATAATTAACAACTTTGTTCATTAGACACACTTTCAGTAATGACCTTTAAAAGACTTTTTCTATTTTATTTTATTTTTTGTACAGAGTTGTACTGCCTGCTACTGACTCTCTTTATCTTTACCCTTGATACTGGATAAAGGAAACACAAAATGATAACAAAACACCTCACAGCTCGGCAAAAACTTTGAATTTAGTTCTCAAAAGGACAAAGTTATATTTTTTGTTTGTTTCGTTTTCTTTGAATTTATTCAGGTCTTATAAAATCTCAATGAGCTAAGTGGGTGGGTGAGATTATCATCCACCTGCCTCCAGCACTTTTTTTTTTTCTAGTTAGTTTAAGTGTTAGTCTTGATGTTATGTACTGTGGTGCTCATCTGTGCAGGAACAACGGCTTACATGTGTGTTAAAGACAACTTCACAATTTATCACTGGAGTTGATTAAAAATTGAAAATAATGGCAGTTAAAGTCACAGTGACAGGAGCTGCTTTTATTACTGTATTGTATAATATATGATTGTATGATGTGTATTGTATTATATATAGTTGTAGCCCGGTGGTTAATCTGCACTACAGGGTCATCAAACAAACATATGCATTTGATAGTATCACTTCGTTTGGTTTTAAATCAGTCTCCTGAACTCTTGGCAGTGTTTGTTCTATGAAATTATAACTGACCTCATAATGAAGTGTAAAAGTGATATTTTGTGTGAAATCTACTTTTCTTTACCAGACACGCCTGAGGTTGCATGCCAGCGGTGGCACACTTATCCGTGCAGCACAAGGGTAAGTCACTGCTCTGGTCTTATTATTCTGCTCTCTTTAGACTTGCACATGTACATTAAAAACATCACAAAGGACCTGTAACTGAGACTATTAGAATAACGACAAAAACTCAGGTGCAATAGCCCTTGACATATAGCTTTCAAAAAAAGGATATGGTCGATAAATGCGACATTATAATGTCAGGCAAATGGAATAAGAAATTCCCTCGACATGACATGAAAATTCACCTTGTGGCAGGCGGCGCAGGGCGCGCCACGTCAGCAGCCAGACAGGCCGACTGGATCTGACAGGTAAAAAGGGGAGATGATGGTTAGAAGGTGCTATTGTTTCATGCCGCTTTCTTGACCTGTCAGGTCCTGGCGCAGAGGCCTGGATCGAGGACCTCCTTGTCACATGAAAACAGTCTTAAAAGGCCGTTATCCAGACTATGGTGATTGCTCCTGTTTAATTGATTTGCTTTGCACTGAGGCCTGTCACATTAATAATGGTTAAGTACAGTCCCAGTGTGTCACACAGAGTGGTGCGTCTATCGGGAAATTAACAGCCTTAACTAACTGCTGTCTGTGAAGCAAGAACTGTGGGATTATATGAGATGCAGCAGTTTCATGCTTAGGCTGAAACTAAAGTATTTGTAATATAACTGCTCTCTGTCGATGTGCAGCAGCTGTTCTTTTCTTCGTTTTGACCTCTTCATTTGAGTAGCTATAAATATATATAATATATGGCTATATTATATCCCCTTCTCATTATGAACTACCATCCAGACTAAAACAGAGAGCTACACTGACAAGTAAATGGTGTTGAGTGAATAAGAGTCGGATTACGCTCTCCACCACTTTACAGGAGCCTTTGACAGGTTGCAGTAGACATTAAGTCTTTGATATTTCCATGACTGACTGACAGTTTAAAATTGCTCCCATCACCTTGATAGCATGGTAATGCACCTTGCACGTGGACTGTCTTTAAAGTGCAGGAAATTAGACTCCAAGTTGAGAGTCGCCTTTCAAGCAAATATGACAAGAAAATAGACTGCTTTTCTTCAGCACCCAGAGAAGGAAAAAAGACCCCACAAAAGCTGGCACAGAATAAGAGGTTATAGGAGAATGTGTCAGGAAGTATTACGGATATTGTGTGTTTAAGACAGGACATTTCAGAAGTCATACTCCTTCCCCTTGACTACACCCAAGATATTTTTCTGCCCCCCCTCCCTCACCTATCTGTGTCAAATACTGTAGCATTGACTTCATTTGCAAGAGCTCAACTCGGAGCTGACACGAAGAACTTACACTATCTCGCCGGAAGTCAGACGACAGGAGCGCAGCATGACAGAGAGAGTTAGAAGAGTTGAGGTGCTGCCAAGATCACGGCGGTGAAGGGTCTTTTTCACTTTGTCTCCTCAATTAGTTAAAGCTGGTCAGGACTAGGAAGTAAAGCCTATGGAGATTATATGCTGTCGTCCACTTGCCATCAGGTAAGTGAGGATCCTGGCAGGGCTGCAGTCATGCTGTAGAGAAGAGTTAGCTTCACTTACTCTCCCTGTTAGCACTGGAGCCAGCGGCTCAGCTCATCCTGACAGCTGCCATATTACTGGTTGAGAACTTTGTGAAAACTTCAAGAAGCTCCTGTAAGACCTGCTGTACTGTACTTGTCTAGTAGCTTTAGGAAAACAAGGAGTGCAGTCATCATGACATGTAAATGTGGAACGTGACTTGAGTTTGTTCATTTTGATTATCACTGGGGTTACACGTAGTGATTATTTAAACAAATCTTATTAATTCATTTTATTAATTTATTAGTTGTTTGTCATAAAATTCTGAAAAATGTATCCCTAGAGCCCAGAGTGACATCTTTAAATTGTCCAACTGTTCCACACCCAAAGATCTTCAGTTTGTGAGGATAAGGAGCAGGAAAAAAAACAACAAATCCTTAAATGAGACAGTTTGGCATTTTTTGCTTGATAAATGATCCATTATGAAAATGGTTGCTGATTAAATGTATTAATCGACTCATTATTTCAACCCTCTCACTTGCTTTTTACATTGAATCTCAAACGAGTTAAAAATACACCACAACCAGTGCATTTGTTTGTCAATGCAAAAGCAACATTCCCCACAACTGTACACAGGCGGCACTTGATGCCGATCCCTCACATTTACTTGTCGAGATTTAATTTATGGAGCCTAAGCCGGGGTGAAAATGTACAGGTAGCGTGTTATGACACTGGAAGCACTGTGCAGGTCGGGATGAATGTCTGTGATGGGCAGATTATTCAGACTAAAGTAGGCCTAAAGAATGATCTTGTCACATTTCACAGGCAGGATTAGGGATACACAGGAGGAGCGCTTCAGTCTGGAATTAACGTCATGTGGTCGGCTGGAGACAAGCATGCAAGGTATTCGCCGAGACAGGCTTGGACACTTACTGCTCCATTTGTCTACTTAGTGATCAAATACCGAGGTTGATGGTTATTTCGCTGTCGTTTGTGGTTTATGTGATATGCATTCATCTCCAAGTTGTGAAATTGTCTGAATTTCAGAGATCAGAACACCCTGTGGACATCCAGAACCAGGTTCTTTTTTATCCATTTTTATCCATATATTACATGCCATTATACATATAAATTTACACAAAAACGTATCAGATACAACACATGATGCCCTCACAAAGTATAGCCCACAGCAGCACCTACTATATTTGTGGCTTTGCATTTTAAATGGAAGGGAGTGTGAGTGTCTCCAGGCTATCAGAATGAGCTATTACCACGATGATTGAAGAGTGAGGGAGCAAGTGAGCTAAAAGACAAAGTAGAAGAGGCCTGACAAATGAAATCAAACTTCATAAGACCTGCCAGTGGTGTCAGTTGTTATCCATATCTCAAGCGCATTATGGTACTGCAACGCAGCATACTGCCTTCTCATCTGTCGGCTCAAATTCATCACATTCTCGACTGTTTCTTTTAAGTCACAAGTGTCAGTGTGAAGAGGAGTCTTAATTGACAACTGAGTGGCACAGACGTGGACCGCTGCCTTTATTTTGGTGCCAAGAAGGGTTGTGTTGTTTTGATGAGCTATTATTGGCAGAAGCCAGTAGCAGATAGCAGCCGGCCTGGATATGGGAAGTGACATCAGACAGAGAGGAGCTTGTCATTGTCTTCAGGCGAGTTCAATCTAGCTGTAAGTTAGGAACAGCCTGTTGAAATGTCACTCAAAAGACTTTCTTATCTCTCAAGAGGAGAAATTGGGGTTGATTTGGTGAAATTTCATCTGAAATTATTTAGACGTTTGGCATCCGTTTTTCTGAATAGCTAAAACAGGTTGGCATGGCTTCAAGAAGATTCTTTCTGCTAAATTAGACTTATTATGTTGAACACAGAAAGCTATCATCAGCCTCCAGTCTTCACATGCAGCACATTTAAGACCTGTAACCTAAATTTGCTGCAGTGTTTCTCAACATATTATGTATTTGTCAAATTTCACTGGAAGACTAATTTTCTATCATAGCATGCGGTAAAAGTAAACATAATTAGAGGCATGTCAAAAAAACTCCACATTTCCTTACTTACCTACACTGGTACCAAGCCATGCACATAGTTTTAATGTCTGTGTTTTCAGTAATTAATCTTCTAAAAATGGTCAATTTTTAAGTGGATGCAGTGAAAGCTATTCGCAATGAGGTCTGTGGGTTATCCAGGGTAACTAGGACATTGTTTCTAGAAAGTGATGTTGCTGCTGAATTTTTAAATGTATTTTTTATTCATTCATGCACCGTGACTCTAGGGATGGCAGTGTCGGTTTCTCTGTTGGCGGATCAGTCCATACTACTGGATTGATTGCCATTAAATTTGATTCCGACATTCATGGTCCCCACAGGATTAATCCCACTGACTTTTCCTCTTGTAACACCACGGCATCCATGGTTTTGAGTGAAATTTCTTGACAACTATTGAATTAATTTCATGTCCCCTGAGATTAATTGTAATAACTTTGGTGATCCCTTAAATTTTCATATAGCGCCACCATCAGGTCAACATTTCTCTAATGCTAATTAGCAATTAGCATGCTGACATGCTGAGTGAAGATGGTGAACGTGGTAATGGTTGCATTTGCTCAGCATCAGCATGTTACCATCATCACTGTAAGCATGTAAGTATGCTGATGCTTAGAATTTACTGCAGCTCAGAGCACAGAGCTGGTAGTCTGAGTGCTGTAAGCCCTACAAATGAAATTCTGTTCACCTCCAGTGTACGGGGGCGGAGGCAGAACTCTCAGAGATGGATGTCTCAAAACATGAGCAAATAAAACAAAGCTATCTGCATGGCTAGATCCCACAAGAGCTGTGGGGGAGGGAGGAGATATGTTTGAGTGATTCGGGCAAACTGTCCCTTAAATATGATTTGAGGACTGGATTGCACTCACCATAACAACTAATGTAAACTGTTGTTCTTGATGCTATAACCAGCACTCTGAGCACATCTGGCATTTATAACCAGCTCACAGTAAATCAATGAGGCGTCTGTAACGTGGAGCTCAATAGACGCACTTCATAATCACAATGTTCTCCTCTGATATTCACTCAGCTGGAGTACGGCGTAAATAAATAGCTCTCAGCGCTGTGCATCTTACTGTACATTGATCACGAGCATGAGACCCCAGGCAACAATGCACAAAAGAAAAATGGCTTCCTTATTTTCACTCATCCGAGGCTCCGTGCAGCCCCTTAATAGACAGAATCAGAATGTCTGCAGCAGTGTTGCAGGCTTTATGAGACCATTACCGCTTTTTATTGTGTATCCCTGGACTAATGGCTTTCTATAGTTCCTCTGATTTACGGCCTGTCAGCTTTGTGGCTGTCCATTAGAACGGGAGGTTGACATCAAGCCAGTGGCTGAAGTGCCCACTGTTAATAAAAATAAGGAAGTCATGTCTCACACATAGACGCCAGGCTCCCTAAACCTCTGTTCCAAAACACATTCATGGCTGCTTGTTCTCCAGCCTGTTTTTGTCTTTTCATATGCTCCCCTTCTACTTCATAGGTGATTTTATTAAGTCATTTGCTGCAGACAAATATTACATTGTTGCTGAGTGACATAAATGACTTGTCTGCAGTTAGCAGGAAAAATAAAAGTCTGTCATATCCATTAACACTAATGTTTGGAATCAGCTGCATTAAACTGTTTTTATGGGTGCTTTATTATAGTGCATAAACTGTGATCCTCGCACTTAAACACATCAATAATATTAGTTTGTAATTAGGATTTTATTTTAAACCTTGCTTTATTTGTAATGTGTTAATGGAATAGGTGTTTTAGTAACATATGCGTCACTCACACATAGACGAGGCCTACTGGTGCTGACATCACTTATACCTGGCAAACACCTTTATTTTAAACTTAAAGGATAATTCCACTTTATTACAACTGGCCATCATTTCTATCAGTAATAGCACTCTACTAACATAGCATAGTATTATACTCTCTAAAGTCACAGGTGAGATCTGGACACGTGGTGATATCAGACAATGCAAGAAACATGAGCGGTCAGATAATCATACAGATTTTATTTCATTTTAAAAATCTATTTTGAGGGTTATTTTTCACTTTATTAGACAGAGGACTGTAGATGTTCCGATTATATTGTCAGTGTCTTAAACCCCAAGGCCACCAGCATTTGGCCAGCCAAACTTATTTTAAAGGAGAAAACAAAGGTGAACAGTAAATGTGATGTAAACATCCCACACAGTTTACACACCCATTTTGTGGTTCAACTTTGTACTAGGATCCTTACTGTTTTTGTACAGTTTTCCTGCACAGTGACATATTAGTACCAACTTTTTGGGTGTGTTGACTTCTGGTTTTTCCTCTAAATAAAGTGGTTTTGATAATGTAGTTCATCTGACCGTTTGTTTCTTAGCTGCTTTGCCATGCTCCAGGTATCCTGGCACTTACCTTGGTGAGTTATTACAACCTTCCAGAGATGATGGCCAAAACGGAAAATAAGAATTAAAGAAACCAATGTCATAATAAAACATTGTAAAAAAACCCTAATAATGAAAATGGTTATGTTCTCTATTCAAGAAAATAATAATTTGCAGAAAGTAGAGAATAGTCCTTTTTCACAGCAGACATTTTGATATGTCATAGCAGGAAAAGCCCAGTTGTGAGCCATTACATTTAGGTGTCCCATGTTCGAGGGTCCAGCTATTATACATGCTGGCTCACTGGCATGGGTACTTGAAGGAATGGAGCCATTATTAATCTTATTAATCACACAATGTTATTAGTTTCACCTGTGCTAATAACTTGTCAAAATGTTTTGATATTTAATATTTCGATTGGATCAGCCTTTGAATTCTGATCAGATCAGTCATTAAATTCCTGACAGACTAGACTTGGATAGTGAGTTCAGAAAAAAAATTTCTGTGCCCATTTCAGGGGGCATTTCCAAAAATCGGAAATGCAAAGAGCAGAGATGGAAATCAGAAATTTACCTGCTCTTTGTTACCGCTGGCTGCCAATGTGAGCACATGCAGACAAACAGGAAGGAATGTTTAATTTAAAGGGGATCGTAAATGGATCACTATACAAGAAAGCCACCTCAGACTTTTATCTCCGTTGGCTCTTGTGTGACCTTTCATACTGCATTTTTTTATGTACAGCTGGACTAACTTTGAAGCCTGCTGAGTCGCAGGACAGTGCTCTTACCTCAGATAATCTGTCCTGAATCTTCCATAAACCTCATTTTATTAGCTCATACACAAGGATCATCCACGTGGAATTAGAGTGAAAAAATTTTAACCATGACAATTTAACTTCCTTCAGATGTTCTGACAGGAAATCACATTGCGCAAAACACAGCCTGCAGTTGCTGTACATGACTGCATGTGATACATAATTAGCAAAATTTACTCTGAAAACTGCAGGTACTTCGTCAATATTTCGCTGTCTTTCCCTAATTGTTAGCGCTGTATCAGAGCCACCGGCGGGGGGTTAGGCAGGTGATCCCTGACGGGGGTGGAGCTGGTCCTGCTTCACACAAAATCAATTCTGGCCTTTGGTGTTGGCAAGCCAGCAGGGTTGGGGGCAAGGAGGGGGAACACATGTCTGACACCTCCTGACTTTTTCATGAGGTACTGTTTGAAGTTTTAAGCCCCCACAGAGGATTCTTGGGGCGATGAATATAAAAGGGGGTGCAGCTTAAAGCTCAGGCATATTATCATCAATGAAGGCCGTTACCCAGTTTGATGAGGAAAGTCAAATATTTTTATTTTTATTTTCCACCACCTTTAATTTTTATGACCTGGAAGGATAACTAACAATATTACACCCGCCAAAATCTAATTTATGTGAATGCTTCTTCAATGATGGCAAGTATTTTCTTTTATGATGGACGTGCCTTCATTATAAGCTCCTCTTAAGTCGTCCTTGTCTGGAGTGGTTCTGTTCTTTCTCTGTTCACGCGCTGTGGTGGGCACAAAGAAGAGGAGCATGACCTCAAAGCATCTTTTGTTGCAGAGGCAGTGGAGGGTGGTGGCTGTGATTCATGTGATGGGGTGAGGAGGTGTGGTAGGTACTGAGGAGGGTGGGCCGACAATGACAAGCTCGAGTTCTGCAGTCCTGGTGGTCCTGTCTTTCAGCTGTCCTCATAATAACCCTGCCCTGCACGTCTTTGCAAAATGTCGGCTAGTAACATGTTTGTCTCCAACCATCAGAGTTTGACGTGTATTTTAATGATTGAAGTCTCGCCTCTTACATACCGCTTGGAACTGTTACAGTTAATTACCTCTGGCAAGCAGGAGACATTTTCAGTGCTGTTAGTCTGTGTGTTTCTAAAGACATCTCAAAAAAAGCAATCCAAAGATTCACAGTCTTTGGTATAGATCTGGGTCAGAGAGATTCACTGTGGCCATTTATAATGCACTTTACTTTTTGGTGCATTACTTTTTTAAGCACAGAAAAAATGTGTTTTTTTCCCAAATAGGAATAACTGTACAACTTTCTTGTAAGGTACCCTTTATAAAGGGTTTATATCTTGTAATTAATGGCTTTATTAAGAGATGATAAATTCAAACTACTTTTGGGTGTTGGTCTTCCTTCAGCAGGACATTAGCTTTGTCTTATTTGTCTTATTGACATTCATAAATACAGATGACCTACTAACTTTTGTGGGTGGCTTATTAGAAAGGGAGAAACTCTTGATCCTTTATTAATGATTTATTAACACTAATAACTATGGGTCTGATGTTACAGGTTATAAACCCTTTTATAAAGGATGACTTAGACCTGTAGGACACATCTGTTACACCAAGACAGAATTCATGCCATTTATACCATGTAAGCCATTTTTTGCCCAGTTCTCTTAAAAGTATTTATTTATTTCAGTGTTCAAATTTAAATGTGGTCATGTACAAGATTGAAATGTCCTGCTATTACCAGACAGTATGATTCTAAAAGTTATGGCAGTCATCAGGGTTTTTACTTGCCTGTTATATAAGCCATAATAAAAATGATCATAAAAAAGAGAGACTTGTACATTCTGAGTGGTTTCTAGTTTTGTTTATTGATGAAAACACATGCAATATTTGTTTTGCTCATTGTATTTGTCTTTTAACCTCACAGTAATTGACAAACATTACATTCAACAGGGCACCAAATCCAAAGAAGTGTCATTTGCTGACTTCCTCTAACAGATGCTGGTGCTCGTCTCGTGGAAGTGCAATGTCCTGGATCTGGTGGCGCTGCCATATAACTGCTGTATAAATAGATTCCTATGACAGAGCCATTCATCTCCAGCCATGAAAACATCAACATTAAAAGACAGCTCGCCGAGACCTCTGTGCTTGTTAGGGCAAGATCAGCAGTCCAGATGCCCAAGATGTAAACTCGTGAAGGGAAGATTAATTTATCTGTCATCCCTGCCTTTGACAGGAGTTATAAATCTGATTTAGCTGTTGAGCAGGGGCCATGAAGAAGGGCAGTTGGACATTAAGATTTCAAAGGAGTGATATCAAGAAGACTAACTCATGACTCACGGCCTGCCACAAACGGGTCAAAAGTTCTTGTGGGATGTAGCGTGCATGTGGTGTGATGTTTTGCAATTTTGGGAAAAAAAAAAAAAAAGGTTCCGCTCGTCTCTCTTTCCCTGTATTATTTTCAAAATGGCGGCAATCATGTGAGGCGCCTCGGACAAAAAGCGGGCTAAGGGTGTCAAAGGAGCTATTTACTGGTAGATGGATGGGAACAGGCGATACGAGGTGGTCACATCCTGTGACCATCTGCACGGGAGTCATGCTAGTTATTCAGATCGGACACAAATGCTCGGGTATAACATGAGCCTCTATGCAGATATTTGGATGCATGACAAAATGTTTAGTGCACCACTTCACGGAATGTCAAGCGGATACTGACGTGCCAGTGTTTTCTACAAGTTCATTCGTGTTTTTCACGTAATAGCTGCTTTGTTTGAATCTGAACTCTCAGTATTTGTCTTTTCATGAACTTAACTTTACCCTCTTCAGAACTTCTGATTTGTCGATGTGAGCTAAGTATTTCTGATTTTGTGAAATTAACTTCATCCTCTTTAGAGCCTTTAATTTTAAGCCATATAGGTTCTGGCAATGTCAGCGTTATCGTGTGTTTGGGCATTTATTTCCTTTTTTCTTGCGAGACTAAACCTATCAGAGGGTTAGAGAAACTCCGAGGCATTTGCTGGCGCTGAAATCACTCTGTGCATAACACACTGCTTTAAGATGCTTAAGGTGGGGATAAAGTGCCATACCACATTAAACAGCTAAATGACCTGATCACAGCGATGTGTAGGTGTAGTGTGGGTGGTGGGAGGGGCGACACATGATGATGAATCTCTTCCTTTGAAGCCTGTTTTCTTTTCAGCGTGTCTGTGTTGCTTTCACTCAGATGAAACCACATTCTTTGTATGGTAAACAAGACGCTTTTGTGACGGGAACAAAGAGAATAGAGGTTTTTAAGGGGGTCCTTTGTTACTACATATGGATGTCAACTGGAAGGACACTGAATACACTCAGCAGTTTTACATAGTTGTGTAACAGAGAGTGGCGGAAAAAATACTGTACTCTTGAAGTACTTGTACTCTACTTGAGTATTTCCTTTGCATACTTTTGTAAATGTATTCTTTTTTTCTTCATTTCAGATGCAAATATTGACTTATACTCCATTACATTTATTTTACAGCTTTTGCAGATTCAGATTATGAATACAAAATATAAGTAACGAATGAATTTTGGTGTATTATAATTACTTTAACTATCTGGACATATACTGTGTAAAGTAGATCAAATTTACTTGAGTAAAAGATCTGCGTTCTTCTTCCACCACTGCTGTATTACGACTGCCATTAATGGATATAGGAAAGGTGACGTTCATTGCTTGTGAATTTGTAAATGGAAGATTTCGACTTTCAAAAGTTCCACAGTGTTGCTTCAGGGAAAATTCTGAATGCAGGACACCAACACGTAGGTTTCATGTAATGGAGCATTTTAATTTTACATAAGGAAATGCTTTGAATACTTAATAAATCACTAGTCCGCTGCATTTTTAATCCTCACTACCTGTTAATAAAGTAAATTTCAGTGGTCTCCTCTCCCCAGTAAATTCCCATACATTACAGTACAAAGTAAGTCATAAGATACCGCTGACTTCAGTGAACCTAATTACATTAATGATGGCATCAATTACTCCACTGGTGTGGTTTGGCCACTGTGGTGCACTTCTTCCCAGAGCTGTGGCACAGAGGACAGTGGGAATTTTGACATGTCAAAGCTTCCAGGGCCAGAAGCAGGATTAATGGCTGCCTGCCTGCATCCAAGGTCCTTCAGCAGTAATTGCAAGCAGAATCTGACTCTATGATCTAAGCAGCGGTATGCAACATGCCAAAACAGCCTCCCTTTGACAGATTGTCTTCCTGCAGTAATAACTTAAACACGTTCGTTCTCTCAAATTAGGCAGCGCACGCCTCCCACACCACAAGACGGAAGCAACGACTTCTTTCCACCTCCTCTGAATATACATCCTAGCATACATTTCCCTGCTTTGACAGATCTGAGTTGAAATCGCTTTCTAGTTCACAAAATCTGCTTTTGTTGGCTGCATCGCTCCACCTGCAGTTGACAAGTGTTGGGATTAAAGTTTTTGAATAAAAGATGTAATATTCATCTCTAGCAGCTTTGCAGAGCAGACCTAATGAAATGCTTTCCAGAGTCACGCCACACACGTCTTCAGGGCAGTCTCACTGTTTTAGCTGCTCTGCTACGTTAGCCTCCAGGCCTGTGCAGGAATAAATCCCACTGTGCTTCTCTCTCTCTCTCATTCTCTCAGTTGATAGTTTGTGTCCAGCCTCAGGACAGAGGGACTCCTATGTGCTGCTCTGTGGTGGGTTGTGTTCTCTGGAGCAGTTAAAAGCCTGGCAGCTCCACCCCATGACTGTCCAAACACAGTTGACTCTGGGCATCCACATCAAACAGAGCTCTCTGCGAAGCCCTTTGGAAAGTTAACCACGGGGTGCTGAGCTTATTTATTTATTTTCCACATATAAAAATCCTTTGGCTTTAAATTCTTTTTTTTTTTTCTTTTTTTTTTTCAAGCAGAATTTACTCATTAGTGTTTGTAATTGACGGGACAAAACTGCATTTCAAGAGCGGTTTTGACACTGCACCCGGTTCTACTCAGCTCTTCTGGATCGAGTCGAAAGCGAGATTCAGAGCGAGTAACAAGAAAAGACAAGTTAATGAAAGATCCTTTCAGTCTGCTGCTCAGCGCCACTCACAACGGACATGTCAGAGCGAAATGAACTTTCCCGGCAATGTGTGTTTTAGAGCGCACGCACTGCAATCACTAATTCATCCTGCCTTGTGATCCCCTGACGTTGACATTCGAGGGTAGATGCTATGTGAAAATGTAAATAAACTTTAGAGGAGCTTTGGGTCAGTGTGGGATGAAATTTATAGTTTTGGCATTTACTCTGCAGTCATCATTCATCCCCCTGTCGAGAGCAGAGGCCTTGATCAGCAGAGCCTCCGTTGGCCCTCAGATGACCCGCAGCCTATCTGACCAGCTGTGGTTCAGATGCCTCAGTCTGAGATGTTCACATTACTGTAATAACTGAAACTATTAACCCCTTCTGTTCTGCAGCAGCTCCAACAAGACATCAGCTCTTTGTCTTGTTCCTGTATTGGCAGGAAATACTTGAGAATGATTACTTAAAGGTTTTGGAATAAACCTTAAAGGCACACAAACACACACACACACACACACACACACACACACACACGATAAATTTTCCAAATTTCATTTTTTGGAAATTTTATTTTTAACTAAAATTGTATTCACTTCTGTTATTGTGGTGGGTTGGCAGAAGTCTCAGAGGCTGATATCTCGAAGCTGTGGCACATAAAACAAAACTATCTACTGTGATCTTATGATTTTGGTGAGCCAACCCTTCAAAGAAAAAATAAGATGCAACCTAGATTATAATGGATTTGGCTGCTGCTCTGAACTCTGCAGGGTACGTGCACTTTGAAACCAAGAGTACAGCCCTGTAAAAGCCAAATCAAACCCTAATAATGGGAAGGTGGCCTTCAAGCAAAGTGCCAATTATTTTAAATTGCTCTATTAACGGTGGCAATCATAACTGTCATGTTTGCATTTGGACGTAACAGCTCGCTTCTGGTGGTTGGAGTTCATGTGGGTGGAACTGCAGTGTAATAAACACATGCAGTTTTACATAACCTCACGAAGCAAATGATTTTGTTTGCTGACTGCTTGCCGTAACACATAACTGACTGACAACAGGAAAGCTCCATATTTTCTCACTTCAGCTGAGAGGACAAAGCCTCGCTCTGTTTTTCCTCCTTTTAACAGGTGAGCGCTCCAGCTATTAATTTGTGTAGGGCCACCTACTTTAATTGGCCTTAATCTGGAGTGAGTGGCTTTGATCTCTCTGACAGTTTGACTGCATTAGCACGAGTGTGCAGGCTAATCCTTTGCGTAGCTTGTTCTTTTGACGCAGCCAGAGGCCTGTCCAACGATAATATGTCAGCTGAGGGATAAGCCCTCATCAAACAACCAGGTCTAAGCTTCTGGAAAATGGGGGTTGAAGGGCCACCATCATGCTGTGCTTCAAACAAAGATAGAGACGTAAACCAACTCTGGCTTGCACCGTGTAACTCTTGGTTCAAACCTCAAGAGGGACATTTTTAAGGTTTTCAAGGTTTCGTGTCCTTTTTACGCAAACTTGTTGCGTTTCACCGTCTCCCATCCTGTGACTGCACACTTCCTGCTCTGTGATCAACACTATTACATGGTCTTCTAACCTCGAGCGAGTGCTGGGTGTTACAATGAATTCAGTATTTCCATCATCCAACCACTGTTGATACAAACTGCATGCATGATCCACATGTCCAAACAGTGGCTTTATCTGTTCTGTGTCATCTTATTAGAAAGCAACAAGCGTATGAAGTGTTTGTCCTGAACTTGAGCTGAACTCTCATGAATTGTGATAACCATCTCACAGTCAACAATATCTGCTTTCAGGAAAGGAATAGAGAGATAGTGTTTGAAAGGGAGAAAATAGCAGCACTTGTGCTTCCCGAGTGATTATATCACACATCATGGTGATTTACTTATCACGACTGGCATATCTTGTCTTCAGTGGATCTGTTGTTTTTCTGTTCTGTAATGGAGGAGTGTTAGCTAAGCGTTCTTCAGGATTGCATGTGAAGAGGCCAAATATACTTAAAACTAATTCAGGAGGACAGTTAGAAAGCAAATGGGTTCACAAATATTATTATGTTCATAAATCAATGTTAAATTCATTGTTTTTCCCACTTTTACTGCCTGTAAGTTGAGTTTTTGCTAAGCACTGACATTTATTGGGTCTGTTTCTTGTTGGCTGAGAATATGTTGTTCAGGCCTCGAGTAAAGAATACAAAGACTTTTTTTTAAATTCAAAACAGACTTTCCCAGTTCTTTCATAATACATTTTACTTTGAAGGCCTTGAGCTGAGTCAAATGTGTGTTTTTGAAAACACCCCATTTGAATTTATAGTCCAAACTATAAGATAGCCACAGGATATGAATTAATTTCCCCCAAAATTAAAGTGTAGATTCATGTTTGTCCTTCTTCTTGATTGTCATCTAGTGACCCCTTAGACGGTCCCTGAACAACTGCTTTAAGAGATGGTTGAAATCCATTACAAAAGCTAAACTTATAAAATGAGTTCGTTTACATTGGTATATTTACATTTGTATTTATGCAAATACAATGAAATATAGATGAATTCAGAAAAATACTTTTTGTGTATTATATTCAATGTGTAGCCTGCCCTACCCAAAACTTCTCAGCTCACTGCCTTGACACACTGGAGGCCACCTGTAAGTTTTCATCTGGTTTCATTTGTATTTGGGGCCATTTGGCCGATCTGTCATCCATCAGGAAATAGCAGAAATATTCCGTACACCAGGGACACCATTGGAAGGTGACTCGCCAGTCATGGGCACAAGGTAAAGATTAATCAAACGTTATGTGTACTATCACCAGCTGGCAGCACCAGCCTCTAAGCTTTTGAGTGAGTAAGTCCACAGAGAGGCCTGTGGCACAGCTGAGTTTGTCTTGTAAAAGTGCAGCTGTCCAAGACATGACAGCTACAGCATTAGCAGGGTCATTAAGAGGTGTAGAACATTTCCAAGGAAACCATTTGAAAAATGACAACCCCCGGCACTGCTGAGATATTAATTATACGCAGCAGCCATGGAAAATAAGCGAAAACAGTTGGTAAGACAAAAGACGCCTTGTGTTCTCACAAGATGCCATGTTTGTGCATCAAGCATTTAATAAGCAATAAAAAGAAGCAGGGAAGAGGGGAAAAGCTAAATTTTAACTATTGCCAACAGCCAACATTTTTGAAACACGGATGGCTGGAGTAATGACTAATTACCTATTGGCTCATTTTCTAAAATTAAACAAGAACTCAGTACAAGAATTAGAGATGATTCCTGAGGAGAGCAGTTTTAAAGCAGCCTTTCACCAAACAATTTTTCTCTCAGGAAAAAGAAAATAGAGTATATGCAAAATAAATTTCTCCTGGGAGTGTGTCACTGCAGAAACCCACTGTAATGTTTGATCATGTACAAGTCTAAAAAAATCTCATATTACAGAAAATTATACTGTCAGTAAACAAACCTAAACAAAGCTTTGTTGTAGAGAATCATTGCTGCTGTGTGTAAGAAAATTATGGGCTTGGGTTCAAATTTGCAGCCATTTAAAAAAAAATAAATAAAAAAAAAAATCAAACTTCACCCATTTACAGCGATAACAAATTCCAACATGACTACTCAGTAACCTGGTGATAACCTGTTAAAAAGCAGAGGAGTCTGGATGCTGGAGTTGCACAACTTCCTTTTAGTCAGTCTTGGTGTTGACCTTCCCCTGACGCCTAATTCTTCTGATGTCATTTGCTGTTTTCAGCAAGCAACACAACACAACATGGTTGTCATGCATAACTTATACAAGAACTGCTCAGGTGTGCAAGTTGTAAAGTTGAGGCACGGGTTTTGGGTAAAATATGACTCATTTTGTCATAAATCAACCTCATGGAGCAGCTCTCAACACGTTTAGCAATGTTATAAAGGACGAGAAGTGGAGGTCAGGAGGAAGCTGAACTTGTTTTGGCCCTGAAGAGGGTGCACAGAATGGAGATTAAACTTTTTACATACTGTATGGGATATTTCATCCCGTTATGCAGAAAGCAGTTTCATAATGACTAAATCTGCCTGTAGCGTTAATTGGGGATTAATTTGCTGTGTTTTCAGTAAGTTGAGGGCATTAACAAGGATCCAACAAGGTGCCTCCTAATTAAAACCACAAGTCCCTGAGAGTGTTATAATTCCCATAAGAATGTAGTCCATTAATTGGTCATAACTAAACCCTGTGTAGAGCTGATTGCAGTGATGGTGGTGAGCCTCGTCAGAGTAGTTTAAACTCTGAAACTATTGCGTATATAAGAGCTATTTCCTGTCCTCTTCTCAAGGGAATGAGGGGAACTGATGATGGCCACATAATGTCTATTCACAGAGTCTCATAAATAAAGAGCTGCCCCTGAGTGCAAACTATGTTTATTATAGCCGCCTGAACCTCCGTGCCAGCCCTTGGAGTTACTTATGCAGATAAATGCAGCACCATTCATCATCACTTCTATTCATAAATAGCCAATAACTCATCTCTCTCCATATGGAAGATTAGACCTTGGAAATGTGACTTAAGCACAGGAAGTATTCAGTTCATGAAAAACATGAGTGATCGCACACACACACACACACACACACACACACACACACACACACACACACACACACACACACACACACACACACACACACACCCATCTCCCCTTTACTCATTATATCTTATTCTACATGTCATTTCCCTGCTCAGCTATCATCTGCGTGGCCCATAAAGAATCATACGAGAAGCTTCTCGGTGGTATGCTGACTGGGAGCAGATGAGGTGGGTTTTTTTTTTTCTTTTTTTTTTCTTTCTTAGTGTGCTGGTTTGCAGAGAAGAGGCCACAGAGGTGCATAGACTGATGAGAAGGGATGATATATGTAGCGCCGGTGTCCCAGCTCTCCTCTGGCCCATTGTCATTAATCACGGCCATTAGGCTCCCCCTCCACCGCTGCTCGCCTTGTCTGCGCCCAGCCATCACAGCCTCCCTTTTGTCTCATATCCATAAAGCGAAAGGCCGTATACTTTCACCTCGCCTCTCACTGCAGAGATACAGGGATGCTAAAAAGGGCGCAAGCATGTGTTCTGGGGAATTAAAAGTTATAATTGATCTCATTATGACGAAGGATACGTTTTGTTACTCTGAAGCAGAGGTGCTTAATTCAGAAGTAGATTTCTTCTTCCACACTGATCCACAACCGTGATGTGATTTACTATTTTATCTTGGAAATAAGTCGAATTGTTTTAATCTCAGCTCCCACATTATCACCCTGTTGTCTCTGCGAGCTAATCAGCAGTCAGAGTCGCTCTCCTCTCCTCTGTGCAGTCTTCACATCGTTAAGTCCCCCCCCCCCACCATCCTTCGTGTCATCAAACCCAAGAGGTCTGATATGATAATATGTGTGAACTGAAATGTGAAAGCAATTCATATCACTTTCCAAGGGCTTTGAATGTTTGATTTGCATAACTAGAGAAAATGATATTAGATGGGCATATTGATTTAATTTCATCCTAGAGCGCTGTTAATTATGGTATCATAAAAGTGTCATCTCTTTATTATCGGGTTCAGAATGGGGGTTGATAGCTGGTGTTGGCGAAGTACTTGCATTGCTACGGGAAGGCTATCATCATGATATTGTTTAGCATAATTTTACATTATGAGGCTGGGTTACGATAGGGCAGACATAGCTTTTTTTTTTATCATCATCTCTCGATCAAACTCAAGATACGACTTTAAAGGATTAGCTGTATCTATTCTTACTTTGCTCTTTGATATTGGATGAATACGTCTTCTCAATGATCTGCTCTGAATGTTTTACATCTGCTTCACTTTGCATGCACCCCCTCCACCCCCACCCCAACCCCCCGTGTGCTGGCATCTTGATCTATATTCCATTTTTAACAGTGTTACATGTTGAACATCATACAGACCAGAAAAGGAGCTCATTCTTGCTTTCAAGTCAATGAGTAACATGTGTCTTGCATATGGCCTTTGTGTGTGTTTTCATATCATAAAGGCCACAGTCTGTATGGGATTATGGGATGCCTTTCCCCGTATGGCTGTCCATGCACATCCTTTTAGTAAACCCAGTAGTGGTGACTGGGAGGATGCTGAACAAATGAAGTATCCCCTCCTCTGCTTCCAGCTGAATTCAGATCTTTACAAATGGATTCCCTGAGTGCAATTTATCTAAATGAACAGTAATCATTATTGTAGATCTACCCCATCCTTAATGCTGGAGCACTATTGAGCAGATATCTCTTTAAACACAGCAAATAGGTGGTCTGGGCTGAAGGAAGGCTGAGTGCATTCATTACTTCTCGTCCCTCTTTTTTTCCTCAGGAACACAAAGCAGTGCATAATGTGCAATCTGATAAGTGTTCTCTTGCGCACGCCAGCCCCCGCCAGCCCCCCCCCCAACTCATCGTCCTATACATCACTGGCCGGCTCAGCTGTGGTTTGCGAGAGGAGAACTCTGGGATTGGTGTGGCTGAAGTTGATGAATAGGCCTGCGAGGGTGAGAAACTCCAGGGCCAAGCTGTAGGTCCATCCCCATGGCATGTGATGCTGATTGGCTTTGTCCTGTGCGGCCGCTCTGGAGAAGCGGACATTAAGATTAAGTGATGCTGTCGTGTCGGGGAGCAGTGCACTGCATCATCCTGGGGAAGAGACAGCTGCGGTGGTTAATCCTTCATCGCCAGGGGAGTGCTGCCAGAGCAGAGATATACAGCCAAAGATAACCCTCCATAACTTCTGCTAAAGATCAGAAACTTTGAGTTCGCATCCATCTGTCCTCAATCCTCACTTAAAAATGAGGAATGAGCAGAGGCAGAGCTGCAGACAGTGGAAAACAAATGGAGCAAATAACATCAAGATGAGGTGAATGTTTTAGTGAGAGGTAATCCCTCTTTAACTAACAGCGAGGAGAAACCGGTCATTGTGCAGCTCAAACTGTAGCTTCTGTGAGAGGAGGGAAAAGAAACAAGGGCAAACAAACAGAAACCCATTTACACAGCTTCTGCAATCGCTCTCATGTCAGTGGCCAACGGACACAAGTGTACTTTATCACACGTCCAGGGTTGTTAGAATTTCCAGTAGATGGAAAATCACATTTAAACAGAGAAAAAAGCCACTGAGAGCAGAGCCAAAGTGCTCTGTATTTATGTGTCTGCGTGTGGCATCAGCATATTTCAGATTGCTGGGGTTTGCATGTTTGTTGTTGGTTTGATGTAGCTGTCATGATGTGATGGATGAACACCATCATGTATAGAGTAAAAGGAGAGGTCTGAGCTGCGAGAGAAAGCCGACATGTTATACTGCCCGGGACTGGCCTGAAACGACATTACAGCAGGATCAGTCTCCTTCCATCCACTTCACCCTCTCCACCGCCAAAAGCCAGCCTGCTTGAACTTTACCGTTTACATTTTCATACCACTTGTGCTCTCACATTTTTTCTTTCTGAATATGGTAATTTCCTTGAGAAGGCCTCTGAGATCCTGTGGGATGATATATTTTGTATGGTGGAGGTATACCTGCAGAGAGCACTTGTGACAGTGACATATTAGTTACGGTGTCTCCTGGAATCTGATAACTTCAAATTTGCCACCTTGTTAAGTTTTGATTTATGTGATACCATTTCACTAAAGTAATTGGCCTGGCCTGTTGTAGAAAATAATCAGCCTCTCTGCAGAACAAATGCTGGGCCATGCTAATGAGGCAGCCCGAGTGCTGAACTGATGCTGCCGACTGACAGTTATTAATGATTGTTATGATATACAGACGAGTCAAGATTGGACGGAGTTGGGTGGAAAGAAAAAAAGTGACATTTAAAAAATACGGCATATTGGGAAGTACTAATGAAGTAATATACTGCTAGGAAAACAATCATGTGCGTTGTCAAGGCAATGTGTAATTACCCAACAGCCACCCTGGCTGGCTGTTTGGCAGGCAGGCTGGGGGGAGAGCTGAACAACCTGGCCGGTAATGGATAGAGCTCTGCTGGCAAGGGGCTAAAATGCACTAGGCAGTGACAGAGGTGTACAGATTGATGAATTAATTGGGTCTTTCTTGGGACATAAGGGGAACCGCTGCGGCATATGCTCGGCTTGTTACTTTGGAAAGTCTACTGACCCTGAAAGTGAAGCCATCCCACGCAGGGAGTTGTGGCTTTTTTTACTGCTCTTTTTCCTGAGGGTTTGGATTGCACACACTGGAGTGTAGTCAACGGCAATTTGTTGCAATTTTATAATAGTATCCTGTAAGTGGTGCTGAATAGGGCTTGGTCATAATTCAACACTATCAACTTTCAGTGAAATTATTATACTGACCATATGATTGTGTTATTCTACGCTTGTAAAAGTGAATGATTCAGAGGAATGAAACAGTTTGTTTTTTTTTTACATTTATGAAGATTCTTGTGTCATGTAACGCTGGAGTGTGGTTGGAAACAAATTTAATGAAATTCTTGCACACCAGAAAGTCTTACTGACAGATGTGTGCAAGAAATCCTGCACACTGCCGATCACTTGTACTCACTTTATTCACAACATTTTACAACAAGTATAATTTCTTTAAGGTTTCACCTGATGAAGGTGAAAGTGCAAGTGTTCAACAGTGTGAGATTTTTTGGTTTCACTTGTGATTTGCTATAAATTTTCCATATCCATCAGACAACATCCTCATATTGTAATAATGATTTGAACTGTGTTGCCCTCCCTTACAATGCAGAAACAACCAACTGACTAATGTATTAATCTATCTGACTGAATACTGATAATTGATCTGTTTAACAAAAATGCCAAACTTCTCCAATGTGAGGATTTGCTCCCTTTTGCTGTTTCATTTTTAGATATTGAATATCTTTGGGTTTTTAATGTTTTGTTGTACAAAACATGCAATTTAGAGACATCACCTTGGGCTCAGTGGTAGGTTTCAATTCAGTCAAACAAATAATTTTGACAGATTTATTCATAACAAAAATTAATTAAGCATGGCTTTGCAAAATAAGTAAAAAAGAAAAAAAGAAAAAGGTGTGCAAGGCAGCAGAAAGCCTGCCTTTAGCTGAACATTTAACTCGGTAGTAGGTGATATTTTTGAGATATTGAGTCCTTAAAACAGTCAGAAAAGCTGAATAGCAGTATACCAAAAATACCAAACACTACAATAGTGGATCAAAGAGTCCCATAAATGACATCACCATCCTCCTGACCTCCATCATCCACCCGCAGCCACTTGCAGAGGTCTGCACATAGTTGCCATTTAATCACAGCGCTGCGACACCCCTCTGTCAAACCTCTCAAACATTCTTACTTAGCACTGACTCCCGCTGAGTGAGAATGAAAGTTCTCACAGCTGCTAACTGTCACTGTGGTCTTACTTCAGCAAGTGCCCATTGGCTGCGATCGCTCCCCCTCGCTCATCTCCCATCAAGCCAGTGCATTAGGGCCGACTGCCGACCGCATCAGTGGGCCTCCTCGGCCCGCAGAGAGTCCCAGGCCCATCACTGCAAATTAAACCAGAGGCTCTGGTAGTGGTGCTGCTTTCGGTGCCACTGAGCATTACACTGATGCAAATGCTGAGGATCTTTGTCAGCTATTATTTCAATACATGAATGTGTGGTGCCTTGTCCATCCCAGTTTCTCTGAAGCTCACGTACCCTCCTCCTCCTCCTACTTGGAACAATTCCCCTTTGAAGTAAAGGAACAAGTTCTTGGATATTGATAGTTAATTAACCTCATTTTCTCATATTGGTTCTATATGAAGGTTTCTGTTTGTCATCTCACGGTCCGCCAAGGATGCAGCCCTTTAGAAACTTAATAATAGATCAGTTTTAATCAGCATCTGGATCAGTGCCTGCATTATAGGTAAAAAGACATTTAAATTTTTCAATTAACTGTTGTTTCAACTTCATTCAACAGACCTTCACTGTCATTGTGAAAGGAGAAGAGTAGTAATAGCTGTCAAAGTAGGTCCTATATACAAGTGGAAATATATTCATTTAAGCCTAATGAATGGTAACTTGCCTGGCTTTAACCTACACTTTTAAATGTTTTTGTTTTGTTTTTATTCAGCTCAGCTGTTTGTTAGAAACATTTTCTTAAATATCCTGACTTTGCAGTGTTTTGAAACACTTCTTGGATCTGCCCCAAAAACAAATCACTTCATGTCTGGCCCACAGCCCAACTTTGCACCACATTTCACTGCAATCTGTTAAGTGTTTGAAATAAACTGAGAAGAAATGACTGAAAAACATAACCTCTTTGATTTGATGGGTCAATATTTCTAGGTGTTGTGTCTTCCAGTTCATGATATGTCTTTATATGCATCCCTCCTGTTTTGGGACGCCTGAGAAGAGATGTACTCTGCACTTCCCTCCTTCTCTTCCACTGCCCTCTCCATCACCCTCCCACTTCCCTCTGCTCAATCTTTACACTTATCAGAAGAGACAGGTGAGTTAGTGCGCGCTCAACTTCAAACTGGCGTAATTGTTTTTCATACGGAATGAGATCCGCAGACTAGACATGGATTGTAGAGGAACAACAGGACTGATTAGCAAGGGTTAGATTTGCTTGCTGGACCATTTTGACACCTGTCTCCCCGCTTTCCCTGGAAGCTGGACCTGATCCCTCTATACTGTCAGTCACACTGGTGGGCAGAGAGAGAGGAGAGTAGGTGAGATAATGGACTGAATAACAGTGGGAGACTTTTCGCCTTTCAGTCAGGACCGTAATCACAGCTTGTCTTGAAAGTTCCTGTGATGGAGCTATTATACAGTACTCGTGTTATCTATGGCTCATATTCTGGAGACAATAAAGCTTGGGAGCAATTAAGTCCAGTGACTTTTCTATTCCATTACTGTAGTCATTGACGTAATGCTATTTTTAGATGGATTGTGCAGCGTCAATGAGGTATAAAGTTTGTTCCATTAATGCACTCCCATCATACATCACAAGCTATTACAGTGTTTTAACAACATTAATATTAGGCTTATTTAAAAGTACATTGAATAGCTGTGTGCCCTTATGGTCTGGAAAACTAATGTACAGTATTCAAAATATGCATCCCATCTGGCTGCATCCTGTTTACAGAACGCAGTGGCAGCTTGGGGTTATTAATCATGTTTGTCTTAATTACCCAGCATAGCTGCTCCATCCCCAACTCTGCATTTGACCTTTTTTCTGGATCCTTTCAAACCATTAATCATGCAAAGATCAACGCCAGCCAAATAAGAGTAGATTGCATTGCATTGCCTCAGCTCCGTGTGGAGGCACACAGTCCACTTGGAAAGTAACTTATGTATAATTATCTGCAACTATGAACTATCAGCACAGCTGCTTTCTTTTTCACCATTTGCATTTAAAAAAGTAGAGTTAAGAAAAGTTTCACGGTAGAAACTAAGTTGCTGTATGGGGTAATAAAAAAGTCTTCCTGTTCTGTAAGCTAAACATAGCGGTCTTCGTGCGCCTTGCTCGCTAATGTGTCTTGATTTTTGAGAATTAACGAGCGTTGACACTTTCAGAGACAAACAGTTCTTTCTCCAGGTAGACACCGTTCCTGTTTTCTTGCCATATGGCCTGGAGCAGAGTTGCTCCTAATCTTAATCTGACAGGTAAATGAGAGTGTGTGTGTGGTCTATCTGTTGACGAGGGACAGTTTAGTCCTGTGGGCTTCAATGTCCTTGCCAGAAAGTCAATACAGTTTGCTGAGAAGTCTTAACCCAGGCCGATATTTCTTTGTCGCCACCAGCCTGAAGAATGAGATATATGCTGCCTTTGAACAAATCACAGAGCAACCACTGAGAACACATGCGTGACGAACAGCAATCAGAAGGTTGTTTTTGTTTCAGTAAAGTGAATTTAATTGGAAAACTTGCATCTGATGACCTCGGAAGGTGATCTGCTGATTTTTTTCTTAACCCCTGCTGGCAATTGTTTTCAGTGAAAGTTGTGTCATTTATCATTCAAGTCAACCGAGCAGTGGCTGAAATTTGCATCACACTGTGCGGCGCTGTGATATGGAGGAGAACTCCCTCTTCCACTCCTCCTCACCTCCAGTCAGTTAAACAGATGAACTATTTCAGGACAGAGATTAAACAGTAACTGCGGGTGCCACAGCACTATGTGAATGGGGCCTGACAGACATTTTATCAGTAAACCAATTAACATGATTTATGGTTGGGGGTAACCATGAGACTTGCCCATAAATACAAAGGGCTGGCTGAGCAGCTCCCTCTAAAGCGAGATGTTATCAGACTCTTCTCCATTCCGCTTTGCTGGCATGGAGTCAGCATGCATTTGTAAATGCAGCTACTGTGCATGGAGCCCCCCCCCCTCCTGCCTTCCAGTGGGTCAGGAGTTCAAAGCCCAGCCTGAAGAGTTGAAGAGTCGGGCGTGAACTCCCGACCTCCTTAATGTAACAGGGTGAGCAGTGGAAAACCGGTTCTTATCAAGCTTCTCCCACCCAGGCGCTCTGCTCTGTCCATCCCATCAGATCCAACATGGAAATAATTGGAATTCCTGCTATTGTGGTGAAGTAATTTCAAGATACCCCTCACAGGATGGTTTAGGAGATCATTATCCCTTAAGATTTCAATGACTTATCTAAATTCTATGAGAAAAACTCGGCAGCTGACTCATCTGTCAAGTGGCCAACACGTGGTTCAGTGCACCAAATACTCACTCTGTTGCTGTGTGGAATTTGGGCCTTTCCTGTGAGTTCAGGTGCTCTGTTTGCCCAGGAGAGATTTACTGTTTCCCAAAAACACGTTAATTGGGCTCTGTCTTTTTCTGGGTGATGTACTGTTTTAACTCACGCAGTCAGAAGTCTTTAACATGAGCTCACCTCAGGTCTAGGTGGTATATTTTGACAATAAACAAAACCTGACTGACTGTATCACCACACTCTCTTAGATTTGGATTGGAATAGATAAGGTTTACATAGATTGATGTAAGAAAAAATCAAATTGCTTGTTTTGTCTGACCAAAAGTCTAAAACCTAAAGATATTCCACTCGCTGAACAGTGAGGGATATAGTCAAAAGCTTCGGTAAAAAGCTTGTGATTGAGCCTAAAGTTAAGAGCATTTGTACTCAAGGTCAACACTTGAATATCAGTTTTCAAGATATTCAGTTTGCAGTGATGTAAAACACTGGGAAAGCAGCAAAGACCCACAGAAGCTACAGCTACACCTAATGTTTTGGCATTTTAAGCCACTTTCGCTACATGGTTCTGGAGATGGCAATGTCACTCAGTTGGATGGTCCCATCGTTTTGATCCTCACAGAAATATTGAAATATCTCGACAATAACTGGAGGTACCTTTTCGTCTAGCACCACCATTGTTTTGAGTGAAATGTCAACAAATGCCACAATTGATTTTCTGTCGACTGACTAACTGATTAATCTTATCATTTCAGTATTAATTTAGATAATGGAGAACTATAAATTGCACATATTGAGTTTATTTGCTCAGACACACATTAAACTTATGTCCCATCTTTTCCCACCTCCTACACTGTGGGTAGTGTACTTAGGCTTATAAATGATCTGGTGATAGATTCATAGCCTTGTGTGTGTATGTATCTGCGTCTTGATGGTGACAGTCTGTGTTACAAGACAAAGCAATGATGAGCTTCTTATTCCCTCTCAGTGATCAGTGTGATCAAGTGCTCATGATTAATCATGGCCGAGTGATTCTATGATTAATGTTTATACAATCCCTAAAGGATGTGCAGGACATACTCTCACATCCTTCAGCGTGTTTACAGTCTTACACCTATTATGAGGGAAGATGGAGAGCTCCATTTACAGTTCACTAGCCTTTGTGACGGCGGGCTCTCATCTGCATTTCATTTCCTTTTTAACACTTCAAGTGATCTACAAATGTCATAATAAAACATGCCCATGAAGTCTTCAGGCTCGGCTTTTGAGAGAACAACGCTCTTTGATTTAGTCGAGGGCGTTCCACTCTCATTCCTGTTTTTACGAGCCCTTTTAATTTTTATTGAAGGACGGTGCAAAGTAAATGGTTCCTCATCTAAGGAAGATTAAATGGTCTTATACAATTTACAGAAACACGAGGGCACGAGGGACAAAGGCCTGAATGAGCTTTACAGCACATGTCCTCTAAATAATGTGAAGGGAGGTGGAGGCGCAGAGGGAGACGAGCTGTGAGGAGGATGTGTTTCTCTGCAGACACATGTAAATCAATTTATATTGATCCAAACAATACAGCCAGCAGCTCTGCACATCCATTGATTAAACAATTAGATAACTGCTGGATCTCTCCAAATAGAAAATTATATTTGATTTTGCTAAAACCTGACAGTCTGACAATCTACCCTCAGAGCTGCTTGATGATGATGATCTATGCTCTTTTGGATGGAGAAATGTTGAATCCCCATTATTTTATTAATTAATTTATTTTAAATTGTAAGATTTATAGATACAGCATTAAAAAAAATTATCATTGTCATTCTTTAACTACCCCTCCAATGTATTTTCTGTTTAGTTGTAGAACATAAAGTGATTTTCAGGTTGTTAAAACCATCAGAAACAATGTAGAAGAGAAGACCTCAGTGTGCTTAGTAGCAGCTACAGCCCTGGTTACTTGGATAAAAATATGACAATCTTATGGTTATGATATAGATTAAATTGCTTCACTGTATGTAATGTATTTAAAATTAGCTCTGCTTCAACCAACTACAACATTAAAATGGCGTTTACATGTCACTGCATTAGTTACAGAAATCATGTAATGCAATGATGTAATGTTCTGAAAGGGGTCCCATTTTTACTTAGGTAAAGGATCTGAATACACATTCCTCCTCTGGAAATTCACAGTGGAGCCATATTAAATCCATCTAATATTGTGGATATCATAATGTTTATTACCATGGTGATTGCTGAAGAGCATAACATTTTGTGTTTCTATTGTACTCCGCCGCACCCTCTCATATTTTTCAGATCTTTGGCTGCTGTGTACCTTTCTTTTTCTTTTTTCTTTTTTTTTTTCCAATGTGTCTTTCAGGGTTTCAGAGGGCCAGTAAACCATGGCTTTCAATTCCCCTGCTCTGGTGTTTTCACTCAGGAATAGGAGTGATGAGCAAACGCTTTCAGACTCAATCCTTGAGCAAAGGGCTGTGCTGACAGGGATTATTATTTATTTGTCATGGTGGATGTAATAAGCTGTAGATACAGGATGGAGGGCCTGTGATTTATTGCTCTGTCGACCGCCACTAGCAGGACGTGCGCTCTAGCGTGCAGGATGAATACCGCACTGTCAGTTCTGTCCATCCGTCACCATCACCTCTCCCTGCCGCTGCCTTTCTCGCACACCCTCCCATTTCATGCCACAATACATAAACAATCTTTCATTATTTTGATACCTCCCTCTCTGTATTTGTTTCCTGCCCGTAACCCGAGGCCTCGGTTTTATGTGTCCCATTATTTTGATGCACTAGCTTGAGTTGTGCACCTTGGAATTATTGTTAAAAGGTTGACGTTTCCATCGACTTCATCGTTATTAGAATCAGACCTGTTTCTGTTCATGTTTTGGTGTTTTCCAGACTCTTATTTTCACATTTTGAGCAATTGAATTAAGGTTTTTTCCACACAAAAATAAGCTTCTTTTCCCTCAAAGATGGGCTTTGTAATACCACATTTCACAGTTACACACATGCAACATGCCTCCCTGTTGTGAACTGGCACTGGTCACTGGGAAGGTTGTACTCCATATAATTGTGGCCGTATTTTGCTGCTGCTCTTAATGTTATTGAGCCGCATCTCACAGAACGAGTGACTCTCCTGCCTCTTGGTAGGTCATGTAATCTTGTTAAAAGCCTTCATGGTTTTAGGATTATGTTATTGAAATGTCACTTAATTGGATAAACATTTTTCATGCCGTAAACACGCAGCACTAGGTTCTGTTTAGTCGCCGTGGATATTGTTTACATGGCAGGGGGATTTGCTTAAGTGGAACTGACTCTGTAAACAGCAGCTCCCACTAGAGGCTTTATGTGAAAAGCAGGCTGAGAGTGAGGCATCGGGGAAAACACTTAGCCCACATATCAGAGCTGCGGACATGTGCTTGGCGAGAGGGAGCGAGCACGTTGGTGACAGCGCTTAATTAATATGAGGAATTGCCTTTGTGTCAGGGTAAACGACTTGAGCAGGAGCCGCTTTGTTGTTTAAGCCCACTCAGCTGAGTGTTCGGTGGGGGATTTTTTTTTTTATTTTTGTGTGTGTGAGTGGAGTAAGCTGTAATCTGCAAATAACACTACACCCCTGCATGGGAAGCACCGGGCACGTTACAGCAGCCAAATATTCTTTCCCTGGATCAGACTTTGTATCAATCCTTCCTCTTTTTCTTTCTTCACTTCCTTTTCTCTCCAGGCCCTCAGATGTCATTTACCACAACTCAGCTTGGTATCTGTCTTATTTAAAGGCTCATTTTTCCTCAGCAAATTGTTATTTATGGACTTTTGTTTGTTCCTGGGCATCATTACTAACAATACAGTTAATAGCAATCATTTGTTATTTGGCATTGGTGCTGATGCTTGCAATGGGGGCAGTGAAGTGAGAATACTCATTTGGAGGTTGAGGAAAGTCTTGACGGGGCCCATTTATAACGAGATCATTTTGCAAAGTCCAACCTATTAATAACCCTCCATTGCAGTCTAATTAGTGCTCCCTGATGTAAACGAGTCTGAATCATGGAGTTGTGTGTGTTCCTCTGGTAAAGATCATTGTTAGTGTCATCCATGTTTCTTTTAAACGGCCTAACTGTAGAAACTAAATGCATTGGATCAGCCTTTTTCAGCTGTTTCTAGCATTCCTCATCATTTCTCCTAAATACCATTAATACAATAATGTTTGAAATGATATCACATATTTCTTAAACATTTTCCATCTCTTTCAACTTATTCAATTTTAAATTCAGGTTCAAGCTGGTGAAATGAGCTTTGAGTCCTACAAATCAAATCTCTTTTCTCCTCTTGTTTTTATTAACAAAGAACAAAACATGAAGGTGATTATTCAGTTAAGTGTTTTTGCTACTTAAACTAGAAAACTCACTTATTGTCATTCAGTGGTTTTAGCTTCTCAAATGTGAGTATTTGCTGCTTTTTTGAGTAACTTTGTTTTTTAAACATTTTATAGACCAAACCATGAATGGATGAATTAAACAGTGATCGACATGAGTGTCCTCGTAGCCGAAAGGAAATTCATGTATACTGCATCTGAGTGGCAGTGAGGGTCTGTACAGTTGTCCGTTCGCGGCCCAAAATTTGAGACTGCGCAGACTGTCTGCACGACGAGTGCACATACGGCAGAATAACAAACAGGACGTTTGTTTCATGCACCATATTTATGCACTGTATTTCACATGCTTGGTCACACACACACACAGTTTTATTTTTTGACTTGTTCATGTTGCTTGGTCAAAAACAAGTAACAAAGGAGTGTTCTTCTTGATGTTTGTAGGTGGCTGTCATGCTTTCTAGTGGGCATGTGTGCAATGTATCCATGTCCACACACACTGGATTGTCCAACTGCTCAAACTGGACTCCCTAGATTGAGTTTCATGTCTCACTGTTATCTGAAGCAACAGCCCCACCAGTTATCTCTACACTATTGACTAGCAAACAGAGGCAAAACCCCCTAAAAATTACCTGGGGAAAAAAAAAAAAAAAAATCCACAACCTGACTTACAATTGTTGTAAGCTAAACCTCGATTCATTCTGTGTGGATTCATAAAGGATTCAGATATGCTAAGCAGACTCAATACTAAATCTAGCTCTAATAAAATGCTATCAAACCCGAGCCCTATGTTCCACTTAGCTTTAGATGTCTAGAGCGAGACCACTGAAGCCTCCATGAGGAACAGCTGACTCCCTATCCCTCTTTCTCTTTCTCTCTCTCTGCAAAGTACAGTTGACTCGCTGCTTATCAAGCCTTAATTAGTGATACATTTTCTACCCGTGATGTCTATTGATGTATTTGAGAAGAAAAGGCAAATTGAGTTGTGGCCTGACCCGAGAGCCAATCCCTCTTGAAAATGTTCCCCCTCTTTACCTCCCTGCCTTTCTCAATCTCACCTCATTCCCTCTCCCCTCTCTCTCTCTCTCTCTCTCTCTCTCTCTCTCTCTCTCTCTCTCTCTCTCTCTCTCTCTCTCTCTCTCTCCTCCCTCTCTCTCTCTCCTTTTGCCATGCGAGGCCAGGAGTGGTCTGGAGAAATGAGGTGCAGCATTAGTGTTTTTTTGCTTGCCTGTGCAATAGAAAACACTGCACGTCAGGGGCCCCGTCAGCAGATCGGGGAGATGCAGATGGGAGGTGAAAAAGCTCCCCGGTGGCAGTCGGGCCCTGCTCGGATGTGATTGCAGCCGCCAGGATGAAGTCAGCACTGACAAAGTGCGCGCATTGATGGATGGACAAAGCCGGGAACTGGATGTGAGAATGGATGGGGCCAGAGTGGGAACTTAACACAGACAAACAAAATGAAAGACAGAGAGGAATTACCTGCTAAAGCATTCCGGCAATACAAATCCCAGAGCAATTTACTTGCTGCTAACTGAGCACAGGAGGACTGTTTGCATCGGTACAAGTGCGGCCGACAGTGGGAATGGCTTTCATTCAGTTGATAGAGGTTGCCTGATTTTACACAATTGTTTTATGATTGCCTGTTTTTCACACATAGTGCAAGCACACACTCTCTGTCAAGTAAACCTTCTTGCATACACACATAAACGTAAACACACGTACCGAGACAAATCCAGACTATATGGCTGCAACCTCAATAATAGTGAAAAGTGGCAGTCAAAGTTCAAACACCTGTTCAGGTTGTTTGTTTTTTTAGGCAAAAAGTCCAAAACCTATTTGATTTCAAGTAATTTTAAAGCTAAATTATTGATTAGCGCAATGTTTCAAGATTTACTTTCTGTGATCCATCTATTCGTTTCAGCTTTATTTCAGACTCTATCTCACACTGTGTAAAGGAGCTTTACATCGTCTGAGTGCTCAAGCACAGTTTAATTTGTCCTTCCTCAAAGTGGACTGTAAAACACAAGATATTTTAGGTACCTCATGGCCTGAAGAGAACTAATAACCCCTGAAATTCAGGGCCAATAACCTTCCCAAATCCAGGACCTGAGTGGGGGGTAGAAGAGTTTGCTCCCTTGTTGGGGAATGAATTCTCATTACTATTGCACTAGCACTACATTAAATGTCAGTGTTGCTGCTGGATGGGGCTTGGAAGATTAAGACTAATGCTGTTGGCCTCAGGAACTCCGATTAGAACTATTCTCATTAATCAGAGTCTCAGAGATGGAAGCAATTTAAAGCCCCGGTCCTCTCCGAGCATGGGGCAGGGCAGCACCCTGTCACCAACGAGGGGCGACGCACTCGCACCCATTAACTATCCCTTCATTACGGCCGCCAAGGACATGAGAAGGCCAGTCACCCCTCGATCCTCACTTCCAGTTAATCTGACCACAAATTATCTCCTTTCACTCACAAACAGATTATCAAACTGGTGTAAATAAAACTGTCCTTTTACTTTGTGCCAGCATGACCAGTTAGAGTGTCATGTGTCAAGTGTTCCCTTTGCACTACGTCTTGTGGCTGGATGGGTGTGGAGTCCAGAACAGTGGATATGCTCTTCAGATGCCCAACTTTTCATTTCTGATGCTAAAGTTTGTCTTCCTCTTCTTTAAACAGTAACTATGACCTTTCCCTAACTTTAAAGATGCACTAATCAATAATTTTATATGTAGTGTGAAAAGGGTCACTTGTAGTGACACACCCAGTGAGAATTACCACCTAACTCTGCAGTTCCCCTCAGCTCTATGGTGCCTTTTAGTGTATCATCACCTCCACCAGAAAGGCTGTTTTCACCCCGTGTCTGTTTGTTTATCTTTCAGCAGGATTACGTAAAAAGTACCAAACCAATTTGCACCAAATTTGGCAGAAGGATGGGGCATGGGCCAGAGAAGAACCAATAAATTCTCAGGAAGTAATGTGTGGATCTTGATGTAAAAAGATCATGACATATTTCTGGTGTTGACATCTATGAGTTTGTACAATTTGGTGCAGATACAGATAGTAATCCCAATCTGGTGGAAGAAAATGCTGAATTTGCAGTACACACAGAGTTGCACTTATTATAAATAGTAAATTACACCAGCACCAGCAGCATTTAGGAATGCTTACATCAGCATTTCATTCAACATGCAACTAATAAAATTACACAATAACAATAGCAGTTGTGACACAGCGATGAGACAATTCATACAGCTGTAGAGCTCTATAAATTGTGTAATGCTGGCATCATCATTTCACACAACAGGTAATAAAACTATACAGCTGTGTTGCATAAAGAGTAAAGACAATAAATAAAGCTATACTTGGGAACAAATGACATGTGAAGGATTGTTTGGCCTTGGCGGGGGTTTTAGTGCCTTTCTAGTTGTTAATGCTTTTAGCCCCATAACTTCAGTCTCATCAACCTCCAGCTTTTCCAGCCACTGCAGGTGTTGTTTTCAGCACGATGCTTGGTTAAGCCGCCCAGACAGAGTTAGTGACGAGTTAGTGAAGGAAGCAGAGCATTTATCAGTTAAAGAATAGCCAGACACAGGGCACCCAAAGCAATGTTGCTGTGGTGTTGCAGTATTGTCTCGTGCATGTGTTAATATGCGTTTGCATTGTTGAAATAATTACACATGTTGACGTTAAATAGTCAAGACAATGTCATTTAGCAAAATTAAATTTTTGTAGAATCATCCATTATTAAATGTCTGATCAGGGCTGCATGAACATGAAGAGAAATTTTCTAAACCTGGAGCCTCCAGACTTCAGACTCTTCTAATAATAAAAAAGTGATTCTAACCGTCAGAGTCAGGATAAGCGCAGTTAACAGTCATATGGAAAACATCTATTTACTCTCTCTGGCATTTAAACAAAACAGTTTGAACAATGTGGGAGCCTTATGCGGTCAGATGAAGTTAATATTTTCAGCTTTTTCATGTTTTATTATTGTGGCACATCATCTTATGATTTGTATCTTTATGTCAGCATCCAAGGTTACCCATGCCAGTGTGGAAACAGAAGGGCAAAGAGAAGCTTTGAGGCTTAAACTGGATGCAGCCAGTGTTTGGTTCTCAATTAGCACCTGTCACAGTAGACAAGCTGCTGGGCTCATGCTCTCTGTGACACCCAATAGATGGGCTCCTGGCTTTGTAAACCACTGGGGACGGATGCAACTCCTTGGTGGGAGTCAATGTATTCTGTAAACAGGGAGGCAAACGGGAGTGAATCTCTCATAAATCTTGTGGTGTAGCTGTATCATTTCCTTCAGCTGACCTTGGCGAGGTTGCAGGATGGGAAGCCTGGGTGGTGAGAGGAGAAAAAGCATCATATGATATACGAGCAAGTGGTGCGAGGTGCGCCATGAATCAAAGCGGCCTGTGATTAGCTGTGAAATCTTGCACATGTGAACACTCTCTTTGGCGTTGCTCATCACCCGGACTATTTACTCCCTACCTCTTTTGATCTGGCCTCAGTGAGTATGAAAAGCTGAAAAGAGCCTCAAACATGATACCAGTTTGTGGTAAGAAACGCTCAGAGATGCCTAGAAATATTTCTGGTGGTTTGGTTCCTCCATGCTAGCTGCAGAGCAGGACTATCCAGCACCCCCCACCCCACCCCATATGTGTTTCAAACAAATACTTATCAACAGGCCATGAAGTAATCAATGAGGATAATCCATCTGGGAGCCTGTCGATATGGTAATCACTCTGTCTCATCGTTATTGCTACACAGCCATAAATCATTTGCTTTACCAGAATGCTTAGCAGCTGTTGCAACAATCCTCTGCTTGTGTGGAATAAAGTGCTGCCTTTTGTGATTAATGCCTCCACATTGTGCCGCGCTGCACACTGATTGTTTTCAGATTTTGTAAGAAAGCTGGACGGATTGTATATCAATAAACCAAGGGGCAACTAACACAAAGGTAGGCTGCAGGTATATCACTCTCAATTAATCAATGTTTCTGTTACGCTTTGTTAACAGTGCATTCATACGTAGTCATGCCGGATAGGTATTAAAGGAACAATTCACGATCCAAATGTAAACAAAAGAGCTGCAGCACCAAGCTGCACGTCACTCTCAAACTGACTGATAGACAGCACATGTGATTAAAGTTGTTATTGTTTAGCTCTCCTGTTAAAGGTTTGATATCACAGCAGTAAAAAAAGTTGTTGTTTTTTTTAACGATATCAACAGCACACAATCTCTTATTCTCATTTTTAAGACAAACTACTGTGTTAATTTAGAAAAATTAGTAATTTTGTTCAGAACCTGCTGTTACTGCTGATACTACATACTGTGGTTTTTTTTACATGGAAGTGTCTGTACATTTTCACATTATCACCGTGTTCCCTAAAACTTTAATAGCATTCATATACAACTAATTAGCATTAGCAAATCATGTTTTGTTGTTAAAATAATGCTGCATAGATTCCATTTTTCATCAACATAACAATTGTACATTTCTGTTTAAACCTCAGTTTGACATTTTGGGGAATAGGCCTCACTTTCTTGCCAAGTGTGAGATGAGAAGATCGATTTCACTCTCATGTCTGTACAATAAATATGAAGCTTAGCTTAGCTTAGCTTAGCAGAAAGACTGTAAACAGGAAACAGCTGGTCTGGCTTTGTCTAAAGGTAATATATATATATATATATATATATATAGGTGTAAAAATGACACATTGTGGTTTTACATGGGGTTAGGAGTGGTGAAGTGACTGGGCTGGGCCAAAAAATAGTTCCAGCACATAACCTCCATCGAATCACATGGTTTCCAGTCTTTGTGCTGAGCTAAGCTAAGCCAAGTGGCTGCTGGCTGTAGCTTTATATTTAGTGTACAGACAGTAGAGAGTGGTATTGATCTTCTCATCTACCTTTTGACATTGTCACTGAATATAGTCCTGGCAGAAATTATGCTTCCCTCAAAACATTTAGCAAAGCAAGTCAGTTATATATAAAGATATTTTGGAAGAAGAGTGCTGCTCTCAAAATAGTGTTATTTATTAAATATGAGGGTCATGTGGAAACACTAATAATATTTATATTGCACTCTTTTATTTGGTCAGAACAATAAAGTCATTGCATATTTCACCTCTGATAGTTTCCTAATATTCTGCAGATCCCATGAACTCCCAGCAGATGTGAAACATTTACAAAACATTAGAGTTCTTGTCCACAGTCATGTTGTACAGCGTGTTCGGCCAAATCTCAGACTGAAATTAATTTATTTTGGCCTTGTGTTCCAGAGAGACAGGAAGGAGTTGCAGGCGCGGGCTGAGTGAGGGAAGAAAGACAATTAAAACTGATAGCACTCGTCCACATGAATGTCAACAGCAGCCAGGATGGAAGCAATTTATTCAACCAGTCATCCAAGTACATGAAGTGCGCCGGTGTTCTGCTGCTGCTGCTGCTGCAGTGGGACGCTGGAAAATGTGATAGTTGTTTCCTCCCTATGAATCACTAGAGGCAGGATGCTCGTCGGACCCAAAGTGGATTGTTCGGTGTCCTGATAACAATTTAAATCCTGTTATGGATAATGCCGGGTAATGCCGTCCTGAAAATTGAACGTGACACTCAAGCAATTTATTATCTTTGTGTTCTTAACCTTGGATATCGGATTGTTTGTCCAACCATATCCTTTTGATCCTCTGGAACGTGCGTGCTTGATACAGGCGTGCATTTTTCATTGCATGTAGATTGCAGTTGTGAACAAACAGATAAAACCAAGTGAGAGAGACGGAGAGGAGATGATGTATGTGTCTACAACAACAAAAAGGATGGTGAGAGTTACGCTAAATGGCGCTAAAATGCTTTCAGATGTCACACAAAGCAGGAGATATGCAGTGTTTGTCTGTGGTGAAATACCACTGCATTATGCTGTGAATGCTGTTTAATGTCGGAACAGTTAAATCTTTCATGATGCAATTTATCACATCGTAATTTTAGCCACAGGACAGTTTCAGAGTCAGACAGTTTGCAGATGTGAGGCAGTTGTGGGGGTAAGAAAACAACAGCTATCAAATAAATCACTCAAACAGCTTTTTCAAGCTTTCTTGAATGAACAAAGCCTGTAATCATTTTCAACGCGTTACCTCGTTAAACTCATGCCATTCGTATGAGTTAGTGAATAACCGATAGTTCCCCATTACCCAGAGGCATCTGCTCAGGGCTTTCATACTGTAACCTCTTTCTGTCCAGCTGCTTTTTCAGGCCCAGCGGGTATTGCCAAAAAATCCACAACAAATAAGCCTCCCTTCAGCCCCTCCTCATTGTTGTGGAGAGCTTCCTCCCCCTCTGGTCCGGAGCTGACACCAGGGCCGGCCTTTGGTCTGATTTAAGACCCTGGCCTACTGATGACCCTGTTTGCTGCTCTCTCCCTCCCCTGCTCTATCTCTAGCTCTAGTTTAGCTTGACTTAGGGAAATGCTTGCTCATTCTCTCCACCACTCATTAATCTAGTGAACAATGAAAGGAGCTGAGCACAAACACTGCTGTGCGTAAATCTTTAATGTGGAGCTTTTACTTTTCTGTCCTTTGTTTTACGAGGCCAGGGCTTTTGTCATAAACAGATTTTGAAATATATTCTGTGTCTAAAGCAGCTATACTCTGAGGGAACAGATTATTGCTTCCAGTCTTTCAGAGTTTTGTTAGCACATTATCTGTTTTCCTGTCACAGGCTGGGAATCACAGCGATACTGGCTTTCCTGCTCTTGACTTTTTGACATCATAGTGCGTGTTTGATGATTCATGTACTCCAAATGAACGTCATTACTTTAAGACAAATGACCAGCCCTTGACCATGACACTAGGACTCTTGTACTAGTTTTTTGGACAGAGATGTGTAGCCTGTAAACACATAAATATATTATTTATGTGTGCTTAAGCTACTGCTATTGTTGTCTCAGCACATACAAAGGCCAGAGCTGTGGCCTTGGGCCAGGCGACAGCGCACTTTGTCATGCTTTTTCATTCTCATGCATAATTAAAAAACTTAAATTACTTGCCATGTACAAAATTATAATGCTGCAGGAAACAGACTACATGAACATTTATTTTCTTTTCCAAGAGACTGACAGGAAATCAATTAATCCTGATGTATTATTTTATGCTGGACAGGCACTAGGTTCCAGGAGAGAGAGGATGGAGATTGGCTACAGCTGTTCTCATTGGTGCAGCCATATATTATAGACGGCATGTGTGACAGCTTCTGAGGAAAATGGCTGAAGGGTATCAGGCAGGTGACTCGACTGTAAAGAGAATAACACTGTGGGATACAAACTGTTTTCAGAGACTGATATAAGATTTGTGGTGGTGAAGTGGCACTTTACTGCTGCGCTGCATGTACTGTAGGTTTCCCCATATTTTTTCCAACAACGGCTTTCTGTCACTATTTATGATGAAGCTTTCTGTAGCTCATGTCATTTTCTGTGCGTGTGCCAGGAGTTGTCAAGCTTGGAACTTATTCCAAACTTATTTTTCATGAGTTCACCACAAAACATTGCTCATGTCTTCATCTTTAATGAGATTTTTATAGTCAGTGTCATTTAAGTAATTTAACATGGGTTTATAACATTTTCTCAACTTGTGTTGACCTTTAAGTAACTTCATAATAAAATGGCTTAATAAATTTAATGAAATAATGTAGTCTTCTACTATAAACTAAATGTAAATATCACATTTATAAGCATTTTAGAACTTCTAAGTGTAACCTAAAATTATAGGTCACACTATTATCAATATCCAAACTGAACTGTTCACTCACTAAAGCCATTAAATCTAAAGTCTTTCTTTTTCTACACATTTTTCACATACCATATTTATCTCAGATGAGTGACAGATGTTTATACACATGAAAACTAAAATGGGGGTAAATAATACAACAAAAACAAAAAGAAGTGTAGAGTAAATGAAAATCAAAGCCTTTAAAGTTAGGGGAAGCCATAAATTCTCTTGACTGCTCATTATGTACATGTTTCTGGTGAACATCCGCAGTAATAAGTAATTAATTTGAAACTGTGATTAGATATTATTGAAGGACAATTTGTGCATTACTACTGTAAATCTAAAAATTGATGTCTTCTGCTGAGGTATGTCCGTATACTTACAGTCACATTTAAAAGGCAAATCTGTGCCGTCAGATGGAGCAGCTCATAATAAATGTGCCAAGTGACTGGCTCGCCAGTTGCACGGCAGAATGTGATTGGTTTATCACCCTCACTTCTTGTTAATGGAGCCATTTTATGAATGAAGGGAGATGCAACCACTCAGTTCTTGTTTGGGGCAAGATGAAACATGCATTTACTTAGCTCCCTATACCATGGCTGTCAAAATATTGAGCTGTAAATTTTATTTTGCATTCATCAAGGCTATAGTCAGTCCCTAACAGTAACACATCATCCCTTCATTGGATATAATATCTCTTCACACAGTATGTGGACTCATAGTTATTCAAGACCATAATTATTTGAATTACACAATTTGTTCACTGCTTCACAGATGATTTGCTTCCTTAAAACAATGAAAAAACTAATTACACTATAATTTTAAATCGGGTTAATATTAGAATAACACAGAACATTCAAAACCATCACCTGTTACAGATCAAAATAGATAGAAGTAATTACTTTGGCCATGCATTTTTAAGTCACCAAAATGTATAAATGTTGAATTGTGCCCACCCACTGGGAGTCAAATTCAAAATTACTTGTGTGCATGATGTGAGGTGACAAACACACTAGATAACACAATGCAGAGTCCTGCAGAGGTCAGATAACACTTCACCGGTGAACCAGACGAGCCATAATGCTCACAGTCACAATATCAGTGAGGATGAACACAAAAAGAGGTGATTCGGGGAACTGACAGCAGCTTTTTTTTTTTTTTTTTTTTTTTTCTTCTCTGGGTTAATTCATTCGATGAAATGCTGTGGCACATGGTGTGTCATATATAAAAGACAGGGCATCAGTAATCTTTGCTCAAGGGCATGGATAACAGGCAGATAGACATGTGAATGAGATGGAGAGAGGTAGGTGGGTGTGGGGAGCGACTCATCCCTTTCTGCCATCACCACAGTGAAGATAGCGGAAGATTAATGGGACATCACGAGCCACATACCAACTGGCTGACCATCTGATATGTCAACCCCTCCTTTCGACAACCTTCCATATTTTTTTGTTGTTTTTGTTTAAAGCAACACCTTAGCAAGCAGTTTACTCATTTACCAGGTATTTAAGGACGTAATTTGGATCCTGCCTTGTGTTTTTTTTTGCCGTTGTTATTCAGACCTGCGTCATCCTTGATGCTTTGTACTTTTTTCCACGCTCAAATCCAACTCTTAGAGAGCCATGCTTCTGATCCCTCCCCCAGATGACTGATTGGACCTCAGTGGGTTCCAGCTCAGTTATTGACACTGATAAAACCTCATGACTAACTCTGTTGTTTGGGCTGCCTGACACATACATCCGTCTCGCGTTGTGTGGTTGAAATAATCTTAGAACAACCATCAAATTTCTCCAGGGATTTCCACACAAAGAGCCATAACACAAGCATATCTAATGTTCAGGATATCTGTATTTGTTTTTACACATTAGCAACCCATTGACGTTCGATAAACACAGATGGTTTGGAGTCCTTCCAGTTTCCAAAAGTGCAGCACAAAGCACAATAGTCTTACGCATTATTTAATTGCAGTCATCAGTAATGCTGTCACTTTGACTCCACCTTTGTTGCGTGGCATGGCGCTGAAATGCAAAGTCTCGCGTGCAAAACCTGTGTGACAGAAATTAGGGACAGTAAGTTGTTTACAATTAAATTGCGTGTGATCACCGAAGTAGCACTGTTATGGGCTGCCTGATGGGATGCACTCTGATCCACAGCTATTATAACTGTGAGGACAAATAATCACCAAGGTACACAGAGTCATTTGATGATCTCTCAGTTTTCCTGGAAGAGAAGTCATCACATCTGCCTCACAGGTCGTAGATGATTTCTGAGGATCACAGCTGGCGCCCTCCCTCGGGAAGCATTTATGTGTTATCATCAGTCATTACAAAGAGTCTTTATAAATTAAATGTTTCAGGTCCCTTTGGGTGTATCAGCTGCACTGTACACAACAGAGGATCTTGGAGAGCTTTTAAGCTTTCAAATTAGAAATTAGGATGTGCTGTTTTTAGTGAAACTACGAGAAAGACACTTTTTTTTTTTTTTTTTTTTTGAGCTGTAATACAAGTCTGTATTGCTGCACACTGCCAGGTATTTATTTGGTGGAAAAATCAGCACAAATATCCTCAGGGAGCAAGAAGAAACCATTGCAGACATTTTGTAGAGTAGCCAGTCATTTCAGGTGTCAATCACAATACGGGTCCAAGCCCGTCAGCACAGTTTATACTTGTACTTTTTTTAATGTTGAAATGCAAAGTAGCCAAATGCTTTACTACAATTTCAAAAGGAGGCCTTTTTGTGCCCTTGTGTTTGTCTGCACACACTGCACATCAGATGCAGTAAATCATGTTGCACTTTGGATGTTCCCTTTAGCAAGGAAGTGCCATCTCTCACATAAGTCTGCTAATTGACCCAAGTAACAGAGGAGAACTGGGTGAATTATAACATCTACAGCGAATGCTCACTTTTTACATAGCAGTGCAAGGAACTATGAACAAATTAAGAAATATGCACCTTTTCTACAATTGATTTATCCGTGACGTTGCATTTAATCGTTGAGACGCTTGTGAGCGAGCATGTTCAGTCGTTACTTGGATGACATCTATGGCCTTGTGATATAGATTGCAGTCGAGGAACAGAGACAGGACAAACCACAACCTCGTGTGTATCAAGTTGCTTGCCAGGAACTATTGAACTTTTCTTCGACAGGTCATTCAGACTGTGACAGCAGCGAAAGGACAGTGGGATCAACTTAAAAGCTGGGAAACAAAGTGAGTCTACTTCACATCTGATCCACCACAGATGCCCTGGTTGGTGTTCACGTACCTGTCGGCGGCAATGAGCCCAAGGAGCACCACAGCTGTGTTCGTCTGGGGATATCCTTCCTCTCTGCAGCGGCGTGGGAGAACGCCCTGCTCACACAAAGGGTAGCCTCACTCCTGCGCACTGTTTATTTTTAGTCATAACATCCACTACAATTGAAAGTATGGGTCAAGGTGAGGCTAGGACACTTGTGAGGGGGAGGGTGCCTGAGGAACAACAAACAGATGTTCTTTGATGATAATTGCAGAGAAGGGAAAAGGAGTGTGGAGGGCAGGCTCGTAAAGCGCTCACTTGTTGAGGCTGTCCCCGCTGCCTCCTGCCCCCTCTGAAGCCCTGTGGTGGTATGTTGTTTAGCCCCAGGAGTTAGAGTGGGCATGCTGGTGCCATTACCCTTACTCGCCAGAGGTGACATCTGTTCACAGTAGCAGCCACAAATTTGAATGCCAATATCTTCGCCTTGCACTGACCTGAAAAAGGAAAAAAAAAAAAGAAAAAAAAAAAAAAGTTTGTGTCAGTCAGTGACAGTCTTTCTTAACATGAAAGGTTAGGGAGCCACAGCCCTTAATCAAGTGTGGCTGTCGGCAGGCGCCCTTTAAAATGGAGCCATAAAGACAGGCTGCCAGTGTTACAGCCGATGAGCACTAGCACAGAATGATTGATTTGTATAAATCATTTTCTTTTTGCGCTCTCTCTCTCTCTTTTACGAGCACGAGTAGCGGTGGAGGATGGTGAGGATACCATCATGGGATTAAGTATAGCTCCTCTAGGCTGTCCTAGTGATTAATGAGCTGCCACAGCATTCCCAACTGTCAGTAAAAAGAGCATGGGTTCAAACCATGTCTAGACTGATGATACAAAAGATAAAAATCAGTTGTGTCATCATGTCATTAATGTCCTGTAGTTCTGATGTTGATTTAGCAAGTTGCCAGTCACCCTCAGGGCGCTGTTACACTCCCAGTTGCCTCATTTCTGCTAAATCATCAAGGCAAATTTAATATTAGAGCTATTGATTTCCATTAGTTCAGCCTACAGTTAAGCATTTTCTTGTGAAGTCTGTAAGTTAAAAGTCTGGCATCACTTTTCATTTCATTAACAATAGCAGTTTAGTTTAGCATTAGCTTTAGCATTGTGTTCAGTTGCTTCCTTCCCCCTTTCGTCTGCAAGCGCTGCAGGTGTTTCCCATCAGCTCTGACCTGCCTCCTCATTCTGTTGTTATTCATATCTTAAGCCTCGTTATCACAGTCAGACCAGCATCTTCAAATGTTTCAGTTCAAAATTTACCAGCGACCTGGACAGGAAAAGGTATTGGCAGTGTTGCAGGCAAAGGCAGCTGAAGCTAGTTTGGCTAGTTAGCTAACATTAGCATCCTACAAGTTATCGAACCTTTTATTGTCTTAATTCTTTATCCACGTCTGTACCAGGCCTACTGTAATACTCATAGTCACTAGCCAGCGAAGAGTTTTGTTATAAATGGACACTCTCTCACTCTTGCTTTTTAATTGCTGCTTTTAATCTCAGACACTGATAGAGATGTCAGTCTCTCTTCACAGTTAGCTATCTGTCTTGTTCTTCAGATCCTGCGGGGATTCTTCACGTCTGTGTTTTAGAGATTGTTCCTTGCAGCGTCTTCATACCTTTTGCATTGAACAAGATAAAAGGGCAGAGAGCTGTGAGAAGAGCAAGAGAGAGGGAAATTGAGCCGCTCTGCATCTATCTTTCCCCGAGGAGAGTTGTGTTTCTCTTTCCACCATTTATTTGAAAGCTATCATTTCCTGGGATTCATCGCTGAAAAATGGCATTGATTCTCTGGATGATAGATGCTAAGTGTCCTTCTATCGACATGCCTATTGACAGGCCTGTGTAAATTCTGCATCTTATTACCCCCCCCCCAGATAAATGATACACCTTGTGAACAGGGAGGATGTAGCTCAGTCGATGGTAATGTCTGAGCATCTCCTACAGTGGTGGGTGTCACTGCTGAACAGTGTGATTCATTTTGTCAGAAAACACCTCATCAGTCACTGTGCTGAATAATTAAACATAATAAGACAGACGTGAGATAACGTCCCACTGCAAACTATGCCGGCTCTGAAATAAGAATGACTACAGAGGCTTTTATTCAGCTCTGTGCTGCAGCTACTGTAGGAAGGTCAAGTCTTAATCTAAAGGTATTTTTGAATCTAATATCCTTGTCTGGAAAGTTTGCTGTAGCATTAAAATGACTTATGTAAAGCCTTAAACCCACTGCATGTGCTGTGAAGCAACTCGTTTCTTTACTGCCTTGTTTACAAGGGCTATTTTTCTTTGACTCTGTGAGGTTTATTGCATCTTAATCCTACCCTTTTGTAGCACTGCCTGCAAGGACGTTAAATAATGTCCTACTGCCAACCGCTTTCTCCATCTCAATTTGTTTTATAGTAATACACAATTTAACCTTCAGAATAGCATTTGCAGGTTCATAACACTTGGAACAGGTGTAATTTTTCTAACAAACAGTGCTGCAATGTGACCCTATTTATCTACGTTTCTTATAATGCATTGTATTAATCTGTGGGCCATTCATGACCCGTTATTTCAGCAGCACAATAATTCACTCTTATTGTTCAGCGTTGCTACTTAAGACAATCTTTCTAGTCCAGTTGTGCTTTAGTGTTCCGCCATGCAGCTGTTGGGATCTGTGTGGGATCTGTGGGAGTTTGGCTTTGAAGCTTTTTGCACAAGAATCCATGACCCATTATAGGTTATGGAGAGTGAAATGGGTTCTTGTGATTCAGTCCCTTGAAAATGTGAGTTTCTTGGCTTGGTAGCTCTCTGTGATTTGTGTTCCAGGTTCTTCTGGTGGCTTTTTAGAAAACACATAATATATAAAAAATACATAATATTTCACCATAGGAAGTAATCACAACTATGTGATCTGACACAGGAGGGATTTAAATACCAACAGCTTGCATCTGTATGTAATCAAACAATCCATCATCCATTAAATAATGGATAAAACAAAATACCAGTTATAATTTTGTGATTTCAACAAGCTCATTTAGACTTTCTGATTAGAAAGAATGTGAAGACGTTTACATTGAGGCTGCAGTTAAAAGCAGAGCTGTGTGGTTCCTGCAAGTTGAACCTCTGTGCCAACGTTTCTTCCCCTTGTTCCGAAGATAAATTAGCAGCTTCTAAATAATGCAGTGAACCCTAATTCTCTTTGATTAGTAGTGAGTTAGATGATGGCAACCCACTGAAATTGGTCATCAGCATAAATAACGAGCAAATGAACTGATAAAATGCAAAGTCCTCGGCCATCATAAATCAAATGGAATCCACTGGCCATGGAAGCGGGTGGAATTAGAAGTCCATGCTCCTATTAATTATGTTGCCTTGTGAAGGCGACAGCGTGATAAATCAGCGCTGAAAGGCCCTTCACTGGCTGAGCCTGAGGAGTAAGACTGCCTGCAAATTGCTTTGTGTATGCTCCTAATTGTTTCTTAAATAACCCACCTTTTTGAGGCAGGTTGGAAAGGTAGTCTACCAAGAAGGGTCAAGAAAGTCAGAGCCACTGCCAGTCTAAAATAATGTTATAGAAAATCATCTCTTTTCTTTCCTTCTAAAAAGCAAAAGCATAGACAATAACAAAACATAAAAAAACATTACAATAAAAAAAAAAAAGAACTTAGAAAAACCAAACAATGACTGAGCCCAAATAACCAATTAGAATAATAAGGGAAATTAAAAATGTATTTCATGAAATGTATGTTAATTCATGTATATATAAGACTTAACTCTATACATATTAATACATGCAAGAACACTTCATCTATTCATTGGGACCTCATTACACAGCTGTCTACCTTTTGAATTCCTTACTTTCAAATAGCACTGTGGTCGTTGGCTAACTTGCACCAATACATTGATCCATTTGAAAACTCAGTTGGCTTTATTAGTCCACGATTCTGTCTTTCGTATTAGGTTTTGGTTTGAATCATAAAGAATTACAACAGTATAACATCTGGACAGAAGCCAGTGTTCTGAATTTAGTAAATTGCGCATTTACTTAGGTAATTTACTTTTTTGCCTATTCTTATGGGCTTTAAAAACACATGCCAACACAGTTTCATAACTGCTTTTATGTGAGTCCACCAGAGTCATATCTTTTATTTTTGTTCCTCTTGTGTAATATTTTCCTGCAACTGCTTTTTTTGGTGGCCAAATGAAATCAAATGGATTAAATTAAATTACTTTAGCTTTTGAGGCATGTAATAACGATCAGACCTCTGAGGAGCATGTAATTAATGAGAACACTGAGGCAGTCATGAGCTATTGCTCATTAAACTACAACCAACTATAAAACCCAGGAACTTAATTTGTATTTGTTGAGCAGTTGGCATCGTCTAGCATGAAATGTAGAATTTCCAGAGTATTTAGAAGGAATCTGTAGTTAAATTAAATTGTGTGTGCTGCCTGAAATGCCAGCGGTCATGCAATGTCAGTGCATGGCTTTACGCCTGTGTCGACTGTCAGTGATGAGGGGCTTCAGTGATTTGAGTGCTTTGATCTACTGACAGTTCTGCGCTGGAAAATGTGTGTGTATGTGTTGTAGGGCAATGGCTGATTGTTGTCAATTTTTTTTTTGCCCATCAAACCTATAAATGTCTATTGCAAGCTTCCAAAGACCAAGGTGACTTATCAGTCCCAGGATCTCGCAGGTTTCTGATTATCAATGCAAAAATGATGAACTTACTCTTCAAAAAACAGTTGGATGTAAAAAAAAAATAATAATAAAAATGCTTGCTGGTAATTATATAACAATTCCAGTGAGAGTTAAAATGACTAAAGGAATCTCTTAAGATCTCAGGAATGCCCTGTTAGTGGGAGTTTCTGTCATCAACCACTGCGCTACAGACCATTTAACTAGCTAGCCAGGAGGTAGAACGCTGTTCTCTAACTGTTTTCCTGGACTCAAGTCTATAAGGTAACTTTGGTGTTTTCTATCATGTCATTGTAAACATGACCATGGTTAGTCTTAGGTATTAGATTAGTTCAGATTTAATAACTTCAAAAATCAGAAGAGCTTGTTGAGAATGATATATACCTAGAAGCAGGCATGGCCAGAGAGAAGTTGGCTTTTAAAACTGGTTGTGAATCAAGTTTTTTAGTATTTTTAGGTGGAAAAAACAGCAGTGAGAATTCTTTCACTTTAACTTTTTTTGTGGAAAAAACTAATTTGAAAAAAATCACAAGCTTAGATAAGGAGATTGGTTGAATTTGTGGTCATTCATGTGATGTTTGGTACTTTTTGCTTCAAAAATTAACAAGATGATGAATTAGTTATCAAAATAGTTTAAAATTAATCTTCTATTGGTCACCTACTCTAGCTCTGCTAACAGAGAAAAGCTGCAAATGTTCACATCTGAGAAGCTGGATTCAGTAAATGTTTGACCTTTTTTCTTGATAAATGGCCCGAGAGGATGGATTGATTCCTAATATTGTAACATACTTAATTTCTGTTAATCAGTCTAATTGTCCCAGCACTGATATGTGTGTGTATCTGTACAAAAACATACGTGTGTGTGGGTGGGTGCCCTTCTGCTGACATTCAGCCCCTGGTATATGTTTGAGTTTAAATAATGCTCCTGTGCGGTCGGAGGAATAATGGTGTGGACTTTCATGACATTGCGTCAGTGCCAAGGTGACTGACTCGAGGACTGATTGCTCCCTCTGTCTCTCTCTCTCTTTCTCTCTGTCCGTCCCCCCTTCTCACCCTGTCAATAAGCATCCTCTTGTCTGATGGAGTCACATCAGGGCACTGCAGCTGACACCATGGTGTCTTTATTTCCTGCAGCAATCCTTTTACAACACACATCAGTGGTGATTAATACACTGACAGCAGCCAGGAGGTTAACCCCCTGCTGCCAGCCAGCTACTGTTACTGACAAACACACACTACTCACCTTACATACCTAACTACACCATACTGCACTTTGATATATACTGTGTGTAATCAAAGAAGAGAAATGATTTCACTTGCTTGCCTAGCACTGTACACTTTACACTTGATTGATGGGAGCAGATGATGCTTGGTATTCCAAAACTGTCTTTTACATTAAACCAAATGGTTGCTCCCACTTGCAGCTGTCTGCACGGTTATTAAATCGGAGGTCTTCCGATTTAAATTTATGGCATCCATTACTCAAGAATTTACATGTCCAGGTGTTGCATCTGTTTGGCTTCAGGTAGGGGTCACTTTGATTTATTAATATCCACAGATTCATCTGCTAGACCATCACTGACATATTGTCACTTAGGGCAGCGTGTCTCTCTGTCTTTAACAGCTGTGACAACCTGTGTGTTATTAGCTCCCCGGCTGATTATGCAGACGCACATACCGAATATGTCAGCGTCTGTAGGGCGAGACTACACGCCGTACTTAATGCTTATAATAGCCAATAAACAGCAAATCATAGACTCCGGGCTGAATGAGGATTTTCTTGTTACATCTTATCAACACCTGCTTAATCGTTGAACATCTCAGAAATCTCATGATGGAGGAGATAAGTTAACAGTCTTCAGGAGGGATCGCACCATCTGGGTCATTCAGAGCCATATGTTCGTACTTTGTTATTCTTGCACAGGTTCAGGAAAACAGTTTAAAGCTCTGTGGTTACACTGTTTATTTTAGGTCCAAGTAGCTGCCGGTATGAAGGAGCTTGCATCAGTGCTGGAACAATTAGTCAATCAATGGATTAGTTGATCAGCATCATGAATTAACTGTAAGACGTGCCAAACAGTAACTGATTGTAGCTCTTCAAATTTTGCTTTTCTCTGTTTTATAATATGACGAAAGTGTAAATTTAATACTTTTTGTTATTGACCTTTGGTCGGACAAAACAGGCGCCGTCCCGATGTCACCTTTTTTGCTATTTCGAATATTGTATATCAAAACAATTTATTGATTCATGTCAAAAATCATTGACATTATAATCAAAATGGAAAGTAGGGATTAGTTGCTGCCCTCAAAATCCCCAGATCCCCACAGCAATGTGGGATTGTAACCAGACGTCTTGCGACCACATATGATCTTAAAAGCCAAATAAGTCATTTCAGCTGAATTTTAAGAGTCACATGTTAACAAGTCCATCTTTCATGTAAATTTCATGCCCACTATCTGCGTGAAACTTCCGGCAAGACGACTACTCTAAGTGGCAGACAATCAAGATGTAAGCAGGGGGCTACAACCTGGTTTGGCACCAAACATCACTGTCTCTCTGCTCGCAGTGCGTGTCAGCAGGATGCACCACTGAGGGCCATAGGTGGCCCAGTTGTTAGGACATAGCAAATGTCACAGGCTGAGGGAGAGAGCGTCCCCTCGAGTCCCCCAGATGCTGCTCCCACCTCTCATCATTAACTCTCACACTGAGATAGTAATTAGGGCTCCTCGCGGCATAAGACAGATTCTGCATCAGACCAAATTTTCTAAGCTGTCATTCTAATTATATAGGCCAGGGCAAGATGGATCAGCTTGGCCGTGTGGTAGTATTGATGTCGGCTAATCATGGTGACTCGGCCTCTAGCCACAAGACTCTGCTGTGTCCAACGGAAGGTACAAAAAAAAATAAGTTTGTGGTAGAGGTGGTGATGCCTCTAAACGTTGACAACTTTTTTGGCTGAAGATGTTTAACTGTTATTAGTTGTATCTCGCAGCGCATATAGCAAACAAACTATAACCTTGTCTAACAGGACTGTGTCACGACTGAGTAATAGTTAAGCTGCTCATTTAAGTCTGACTTTAGCCCCCGCTTCTCAAGCAACTGCCAAATTATAACCTTTTCTCACTGTGCAAGCGGGGACATGTTAATTGGATTTGACAAGGGCATATTATGCACAACAAATATGCATAATTTGGCAAAAATGAAACAGAAAATTGGAAATAAAGAAGAGAACAAAGTAGATTTACATGGTCGGGTAGTCTGAATGTCTGGTATCATATTCTCTCCTGCCGCCTGCATAAAAAGGCACAGAACTGTAACAATGGGTATCAGTGGAAAGTGCTTTAAAGTTAAAGCTGATGGATGGCTTGTCAAAAAAAATAATTGCACTGGTTGGAAAGTGGGTCTGCGTGCTTAGAGGGGGGAGAGCAGGATCTACAGAGAGGATGATGGGAAGTGACAGTGGTCTGTCAAGACGCAGGGGCTGCCCAGAGTAGTGTGAAGCCCCAGCTAGAAGGTGGCAGAACAGAGCATGCTGTCAGAGCAGGAAAGTGCCTTTAATACATTGAAAAGAAAAGGAATCCGCCTGTCAGACCTGTTCAGCCAGTCGAGGGAGGAAGAACGAATATGGTGGAATAGGTGCAGACATGGTAGAGCTGGGTGAAGCCGGCGGGCCACTGTGCTGGCTACAGGTACAAATCATGCAGTCGAATGAGACGGATCGTCAGCCGCTAGTGGCTCTCGCCAGTTACAACTGGTTCCGTTTGCTGTGACAATTCATTAATCAGTTTGACAGATCTGGTCTTATTACATGGAACATTTGACACTTCAGCAATTGGATTGTCAACTGCATCCTATTATAAATGCAATTCAGTGTGAATTCTGCCTTTCTCGTTATCTTTAAGGAGTCCTGCACTGACCTTGGGAGGCAAGCACCTCTGTTGTATGCTTAAATTTAGGCACTGTTAGTGAATATACATATAAAAGCCTCTAGAAAAAACATGCACAATGCACCGCTCATTCATCTGCTTGGTCCCTGCCCATGCATGATATAAAAGTGTCAGGCTTTGATTGGAGGAATGATGTATAGACTGACCTAACAAAGGATCAAGTGCCCAGTAAGACAGACAGCTAATAGATAGAGAAGCAAGAGGAGCCTCATTTAGAGAGGAAGGGCTGTTTGTGCTGCCAATATGACAAAGGGGAAGTCGACAACCATTGATCCATGCTCATGGATGACAGCTTAAAAATTCAGCAATAATCATGACAAATGAGGAGAGGCACCACAGCCGGAAAATTATCAATAATCAGCGGCTGAGAAGAAATGCCAAGGTCAGAGAGAAAAGGCTACTGAAGTTCTCTTTGTATGTGGACGCTGCCAGGTGATATATTGGTAAAGATAGAAGAAGCAGCTTCTAAAGCGAGGTAGAAGTTATTAATTAAGTTTTGGATCCCGGTGGGACATGAATGTCCCTCAGTATGGATTCCTTGCCAGAGCTCACTGAATGCCAAGGGCAAAGAGACCATTATGTAACAGGCAGTTTCTAGTGGCTTTGATCCCTCACAGGGGAGCTGGAGGATGGATTTACTGTATCAATAACTCAATCCCCTTTCAAAGGAAACCTAAAGAAGACTGTGGCATTAGTAGCATAGTGTTTAATGACAGGTCAGTGCCGATGTGGGCTCAAGCTAGAGGGATTTACCTATTCATTCATCCATTCTTTTTTTTTTTTTTTTTGAGTCGCCTTTTCTGGGCAGGGTCGTGGTGGCAAGCAAAGCAGCCCACTGAGCAACTTTTTCAAGCAACAAGGTCCTTAAGCACTTTCAGGCCATTTGGGAGATGCTCCAGTGTGCTGGGTCTGTCCACCAAAATGCATTCTTACTTAGCACCCAAACTACCTTAACTCCAAGTACCAATGGCTCGAAGCCTTTCCAGATCACTGAACTCTGAACTCTAGCCCATTGAGGAGGACCAGCCACCCAATGCAGCAACTTCATCAAGGCTGTTTATTTCTGTTTGCTTCAATCTCTCTGTGACTTTGTTTTTCCTGTAAATTGTCAGACCGAGCTTTGCTTTAGAGCTAAACTTTTTTTTTTATCATTATAACTCCTTTTTGCCATCAGTTGCAACAAATACTCCATGATACCTGCCCTCCTCCACCTGGGGCGGCTGCTCCACCCTCAGGAGCCAGCTGTGATTTCAGCCTTAGAGGTGTCAGTCTTCATTCTGCCCATGTGGCACTTGTACAAACCACTACAGATCACTGAGCAAATAAAGACAGTGAAGATATTATTGTTACTGAACTGTACACTCCATTGATTTTATACAACAAAGTTTGTTTACAGGTCTTTAATAGTACTGCTACATATGTGAGAAAAGTTGTATCAAGCCTCTTGTGGCCCAGAGGGAACTGCATGAAATCTGATGAATGTCAGTTGGATCTGAAGAGTAAAGGTTTTAAAAGGAAAAGGGAGTGTGGAGTTAGAAAATGGTGAGCTTACCAGACCCCTGTAGCCTACTCCTCGTCTTTGCTTGAGGCTAGTGGCTTGAGACTACTGTCATGTTGCATTGTGGGTAATGTGGGCGAGAAGTTTTGACAAGGAAGAAGAATGCATGGAATAAAAAAAGACAATATCTCTGGATCTGCTGCCCTGGTTTTGATCATTTTGTCCATCATGTGTCAGACAGTGTTAGAGAATTGAAATGCTAAATCAGTGGAGTACTCTCTTAGCTTTATGCCCAGATAACCAACACAACTTCATGCTGCAAACTCGGTCAGGTTGTTCATCTTACACACAAGGTGACCCTGGTAACAATATTGTATAGTCATTATATGTAATAAAGTCAATGACTTGTTTCATGGTTAGGGCAATTAATAGTTGCATCATTAGACTTAGCTCTCTTTCCATTTAGGCTTAGCAAGTTGCATAACACTAATGTCCTCAGTTATTTGCAGCTAAAGTAGAATGGAAGGGGGCAGGGGGACTGTAAAGCAGTAAAAGGAGCTGCTGACACAGGCAGCAGAGCTCATTTCTTTGAGATGCAAATACTGTAATGCAGTTACAAATGCACTTTTTAGCAGGTCACTTGTTCAGCCAAGGTTCAATAGGCCATGAGGTCAAAAAGACAAGAGAATTATTTACTAGTTGTGTCATACTCCTGTGATTGAGTCGTCATTCTGGCTTTGGAGCTTGATTTGTGGCCTCTGTGTGAAAAGTGGCATGTGGCTGTAACTATGCACTCTTCAGGGGAGGTGCGCTTTCTCGCATCTCTAGTCCAAACTAGCACACCGCCAACAACAACACAAGATATTAATCCTCAACTGGTGAAAATGATAATGCGGCAAAGAGAAAAACCTTGGTGGAGGTGTGAAGCAATTAAGCGGGAGCAGGAGCTCATTTGTTGAAGTGTGTTTGGCATCCTTGCCAGGTACATAGAATGTTCACATCCATTCACACAGAGTTGTAAATTTTTTTAAATACTGTTAGCATCATAATGTGATGCGTCGCCTCAAGAGGGATGATTATTCTGTCATATTATTGCCGCCCAGACGCTGCCCACACACTTCCTTTGCCTTTGCTGTGAGGATAAAGCACAGTTCCTGTTTTTCTGGGACCATCTGTAAGAAAAAACCAGCCCAAGGTAAAAACGATGACTGCAACTTGGCAGAAGATTAAACGGGCCCTCCGCAAAAGCCATTAATAATTCTCATATTTTGGAAACAGACCATACATACAGAATCTGTGGTATTTAATCTCCTCTCTCAGCGAATAAAAAAAAAGGTCAGCTGGGAGGGAGAGTCTTTTTTTTTCTTCCCCAGCCTAGAGTGATGGGCCTAGCTTTTCCAAGGCACCCCATTTGTCTGTCAGGGCTGTGAGCAGAGCCAGTGATTTAGTTTCCATCACATGAAGCTCATGTCCGGTTGATGATACTGCCAGGCGGGATATGGGGAGAATTTGTCACCTGCAGCTTTGACAGGGAGATAATTGCAGATAGTTAGCAGAATAATAGGATATGAGCATTACCAGCCACACAGGGTTTAGTGGATATTTGTTGCTCACACTTCAACACATTTTCCCACATCATTTCAGTATTGACTGTGTGAAAATTTACACAGATAATTTGACCTAATCAATGTGAAACAACCGACACGTCAACTGAGAATGTCTTTTTCATTACACTGCTGGAACATTAGTTATCATATTAACACTTTAAGCAGATTTATTGTCATTATTTAAACTGGTGTCCCAGCAGTCTGAGCTTCACTTTGAACATAAGGGAAGACATCAGCTTTTCCCCTCACCCATGCAGCCCATCAGCTATAGCTGGCCAGAATGGAGACACAACCAAACCCATTAATACAAAAGTACAAACAAAAAAAAAAAAAAAAAACACAACAAGGGCAAGGAGCCAAATGAATGAATAAATAAATACAGAAAAAGGAATGGCTGTGCCATAACCAGACAAGTGTTTGTGGTTGAGAGTAGAATGTTTTAATATTTCCTACAGACAGTAGTTAAATCACAATAAAAACATTGGTATGCCAGGCATTGACAGTGCCACGCATTCTCATATCTTACAGTGTGTCATTCACAGGGTCAGGCAAGAACCCTCTGGCCCATCAGCAGGTCTCACACAGCCTCAACACCTCTGCCAAGCAGCATCCACAAACAACAACTCTGCCTGTGGCTACAAACAAGGCAAGACACATCGAAGCACAATAGAGAACCGTTTCAAACTCACCAGGAGTTATAGTCCCCCCTCCCAGTTTAAGTCAAAGGTTATTTTTCTCTCATTATTTCTTCGTTGATCCTCAACTAGTGCCAATTGTAACCTCTAAAGTGCAGCAGTCAGTGAACATGATTTGCGCCGGTTTCTTCCTGATATTTCAGAGATTTATGTGGTCTGGGTCTCTTATTGACAGGATTTCCAGAATCATCACATTTCCAGATTGTAGCTGGTCTGAGAGTTCATCTGGGGTCTTTTAATGCTCTGTCCCAAGGCTAATTTGGAAAACCTTTAAAACCTTTCAGACCAATTAGTTGGAGGGAAAACGAACAAAGTTGAGCATTTATGTGAAGTTGTGCTATTGCCCCAAGTGCTTCTTGATTTTCCTTTCTAATGGTATTGGCACCAAATTGGGAGGATAAGTGTTGTGTGTTTTACATTATCTTCAAATATAACACAATGAGGATCTTTGTTGAAACTTAATTTGACCCAAATGTTGGCGAGATGAGTGACTTGCAACAGAGACAGGTCACATTAGACAGCCGTAATAGATGGAGCAGCAAAAGGAGTGGTGCAGATAAAGGAAATGTGCCAGAAAACTCAGCTGTGGGGGTTAGGGAATAGTCTCTCTATAACAGCCAGTGTTGGGTCAGAGAGCACTCCCGGACCCCCTCGCTGTCCTCCTGTGTGTTAACTAATGCTCACCAGAGTCCTGCCTGAACTCAGGGCTGGCAAAGCCACAGAGTGGGATCCAAATTCTCAGCAGCTCTGCGACCTGGCTGAACCTCTACCTTCCACCCCTCCGTGGTGGTGGTGGGGTGGGGGGTGGGGGGTGGGGGGGGCTGCTGAAGAAGTCCTCTGAGCCAACAAGAGGCTGATTTAGACAGATTTACCCCACTCCCAGCAAAAATACAACTTTGAAATGACACACAAATTATCTCTGTTGGGAGCGCCGTGAAATATTTATTGCTGTTGTTTCAGTTGGTGTGGTTTTATGTGCTGTTTGTGTATTGGACAGTTAATGGTGTGTATTTTCCAGCCGTTTGTTGTACTCCTTTTTTTTTTTTTTTTTTTCTTTTTTGGTCCAAGGACACATGAAAGGATAAATCCTTTTAACATGAAAAATATGAAATTCGTATTGTCTTCCCAAGAGCATCTTTATGCATGGATGGAAATACTTCAGTCTCTCTTGGGCGTGAGGGCCATGGACATCAGGCTTTTTAAAACAATGGTGTAGTTCATATTGTCCAAATGGGAAGTGTTTGCAAGGCATGTAGGTCCCACCTAGTAAAAGGATTTAGCCCTATGACTTGCCTCATTCTAACTAGGCCTAATGAAGGGGGGCTTTAAGAAGTCTCCAGCATGCAGCCAGGCATTACCGATTAGGTCATTGGAACGGCCGCTGGGCTGAGCATGATGGATGACTGGTGGAATGAGTTTCTGCCTAGTGGTATTGTGAAATCTTTTCATTGTCACTGACGGGGCCTATGAAGGGGACTGATAAATGAGGGAGCAAGTGTCAGAAACGCCCTTCTTTGCCCTGCTGTGGCTTTAATATCTCCCCCAGCTACAGAGCAGAAAGAATTGATAAAAGCAAAAGTTTTTAAAATAACCGCAGTCGGTGAGAGCCAGGCAGAGGTAGGTGGGTATGATTAAGGCAATCGGACCAACCCAGGGTTGGTTGCTGTAAACACCAGTTGGGGCCAGTGCCCATGCTGGGAAGAGGAAGCCGCTTTTTATGGGGAACGGGTGTTACTTCAGTGACACGGTGCTGTGATGAATGTGTTGCCTCCATCTGGTTCCAGCACATGTAATAAATATCTGGACTCGTGTTTTACCTCTCTCACTTAGCAGACACATCGTTCACATCAGGAACCTCCAACAGGGAGCCACAGTTATGGGCGTGTGGAAGGGAGCAGTATCTTTTCAATATCTTGAGGTTTTAGTGCAACAAAAACAAGTGCACTGCAAAATGAAGTCAGCCATATTTTAATTTAAATAGTAAATTAGTCTGTTATTAGTCAGTACATAGGCATAGATTTCGTGGGGGATGCATGGGGATACACCCCCCCCCTCAATATTTAGAATGTAGATTTGTCTCCCCCAGTAAAAAAAACTGTATAATGTTGTTCATAGATTCAATGGTTTTTTTCAGCAGTTTTTTTTTTTACTCCCAAAATATGAATGTGAATTAGGAGCTCATTTATCCCCACCACACACACACACACACGCACAGTGTTGTGATCTCAGTCAGTGTTGGCACAGTGTCTCCTCCTCTCCTTCAGTACCCTGTGCACACTGGCAGGAGGAGGCAGAAGGGAAAAGGAGGAGGAGGAGGAGGAGCAGGAGGAAGTCCAGTATTAGGATATTTTTCTGGGAAAGTCTCAGAACCATGTAAGTGGTGAGTTACTAGGTGATGTTTTTTGAGTTTGAGACTAATCTTAAGGTAAAGTTGTCTACCATTAAAAGCTGGCTAGCTAGCTAAGATAGCTAGCAAGTAATAATAAACAAGTATTACCGCATAGCAGCTGTCCAAAAAAATGCCAGCATGTGATTTGTTGACTGCGTCATGGGACGTTTGAATGTGAGAGCCTTACTACATTATATCCCATGATATTTAGAATAGTCGCCTGGTGCCTGAATTTTGTGTTTACCTTTACACAAACAAAGAAATTACGACCATGTTCATCTATAAAAGGTTAGAAAATAGATATAAATGCCTGTTACAAGTTCCAAGAGCTCCAGCTGGCATTTATGAATTGCTTGTTTTGTCCAAACATATTGAATTTACAGAAACAAATCCTTGTGTTTGGGAAACTGGAGCTAGAGAATGTTTATTTTTGCTTGATAAATAACTTCAGATTAATTGATTATCAGAATTCAGTGTTGATTGATTTTCTATCAGTCCACCAATGGATCAGTCGATTGATTATTCTTAGTGCTACCCTCAATAGATTGGTATGTGTGAAGCAAACACAGGGAAAGAAATGACCAGTGTAAAACATGCACACAGGCGCAGCCTTTCTTTTATTCCCTCCCTTCCTGCAGCTTTGTGGTCTGACCTTGCAGCTTCTGTGCCCCATCCATCTTGGGCTGTTTAGCCATTTCACTGGATACATACTGCGCAGATTAACACAATTCATCACCACAATCATCCTCGATTCATCACCCTTCCCAATGAATGTTTTGACATCTAGTTAATTTTCTACTGATGATTTATCAAATTATAATTACCATACTCTGAAGGAGTCATTCATTATGTTGATACATGATAATGATGCCAAAGTGGATTGAATTTTAAGTAAGTTCTCTGTGATTATAACATATGCATTATTGTGAGTAATGCCTTACACTTTGGTCCCCTCCAGCAATAGAGAGTCTGGGGATGCTGGTAATGTTGTGACAATCAATGCAGAAACAGGCAGGTTGTTAATTCAGTTTTCCACTACAAGTTGCTGAGAGAGGGCATTCAGCGCATAAAAAAGTTCACTGAGATTCAAGACTCTGATTTAAGGTGTTTCGTAATTAAAGGGTGCACTAATTCAGTCAGGGCTTCAGTTACGCTCCTGGGCAGCAAAGACTCTGTTAATGGCTTCAGGTTTAGCTGCAGTGCTCAGGTACTTTATTAGTTCACTTGTTCATTGAGCCTTACTACTATGGCTCAAAAACAATCAATATTGAGACTAGTCAGCAATGCATACCACAAGACAGATACTTAATCTAGTGATTATTCCTATTATTACTTAATTAAAATGCTCATAAAGTAGAAAGGTTGTAAGTAGGCCTGCATTAATCGATCACTTTTCAATGAATCTATTAATTGTTTAGTAATTATAAAATGTTATAAAATGGTGAGAAATGACCATCACAAGTTCTCAGAGTTTTAAATATTAATGACACACAATCCCAGACCCATAGGTATTTAATTCATAATGATATAAAACAGAAAAGCAGCAAATGTTCATGTCTAAGAAGCTGGACTCTGCAAATCTTCCTAATGTTTTTGTTCGATAAATTGTTTGAGTGCTAGTAGTCTGGTAACAGTCGCACTGACAATGTATGATCCAGATGTATGATCTTTCACTCCGTCCTCCCTCTGCCAGTCTGAGTGACTGTAAGTAGTGGTCAGAGTGGGCTTTGAACCTCTTGTTTCGCTTGCTAATTGGAGGCAAGTCAGATTGAATTAATTTTGTGTTTGGTATGCAGAAAGCATGAATCTATTGTTTTGTCCAGGATGACTTTGTGTGTCATCATGCAGGCGATGCTGTTGGGCAATTAATTAGTACAGTGTTCACCGAGAGCGTTATGAGGTCAAGCGGCCATTCCCCATTCATTGGTTCAATGTCAGCTTGTTGTTTCAACCCTGATAGTGATGACGGCCATTTTCAATAAGTCTGATGTTTGTGTGTCATGGATCTAAAAGAGGAAGTGATATGATACGGATAGTAATTGTTGTAGATTGCAGGAGATTGTTAACCACATGGCTAACCAGGAAATGTTTTTTTAGTGATAGTTAACAAATTTAATCAGATATAAATAAACTGTAATGGCTTTACAGTACAGCTTCTTTAAAAAAAAAAAAAAAAGCAGAGGTGATGTATTGATGGTCATATTTGATTTTGTTTTCTCTGAACTACCCATAAAGGTAGCTTTGCAGGAATATTTGGCATTTTGTCAACACACATAAGCAATAGGAATGACTGTTCTCAAAGACAGAGGCTCATTTAAACGTGATTGGATCCAGAGTTTTTTTCTGTGAATTGTTTTTTCTTTCAGACTTTGTCTTCACAGGCTCCTACTTATCAAGAGACTTATTTTTGCCGTCCACCTCCATGTTTCTCTTGCATCTCTCTAGTGGCCATTCTGTCTCACTTTAATATAAACCGACACCTATTATGATGATCTTATTCGTAGCTCCCTTACCTCTCACCTCCACCTCTCTCTGCATCCTCCTCCCTCTCTCCCCTACTTGCCCTGGCCCCAAACAAAGGCATTGTGAGTAACCTCCACTCCAGGCTTGTCAGCCCCAATCTGCAGTCATTTGGTGTGAAATGTGTGCCTTGGTCCAGGGCTCTCAAGGTCAGGGCCTGGTAATTGATGTTGCTTATTCATCTGTTTCCTGTGTCTTTTCTCCCTCCTTACACAGTGGCCTTTGTTTGGATAAATTGTTTGAAGATTTACTGTAGTTCTTAAAGGCCCTGAGAAGTGTCCCCCTGCTGCCTGAGCTCAATGTCCCTGCCTCACTGGAGGCCCAGCGCTGATGACACACTGCTGGTCTTGGACAAAGGCCTGTTTTTCTAACACAAGATTGAGGGAGCATCTCCCCGCATAACAATTGCGGTAAGACGTGAATGAGACTTACAGTCACTCTTGTGGGCTCTAAATCAAGCTTAAAATGTTTTGTAAAAGAAAAGAAAGGAAAAAGATGATTCATTGCAAGTTGTACATGAGGAGTTTTTCTGCCTTTCTTTCTGAGTCTGAGTAATGAAAAAGTGATATAACCGAAGGATAAAGTGGGGGATGTATTCAGAAATACAACAAGTGTTACATCCAGTCTAAAATGGTATGTATATCAAAATTTACTTCTCCTGAATCTCTTAAAATGCCTTTTCCCTGGCAGGAAATCCTGGCAGCATTACAAATCTAAATCTAGAGCTATGAACATTTCTAGTCCTAAGAAGAAAAAAATAAACTTTGAACATGAAGTGAATCACTTGCAAGCACATGAAGTGTCTGTTTCACCACTTCCCGTGCCTGCGTAGCTCTATGCTCCCTTGATGGCTGTCACCCAAGGTGCAGATAAACAATGGGCTCATTTGAAAACAAAGAAATGATTATGGTGGTACGTTTAATCCCAGCTTGACATGTCAGCAGGCTGCATGGGCGACAGCTTTCAAGAGAGGCTTTGAAGTGGCAATCTTTTCAGATTCTTGGCTCATTACACAATAAAGAACACTTCTCATGTAACTGAAGTGGGCTGGGAAATGATGGTTAATGATGTTTATGGGCTCCTTGACTTGCGAGTGAATTTACAAGAGTGGCCGTCACGGGGCTAGCTGGTTCTTTGTAAATAATAGAGAGGTAAGGCAACAGGAAATGTCTCAGTCACTCAAGAAGTTTTATCTCTGTTTATATTAATCCACAAAACCATAATCAGTGCTACAGCCATCACTGAAAGGAAATAACATAGGTCTGGCGAGAAATATCAACACGTCAGACACACATATATACAGATAAAATTCAAGTTCTTGTCAAACTCACTCCTCTGTCTCGCCTGACCTTTGCTTGAGGCTGAGTCATAGAAAAACGCAACCTATTCCCCAGATGTGTTTAAACTCTTACAACGGCTTCCCATTGACTATAAATTGGGCATTTCTCTCCTTTATCGTCCCCAAACAATACTTCTAATCTCCTTGATCATGCTCTGTGAACATGTGGGGAGGAATGTGAGTGACGTGCCCACAGTAAACATAGGAAATGCACCTGTTAGGACAATGTGTTGTGGGGGAACAAAAAAATGCACACAAGGCAGCTGGAAACCTTTTAATTAGTGCTAATTACCTTAGCAGAGGAACGTCGGGAGGCTTGAAAGGATTTGTGTCAGCGCGTGAGAGATCAAAGATTGAGGCGGTCACGTTTTGTTCTGCTGAGTCAAAAACTAATAAGGAGGGTGATAATGGGGCCCAGGAGAATGACAACCCAGGTGGTGGTGCATTTAATCCCCAGTCATGCCTAATTCCACTTAAACAATCAGACGGTTCAATATTCAGTTACTTTTCTAAGAATGAACATTAATATCTTTATGAGACATCAGGATGAAGGATAAAAGCAGAAAAATTCACATTAAGATGTACATTTAAAGGTGATAGCTGGTGTTTCTGTATTCATTATTCAAATATAAAATAATTAATACTGCTATGATGTCAGGTAAGCCTGTCAGCCAGCAAGTTTCATTTTTATGATTGCATAAGCCAGGGGGTCAGGAGGCTTTTCAGTCACAACCCATCAACCCAACTCATGTGATGGTATCTGCAAGTTTTTCTGGAGGTGGGTCAAATCCAGCTGAAAGTCGGTCCCCTTCACATCCAATCCACCGTCACATTCTTACCTACAGGCAACCTCTGCTGAGCCCCGGTCATTAATCAAAGCGGAGTGCTGTCCTGACCTCAGCCCCTTCCCTTTGAAGTGCTCTGTCCTCTGCAGCATGAGGAAATCATTTGCTGCCTGATTCAATGAGCCATCAGTCGAGCCAGCAGACCTAATGACATGTGAGAATATTAACCTCCTACCACCAAGAGTGCTGCTGCTTGGGAAGCAGTCTATTATTCATCCAAGGTTTTACTCAAACCCTTTTTCACAGACCGATCTCTCTGTTAAACCCTCCTACAAGAACTGTACCATGAGGGCATCCAGTGCTCAGTTCTGATATTAATCCACTTATTCTACTTTTGTATGGATTTAAAGCTACATTTAGATTTTTTTTAAAAATGGTCCTCAATTCAGTTTAGCAAATAGTTATTTTGGCAAGTATAGTCAATACTTCAGTGCCTTTAAATGTACAATCTGTGATTCCAATTAGAACAACATAGTCATCCCAAAATCAAAAAATTAAAACACAATGCACTCAGGTACTAAAGCCGGGTTTATACTTAGGCATACACCATTGTGAGCATTTATACTATGCTAGTTGGCGGTAAGGTTTCTACGCCACTGTGGCGACCAAAAGTGGATCATGTTGGTGTAGGACCTAACAAATACTGAACAACTGTCCCTTTTACTGAAATAAGGATATTTTGGTGCTGCCACTGAAATGACTGAACATGGACGCATTGTCACGACATACCTAAGCTGTACCCACAGTGTTGATTCAACACAGTCGTATAAGCCAGGCTTAACACCAGAGAAGAGTTAAATTTGTTAATGTCTGTATTTTTCTGGAGCACTAATCTTGAATAAGCTCAAATTTATATGGTAAAAAAAACAAGAATTGGGACTTTAATCAACAATGTCATGTCTTTTAAATGAAGGTAAAAAGCTTTATCCTTTTACATAGACGCTCCTCCATCCCATTCATTATAGTTTCCTATCTCGACAGGCAATCTGTACTGAGAAGCATCCAGTCCATTACGCACATATGAGGCCCATCACTCCTGCAGTATTGACAAATTCATCAGGCATTTTTCTCTCTGCTCCCTGAGCAGAATTTAGATTTGACTGCCATTCCTAACTCAGAACGGCCTTGTTAGAATACAAACATGACTTCTCCACTCTGGAGCTAGTTGGGAGCTCTTAAAGTGATGAGGCATTACCTGTCAGTGGTTAGAGCATGGCCTAGAGTTTACACTGATTTGTCAAGTACAACACAGTGTCGAGTAGAAATGCATCTTGCATTACTTGAGGCGTAGAAGAACAAGACCTCTATTTTATTGTGAACTTACAATGAAACCAAAAATATGTGCTGCCATTGTAAGACGGGGTAAAAAGTCCAATTTTTATTTGTTTAAACCTATAATCACAAATGTTTTCGGCAATTTCAGTTCAACAAAAATGAACTGTAAACACAATACTGACATATCATCACCTTTCAAGTTTATATGTTGAAGGTTTTGAATATAAGTTTAATATTCACTCCTTATAGCTCTAATTTTGGTCTCCTAAGAGAAATATGTGGCTCTTCAGATGTAGTCCCTTTCTTTGTTTCTGCTTTTTGCTGAGCAGCTAGTATCCAGTGAGTTTGTACTTCCTTTTTGCTGAAAACAGCCACTTGTGGTGGCTTAAAACAATGCTGATGAGAGCAGTGAGAGTGAACCAGAGCCATTCAAATGGAGAACCAAACCAGTGAGCGACATGAAGCTCCACAGGGCTGAGGGGAACTGTGGGATCGGGTGAAGAATCTGTCGGTTCATCACTGCAAGTGACCCCCTTTAAAATTACACATTTAATTGATTGTTACTACACAACACTGTTTGGACTGTTGGTCAGACAAAAAAAAGCAATTGCAATGGCATTTACCATTTAATAAAAATTTTTTTTTGTTATTTAATATTTTATTTTATTAATTTTATTGACTAAATGATCACTTAATCAAAAAATAAAAATAAACCCCACTTTAGATTAATTGATAATAAAAACAGCTATAATTCAACAACATGTTTTGTTGTACAGTGAGCTCATGGAGGAACATCATCAGACCCTTTTCACTTGCTCACATACATTATCTGTTCATCACTGTCAAATATCAAGACTGCCTTCTTCCTTGTCACATACAGTAGTAGAGAAGTCTGGACTGACACCAAGTGAAAGCCAAGCTGACAAGTGATAAAAAAGTGTTTTGGCATGTTACGGGCCTTGTGGGCTGGCCTTAGTACCCCACGGTCACAGGTTGAGGACATCCGACCTGAAATGCATGCAAACTAATGGCCAGCATGACTGACATTTCCACCGATGAGCCCAAAGTGTTCGCCCGTTGTCAGCAGGAGTTTATCAATAGACACGTCTGCATATGCAGTCGTGTATCGATCCCTCCATCTCTGTCCGCCCGCCTCTGCATCACTGTAGCTGTCTGTTGTCATTCAGTGGATTGGCTGTGAGGAGAGATGGCTGCAGGATCCTAAATTTGCAATCCTTCCACCTTGGGAACAGGATTTAAAATAATGACGGCGTGATTTTGCTGCATCGTGTTGAAATCTCACCTGACCTTGCTGTTTTGATCGCAGAAAATCAAATTATGCTTTTTTATTCAGCAGTCGGCTTTGCACTTTTGGCACCTTGTAGGAAACATGCAAGAAGACGCTCTAAGGTATACTTGTGTTATCTGGAGTCTTCGTCATCATTGTTAACATCATTAATGGATGCAACGTAGCCAGGCCTTGTTTGCACTATTTGCCCATGGAGACTGACTCGCTGTAGTGAGTGTTTTGGTAACAAGGCCCCAGGTTAATTGCGGTACCAGAGGCCTTGCACCTCCAGATAACGCAGAGCTTTAGAGCAGCAAGATGCTTTGTGATTAGAGAGAGGGACCAGGTAGGTGACTGAGGTGAGGATAAAGAAGCCAGATCAGGTCCCTGGGGGGAGAAAGGTGCGAGTCTATCGGGGATTGAGGTAAACAAGATTGTACCTGTGAGGGAGATAGAAGCTGCTGCCCTCAGGTCATTATTGCCCTTAGAGCAGGAAGCAGAAGGCACACACTCACACACAACTCAGTGCTTATCAATGTCCAGGGGATAATAGGGTTACTATTGTGCCCTAAACTGTCAGCCAGTCAAAGCAATCTTACATGATGAGCAGACATATAGGGGGTACAAGGAGTGAGTGAAAATTGAATTAATGAAACAGCAGCATTAATGCAATGAAGGCGCGAGACAATAACTTCATCCCATTTGGCTAATCAGCGTTATTCAGCGCACATATATGTAAATCATTGCCAGAAGTGAATCGTAATGACAGGTTCATTGCCAATATATTATTATTACACCTATTGCGTTAAACCTGGCTCGGGCCGCAGTTCCCATGGCAGTGAATTTAGCTGATTAAATCAATGGGTGCACACAGCAGTGGTGACACGAAAACAACAATTAATAAGCCAACCCCCAGTGCACAGCGGCTCCATTTTAACCAGGCTGCTAATAACATTACATGGCAAAAATATCCTAATCAGACAGGTGAAAAGGGATTTGGAAGCAATTTGATTTTCTTCCTTTGTGTTTAGGTTCATAGCCATCGATATTTAAGAATTTTACTTTTAGGAATATTCACCATATTTAACTTGATATTGTGTTATATCTTGTGCTAAGGAGGCGGCTTGCTTGACGTGCACTAGAGATTAGAGGTCTGTTTTTACTGGCTGTACTGTTTATCTTGACGGCTTTCTGTCTTTATCTTATTCGTATCCTCACTCCCTTATTCCCTCCCCCCGAAAACCATCCCTCCCCAACACACACACACACACACACACACACACACACACACACACAATCGCTCACAAAGAATGCACATTAAAAAGGATTTGTTCCCCAAAGAAGGTCGGCATTTGTAAGGCTACTGACAGATTTAAGTGTCAATTAAGTTGATGTACAGTGGGCACATTATCATACAAGGTTGTCAGCTGTGGCCATTTGAGGGAAACAAATACCCAGAGCTTTACACCTTCCACGGCTTGAACTTTGTATGGACCCACAGTTGCAATGAATGTCACAGTCAATCATTTATCCAGTTGGCAAGCTTTCCGGTGGAGAGTGTGAGATCAAGTCATTTTATACAAATAATAACCACAAAAAAAATCAGGGTTCCAAAATGCTTTGTCATATTCGGTGGCACGGTCCTATCCCTGGCCTGTTCGGAGGTCTTAAACTCATTACTGGTGGGGGGGGGAATTATACCTCTGCACAAGGATGATGGATGACAAGTTAAATTTGTGTCCAGGGACTGAAGGTGAATGGTGACAGAGGTATTTATCTTGAGAATGGAGGTTGGGGTCAGGCGAGGCTGGGTGCCTTAAGGCACAAGACATTGACAAATTTATCCAGTGGACCCCATTGCTTGGGCCTTTTCTTTGTTTTGAATCCTGGCCACTCGCTAAGTGACCCACATCGCTCATGCTGCCAATGTGTGAAGAATGCCCTGCCATGCCAGGCATCCTACAACTGCTGATGCTTGTAGTTCATTCTTCTGTGAGGCCTAAATCTTTGACTCATTTTGAACGATGTTTGTTTTGGGGTATGATTCTGGGTCACTGGGTCAATTTAATTTTCCAAAGTTACACAGAGTTTAGAAATATTTTCTCTGTTTACCTTCTCAGTTTGCTTTGAATTGTTCTGGTGCAGTGTAAGTTCTACCTGGTGTGTGCTTTTAACATGTATTTTTTTAAAATCAAATTCATGGTGACAATTGTCCTGCATCATCCTTAGTGTTTACAGTACAGAGGCAGAGGACAGTGTTTACATGTGCCTGTAAGGGGATATGCTATAGAGAGAAGGGGGGTGAGCCACAGAGACCTCTAGTGGAGATTGAAGATGCCTTATGAAGGTTGACAAGTAATCTATTATACTTCTGTACAGTGTAGTGTTACTTCAGTTACTGTCAGTGAACAAGCATCTCATGTACTCTAAAAATAATGATAAATTTAGAGCTAATGAACTGAAAACAATGAATTTCAGTGATTTGCACGTATCTATTTACATTCCTGTTTCTGTAATATAATACACAATATACAGCTAATCAGTGCCTTACTTTTTTCACATTTTCTACCAGGGCATAGAGCGTTTTATTACAGTGGGAAGTTTCATGAATTGGCTCAATAATAGACAGCAAATGTAGTTCCTTTGTGGAACCTTGCAAGTCAATTTTGAAATGTTTTGAACTGTCAACATAAATACAAATGAATAATTAAATTAAATGAACTGTCATTGTGGGTACATTTGTGTTAGTGTTCTCACAAAACTAAGCTTGCATACTTTTTGCTGAGCACAGTTGTCACTGGCTGAAGTTAATATGCCACATGCACATACTGAACGTGAAGCCCCAAAGATTTAAATGTTAAATAAATAAAAAAGACATTAATCAATATAGTCAATAATTACATAGATACAATTTATAAAATACACAAAGGAATCAATAAATTGTAAAAAATCATTTCACAAATGATTAAAACACACTATTTTCATTGCAGCATTTTATTGAAGCAGCATTTATTTCATTGTAAATATAAAATACCCCTTTTCAAAGGTTTGTTTTACGTATTTCACAATAGCTCATGACCATCCTTCTTTTATTTAGCTCACCAGGGCTGCACATGCTGTCTACCCAGTGTGCTTACTAGCTACGTTGGCTTGTGAGCTTGGTTTTTTAGTCAGCAAACTAAAGAGCCAGTTATAATGCAGCAGCTACCTGGATAATTAATTGTTTCTACTGTGTTAATTTATAGCAGCGGCCTCTAGTTTGTCAGTTCAGACAATTTATTACTGTGTTGCTGCCCTCGCTAACAGATGCTAACTTGCTAAATGTGGTGTTGAGCTTGCCAGCTTAGGAGAAGCAGGTGGAGCTCCAATATCCTGAAAACAAGACTGATCTAATAATATTCTGAAATCAAAATTTATTTGATTTTCTTGAATTATTTCACAACTTATTGGTTAATTTATGTATTTTACACAATTAGTTAATGTGATTATTTCTTACTTACTAATATTGAACACTTTGGGGCACCATAGCTAAAGGGTTAATTGTGTATATAGTAATGTAGCCAAGGGAAATTTGTATTCCAATGCATTGTGTCTGTGGTTTTGTGTTTTGATAACAAGGGTCTCATTTTCCAATTAGGACAATGTATCAGTGATGGATACAATGTGAAGCAGTCATTTGTTTGTGCTTTGGAAGAAGTTTTCAGAGCCTTTACAACCGCTAACCACTTCACCATGCCTCATCCATCATTTTGTCAACACCCTAATGTTTTGGACCTATACAACCAGAGAGGAAAGTAACACAGACAAAGCAGTCGGTTGCTTTCACAACATGCCAAATTTTCAGCCTATCTTGTACCTCCCTCCTTTCATCCGTGACCACCATTTTGAGAGGATTTGCGAATTTTGAATGGCAGGAAATGGGTTATGGGTTCAGCAATATTATGTGTCTGGAGTTTACACTGTTAAGTTACTATTCAATAGCTAACACCACACCAAAGGCTGTTGTTCTGACAGATGTCCACTCATTCCTCTTATGTTTTGAAGACAGATGACTACATGTAACATGACAGGTGTATTAAATTGATATTATGTCATACAGTTTGATATACTCACAACATTAATGAAAAGTGAGGCTATTGACTTCATGAAACTGCATAATCAGCAGTCAAGGCGTATTGTACTTCTAAAATGTATTTCCTGTTTCTTTGGAGAAGAGTATTGATTTCCTGTCTCAAGTAGTGATGTAAAAGTTAAATTAATTGTTACACTGAAGCATTGATTGCATTTCAACCAAAACATAAAACGCACGTTACCCTTCAAGCAATTACTAGAATTAATTTGTACTTGACTGTAAAACAGTATCAGCAAATACTTGAAAAGGGAATAATGTCATTATAAAGATATAGAATGATGTACTGTGTCATGTTAATTGACCTTTCAAAGTTTCTGAAGGGTGCCAGGACAGATCTATTCAAACAAAAACACTCCTGAGCCCTTTGTATCCATTAACAAGCCTGGGCATTAATATGCTTTCAGACAGCCCTGGATAATGCTACAAGCCTTTTCACAATGACTTATATTTACTTTAACCAGTCCCCCCTTAAGTGCTGTTTTTAACAATGCAGGCACTATGAATCATTTACCATACAGGAATACCTTAAAGGAATCATTTGCTTTGGAGACGTTTGTGGTTGGTTTGATGCTGACGAAAAGCATTATCTCCTGAATGACAGTGTTGCGGGCTCCTCTGATGCAATATTTATTATATGTCACATAGCCGCACATTAGACCAAGAATGGGCCATTGTTTCTATATTATGCAACGGGCTGACAATGGATGGGTAGAGGCAAGTCAGGGGTAGTGAGGCCAATGCAAATATAAACCGTCACTATAAACCGTCAGTCACTGCACAGTGCAAGCACAGTCATTGGAACAAAAATATAAATGCTGATTACAAATGATGTAATTCCACTGAAGGAAGAAGGATTCAGTGCCTTAACGTACTGTAAATGCAATACTGTATCACACAAATACTTTCTGGATGATGCTCCACTGATTTATTTGGTTGGGTTTATTAGTTTTATTGTTGAAATCAGTGTTCAGTTAATTAAAAATATATTACTAACATAACATAATAATATAATTGCGAATGTTGCTGACTGACTGAGTGATCATAATTCCACCATTGGTCAGCTGTTGGCCATTGCTATTTCAAAATTAATTTGCAGAAATTGTTTCGAGAAGGGGGGTGTTTACAGCCTGCAGAGTTGCCATCTTAGCACATTTGAAGCAAACCAAACTGAGACTACTTCTTAAGGGGTGCTTCAAGTCCATATTGCGGTTCTCTTAACCTGTGTATTGTGAACACAAAGCGCTCCAGGTTCACTTTGCCTTTTCCATTATATTTTATCCCTGCTGTAGACAGATCACATGCTATTGCACCGGGATTCTTGAAAAAACATATAGCTGGAACCATGGCAGCTATTAACGAGCGCAAGACTGGTGGGAGAGGAGTTTGATCCGAGGAAATACTGAACTACAGACATGGAATAAACATCTCAGATAGTAATTGTCTACTATGCACAGAAATGAACATAATCTCTCATAATCGCTCTTTGTATTTCCCCCTTTACTGCATACACTTTGTATAGCCAGGTAGTTTAAGGCTGCTTCTTTGTCAACAACAGATTAGGAACTACAAGCAAAGTGAAACAATATCAACTAAGTTCAAATATCCTGGAGAGAAAACAAACTGACATTAGAGCAGACGGGCTGTAGGACTGGTCCTTCGTTCTTGCTCAGGCAAATGATCCCCATAACTCCTAGTGTTCTCCTCGGCCTGAGTAATTGAGATGTGTAATAACTGTGACAGAGGGCATTATCTGACCCATTTTCCTTTTCTTCTCACATTGCTTTGTTTATACATGCCTTCCTGTCATAATCCCTTACAAATCTCCAAAGTAAAAGCCCTTTGAAGAAATAGCCTCTTGTAGCGTGATATCCCGTGTAAAGGAGTTCTTTTTAATGACCAGGATCTGACCTCATTTCATATGCATAAGCCTACATCAAAGTCGACAGCATCCGTCCTGTCTGCACAGCGTTCTTCCACTTGACACTCTTTCACATTGGAGCGACAAAGCACATACATGGAGCTTGTAATTGCTTAATTAGGTCCAGGCCTTGCAGTTTTACCTTGGGTTGACCTTGTAAAAGAGAGACCACTGCTCCCCTCAAAGAAACTTATGATTTGATTGATTTCCATTACCATTTTCTTTTTCATCAGTCATTATTAGATGCTAAAGGGCACCTCTGAGCGATCTGTATCTTAATTTGTTCATTGGATTTTCTATTTGAAGTACTTTCTCCACTGCTTGGAGAAACAACAATTTATATTATTATAACAATTTAGCAAATCTGAATCAAGGGTCAAATCTACTTCTCAAATCTTAATTATTTCTAATCTGTGTATCTGCTCTGTGACTTTCTTTGACCTTGTCCTGAATCATTTTTCCTGTTGCTTTAAGGAAAAATCCAATTCGGCCTTCACTAGCAGTCTGAGCTGGGACTGTAGTAGTTAGAAGACACATGATCTAATGTAAATAATTTCAATTCCGATTTATCATTTAGCAAAAGACACCTCATAATTCCTGCTTTAGCCATGTAGCATCATGATGTTCCCACAGATCAGCTGTTAGGGAGGTTTAAAAAAACGCAGCAAGTTTTATCTTTAAATTAACTTCAAAGAACCATGTAGGATCCATGTAGCTACAGTAGCATTAGCATTGCCCAAACAACAAGAGTCTACAGCCATTCTAATGGCACTGTAAGGGTGTGCTCTGAGCTAAACATGCTGATGTTTACAGGGTATGTTGTAGAAATATATTTATGTCTCGTTTTAAGAAACTAAGACTTTGGGCAAGCTTATGCTACAGAAGCAAAAACACTGACCTAAAGCAGTTGCAATCCTGCTGTAGTTTAATAGTGAAAGATCATCAACAGATCTCACTCAGATAGTATTTGTAAATACCTTCAATGTGACCAACAGCTTAGACAGCCATATAAATAGGACTCACATCACAACACATGTCTTGGATTGGCAGAATTTCAGGCTCTCTCTAACCTGAAATGCTGTGAGCTCCACCTGCCAGCTCTGCGGGCACATTTTTCAGCTATTTGAAGTTAGTTATTGACCTCACTCTGCTCTCTCTGTTCAAACAACAAGCCCACAGTTCAGCACCTCTGCCAGGTACTCAGTCTTTGTGGCAGGTCTTTGATGCTTAATCTAAACACTGGTGTTTATCTGACTGGACCTCCATGAGATCATCAGGACAGCGTGTCCAGTTGTTTTGGTTATGATAACAGCTGGGTGTTAGCCATGTTCACGGTCAAAGGAACACTACATCATCATCTTTACGCTCGCTTTACTGTTTCAGCAGCACGTATTGTATCTGAGGCTCACTGTAGGATTTATCTTTGTCGAAACTGGAACTAAAGGATTTCCTCTCCTTTGTTGTGGCTGTAATTAAATAGCTTACAGTTATTTTCCTGTGTAACAGCTCTAGGTTTAACTGTGTTCACAAACTAATTTTCCCTTACAAAACAGTTTACACAAGTTTAAATAGAGTTGTGTGGTCTCATTTGTTGAAGCCAAGGCGTTTTTTTGTCCTTTAGTGAGAAATTTGTTTAATTTTAAACATTTGTTTAATTGCATATTGGTCTTTGATGAAAGCAAAAGTTCTTCAAAAAAGGTTTTGAAGGGCACAGAACTTAATTTATTATGTATTTTGACTTTATGTCTCTGAATTTCAGTTGCTAGTGCCAAACACTGGCATGACAGTCATTTCACTAAAGTAGAGAGATACTGTACTTGGGCACAGCCATCTGCTAACCATAGCAGGTGGCAGTTTTAATTATGAACTATGAATTTTTTATACATCATATTAAATGGTATATAGTTTTCTACCATCACTTCATTTAACCTGATGCTTTTCCTCCCACTACCCAAAGACATGCAGACCATTCCTCTGTGTTTCCTTGCAAGTAATTTGGTTCTAAAGACATTATAACTTGATCTATAATTTGTCTCATTTAGACTGCTGAATCCTCATACTAATTCAGCTGAACTTCCGTCTGTAATTTTCTACAGAACAAGGATTGTAGATTTCGTGCCCCATCACTTACTAACTCACAGTGGGGTTGCATTTAGAAGGGATTTCTTCGCTCCAAGTACAGACAGGAGGAACAGCTATTACGACTAGTGACTCTTTCAATTTACATATGGGCGCGTAAGAATTTCTTTGACATAGAAAAATATAAAAATATATCTAAATTGGGTTTACACTAAATAAACTAATATTGAAAGTGTTCGTAGTCCTTGAAGCTACTTTGGGCCTTCGTTAGTAAGGCTAACACCCCAGACACACGCAGAATAGAACATCTGCGCTTATTAAATTTTTTTTTTTTTTTTTTTATCAAGTCAGCAGAATAACTGATGTATTTCCTTTTTAGTGGATGTGTGAGGGTTTAGGTTCACACTACATCTTGGGCTTTTAATCTAGCCCCACATGTTGTAACTTATAGTGCCAGGGGGAGGGGTGTACTGTATGTGGGGAGGTCATACTTAGGTCATCATTCACAAAAACAAGTGCAATTACAGCGATGACTCAACATGTTCGCATAATTCATTCAAAACTGCACCTCATAAAGCAGACTGTTAAACTTTAAAGCACATGCGATTACTCATAATTGCCCCAGAAATTGATTTATTAGCTCGGGTGTGAGGCTGTGTGAGCCGAGTGCCATCTGACCTCCAGCTGAATGAATAATCAACAGGCTCCGTGAGCAAGCAGATGTTTGCAAGTGTTGCTGTTTTATCAGGCCTGTAATGTGAACAGGCATGAAACCAGATTAAATTAAATGATGTGAGGACAGACAGCTGTGACACATTTGGATGTGCTGTTTTCCCCATTTTGTGCAAATAGCAGCTTATGTTCCCCAAACAACAAAAGACGCCTTGCTCTACCTAACACTGTTTTTAATCAGTGTAATAGAATGACGCACCAAGAGAAGCTATGGAGAGTGTTTGTCCGCTTTTTTCTAATGTCTGACATAAATCATAATAGTTAAATAACCAATGGAAACAACAGCTTTACAAACAACAGTAAATCTGAAGCTGTTTTTCCTCTGGCTGATGTTGCACCACTGGCTGTTTTGTAATAACATGGTATCCTTCAGGGACATGAGTGATGATCCCTTAGCTTCAACCCTTTTTTTTTCTAATTGCTGTTTGATTTCTTGCTTTGATTATAAGGTGTAGCCAGCTTAATGAAGCGCAGATGAGTTGTTTATGAACTCTCTGCACTTTCTCTTGTTAGCATGGAGGAGTACAAGGTTAGTTTATACAGTGAAATACAGTATAGGTACTGTTTATTTTAGTAACTTGCTTCCTTCACTGCCTTTCAGACCATTTTAAGCAGCATAGGGCAAAAATAATAAAAGATGCTGTAGCTGTAGAAAATTGTCTACTGGCTTCTCTTATCTTTCAGTGTTCCACCACACAGTAAATGATACTTTCAGGTGGAGAATGGCTGGTTTGTATTTTGAAGTGGCGGCCGTTGCGCGTTGTTGTGTTCGCCCTGAGGGGCTGTCGACTCAAGTGTTTTTCTCCAAACCTGTCACACTTTTCAGGAACAATTAGAGAAAAGAAAGTAAATTGTTCCCAGGCACTTGGATTGCTGTCCTCGCGACATCTGCCACCGCAGTGCAGATGATAGATTCCTCCTTCATTAGCCAGGGGTGTGGGATTACCCAGTGAGAACACATTAATCACCACTTTCTGTGGCAGCCTGAATGCACTGCGCTTTGTTAGAGAAAAACTTTTTTTTCCTGACGTGTCACTCTTCTCCTGTGACAGGCCACAATCAATCATCTTGATTGGCAGCACTGATAGGTTACACTGTTTACACAATGTGTAATGAAAGATCATGTTACCCACTATTGTTGTTTCTGAGACAACTCTTTTGGGCTGGTTCTGAATAGAGTGAGTGCTTTGGTACAAACTCACACAAGCACCCACTCGTTTGCTTTCCCTGTCTGTTTCCACAGCAGAGTCTCTCCTGCTTTTCACCCTCGCTATTTCTCTGTACAAACACTCCAGAGATATGCACACTATGGATGGGAAATGTGCATAAAATCTATCACTAAATTGTATAGTCCACTTTTTTATATCATGTTGGCAATATATGTAGTGACATAGTAAATTTTCTGGAAAATCAACTGAGAAATATTTTACAGATTTTGCAGTGGCTTTCAAAAAAGACCCATATAAGTATTTCCTGATCTGATGCCTCAGCCTGTGGGATGTCAATCCCCTTCTAAACTGTTACTAGTCGAGCCTAGAAATTATTCATATAACCATAAGATTTAGGCACAAAACAACTTGGGGTTAGAAAGGGATTGTAGTTTTGGTTAAAATAACTACCTGGTTAAGTTTAGGGATCCTCTATTGTCATAGCTAAAAGAACCCAACGTTGACTGTTTTGGTTGAACAAGAGAAATGAACAGTGGTTTCCTATACTGAAGGCAAGTGCATTACGGACCCATCCATCCACCCACACCTCCTTCCTTCGGCTTGATAATAACATCACAATACTTTCGCACCTTTAGTTCCCGACAGACAAGAGTCATAACAACTAGAGATTCTTGTCAGTTAAACATAAGCCATTTTTAAGCATTTGCATAAACAACTGTCATTTTTCTTGAAAGGACAATTACTGTAAAGATGGAAATATCTGCAACAGTACAACCATAGCAACAATACTCTAGAAACTCTCACTGACACAAATATACCCATCAATCAAGTGGGCTACACACAAACTTTTGAAAATGGATGATGAGTTTAACACAGCAAACCTTTTTTTCCTTTTAGTAGTCATTGCATAGACACAATCAAATTCTGAAAAAATGGCATTGTGGAAATCTTCACCCATTATTTAGTATATCATAAGGCACTGTTGTGTATCATTGCTTACGTAGCACCCACCCCAATACCTGCTGTACATTTAAAGCTTACAAATACATCCAAAATTCAGTATGAATAATTATTGTAAATTGTTCTCAGTATTGATCAAAAGTCGTTACATTGCGATGCAGAGTCAAGAAAGGGAAAGCTACACATCCTTCTACGAGGTTGTTGTAACTGTGACCTGAGAGGATGCGACTGTACTTATCAGACAGCATGTCGACTGGTTTTTCCACCTTTTGTGATGAAGGGACACAAATGACCTTTAATCTTTCTCTGCAGCCTTCAAAGCAAGGGCATGTGATGAAGTGGGCATGTTCTCATCATTGTCCGTGTGTTCTCTCACTTTCATGTCACCTCTAAATCGGGACGTGCACCCTACAGTACCAACGCTGCTCTAATGAGAAATGTATTAAACTTTCAGGAGCCGTAATACCTAAAACACTCATACATCAGTTTAATGTGGACAGGTTGGTAATTGTACTCTGGAGAGATCAATCAACATCAGCCCGTGAGTTATAATTAGCCCTTCCAGATTGATGTATTGACCATTTGTACTGAAGTTCTTTGTTATTGGAGGTTTCCCATTGGCCATCTGTCTCTTACTTCCATCCTTAATCTGGGCCGTCTACCTGGATGACCACACATTCACAGATGTGTACACACACAAACACATACACTCTCTCATGTCTATACACAGATGATGTGTGGCCCTTTAGACGATGCTAATCCTGGGGTCACGTTCTGGTCAAGTCTCATTGTAGTTAAACTATAATTACACACTGTCCAAAAGAATCAACTCTGTGAATTATTTAAAAATCAGTATCTTAAGAACGCCTCAGTCATGAATATTTCTGTTGGTGGTTTTCAGCCTGAATAGATACATTCTTTTTTTTTTTTTTTCCCGCTGAATTGAGACCACAAGGTAACCTTAGTGCTCCCTGTGATGCCTTGTAGCACTGACAGCAAACTTTGTTAACTTTAAAAATGGTGAAGTGGAGAAGTTCGGGCAGAGCGATATTGTACAGCTTGAAGTCACGCGCTGCCTGAGAAGACAAGTTATAGGGAAACAAAGTCCTGCTCTGGTAGTTTGTGGAGCTCGAGGCGTGACCTTTATTTGACTTTAGCTCTTTGAAGTTCTGTTTGATTGGTTTCATGTGGAAAACTGTTGACTGGTGAAATGGAAAAACTTGGAAAAAACTACTAAAGAAAAACTAAAATATATATATATATATATATAGTCAAGTTAGGTTGATTTGACATTATTTTTTGCTATCGCATTTTTACAACAAGGACTTGTCAAATATTTGGGTATTTTAATTTTAGCTCTGAGCAGAACCAAAGATGTTTTAAGCTTTAACAGAGATGTTGAATGACTCATATGGAAATATGCCATTATTTGGCAACGGTGGACAAGTCTCTTCCTCCTGGGCATCAGAGATAAGCTGTATTATTTTACATCTCCTGTGCAGCAGTGGTGTCTTTCCTTTCCTGGTATCAAGACTCTATTCAGAGAATTTTATACTCCCAATCATTTGATACAGTAAAGTACCTGTCTGACCCAAATGAAGGTGTGATACTTTATGTCCTTCCAGACATCAGACAGCCGTGGAGATTGGTTTGCAGAAATATGATGAGAGCGCATAAAGCAGTCGAACTTGCTGCCCTTTCCTTACAAAAGAGCTTTGTGTTCTATAGCTGTTTTTTCAAATGAAACATCAATTCACTTTTACTTAGGAATATTACATATTCTTGAACTAAGTGAAACCCCACAGCCAAATTACCATTTTTGATATTAAGATTTTTTTTTTTTTTTTAGAAAAAATATCTGGTGGCAGAGCAGTGCTAATCGGTCCTCACAGCAGGCACAGACAGAAGTACTTTTGTTGTTTTACTAAAAGGCAAGTGCTGGACAGGAAGTTGACTTTCTGTCTCTCATGTTATGTTCAGCACATCCACCTAGTTAGATTAGAGTCCACAAGACAGAAAGCGACAGTGACCGGGGGAGATAAGAGCTGCAGTCCCGACTGAAATAAAGCCAACTCATTCCCACCCACATGGCCGCAGGAAGAGACATCAATTCTTCCCTGTCATCTTTACCCCACTACACTGCCTCATTACAATTATCTCTCAAACACACACAGTGCATCAAGCTCCAGTAAATCAGATCCTCAATCAGATTCTTTTACTGGTTGGGCTTTAGTACTGTAATGAAACTCAATGATCCATTATGGAAATGGGGTACAGTGTCAAGGAGTTTAGCTGACACATAGAGAGGATTATATGTATTTGGTAGTTTTGATTAAGCTGAAGATTATCGCCGTCATACAGCTTTCTTAGCAGAGACCCCTCTCCAGCTCCTCTTGGGTGGTCTCTTAAGGAAACTTTCTCTGTGTGCCTTCCTTCTGCTTGACGGCCATTGTATAATGCCGGCAGAGCACAACAGCAAGACACACACTCATGAGGAGAGAGCCATATAACACTGAAACTCGGAAGCTTGAAGCTTTTGGCGTCTGCCTCACTCCTTTAAATATGAGTCAGCTGTTGTGCTCGGGACTCCGACAACAGCTTTAATTCCTCTGCCTCCCCCTCCTTTGCTTAAAAGGGGGCTTTATGCCTGTAGGGCCCCCATCAGTTACCTGCTGACAGGCCGAGCATGACTGATGAGCTGCCCGAGGCGCCCCAGTATACTTTGTCAGCTGCTCATAATTTATACATCTTATCTCTGTCAGAACAAAAGACAGAGCGCGGCTTTATGGAAATGAAAACAGAGACTTGTTTAGACTCCAGCATGTGGAGTGAAGTGGAGTGATCCTATTGATAGTTGTTTCTCTCTGCGAGCAAGACGAGCTGCCTTGTCTGGCTCTAAGCACTCCACACCCATTCTGTCTGCCCACACCTTGGTGTGTATCTGTGTATGTGTCTGTGTGTGTATCTGTGTGTGTGTGTGGGGTGACCCAAAGAGGCCATGTGAGGTTGTTCTGGTCATGTGTGTGGCTTTATAGTGGCCGGTGACAAAGACATAAAACAGAAGTGTTTATACAGGGACATATTAATTTGTTTTCATGCACTACATTAAATCAGAGCGCCACTAAGGAATACTTTTGAATAGTAATCAGATTACTCTTAATACCAAACCCACTGAGAATTAAAAAAAAAAAAACCTGACTTTTTTACATGATGTATCTCATTTGTTTAACCCATATGGAACAAGGCTAGCTGTTTGCCCCTGCCTCCAGTCTTGATGCTAAGCTAATCTATCTATGTACCTACTCCAGCTCAGTACTTAACTCATTTACATTATATCTATCTTGATCTTCTTATCTTATTCCCCAAAAGAGAGCAAATAAGCGGATTTCCCAAAATGGTTAAATATTCCTTTAATCCCCATGCTTTTGGTTACACTCTCAATAACATTTGAAAGATGTAGGCTACTAAAACTGAACTGAAATAATAGCACTAACACAGAGACATAAGTGTTGCTCAGGAGCCTAACTAGCCTCCTCTTTAAAAGGCAAAAACAATATTGGTAATAACTGAGCTACTAATAACAGGCCAGAGGCAGCACCTAAAACATAACAAATAAGAAATATGGAAATATGTACAAAATAAAGCCTTTAATGAGGCTCTCATCAACCCACATTACCAGTCTAGAAAAAAAGTTGTGAGTTCAGCATCAAACTTCAAGTCTTTACTCGCCAAGAGCTGTTTCCAGCGGAGGACAGCAGTGCCATGGTTAACTTTTGTGTCTATCACGCCTTTTCTTCTACTGAGGTTGGCATGCTAACCAGCTAGCCCCGACCTGTAGCATCACTTCTGGATAGAGACTCACTGCTGCCTCCAATCTGATCTGAAGACACAGCACTGCTCGGAGGCCGTGTTATAACATCTTGTATTATAAAAACCTCACTCCTCGGAAGAAACCATGTTCAGTGGGAGAGAAAACTTAGAAATAGCCCCTTTAAAGACATTCAAAACATGATATATTCAAAACAGATAAAGATGTAAATATTTACAGAATGTGTATACTATATGGCCTGTATAGTTTGTTTTCTAAACTAGTTTAATCAGCTGGAAATCACCTAAAATATACATTACCAATACCTGTGATGGGAGTCAATGCATCATAATGAATGGGATATTGATGTGAACCATGTGGAAGACACTGCAGAAAAAGGCAATTTATCACTGCCGATGGAGCACTTCCCTGCTACTCTCCAAACGCTGTGCTTTGGTCTGTGATATTGAGAGTGATTCATTCACTGACTCATCCTGCACTACTTTGTCAGACTCAAATTGTCCTGCCAACTCTTTTTGTTTTGGTTTTCTCATGGCCTTGAACAAAATCTGGGATATGCACTTACTTGCAGCAGTTGACACGGCTGCCAAAACACACTGCTCATCTTGCTTTTGTTTTTTTTTTTTTTTGGTTTTTTGTGCCTCGTCAGTAATGAGATACTCAGAGTGTGACTATAATAGCTAACCCATGATCTTTTTCGTATAATAGGTCTAAAAAAACAGATAATCCTTAGCTTTGTATGGGGTTTCACCATAGACACTCATTTCTACTTCCTTCTTGACACTTTCTATTTTCATAGAACTTTTGCAAAATATTTTCCTCTGTGTAACAAAATTTTCAGTCCTCCCTCTTTCTAAGGTCAGTGTAAATCTCAAAGGCGTCACTCTAAGCATACACAAAAGATAATATTCAAATTGTGTGTGAAATAAGAGAACGATAAGCCAGAACAAACAGCGACTTTGAGGAGACCTCGCCCAGACAGGTGCGTCTGCTGAGGCGATGACGGACTGCATTATCCAGCTTCCGTTGTTACCTCCAGCACTTCTCCTTGCATTTTATCTAAGACAGCTCATTATATGCTACTGGAGTGTCCACACAGTTTCCTGGTTGAGAACTGTAACAAGTAAGCTGGCTGTAGCCATCAAGCAGAGGAATGAGCAGATATCTAAACTGTTCAGCTGATATCCATATCTTTGTGTGGATTCTATTCGTTGCACTCGGGGCTGGCTGGGCAGAGGATCATTTGCACCCCTGTGACAAGTACATCATCATCTGCCTGTAACCTTAGCTTGGGGAGACGATGCAGGCTTTGTTCTCCGCCAGGCTCACTTGGGGATGTTTGGCAGTGTGCTGATAGATATGATTATCCTTAATGTCAGTGCATAGCACCATCCCTGATAACAGATTCTCTCAGTAGAATCCACCCTGCTTATCTTGCTGCTATGCTGTTAGGCTGCGGCTGCCTTTCTGTGTGGGGAGATGCAGTGCAGGCATTTTTTTTTTTTTTTTTTTTTTTGCAGGCTTTTGAGACGTGGTTCAGTGTATAATTTAAAGCATGTTTACAGAATTTTTTTCTTGGTAAGCAACAAGTCTGAATTATTTAGGCCTTCACGTAACTTAGCAAGTACAGCGAGACTGATGGAAAAAAACAGAAAAGACAAAATCTTATTTCAAAGTGAGATGGACAAAACACACAATTATAATGTCTCATTGCAGGAACCTACCTGAACAAGACTTCAAATTATTGTTCAGTCACAATCACTCAGCAGTGACTTTGTCAGGTGACGTGAAGTTAGACTTTCAAAACTCATCCTATGGCCTGTGTGCTGTTTATGACGAAAAAACATTTCTGCCTAATTTAATTGCATTTTTATCTGCTTATTGTGAGCAATCAGTGTGTCAGTGCTTTTTAGTCTAGAGCTAAACACTGCAAAAACCAAAACTTTTTTCCCCAATATGACACGTTCCCTTTTGTTGCATGTTTCTGTTTCTGAAAGCCTTATTCTTCTTCAGACATTGTTTTATTTACCGTATATATTTCCTTGGAAGCTGATTAAAGCCTAAGATTTCTTTAGTCTGCAGCTGTGTTAACAGGAGACAGTAGACAACCTCACCTGACACTTGTGATGGGGGTGGAGGGTGGGTGTTGACGTTGTGGTGGTGGTGGTAAAGGGGACAAGGAGGAGGCCTGAGGGGGAGCAGAGGATCCTGTTCAGCTCCACTCAGCAGCGCGGTGATGAGCCTGCAGGAGAGGACTGTGTCTGCAGATTAGAGCCAGGAGATGAGACAGGGGCCTGGAAGGGGTTGAAGGTGGGGTGGTGGGGGTGGGGGTGACCTGGGAATGCCAGCTGCCAGACAGTTCACCGTGTGCAACACATGTCTCTCAGCACCTACTATTCCACAACGCAGAGCCCCCTTCACCATTGAGATGACAGAACAGTTCATATCCTGCACGGGGATGATAGATATGTCATATCTCTGAAAACCCTGTTTGTCTTCCACAGGTGTATGAGCTCTTTTTCTGCTCCCAGCAGACAGCGCACATGGCACTTTTCGACACTCTTTCCCCGATAGTGATTTGGCATGCAGACAGTATCAAAGGGGAGATCTTTCCCATGCAATTATGGCGGAAAATAAAGGTGATGAGGTGTGTCGCACAAAGGAAAGCAAAGGATCAAAAGGGCTGGAATGAAAGCTGATTGCAATAAAGGGAGACGCTTCCACCCACTGAATGCCACGATGTGAGTGAGTCAGTAAATAAGCAAAGAATGAAATGAAATGCTTTTATCTGTTTATGCTGTAATGATTTAAATAAGCAACACTGTGCAGTAGTTTAGAAAAGATATTTATATACCATAACCCTTCAAATGAATATAGAAATTTGAAAAGCTAGCAACAAGGGCTGCAGCTAACAATTATTTTCATTGGCTCTAATCTATATATAAATTTCAGTAATTTGTCCTATTCTTTTGTGTCTGACCAAATACCTGCAGAACTAATTACATTATCATTAGCTGCACTTGATCAGTGCTAATTAGCAAAGGTTAGCACACTAAACAAAGATGCTCAACATGGCAAACATTACCTGCTTAACATCAGCATTATAACATTGTCAGTGTTAGCATGTATGTTAGCATGCTGACTTCAGCAAAAGCAAAAGCACTGCTGTGCTTTAGTGTAGCCTCTCTGAGCTGCCAGTGTGGGTGTAGACTCTTAATCTTGTTACTTGATAAATGACAAATGATTAATTGAGTATCAAAAGAGTTGTTGTAACAACAAGCCCCTCTCGCTTTGAGTAGCCTACTGAATGCTGGAAGAGGAAAATATAACTCAACACCAAAAAAAAAAGTTTCTATGTTGTTGACAGCATCAAAGTCAGTGAGACAAATTACTCTAATTTGTTACATTTTGTGAACAAGATGTGAATCTAACTAGAACAGTTACATTGTTGTAGCTATTTGTGAACACTGATGGAATCTGTCTGACGTGCTGGTGGGTAATTTTTCCAGGCTGTCAGAAATACTGGGTAATTGGTAATGAGTGGCCTCTCACAAAGCTGATTCTGTATTTTTCTTTTTTATTGCTAATAATGCATGATTGTTCTCTTTAATCTGCAGCACCATTTCTCTTTCATCTCATTGATGTGATAAAAAAAGGAAAAAAAAAAAAAGGAGATTTGCTGGTCAGGCAGCCCCATGCCATGCTTAGACGGCTCAACTCGCCCAAAGGGATTTATCCACTGTTGTTATGACTAATACTCTGTGGATTACAAGTTAGTGAGAGGTCACCTATCGCTTATATTTTCTACAAGTAAGACTTGCTTCAGTACATTTCCTTTGCCTCCGAACCAGAAATTTACATTGTGTCAAAGTGGTGACAGACGGGGTGTAGTCGACATGCTACTCCAGATCGTTTACCAAAGTCTGACTTGAAAGCTTCCTCCTTTGTCAGTTTCTCGAATTCAGAGTAGAAATGTGCAGCTGCTGAAATAATGAATTAGGTTGATGGACAGAATTATAACAGGCTGGCTACCCAGCCATTCAGTGACACCCCGCTGCTCCCAAACGCTGCCAGTGATTTAGTACCTCACCCAGGCAAGATGAGGGAATTGAATTTATGCACAGCAAGGTGGTGGCTAGCACTGACTCATAGCCTTTATGTGGTGGAGCATATCCAACAAGGATGTTCTCCCTAAAAGGACAGAGGAAGTTTATTGACAGCAATAGTTACTTATTTATGAGTCAAGATTCAGAGATGTAAACCACGCTTGGGTGGTAACAAAGCCCAAAAAAAGACCATTAAATGTTGCATTAAAACCCATCTTGTGTCCGATTTATATCTACATTGTTTTTAAGGATTTATAAATTCTCATACTGGTATCATGGTGGAATTTCTGGCCTCTAGTAACCTGCTCAACCCCCCCCCCCCCCCCCCCCCTTCTCAAAAATAGTAAAGTCCTTAAAGGGTTGATAGGTTTTGGTCTGATGCTTAGCAACAGCATTCCTGTGCCTTAAGTAGCAGTAAGCCCCTCACTGCACCCTTTGATGTGGCTGTCAAGGCAGATTTATTTCCTCTTAACACATTGTCTTCTTGTCCACATACATAAAGGGATGAAAGAGAGTGATGTTTACACTTTTTTTTAAAGTTGTAATTAAATTGTGTTGCTCATGATTTCTCAGGTGATGTGAGACATACATATTGGCGGATCATAGGGGGAGGTCTGACAAAGCAGCTTAATTTGATTTAACCAGCTGAGATTTAAAAAATGATGTCAGACTCTTTTAAGGCCAACGTGATGTCTGCTGTTCACGATGACCACAGAAACTGAGTTTTGGGTAATGTTTATTTTTATCTGTAAAATTCCCCAAAGAAAAGACAATATTGAATCCCCTTTCAGTCATTGTTGGTTCATCATTGTACAGAGTAACAGAGGTTTTGAGATTTCCAGGCATCCTGTAAAGTAAATAATAGCAGCTCACCACAAAAGCTTTGTGTTTACTCGTGTCCTCTGTTTTGTATTTTCACTAACTGTCAGATTACTCACTAGCTACCTGCTAGCTGACATAACCAGAGACAACACTACTAAGGTCTCCCACTGTGTGTAATGCTTCTTGTAAAGCAACACTTGACATCTCCTTGGCCCACCTCCATGCTGCTCATCTCCAGCAAGCTCTGACTAACCCTCAATGTGTTCTCATGGCTCTCACATGGGAATCAGGCAGCTGCAGAAGTGCTTGTTCTTTGTGTGTGTGTGTGTGTGTGTGTGTGTGTGTGTGTGTGTGTGTGTGTGTGTGTGTGTGTGTGTGTGTGTGTGTGTTTTTTTTTTCTTTCAGACAGCCCACTCTGTCCTCAGCCACATGTCTGTGAAAGAGATGTCCGAGCGTGGCAAAGCACCAGGAGTTTCCCTGAAGGGACCAAATAGAATCAAACCAGTGTCCTCATGTTTGACTGTGGGCTAAACTGGAGTCATGAATATTGAAATTGGCTTCACTTCCTGGGGTGCCCATATTAACAATATTTCCTAATGCAATTACGATTTACCTTTTTCCGTTTCGTTTGACCTTTTGGGGTCAATTAGACCCAGACGTCTTTCGAAAAACAAACTATGAATAAAATTACAATAACAGAAAACACTGTCAGCACTAATTTAAAAAGAAACACTGTGTGATCACATGACATAAAAATATATTTACAGTGGTTTCGTCATCATCTGACAACAATCATGAGTTAATCCCCTGCGTAAGATTTTTTTGTCAGTTTTTTTTATCTTGTTTGAACAGTATTTTGGATTCTGAAGTGACACTATCATCTCAGTGGACTGTTAACGAGAAAATCCTGCATGATTCAGAAGGCCCGGACAGGGGCCCTGAGACATGCCAGACATAGCTATTTATTGAGTCAGAGCTGTTATTGAGCCGTTGCCCCTGCTACCAGCTTATTAATCAACATTAACAAGTCCTCTAGTGCATGTCTAAACAAAACATGTGTCTAGTGTTTCTTGCATCTTCATTGTTTCCACCTCAGAATCATAGTTCAGGTCATCAGATATAGTTTATTATTCACGTTGTCTTCTCCTGCTCCCAGGAGCTCCTTCAACTTTAAAACACCATCACATATTTTACTGACAAACGAAATCCAAGGCCTTGATATATCACTGTGAGAATTTAGCTTTCTGTAGAAAAATGGTTTCTTCATTCTCTCTGATAATAACTTTGAATGCTGACAGCGAGTTGAGCCGGGCCGCCAGAGTTTCAGTGAAATGTGAGGATGTGCTCCATGCATGAGAAATGTGAGAAATACATCTTTTTCTTAAGAAGTGAAGAAAGCAAAAATAAAGGCGCGTCAGTGGGATGATACTCAAGTAACAGCTCAGACAACTGACAAGAAGTATGTGACATTTCATTGTTTCTTACTTCAAGGTACCGTGCAGAGTTTTCTTGGGAACAAACACAACTTGTGTTTACGTCAAGTGCTGCTCAGCAAAACATATGATGCTTTTCCTTGGTTCCTGGCAAATGTGTTGAATGCATTTGCGTTTGTAAAGGTGATAGAATACACAAGAGTACCCTTAACCTTGAAGATTTGGCAACCATTTAAGTTGCTTAGTTTTATAATAAATATTTTAAATCTGCAGTCATTGATTCTTTGGCCACTTGGTGTGGAAACAAGTTATAAACACAACAATGACATCTGAGCACTTTTAAGTTGATATTGCAAACTTGTCAGCAAACTTTTGATCTCCACCAACTCCTGAGGGAAATATTTGACTTTTTTATAGCCAAGCTCTCCAATGTATTCTCCAGCTAAGTGCTAACTTTGTCTGTCTGATACTTTGCAGATGGTGTACAGTGGGTTTTTGAAGTTTTTTGCTAGAAACAAATACTAATACTGCTAAAAATGATGCTCTAAGAGCACGGAGAATGAATCAAAACAGTGAAATGGTGGGCCAGAAAACCAAAACAACAAGCAGAAAGACACTAAAATGCTCATCCATTGTTAATATTGATATATTGATTATAGCAGATTTAACACGCATAGACTTATAATATCCTGCTTCGCGAAGTAAGAAAAATGGAAATTGTCATTTTTTTCCCCCCTTGTTCAGATTTGATGTATTATATTCTTTTGCCAGTTCATTTACCTTCATTCTAAAAACCTTGTTTCCTGTGGCTCCACCCCCTGAAGTTTAACTCAGCAGAGAGTGCAGCTTTGGCTCTGAGAAATGTTTGTTTAACTAAATCTTTAATCTGTGATGATTCACTGCTTAATCTCCAAAGGCTCAACAGCAGCAGAAGACAGTCTTGTATCTTTCAGTATGATGCTTTGGTAAACAACATGCCTCAGCTCAGTGGGGCTGTCCTCACAGTGGGGCTTCGTTGTAGATCTCAGTATAATCAAAGCTCTTGTTTGGAGATGTGAACGCCTAGTTTTCAGTCTGGACATCCCCAGTAATTTCTCACCACTAACAAAGCTGCCTGCTGCCTTCTGTGCTGAGTGGAGCCTGAGATTTAGATCTAAAGGTCTTATTTGAAAGTGCTGGTCATGCATGCAAACAAGGGGGTGCTATGAAACCATGGCCTTTGTCTGACACACAATAGCATTTCAACCACTGGGGAATAGCTTGGATCTCCATAGAACTGGCATTACTTTCATGTCAAGTGACACTGAAGGCAATAGAGTGACCAACTTCTCAAAAAGCCTCCACACATTCAGCTCTTACGCGCTCGCTTTCTCTCCTCTGGTCTTTCAGAACTGCTGGATTGGGACATTATTTCATATTCTTTAAAGTGGTGCCAGGCTATTCTCACAGCAGCAGCTTTGATCAACACTATGATTTGTAGAGTAAATGCTAACGGCAAAGATTTGACTGGTAGAGCTCACACTAGTAGATAGCTACAGTAATCACAACAAGGCGATATCCACTACAATCTCACATCCTGACTTGGATTTTTAATTTTTCCCCTTACACAAGATTATTAATTCCATTTTGATGCACACACAGAAAGGCAATAACAACACTGCAACTCACTGTTATTCATGAATCTGTTCATTATTATTTCAGTTAATAACTTAGCAAAAAAGATCAAAGTATGTGAAAAATATCCATCACAGTTTCCAAGCGACATCTTCAAATAGTTTGTTTTGTCTGAGCAACTGTCCAAAACCCAAAGATGTTTAATTTTCAATAACATAAAACAGAAAAAAGCTGAAAATCCTTAAATATAAGAAACTGGACCCGGTGTTTGTTTGTTTTGCTGACGATTGACTTAAATTATTATTTAACAAACAAACTAACCAAAATAAATTTCTTAGTTGAGCTGCTTTATTTTCCTGTGGTCCTCCTGGACCAGATGTGAAAGAGCTCCCACCTTAAAATAAAGTGACAAACAACTTATTGATGAACGCACCAATTATTTCAGAACTGCTTTTATGCATCAAACTGCGTACAAACACTGACAAAAATCCAAAACAACAATTCATTAATTTTGAATGACTGCAGAAGTTTTAGTTATTTACAAATTGTTGTTTTTTTTTCCTCAGTATTTTCCCATATGATCATATGAAGAACGCCTTCTCCTGATCAGAGTGATGGGCTGCTGAGGAGGAGCACCGGAAAGATTACAAAGAGAGAGACAGACCGGCAGGAACACAGACAGACAAAGGTAAATGGGTGAAAAATTGAGAAAAAAACTGAACTGTGGGGTTTGTGGTGGGAGGGGTCATGTTGTTTGATCAGCAGACAGGGGGGAGGTTACAGAGCCCTTGATGCTGATAGTGGGCAGAGGTTTAAACCCCTGGAGTGATTGACACTTCTGCCACTCCACTGTGGGCTGAGTGAAGGGGGTGAGAGAGTGGGGGGTGGTTGCACACACAGAGAGGCCTGTTCCTGGCTATACATTTGCATCCTCTGCCCATGGGTGGCTGTGTTAATAATGTGGCAACTGGGAAGATTAATTGTGGACAAGCAGCAGGATTACGAGGGTCTTTGTGGGAGCAAAGGGAGCACTGGGTGGGAAAGGCCTGTGATCTGTGAGGCTGAGAGGAAATTAGTCAGGGCAGGCTGGAGCTGCCTTTTAACAGTGCACCTAAGGAAATGAAAGCCTTGTGCAAAGAGGATATTGAAATAAGTAGCCAGAAAATTGTTGACATTCTTGAGAGGCCGATATCGTTAATGTTCATCAATGTGACTTCACAAATGAGACAAAAACAGTGCGAAGGGAAAAAGCACTTTATTCACTTTAGGTTTTACTAAAGAAGACAGTAATTGAGGCAAATATGGTACATGCATTTTCTTAGATTATAAAACATAATGTGGCTCCTCTCACATTACCAACACCGAAATACGGAAATTAGACTCAGTTCCTGTCTAGGAGCCAATTAGAAAGAATAGTAACAACACAACAAAGGAGGCTTCAGTCCCCTGCAGCAGTGTCTCCTTTTCTGTTAAAGAAAGACATGAAGGAGCAGGGCAGGAGTCTCATGCCACCTGTTGGATCGTCCACACATAGCAGCACAGACCCAGATGCAAATTCATCTGCTTTCTGACCCTCATCTGACCCTTTCCTCACCACATTTAGTTAAATTTTTTTTTTATTTTATGCTAATTTAGTGGTCTGGTTGCATTACATTCACATAATAGACAGTCTACAGAGAGTGTCCTATCTAATAGGTTTTAAAGGACTCAAGTATTTTAGCAGTATCAAGATAACTGTGTGCTGTGAGAAGAGCACGGGGCCCGACATGGCACAAACAGCTTGGTCTCAGCTTCAAAGAGCCTTAAACGTCAATTTTCACCACACACAAGAGAATTCTCACTTTGCAACCTGCTTGCTCTCATCGATGTTTGGCTGCTATGCTTGTGGCTTTCCGATCAGTAATCATTTAAAAAAAAATAGGTAAGCATCTGGACATTTAGGCCTCTTAATTAAAATACTGGTGTTTTTCCAGTTTAAGAGAAATCATGAAAAATGGCCTGTCACAGCAAGCTTCTGAAACCAGATGACAAAGCTGGATGACCGTGCGGGGAGGGTTTCCGAACAGAAACACCAGGCTTAATAGTTGTTAATTAAATTTAATTGTTCAAAGCAAAATCACGATGCTCAAATAGCACGGCTTAAACGTTAAGCAATTTAAAGGCAGATTGCTATTACCTACTTATTCTTGATTCATTTCAAACATATTGACTAATCTCATGTGAGGAAAATGATCTACAGCTTAATTTCTTTCACTCGTACGGCGCTCATTGGGGGGAAGGGATTTACACAGAAACAAATGTGCCATTTAAAATCAATATACTTAGAGAGCCATGCAAATTCAAGATGTGCTGTTGCAATGTAAGCTAGTCCACCTATAAGCATTACCAGACTTCCAGCATCACTCGCCAGTATCCGGAAAGATATACAGTTGCAAATGTATGTGTGACACGATGTGCTTTGAAATAAATTCCTCGTACACTGAGCCCTTGTGATTTGTGGTCTCAGAGCAGAGCATCTGAGCTGTAGTCTTGTATTTCAAGTATGTTTTTAGTTGTGCCAAGATGTTGCACCACTCATTATTTTCCTCAGATTTCTGAAGCACCGTCGTTTATCAGGGAGATTTATTGGCAGATGGACCTCCAGATGTTTTGAGTATCTTTTGCAGAAAAAGACAGCGCATGCTTTAAAAGTTAGGCTACAATAGCACTGTGGACATGTTGTGTTTTAAAGAGAAACATATGCAGCAGATTAGATCTGAATACATGTTGTGTTATTCAGATACTTTGAGCTAATTAAACTAAATCCAAAAACTTCAGTCGATGTTTCCCAGCGTCTGGTCTCCAGATCTCATGAGAGTTCACAGCCTCCTTGTTTTCTGTCAAGAAAAATAGAGCTGCTTTCTTTACAACAAAACAAAAATGAAAATATTTCTTTTTTCTTTTGAGAGGTCCAAATTATACAACCAAAATTATATAACTAAACCAAACAAACGGCATTTAGCCATGCTGAGAGCTATGCTTTTATTGGCTCAGGTTTTGATACCTCCACTGTTCTGGCTTCTTCTGTCCACCCCAATACCATAGAGACAAGAGGAGACTGTCTTTCCAGGAATAACGACAGCATCAGAAATGAATCAATTCGCAATTTATGCTAAGTGATAATGCCCACTGGCAGCCACATTTCCAACTAACGTTCAACATTTTTTTTTTTTTTTTTAAAGCATGACCCCAATGGTTTCATAACCTTAACTAAGTGTTTGATATTGTAACCCTGAAGATGGACCTTAACAAAGTAGATAAGACTATTTCAGAGTATATGTTTTCAAGCTTTTGCACAGTGAAAATCAAATCCCATTTACCGACATTATGGAGGCAGTGGGAGAAAAAAATAATATCTCTATATGGCTGGATACCACAAGTGTTTAGTAAGAAATACACAACTTTTCAAACTGAGAGAGGATAATCAACTGAGTCATGGGGGTTGCAGCCTAGCAGCTGCTAACATGATACATTACACAGATTTAACTCCTTAGATTAACCTTAAAGTCAGCTCTTTGAAATTATCCTAATATTTTCTATTTCAGTACTTTTCCATTAGTGCACAGACGACAGCTATTTAAGAAGTGAGAAGTTAAATAGTGCTGTTACTTCTGTAATAGACTTGCGACTAGTTGTAAAAATAGTCATATTCATAGGAATAAGTGAATGCATATTATATTAAAAGACCTCTGAAGTGATAAATCACTGCAAATGAGTGGGGAAAAACCATCTTGGTGCCTGACACTATTAAACTAAAGTTAACATCTGACCCCTGAGTCTCGCTGCTACTCGATTGTAGCACCCGTCACGACCCCTGTGATGAGATTATATAGCTACTGCACGGAAACTAGAAGAAAACAGATGTACAGTGTCATTTGACTTAGTTATGTTTTGCCTGTTTCTCTGTGAGGTTGATTTGATTTTTCAGTGACTGATTCAAGTTTGAGCGAGAATAATGCATCATTGTTTGGAGGTAAATGGCTGCTTTGAAGGAGCCAGCGCAAGGATTTAGTCATTTAAGAAGAAAAACAGAAACAGTTGTGTGTGTCTGGTGATACTGAAATAACCTTGGGAGTGGAGATAAGGAGCCACGGGGCCACTTTTGTTGTCACTAACAAAATGTGACATTTGGGTATTAGAGCTGTTTCAAGTCGGCGTGCATAAGAAATTTGTATTTGAACAACTGGCTCTTTCCACCTCATGATCAAGCAGGAACAGGTTTGGCCCAGTGCTTATAGTGGATGTATCCATAAATTATCATCAGAGAGCTCGCTGCTGTTATTGTACGGCTTCACCCTCTTCACATTGAGTTTCAGCTCATGTTCCACTCCTCTCTCCCCTCATATCTCAGCTGCGACTTTGTCATGCAGCCAAGCACGTAATATGCTCTGAGCTCTGTATCATGTCCAATTATAATTAGCTTTGTCAGGCCTGAGCCCTACAACCCTCATGCAGATAATATGATAATATGTCTTCATAACCAAGTGACCTTACATGTGCAATATTTCTCTCCTCCTTAAGATTGCGTGTCAATAAAGTAATGGAGTCTGGGAGGCAGTGGCAGGGGAAGATTTAGATGATTGGGCTCTCAGGTGCAGTGATGTATAACCGTTATTATTCTACCTGTCGGAGTTGTATACACAGCTGAGTGCAGCATGGCGGTGGCCAGGGAGAGAGCCAGGCTTTCAAGGGAGGCCTTTGTTAATAAGCCTTTAATCCTTCGTTAAACCCACCACTGAGGGACACTTTCTCATTTTCACTCAGATTTTTAAGTTGAAATAGAGAGTGTTGTTATGAGAGCACTGTAGTGTGTGACATTAATAATGCTAATCCCGTTGATTATTTTGGATGTCAGTAAGAGGGCACGTGTGACATCTGGTGCAGAAAAGTGAGCTTTTTAGTCAATCAGTTAGTCAATCGACTGAAAATGATGGGTCGATGTTTGATTATCTTAATTTTAGGGTGATTTTTAACATCTGGCCATGACGGATGCTGGATGAAAAGCTTCATGGCATTAAACAGGGTCTTCGTTTTTTACTTTGTCATTGAATTGTTTGAGAGTTTGAGTCATTTATAAAACAAATTGCCAAACATTCACATTAATAACAACTTGTAGAGTTTTTAATGTCACACTGGTGAGCACGCCTTTGTCACGAATAACTTGTGCTGAATATTTACCTCAGCTCATGGCCTAGATGTGTTCAGCCATGCAGATGTGTTGCTTTTCAGGCAGTAGCAGAGGTCAGCTAAAACACCAAATGCATTGACATATATGTAATAGCTCTAGTATTCCCATGCGCTGTTACACCTCACCCTGGTGTTCCCACCCTGTGGTTGATGGACCTAACTGGACAAGAGAGGCTCTTTTAGAGAAAGACGGCAGTGAATTCCTGACAGGCCGAGGTTTCACTAACACTGACGCAACGTAATGAGGGAGCCAGAGGTGAGGCCTATCTCAGCACGTCCGCGTGGATTTCCCTGAGTGATTGATGTGTTCCAGTCAAATGAAACAGTGGGCTGAGTGATATGACACTTGTCTCGCTGTGACACACGTGTTCGCGGCTAACGCTTATTGGTGTTGATGGGCCCCACTCCACTCAGCCAGCCAGGCACAGTTATTTTGATCTCTTGTTCTTTTATTTCTGTCCCCCCTCTTGCCTGTTTTCTGTCTCCTTGCCACATCAAATCAGAATTTAGAGATGGAGGCAGGACCCCTCAGGTACCAGCTTATTAAGCATCAGGAGCTGAGACAAGATGAAAGTAATAATGGGGACCAGATAGTCGAGTGGGCACCTAACATCTCAGGTAGGAAGTGACATTTGGGATTTTACTGGTGAAAGGAACTGAAGGCAGAGCTTAGATGGCTTCAAAATACATGAGTGTCTCTGTTGTCAAATTGTCAGATGGACGATTTTTAGGTTGTGATATATTTTGCTAAAGATGGTTCACATGCTACATTTACAGGTATTGTGCTTTTAACTGTGGATTAAACACAATTTGTGTGTAAAATGATAACAAACAAAATAATGTCTAGGGTGACATCTTCAGTTTGATTAATAATCCTAAAAAACAAGACAATATCACATGAAACAGAGAAATGCTGCTAATATTCACATAGAATCAGCAGGAATTAGCATATATGTGACATTTTTAGCCACGCTAACAGCTTGCCATGGCTTTTGGGGTTGCGGTGACAATTGATCGGTCTTACGGTCCACCACTTTGGTTCAGATTAAGATATCTTGACAATTATTTGACTTGTCATGAAATTCTTGTTTCCTAGATTACGTATCCTTTGGCACCTTCAGCATTTGTGGTTCAGAGTGAAATGTCCTGACAACCATTGAATGAATTGCCTGAATATTTGGTGCACACATTCATGTCCCTGTCAGGATGCGTCCAATTAGCATACGGACGTTAGCATCTAGCTCATAGCACCACTGTGCCTTAGTACAGACCAGCTATCATGGATGTGGCCTCTTAGTCTTCTGACTTTCTAAATGACTTGACATGATAAATATTAACAGGAAATGGCTGTCGATTCATTTTTTGTTGTTAAATTGATCGACTGACGAATCACTTCAGCATTTCTGTAACTGACAGTTGGTACACGTTTTACATGGATGTCATTTTGATAACAATCTTTATAATGGCTTCAATTGCTTGAACTAGTTGAACATCCAATAAACATTACCATCCAATAGAGCTTTATCAGTTAATTGATTTATTGTATAATTCTTTGCAAGAACTGGTGTGAAAATGACTTTAAAGGTATCTTTCCAGGCTGTTATCTTGCTGTCTGCACTGAAAACATTTCCCACATCAGATGCCCTGTCTTCCATTTCAGCACCCATGAATCACACACTGATACACACTTATGGTCTAATTACTAATAATTGGATTAAAGTGATTCCAGATTGATCAGCGTCTAATTCTGAAATTACTGCTCCCTTTGAGAAAGCTGCTGTGTAAAGTCTGGGAACGCTCAAATTTCTTTTTTTTTTTTTCTCTTTCTAAATGCCTGGTAGATGTGGGCGACAGTTCCAGTGGTCACAAGATGGTCGCCATCAAACACTATCCCCTTCTGGTCTCTGTGACAGCTCTCATTATTGGAGGCCACCAAATAGTTACCAACTGATAAAAGCATATCACACTGCGGAGGAAATTGAATTCTGGAGGACATAAATTCTAACAGGGAGAGATCATAGTCAGAAGCTAATTTAAGGAAGATTAAATTAATTTCAATGACATCCATTCTATCTTGACGAAGTCGGTACATAACATAATGTAGCTCTGTTGCCTTGAGATAAGAGGATAGTCATTTTAGACTGGGCACAGCAGTAGCTGAGGATCAAGCCCTAATCCCATTGCTGCAACCTTTTTTTTTTTTTTTTACAGAATATCATGGAGGATACAGAGTGTCTGACAACCATTATTCAGTAAGGGGATTTTAAAAGTCTTTCAGTTTAGTGTGATAATTTAATTGACTGCTGACCCAAAGCCTCAGGACACAACTTGCTTTCATACTGAGCCAGCTCAGTTTTCATGTTCACAGTCGTATTTCTTATTTTCTGTTTAGTCTCACATCAAAACTAGATGTCAGTTTATTATTTTTCAAAGAAAAAAAAAATCAAGTCATGATGTCTTTCTAGCTGAGGTGTTAACTTTACTTGGCACTGTACATACACCTCTTCTTCTGCAGTGGAAAATGAGCCCAGGCTAGCCTCTGTTATACCGGTTTTCTTTCTGTTTTTCTGCTTCTCAAAAATTCGAGACGGTGCTTGAATTTGTGAAGATAAACAATGATTGTAATTAATTTGTTATCATACAAAAAAATTTCCAGGCAGGGCAATGCGGGCAGATCATTGCACATGACTGTGATTTCTTGCACATTCATAATATCCACAAATACTAAAGTCATCTTTCCAACTGTTTGTCTGCACTGTTTGTATGATACTGGATGGGTAGTGTAGGTACAAAAGATTTTCTTTATGCTGGAGAAATTGTATCCATTCAAATATTGTTACAAATTCATTCAATTTGTTATAATTCAATTATTCAATCGAAATCTCAAATATATTACTACTAATATTGAGTCATTTTTACAACACAACATCTGTTGTATGTTACTGTTAGTTGCATGCCTTCATACTTTGACTGTGTGAGTCGAGCTGTCTAAATGGCTAATGAATTACAGATGAACATTGATGCAAATGAATCTCCCAGAAGTCCCTGGCTAATACGGCAACCATTTAAAACTTTAATCAATAACCCTGAAGTTGAGAGCGTGCAGGCGCTGCACTTGTTTGGTCACAATAAACAGAATGTAGAGTGCAGCCTCCTCTAAACTATGTTGACAAGCACAGTCACGCTAAATCACTGGAAGTGAAAAATAAATGTCTGCATAACTTTATCAGCTGCGCTTCCATGTTTCCTGTGGGAGTGGGAGGATATCAGCAAAAACAATGGTGGAAACGAATGATTTATCTTCTAAACTAATACTCCACTCCTCTCCTACTGGTCGTTTTGGGTAATCAGTGGTGGAATATGTGCTTTATATAAATATTGAAGCCAAAGTAATATTTCATTAAGTATTACATGCCTCACCGACATCTTAATGTCAGTCAGTTTGCATTTGAACCTGTCTTAACATCTTCTACTGTATGTAAACATTTTCCTGCTTCAGCTGCAATGAATGCACAACCGTTATGTAACCGTAATGTTTATATTTCCGTCAATCACATATCATCATCAACTGTTTTTATGAAGAAATAACATATTTAAACAGATGAAAAAAATATTCTATGATATAATTATTTAAAAACTATGAATACTGATAAAATACCCCAAACATAGTAAATCTGCAGACTATTATAACCATTGGTGATTGTTCTGTTCGAGTCAGTGAAAGAGAAGAGCCTGTAGAGATAGCAGAAAGCTAGCTTTAGTGCTAAGTGTCACATCTGTTTGAAGGCAGTTTCCTCCCTTGACACAATAATGACCCTGAAAGGCTAAAAGCTCATCGTAGTATGAAAACCTTCATTAAATTCACTGAGTTGTTCTCCTTGACACATTGGCACATTATCTTTGCTGTTTCTTCCACAAGGTAATGGATAATACATCTTCTGTCATACATAACCTGTGCATGACTTTGATAGGCCTCACATTTCACAATCAGGCAACCTGTTTTCATTTACTCTCGTGTAGAAACATACGTATGTATACATATATATATGAATGTCAGACAAGTGTGTTCTTTTCTGCTGTTATACTGACACAATAGCATTTTATTACCCTCCTCCTCATCTTCCGTGTTCTCATGAATTTGGCTCTGATCCTTCCCTCCACCTCAGACAGATGATGTGTAGATGCAAGCTTTGGTTTTCCCTCATCTGTCTCTTCCTCCCACTATCCCTTTCCTGCGCTCCATCTTTCAGAACTGTAACCTACGGTCGCCAGCTGTGCAGGGAGCCCCAGAGTGTATTTACGGCGAGCTGCACTTTATCACACACAGCTGCACAGCTGCCAACATTACTCTGAGCGTATTCGGGCCTCTCTGCCTCTGGTCATGTTTTTTTTTTTTTTTTTTGTGCCGGTGAGTTCCTTCACCGCTGCTGCAAGCTTCCTTCCCCCCAGCTGCTGCCCTGCTGGAGAAGGTGGGGTGAACTGTTAATGGCCTGTAGAGTACAAACAGCGGTGCCCACTGCTGCCACTGGGCATGCTTGAAGCACACCTTCCAGTAAAAACACTAACCACCATTCAGAGTTTTAAATAATTCTTGTCATGCAGGGTTCAACAGTACTCTTTTTGTCCTCCAACTTTCTGCAAAAGCAATGATGTATCAATTGTTGGTGCTACTCTCTGCTGGCCTCTTGTTGATATTTTGATACGGCATTAAAATATCTTCCCCGTGTTTGCCCCGGTAACAGCAGAAATCTGTCCTGAGACTGCAGGGGTCCTGGTGATGAGCTGCCTCCTTCCCTGCCGACCTCTTGTCCCCAGGCGGACAGAGTGGAATACATTCCCCCCCTCTCTCTTATAGGGTCTCCAGTGTCCTTGCAGCCTATCAGGAAGGAGAGATCTCCACCCCTCCCCCCTCTTAGCATATCAGGGGCCGTACATCTTCCAGTGGTGCAGAGCTTTATGCAAGGTGACAGCTCCTCACACTTCAGTGTTCGGATCACCTCAAGTAGCTCAGATATATAAAAAATGAGCACACTTCCCACCACGGTGACCAAATGTAGATTGACTGAGGGTATCCGCAGGCCGCGGCACCCTTATCCTCCTGTCCTGACAGAACAGGCCTGCTGGTAACTCTCTACATAAGAGAGAACAGAGTCTGGAGACACATCAGAGGGGAAAGCTGGCTGCAGACAGAAGGGGGGGGGGGGGCCGGTAGTGATGGTGGAGGGGAGTGAACACTTTGAAGCCATTGGAGGTGATGTCAAGTTTGCTTAGACTCAAGGATGGTGTTTGAATATGCTGGCCACTAATACGGCACCAGTATCTCTGTCCTCATCTCTGTTTTCTGTCACTATGTACAATCTGGGCTCGTCTCCTCGGCTCCTGACAATGTCCTTTCACATCATGTTATTCCACGCTCTGAGCTGCAGTCAGCAAGCCGTCACTCAGCTTCTTTGTTTGAAAGTCAGGCCCATTTTTGCCGTTAATGCACTCGCTGCCTGTATTGAAGTGACGGGAATACGCTATCTGCTTTCCCATCAGGAAATCATTGGCGGCGGAGCTGGAATATCACTCACCACTCACCTTATTTACACCAGGATGTAGCTACGTTCTCCGCAATCTGACAAGTGGCATTTTGTGTGCAGAAATTTAAGACAAGGACCTAACCTGCTGCTCAGAATGTCTCTTTATAAGAATGTTCTTTCCAAATTTCTATAATGTATACATCAGCACTATACACCCATATACATTTCCTGCTGGTAGCAAAAATGCACTCATCCACCAATTTTTTTCTGAGCATGTAAATATATTTTATTCCCCATGGCTTTGTTGCTGTTTGTGTACGGTCAGCTCACCCTGAAACCTTGCTGGAGAGAAGCCTAAAAATAACAAAGCATGTTAGATTTCCTCTAATTGCAAAGTTGATGTAGAAGGCATGGCTCAGCAGCATACCACGTTCAGCCGCTGATCCCTTTAAAGAGTGCTGTCTAGACACATAAACATATTTTGAAGGTCAGACTCGACATATTGTTCATATCCTGTCTTTTTGTAAGGTTTTCTCTTTTTTTTTAATATAAAGCAGTTTAACAGAAACATGTATTAATTAAAAAAAATATTTAGTGTCATCATCTACCACACCAAAGGTAAAACAGGACAAAAAGCCACGGTTTAGCAGAAAGGTCAGAACCATTTTTGAGTTTATTCAGTTGCTTGTTCACAGGGGATAAAATCAGCCATCACTTTATGGCCACAGAGCAATCAGACACAGCCCTCCAGTGTCTTCATCTGACTCTTCTGCCCCTGTCAAGTCCTCCTTCAATCTGGAAGTCTGAGCAGTCGCGTGGAGGTTGACATGATTGCCTTTAAGCAGCCCCTCTTAGCCAGTGACACACAGCTGCAGCCAGGCACCTCTTCTGACAGTAAGAGCACCATGATGGATTGCCTTGCCAAAACTGCTGATCAAAGGAGGTCGAAGTTCATATGTGTGTCTGGCTGCACTAGGTATGTGCAATCACCAGAGATGGCTTTTCCTGTCCATACGTCTGAGCATTTTCTTATTTTGCTGATAGCTGCCCGATTTAGCTGCAGAGTAATTATGTCATTAATTATTGGAAATTTATCAAATATATATATTTTAAAAAAAAGCTACATTTGAATTTATTGATCTGGAGGGTTCAACTGAGCCTCAGAATCCTAATAAAGCACAAGCTTCTGACTTGCCGATATTGCGGCAAATACTGCTTACTCTTTGACCAGTATTCATACGTACATTAATACACATAAAATGCCATCTTAAGGCTGCAGAAGCGCCGTGCTGAAAAGAGCAGACATTTAAAAGTTTCTGACATGTGTCGGACTACCATTGAGACACTGCCACTGATGTAGGTGGAGCTGACAGCATCCCAGCCATTGAAGATGGCTCTGGGACATACCAAGTTTGGTATGTGTCAGCTCACATTGTTGTCAGGATACATCCTAAGTGAAGTCGGAATATGTAAACAGCCTCATTAAAAAGGGAATATATATGAAACATTTTGGGTGGAGTGATGGGAAAATGTTCTTTGAAGTTTGCCCTCGCTCTCCTCAAAACTACAACACGACAACATACACTATAGATCATTTAAAAAATAGAACATATTCTCCAATATGCATGCATGATAAGGAGTGGATAGTGTTTACTCTTCATATATTTGATTGACAGAGTGAGCTGAGTTGAACTGCTTCCTTGGTTGGAAGTCAAAAGTGTGTAATGTTGTTCCAAATGGTCACACTCAAAGGCAGAGTGAAAAGCCTGTCACAATATCCTTTAGATATGGGGATGATAACGCACATTTTCAGCCACTTTCTCCTGGAAGACACTCATGGTGTTGCACTCGGTTGTTCATACAGAAAGTTCCAGAAATGGTTGTGTGACAAACAAAAAAAGAGAGGTAAAGCGGCAAGAGCAGTCCCTTCTTACTTCTGTCGGCCAATCACTGCCTGAAGTTGGTGTGAATGGAAGATCATCGGTTTTTGAAATAGACAGAAGAAATTGTCGGACACAACCTCCCCTCAATCTGATGTCGGTGAGGTGTCAGTGGGTGGAGCCATTCAATCATCCAGCAAGCACTTCTGATGAAGCATACGGGTGTGGATTCAAGTGTGTCTGAATGCTCAGTAGATAATACACATAACCTAACAAGAGCAATTTCACAATTTGGGGTTTGAATTCTTTGAAATAACTTGATTCAGGAGGAAATGATGCGGAGTGAAGCGTCCCTATCTAAAGATCCTCACTGGAGAGGAAGACTTTTTGCGGTTAGGTAGCTGAGGAGTCTTATTTCTGGGCCACATTCACATTAGTGACATTTATCATGGAGAGGGAAGATGGTATAATTAGCTTGTCAGTCTACTTTAGGCTGAGCTAGTGCTCTTTGTGAAGAAGAATGGACTGCAAGCCCAAGGAGCTGACAGCCAGTCGATAATGTGGCAATTAATGTCATAAATAATTCCAAAGCCAATTATATTAAAATGGACCTCACACTCTAAAACAGCACTTTATTTCCTATCATTTTATGATGTGTTCGATATCAAACAGCAGGAGCAGATTTTTCTCTTTATTTCTACATATGGCCGGCATATGGCGAAGCCATAATGTGAGGCATAAAAATCAGAAGGGCCATGCAGTAGATTTATTTCTTGATTTAGTTTGCCTTTGACTTACGAATGTCTTCCTTATTGCTGAAGCATCACCCGCGGTAAAAAGCAAATACAAAGTGTAAAACCACTTTTAATCAAAATTATATTGCCTCCATGTTGCTAGCTGTATAAAATGGCTACAACTCATAAAGATTGTGAGTAATTTAATGGCAGTAGTGGTTAAATATATCAAATGCTCCTTCTGGCCTTGGGAGGGTCAAGCCCAGTGTGATATATAGAGAAGACTGTGATGGCTGAAGGTCGTGTCAGCTTCTTCTGCATAATGCATGAATCCTGTAACTCTCTCTGACTCCAATCTTCTGAACCTGAACCTTGGGATGAAAATTTTACTAAGTAAATCAGCGAGCATGTTGGCATTTCTATTAACCTCCAGTGTGGTGCTGACAGAAACGTGAATCACAGTAAATAATATCTTGCAAATTGTAAATCATGTTTACAACTTGGGCTGAGAAGTGATGTTATGGGATACTGCCATCTGTTTGCTGTTTGTTACTGCTAATTTCTCTGCACAGAGGCAAAAGAGAAGGTGAGGTGAATGTGTCAAATTATAATTTAAAATCAGGAAAAATCTCCTTGCTGGCGTTGAAACAAGTTAGAGCATTTAATCCTCAAAACAACCCATAAAAATTCAAAACATTTGTACTTGACACCTACAAATGGTATTTTATTTTATATTCACGTCAATATGTTCTATGATAATACAGGTTAGATTTAGTTTTTGATGAGTGGTATTTCCCACTTCAGCATGAAAATAGCCAGGAGCTTTGATTTATGCATGCATGGAGTAAAACAAAAGAAAAGGAAATGTTGACCTTTACAGGGAACATAAAGGGTCAGTGCAGCAACTGTGCCTTACAGGCAAATTGCCTCCCAGTGCCGGTGATCTATCCTTACAACAGGGATGAAATTAGTTTTTTGTTGGTTCTCTTGTAGAAATTTGCAGAGGCACAATGTTTCTCTGTGTGCACAGGTCACCTCGCAACAACTATAAAAAAAGAAAAGCTGTAGTGACGGAAACGGTAACAGCAAAGTTTTCCTCAATTTAGATCAGATTCATGGAAATATTCAAGTGGCAGTGCCGAGAATACTTTGTTTTAAACACTGCGTGCAAACCTTGGAGCTCTCCTGCCCTCCTTTATTTCTGTATCAAAGGGTAAACTAATGCAAAATGTATATGGCCCTTGGCACAAAAGATGGTGGTGCAGCTCGCTACAGGAAGATCTGTGTGCTAAAAGCTTGAAACATCTGTGTAAACACATGGCCTTTTTCCAACCATGTAGACAATGTTCTCATAGCCTTAAGATAGATGTCCGAGGCAATATACCTTGCCCCGGGGCTTTGAACATCTGAAAAACCTTGAGCTTCAAGCTATATCCACTTTTAATATTCCAACTTGATGGGAAAGTATAGAAGAATTTAACCTATGGCTTTTATTTGACTCTTGTTGTTCTAAGCATTTTATCAGTCGCACCAGTGCTGAGTGAGAATGTTTTTTTGAAATACAAATACAGAAGTTTTAATGATGCAGTAATATTTTACAGCTGTTTTTTTGACAGATTATTTTCAAGTTTTAGGGATTATACAGAATAGGGTTTGGAAAGGCCGGGCAGACACAACAAAAAAGAGAGGACCTTCTGCCTTTGTTGTTGTTCTTTAATTCTGTTAATAGCCCAGGGTAAAGATTTATCTGCTCTTGTCAATTTACCTCAGCCTCAATATAAAGCACCAAGGTCAGTTTTTCCTTGCCTGGCCCACAGGATTAAATTGTCATGTCCCTCTAATAGGCAGCACAGGGAATCATTAGTCCAGCTCAGCTGCCTGACTGATAGGCATTTCAGTCCAATCATGGGAGTGTGCCGCCACAGGCCAGCCAGTATTGACACTGTGTCAGGACTGAGAGGGGACGCCTTAATCAGCCAGGACACTCTCAACATTGATTTGACAAGCTGCCGTAATGACCCCCTTGTTTTGGTAAAGGATCACTGTTTATCCAGGCTGGCATTGATGCACTTGGAGTGCCGCATTGTCATGGAAACTATTATCACCAGCCAAGTCTGTGCAGCTGGGCAAGAGTTGTCTTTAAAGGGGGAATCGTGGTTTTGTGTGTATGTGTGTCCATGTGTATACTTTAACGACCCCGAGAGATTTTACTTACCCTGTTATTTTTTGTAAGCAGAAACAAGTAATATGATGTGAACTAAATTAATTAAATCACTGCATAGAACCTTTATTTAAAGTCCATGAAGTGAATATAGCTCTTCTAATAGTTGATATATATATTGTAATCAATGAGGTAGCTACATGTGTTTCTTTCAAAGAGCTGATGCTGCAGCTGGCAGGAGGATCAGGGAAATCAGAGGCCTCTGTGCGAGGTGTTAGACTATAAATATTATTGGCATGCTGACCGTCTCCCACAGTGCCATGGTGTGTAAAATCGTTAACAAGCAACATGATGGGCCCTCTCCATCCCCAAGGTGAGAATGTGGAGAGTGTTTTTATCAGCCATTATCCCGAGGGTGCAACGAGGTGTCCCATGTCACATGATGTCTGGTTGTCAGCAAGTGCCTCCTGTCGTCATCACAGAAGAAGATTTTATATATAAAATCCCTCTTTGACAGACAAATGTGTAAAATGTAGCCTAGAGCTGCTGTATAGTCTTGTTTTCATGCGTCTGAGAAAATGAAAGACCTGACATACTGTAGAACACAATACATCAGCTTTTAATTTGTGAAAATACAAAATGAAATCATGTACAATTTATGTACAAGCCTATTTGTACAAGACAATAAACTGTATTTATTATCTGATATTATGACATAGTCAGAAATATCAACTTAGCACTGTCATTGTATCCACAAGTCGATGTGCTAAAAGAAAAATGCACAAAATAATACAAACTAGACTGCAATGCCGAATGTCTGTCAACCCCACAGGTACTGGCAAACAAACATCTCTCAAACAAGAACACACTAGAAAGAAATAGTTTACATTAAGCTTTACAGATTTCTTCGAAGAGTACATAAAATGAATTGATATCAGGCTCTGCTATTGATGATGGATCATTTAAAAGTAGTTTTAAGACTTTTCAAATTATTTACTACAGTTCTTTTTTTTTTTTTTCTCCAGGGAATTAAAACCTCATCTTAAGAAATGGTCTCTGAGCTGGCTAGATGGAAAGCAAAGAGGAAAGTACATTTCTCAGTTTCACAGCAAAAGTAAATTTTGCTTAAATCCAGCTAAACTAGAAGCCTCTTTTCGCAGCAGTGGGTCTTCTGGAGTCCTCCGCTGGCTTCAGCACTGCCTGGCACATTACTGGCACTGAGGGATGGATGGCTTGGATGTTCCAGTGCCAGTAAAAATGTCACAACCTCTCTCTTTTTACATCCAACGTGAATCCTTGGCTTAAATGTGGCGTATCTTCTGTAGATTAGGGATTTTATAAATTGCTTTTTTTTTTTTTCTTTTTTCTTTTTTTTTTTTTTTTTTTTTAAGTAAAGTGACAACAGTGCCAATATAGCTATGTTGTTATTCAAATAAGACATGATTGATAACGATTCTTAGCTCTGTATTCTGGCCTCATGTGGTTACAAACTCTTACAAACTGAAACAAATGAAAGATGCTTCATCAGATACGTAATCAATCACCAAGATGGTTTACCAACAAAACTCAATCAGAACACATAAATAGCCAAAACCACTTTTTATGATAGAGCTGTTTTTTTTTCGTGTATCTACAAAAAGCATGAACATGTCTCATTATGGCATTAAGATTGGTCATGGAGTACATACAAGCGCTTAATGGCCTCCAAGACAATCCTGTGTCAGGCAGTGCTTACAGCCAAAGGAGGACTTAAAGATGCCCACTTCATGCGATATGTGGCTTTCATATTCAGCTCACTTAAAGACTTATAATATGGCGCCATGCTATATCATAGATTTTGGCTTTACTGTCTATGGTATCATAAGTAAATGAATAACTCTGCCATGTTAAAGATTTTTGGTTATGTTATAATGTTGCCAACAAAACAGCTCTATCATATTAGGCTATTACCATTAAAAATGTTTTACACCTGGAGCAACTTTTCAGATACTTAAAAGCTTTTCTCAGTAAGATTTCTGGGATTTTTGGACATTCCAACCAAACGGTGACATGAACACATTTATAACAAACGACTCAAAAAGGCAAAGATAAGACAAATATAAATGGATAGAGATAAGGCTGGAGCCAAATGCCATTTACACATGGACACTGGCCATTGTAACTGTCACAAATGTTGTGAATTAGCTCCAAATGGCAAAGGAATCACTGAGAGTCAGTCACTAACAATGCCATTGTGGTGGGGTCGCAGCTGGATGTAAAATACACATTTGAACATACTGTACAGAATAACTCTGCAGCACTGGGTAAAGTAAATGCAGTAATAGTAGTAGTTGTTCATCGACAGCTAAAAAGGCAACTTTTACAATTGCAAAATTTGATCCAGTAATCATAATAATAACCTCTTTTAGTAATAGTATTTTTACATCGCTCGTCTCCTTCAAGTGACCCTCATTCCCCAAAATGGAACAAAAAAAGTCATGGAGTCTGGTCACCACTAAAGATTAGCTGTGCAAACTAATAGCTGAGTGGTTGCGACACTTGACTATGATTGTCTTTATGAATATTTTTATGTATGACTGCTTGTACAATAAGCTTGCTGCAACGGTGACTGAGGAAAGCAGTTCGTGTTCGCCTCATCTAACGTCAACTGATGATTTATGTTTGCAGATGAGAGGATGTCCTGAGTCCCAGTCCGACACCTACACGATAAATCTTCTGGGAGTCCAAGCGTCCAGGTGTCGGCATGGTTTCGTAGCTCAGCACTCGTCTTCTGCTTCTCTGATGGGTGGAATCAAGCTGCTTGTGGATTTACACTGACTGACTTGGTTGACGGCGAGAGTATTCACAGGCTTGATCTGTATGGTCCTCAGGTGGGTATTCTCTGGCTCATCTGTAAACCATGTCTTTTCTGAGAAAGAGCCAAAATCATATAGAGACAAAGAGGAGGGACATGAGACAGTTAATGCTACATGGATATCAATTACAATTTCAGTGTCACCAGTTTGTTTTGTTTGTGTTTTAAGAACACACAGAACATTGGGAGGACACTGTACATTTTAAAAGTTATCGTTTGAAGTGATGGTGTAGAAAGAAATTCTGACATGATAAAAATAAGCTCTGAGGTGGAGTTTTAATGGCAGATGAGTGTCATTCAATGTCCCCTTGTCCCTGTTTTCACCTCTGTTATGTCACTCATATATGTACCAGACTGCCATTGAAGCATGCTGTTTTGTTGGGTCAGCAGACATGCAGGTCAACACTTCAACAAAATCTGTTTTCATACTTCACTGTACTAAATTAGAAGTTAATACTTTTAACTTCACAATTCATACATGAGGTGTTTTTTTTTTTTTTTTTTTAATCTTTTTGAGGGGTTTCAGGCTTTTTGGCTTGATGCGACTTTCTTTTGTTATAGAAGGAGATAAGTAGTCTGGCAGTGTAAATCACTAGTGATTCATCCAGTTGGCAATGTCCACAGTCATGCATTTTCATCAACATGACTTGAGGCTGTGGTGCTACAGTACATTAACACATATGCCAGCAGACACATGTTGCCAATAATAAAACATCAAACATGACGTGATACAGAATAAAGTAGAAGTAGCATCAAACCATTCAGCTGCAAACACACAGTTAAACCTACAGTGAGAGGTACCGCATAGGTCATAACCATGCGCTCCTGATGCAGCCATTTGGGAACATCAAACTACTTGGCTTTCATTCAGAGGCCAAAATGTCAGCAAGGACATGACCGTGTTCGATGCATTATTTAACATCATGCATAATCATTCACTTCCATACCTTGGCCCACTCTATTCATCCTTGTTGCACTTTGGAAAAAGAAAGTAGTACACTAAATGTAAGCTAAATGGGAAATACTAATATGACCATTAATAACAGAAACTGCACAGTGTGATGATCAGAGGCATAAAAACAGCAGATGCTCTCATTATGGATGTAGAGTAGGTTAATCAGTGGGGTGCAACCAAACAACTCAACAAAAAGTAAAGAAAAACAGAACATGGATCATGTCAGAAAATCTTTAAGTGCCATTATTATGCATATTGCCACTGTAGCACGCATCAAGCAGCCATACTGTATCCATGCCTATTGCCAAAACAGTTGGGGGATGATGTCCATGTTTCAGATGTAATTTAGAACCCAATGAGCAACATGCAGCTAACATAACCAAATGTGTTATATAATGTATCTTGGTATCAGCACAAAACAAGAGGCCTCAGCAATTTCATGTTGAAAATAAATGTTTTTCTCTAAAATGTGCAATGTAAATGAATTTGTGCAGCTTTTTTTGGCACAGATTACTAACCATAGAAGGCCTGTAGTGTTCATTCAGCAGCTCTGAAAACGTAACATGTGCTCATTCATTCTTTTTTAAAGAACATCAAAGAATATCATATTATAATAGAGTGTGAATATTTTCTCATAGAAGCAATAGTATGTTAAAAAGTACATGGAGAATGCATACCTCTGCCAATTCTGCAAAATCCTCTAAATATGTTAACAACAGGAAACATTTAAATATTTGTAATATTTGTAATTTAAATACACATGATGACAGACAGTAATGCTCATCAACTCAAACCTACATCCTGTCTGGGAATACTTTGGCTCCTTGAACACTGAAACGAGTTAGGTAATTTCAATTTATTATGCTATTGTATGGCCAACCATTGTCAACATAGCATGCTGGATTGTGGTTGGATTCTCTCATTTCCCCGACAATGAGATGGTTTAAACGTACACGCAAAGTGATGGTGAACCAGGGCTTTCTGGCTGAAGAGCCCTCCCACAGTGTCTGACCAGACAATTTTGGAGACCATGTCCAAACCATCTGTCACAAAAATGCCTCCCCAGAGTTGCGGCCAGAGGGTCATTGGCTGTTGTTGCAGTGGCAACTCAAAAGCCTGCTGCTGTACACTAGTAGTGATGAAAGTCAGCAAGCTGAAGGAGGTTTTTTCAGGCTTACTTGTCAGGGGGTTCAAGTGTGATCTGAGAGTCTGGTTTGTTGACTTATGGATATAATCTCTGCCTTTTTTGCAGATGATGTAATTCTGTTTGCTTTATTGGCCTTCAGCACACACTGGGGCAGGTTCTTACAGAATGTTGAAACATGTGCACTTGCTTATTATAAGTCTAAAATGTAATTACTGGTAATCAAACCAAGTAAGAATAACCATGTTGTTAGGTAGGCAAACATTCACTAAAATGCCTTGAAAAAGAGCTCAGCAAATATAAAATAACACTGAGATGTAACATTCACATGTGAAGACAATATAATTATAATGGTGGTGTAGCTTTATTGATAAGTGTAACATTTGCTGCTTGCAGATATCTTGACATAATTAATACCCCATATAGTAAAAGTATAGCATTTGAATGTTAATGGAAACAAACAGGCATTAAGAGGACATGATGTTCAGTATTTCATAGACATGACAAAATATGAACTTTTAAGACATGTCATTTTAAGTGCAGTTCAAGTACAATAAGGTTCAGCTTTTATTCAAACAAAACAAACACAAGTTTCAACAGAGCAAAACTTGGAATGCTTTAAGGTTGAGGGACTCAGTGACTATATCACAGAGGTGAGAGTTGTTAACACAAGTATAATTACAGCTAAAGGGTTTGAAATGTTTGCTAATTCCTACTCTCAGGGGATATATTCTGCCCTATTATACATTGTGTTGGCCCATATCAAACATATAAAAAGTACTTTATTTGGCTTTTAGGGCCCTTCCTTCACATTTTAACCAAGATGGCATCATCTCACATTGGTTTTAATCCCTTTTTGGAGTTGGCCCTGTGTGTGCAGGTAAGAGCACTACAGTGAAGTCAGCAAGGACAGTTTAAATGATAGTGATGGTGGAGACGGTGATCTAGGTGAACCTCAATAAACCTTAGGTATGATTTAAAATAAATTCAATAAAACCAGGATCAAAACAAGGTCAGTAGCTCATTGGAAACAGACAGAATTCATCACTGTAGAAACAAACACTGCATTGGCCCTGTCTACATGTGTATTTGTCTCAAAGTTTACTGTAAGGAAAATGTTGTTCAGATATCTTGCTTTTAACTGCAGATGGCTTTTGGATGGATTTCTAAATATCAAAAATGTGTCCCATAGTGAAAATCAAGAAAAAGTCTCTTAAATCATGACAAACAAGAATTATGGAATTATTCACAGCCCTGGTAAAAGTGTAATGTCATTCTTGGCATAAAAAATGTACAAGAATGGAAAATTCACAACCACAGGAACAACCAATGAATGGAAAAAAAAAAACCTCAGTGTGTGGGGTCCCCCAGGAAAGACAGAAGCCCTTTATGGTTGCTTACTTTGTCCTTTGCCATGGATTGGCCCTGCTCAAGGGGCAACTGTTCCATATTACATGGTGTTATTGAATGCATACTAAGACATAAAAATAACACATACGTACACATTCAGACAAACATACACACATTGCCAGCCAGACATGTTACTGTCTGTCTGAACCCTGCAAAAGGACACAAAGGACAACACTGTTGGCAGGCACTGTTCACGGACATAGAAAGTCAGAGAGCTTTAGAGGGGCACATACTTTTGTTTGTCTCGTGAGTCCCTGCTTTTGGTGCGGTTGGTGCGGTTGGTGGTTGGGATAGAGTGGACAGAGGAGCTCTTTTTGCTGGAGGAATGGGATGAATGGGAGGAGTGGGAGAGGCTGGTTCGAGACTGGCCGGCGTTGTGGTCAAACTGCATCAGGCAGAATATCAGGTCTGAGGGCACCAGCTCAAATGCATATGGTGGATTGGTTATGACATACCTAGAGGAGAGAGGGAACAACAGATGTGGGGGTAGTTCTAAATATAGTATCAGTATAAGTCTTTTTTTTATTTTACAAAGCCTTATTTTATTTGTGGATCCCAATTTTGACTGTATAATTTCAAGGACTCATTAGGTCTGTACTCACCGTTTGGTACACTGGCTTTGTGTGTTTAGATGTGCGTCTCGTAACCGATAGATGCCAAAGCACAGCATGTTGTATGTTTTCAAGGCTTTACAAAACAGGTCACCATAACAACCACCATCCTGAAAGAAAGAGACAAAAGGACAGTGCAGTACACAGTCTGTATTTTAACAAAAGCAACACTAAACATACATATTCACATATTACACAAAAAGAAGTCATAATAATCATTCACATGGACTAAATCTACCTCCAACATTAAAAATTGGTCCTGAACTGGCCCCTGTTTGTCTGCTACAGATGATGATGGTGAAGAAGATTTAAGTTATTCAGAAATTCTTGAGATAACTTTAAAGGCTCAGCAACACCAGCATTCAAAACTGCTAAATTTTGCAGTGCAATTAATTAATTTCAGTGGAATCAGTGCATTGATAATCAATGGATTCACACTGGAGGGAACTTTGACAAGTTGTCTTGATAGTGCTGACCTTTAAGGGAATGATGGAGAGATGTGAAGTCCTAAATAGAGGAAGCTATCTCAGGCTATTAGCTGTGTTGCACCATCCAGTTTTATTTAATCCTGCTCTGTCTGAATATAAACCGCTCCACAAGAGCATGTTTTTTAGACCTGAGTCACTGCTCTTGGATAAACTGTGTTGATGTATTTTCCTGTTAGCAACTGAGTTAATGAGCTGCAGTTTGCAAGATAGCTTGCATGGCTTAGTTTTCCCTCTTCAATATCTCTTTATTGAATGAAATGATGCACAATCCTGACAACAAAATGGCAGTAACGTTAAACGTAAGATTTCGTAACACACCTTTTTAAGGCAATAACTGTAATCAAGCACCTCCTGTAGCTCTTACTGAGACTTCTACACTAACAAACTGGTAGTTCATTCCACTTTTCTTCAGCAAACTGTTCCAGTTCTCTCAGGTTTGATGGATGCCTTCTACCAACTGTGACTTTTTCTATAGATGCTCAATTGGATTAAGATCAGGACTCATAACAGGCCACTTCAGAACAAGCCAATGTTTTTTTCTACTCCATTCTTGGGTGCTTTCAGATGTGTGTTTTGGGTCATTATCCTGTTGGAGGAGCCATGACCTGCCTGACAAAGCTCTTGGACGCTGGGCAATATTTTTCACTCCAGAATACTTAGATAATCTTCTGATTTCATTGTGCCCTGCACAGATTCAAGGCACACTGTGCCAGACTCAGTAAAACAAGCCCATAACATAACTGAGCCGCCAGTGTCCTACTCTTTCAAAGCTTCATTTTTTTTCTTCTGCGAACATAGAGCTGATGTGACTTATTAAAAAGCTCTAATCTTGTCTCATCTGTCCAAAGGACATTCTCCCAGAAGTAGTGAGACTTGTCTACATGCACTTTAACAAACCACAGTCAGGCTTTTTTATGTTTCTCTAAGTGCGGTGCTTCCGTTCAATCTGGGGTCAATTTTCCTCTTGCGGCCATGTCCAGGAAGGTTGGCTATGGTCCCGTGGACTTTAAACTTCTGAATATTATTAGCAGCGAGGTCACAGGAACATCAAGTTGCTTGGAGATGATCTTAGTCTTTACTTTGACCATGCTTGGCAAATATTTTCTTCCTTATCACTTCAGATGTCCATGTCCAGTGTGGTAAACAATGATACCAAACAGCACAACCAGGACTTTTAGGGTGAATGACTGACTATTAGATTGAAGATACCTGTGAGACTAACAGACAAAGAATAATCAACTTGAAGTATCACTGCAGTTACTACAAGTACCAATAATTTTGTCCAGGCCAATTTAGGCCATTTTTCTTTGTAAAATAAGCAAGAATTCAGCTCATTTCACAGCTTCTTTGCTTTATTCTTTGGCAAACCAATCAGGCATGCAGGCATGCATGACAAATGCTTTTTATTTCAACGCTTTTCAGAGCATTGTTTCAATGAGGTGCAAGGGTGCCAACACACATTATTCATGTAAAATGATTTTTTTTTTTTTTTACTCTTTTAATTTTTTCACCCCAAAGTCTTTATGGGCCATAAACTACAGGGCTGTAGACTACAACTGACATCTTATAATGTATGAATGTGTGACCACGAACTGTAGTATTGCCAGGATTGTATTTCACTAAAGGCATTTGTCTGATGAGGATTCCTTAGGATTAAAACTCTAAATTTAATTGTCGCAGGACATAAAATCCTTGTTACTTATCTGAACTCTGTATCACAGCCGTCCCTGTTAATCTGAACCCTTTCACTAAAGTCAGCTCCCACAATATAAGCAGACAAAGATATGCTTAGGCCTTGGGTGACAAGACCAGTCACTTACCCCGAGATCGGCAAAGGGCCCGTCGTACAAGGCCAGCTGTGCCACGCGACACCTGTCCCTGTTCGCCAGGGTCTGTGGCGTGCTGTAGCCACCCCGTAATGCATTCTCCTCCGCCAGCAGCCCCTCCAGCTCTGGGGTCGCCCCGCCTGTTACCAGCGTCCGGATCAAGGTGAGGATATTATCATTGAAGTATGTCTGAGGAAATGAAGGTAGAGAGGGTTGAATCCTTAAGCAAACGCCAGCAAAGTCACAACTGAACCTCCTCAAAGTGCCAGCCAGCCCGTATGGTGCTATCTAACTCTTCTCTGTCACGTCACATTGCTCTGTGCACTGAGTGAAAAGACAGGAGGCACCAATTACTGCAGGTTACTCTCACTCGCATCAGAGAGGAACACAGGAAGTCCGTGTACACATACGTGCTTGTCCAGGCATTTCCAAAGCTAAACAGCAGATTTTTAAAAAATCTGCTTTACAAACTGCATGTGAAGCCTGAAGACACACCTTCCTCAGTGTAGTTTTTAATTCAAACCCATTCTTGCTTTGTTAATTTTAACAAGGGCAAGTGTCTGCCCTTTTCTCTGCACTGCAGTCTCTTGTCTCCCCCTGCTTGTACAGCACAGTGACATCTCCCTCAGCTGCTGACAGCACTATTGACTAAGATGATGGATGAGGGCTGTCCATTAGGTAGCATTACCTTTGTCTACACTGGAGCGCACTTGAAGGCAGCTTTGCTCTAACCTCACTCAAACTGAAAGGTAGACAAATGAAGCCATCATACCTAGGACAAGTTCCAGTCATGTCATCTATTGTTTTAACGAGAGCAGAGTGCACCTACATTTTTTTTGAGGGGACCAGAGGTATTCTGCCATCTGCCCTACTATCAAAAACACAAGATCCTTTTGCATATTTCAGATCACTGACAGATATGATATGTCACTGCACAAAAACCTCTATCATAATCTCTTTATATCTACAGATTAGTATGCAAGCTAAATCGATTCTGACTTACAGCACTCATTAAGGAATCCAGCACACTGACTGCGAAGGCTGTCCCACAGGCAAAAGGCTGAGTGAGGTATAACTCTGTGTCTGGGTCGTCGTCGTCATCTTGGTCCAGGAACTGAACATTTGAGTCATTCACTATGGAGTAAACATATATCTCATTAGTTATTTAAATTCTGCTTGTTTTTTTCTCTCCACACTAAAACCAGATCTCATGGATTTGTTTGTGGATTGAAAAAGCATGAATTGTGTGCTTAAGCATACATCAGGCAAATACTTGACTGACATGGAGAGGAGGACACAAAAGTACAGTGGTTGTGCACACCAGTCAGTAGCTGCAGATATGGACTGTATTAGAAATTTTGTTGGACAAATTCTCCTTCATTTCTTAGTCCTAAATTTGGACAAAATTGTAGTTTCTTTCAATCAGCTGTAGTAAAACTGTGTCTGGTCTTTGTGTTTGGCCTCGTGACCAACTTGCCTCTGCCACATTCCATATCCAGGCCATTCATGCACAATCATGACACCATGCATATTGTCAAAGCTCCAGGCCTTGATTCAAAGTCCTCCTGAGGTCAATATCAGGAACACCAATATGCCATTGTTTGTCTTGTAAATCCAAGACAGAACTTCCAATTACTAGTACTTGCATGTCAAAACAAATGAAAGTATCTCATTGCCCCAGAACCTTCTTTGAAGATGTCTGTGAGCACAAAAACACATGCAGTAGCTGGAAGAAAAGTAATGATGTAAAATTTAGTTGGAGAACTGCTACTTCTGTGAGGACAGAAATAAATGTCAGTCATATCGACAGGGCTGAGATGAAAGAAGGGCCAGAGAATGTGATCCGACAGAAGATGCTATGAAAACAGCCACAAGGACTTCTGAGGGATCAAAGGCCTTGTAATTCTTAGAAAAATAAAAGGGAAAATTTTTGCTTTGAGAGAAGGGGCCAAAACAAGACAGGCAATTTCAACCAGAACCAAGGGTAAAATGTGCTCAAAGTGATGCTATGGGAATGGACTGAGCCTCTTGTGCAGCAAGAGAAATCAAAAGAAAGCTGATATGGAGGCAGCAGCAGTTACAACACTGCAGTACAGGACAGAGGCACTTCTTACCAAGCTCAGTTATCATTTGTATGCTGGTCCCACTGCTTTTATCCTGACTGAATGAAATCACAGGCAGTTTTTTGCCTGGCTTTGCTAATGGTGCTAGACAAGTGTTGAGGAAAGACAGTTACTGGAGCATGTCAACAAGGGACAGAAAACATAAAAACTCAACTTTTAGTATGGTTAATCAAATGTTGACAGCCTCTAATTGTAGATCTGTTTACAACTACTTAACTGATAAAAAACAAGCACAGTAGAGCTAGCATATCAATCATCTGACACAGATATACAGCAGCAATCATACCTAGTTCTGTTATGATGGGAATATTTGCTCCGGTTGTAACAGAAGTCTGCCTTACTAATCCATGGACTGGGCTGTTTTCAGGAGAAGATCTATCCATCCCTGGTGGTGTGAAGCCTAAATGGATACACACATAACATAAAACACATTCTATTAATGCAATATTCAATACTTCATCAGAGGCTACAAACAGGCACATCAGCAGAACTAATACACTGGGGCTATTTCATCCATTCCCTGCTACTGCTAAAGCATAAAGTTGCTGAGTGCGATGTTACCGTATTCTTGATACTAGTCTATATATTAGTCTATATATAATAAATGTGACATACTGCTCATTTTGTTTCCCTTACATTGTGTGTGCATGGAGATGGAAACCTTTTACGCACACACACACACACACACACACACAAAGAAAAGCATGTACAGTATGGAGCCATGAAATAGAAAATAAGTGACACAAGATTGAATTCAGATTGACTTGACATTGCTTGCTTTCCTCAGACTGACAAGTAAGCACATTAAATCAGTGATGCTGTATGTATTATACATAGACCGTGTTTTGACATCCATCACTTACTGCTGACTAAGGCAAATGCGAGGTCATACACACATTAGAGGAATAATGAAATTTGCAGGGATTTTTTTTCCTCTGTCTCCTCAGGTCAAAAGGTTTCTAAAAGCATTTCTCTCAAAGTCAAAGAATGACCATTATTGAAGGCCATCTCGAGCTTCACTTGCTGGTTTGAAAGCTTTAATGTGCAATATTCATAAATTATACACATTATACAAAGCAGTCGTGGATACTGCAAAATGAAGATGTGTGTAAAGCCAGGTGACGCTGTGGTGCCAATGCTGTGTTTGTTGCCACCAATTAGGTTTGTGAAGAAAGCAGTTGTTACAGTAACCTGAGGAATAGTCAGTAGGGTTTAGTGTCAAATGCAGTGACACCAGGTCAGCCAGGCAGCACCCAGTGAGGGATATTCTCTGTGCCAGGGCCCTGTCCCTTACAGGCAGTGCAGTGAACTATGATAGGGCACTCCTTACCTTGGGAATTAGCCTGCAAGACCCCGATGCTGTCGTCAAACTGCATGGATTTGATGTTGAGTGACGCCAAGATGCATTCTTTGTCCTGCAGTGATGCGTCGTCAATATTGTTCTGATTGGCTGACAGAATGACACACATGTCGCAGAGGTTGATGTTGACAGCCCTCAGATCTGCCCGACTCAACGGTGTGCCCTTTGATAGGAAGTGAGGGAGAGAATTTGTTATCTCACCTATGTGATAGTAGACGTAAAGGAAAATGTAGCTAAACTGCAATTTCAATTGCAGTTCTAATCCTCAAAACTTATTCAGCTCTGTGCTCCACAGGACTGAGATAAGTCAAGGATGAGACAATATATTAATAAATATTGAAAAATCCTTATCCAAATATCCTTATACAACATCTGAGTCATACTAAGGCCAACTATGAAAATATTAATTGTGTTTGGATAATGAATATTTTAAAAATACATGCAGTATTAACATTTTGCATCCACAGTGGATATTTTGCAGATACATACAATTTAAATATTTCCTCATTCCACTGATAAAAAATGGCATTTTGTTTCCCACAAAACACAATTGTTAATGCAAATGAGTTGAACATGAACATAGTCTTTAAAATACAGGATTGTTCATTTTGTCAAACCTGTCATGGTAGTGAAAATAAAGGTCTGAAATGAGTGATTTTACTGTACTCACCGGCAGAATGGAAACTTTAGGAAAGTTGTGAAGAGTCTCCCACTCTCGCTTCAGATACTCAAGGGAGCCGACGAACACGATGTGCTTCAGCTCATGGTAGTGAAAGTTGCTCGCTCTTAGGGGCATGACAAAGTTTCGGAGACCAATAAGTGCTGATTTCACATCTCCAAAGATGCACACAACCACATGACCACTCAGAACAGTCATGGCTGCCTCGCTACGGGTCTGAGAGAGAAAGCAAGAACAAGTGATAAAAAAAAAAAAAAAAAGAAAAAAGATGTTTATGACTGAATGTTGCATGAACTGACTTTTTAAACAAAGGTTAATGCTTTCTCCTCTTTTACTTGCCTGCTCACCCAGTAAAATATATTATGCAGTTTATGACTGCAATAGACTATGAAAGGGATTTGAAAAATGGCATATGTATTAGTACAAGAAATGTTCTATGTACAGGGCCCCCATATACCAAATGACAAGTCAAACACCTCATTAGAGTGTTTAAGTGCCCTGTCAACCTCTGATGGTGCTTTGTGACATGACACATCTGTCACCGGGGAGAAGAGTGTCAGGGAAAAATGACGTGTGCCGCGTAAAGGAGCAGAACCCACCAAGATGACCTTCTCGATGTCTTTGGACGGGCACCAGTGAAACATCCCTGTGGAGTCGTATTTCTTTACATTCTCATCCATGCTCTCAATCTGCTCGTTCCCAGGGATGAGGAGCGGGTCATGTCTGATCAAACAAGAGACGGGAGGGAGGGGATGAAACAATATCATAAGACACCGTGATTGTAGGTTATATGACCTAGTTCTTTGCATTTGACTAATCCTGCGAAATCATAAAGTGATAAACCTGAGAACATCATTCACAGAGTTCACATTCGAGTTTTTTTGTACAGAACCTATTAAAACAAAATTATGAAGTGATTTGTCTGGCTAAAACAAGATTACAAGCGATAATAAAAAAGTAAAATCAGTCACTTAAAGATACAAAAATGAAATACATTAAATTGAGATAAATAAAGTACTAATGATTTAAAAAAAAAAAAAAATTAACCTTTTTAATTATGAAAAACATTCATGAATAGATCATCAAAATATCTAAGGATCTCCAGACAAATCACTCGTATTTGAAAAAAAGTAGCTTTTTTCCTTTTTCCTTCCTGTGCTCATTCCTGTCAGAGACCATCTGCAGAAATGCCAACAACACTGCCATGTCATCCAGCAGAGTGACATCAGCAGCGGCAGCCAGGCGGAAGGAGATGGCAGCAACACACTGCGCTGACTGGCATGAGCACGGAGATGCAATTACGCCCCCTTACTGCATACAGCTTCCGACGTAGTGTGCTGCGCGGTAAAAGCTTTAACAGACCAGACTTTAAATATTTCAGCAATTTGCCCAATCATATTTTCTTTCCAAAGTGAAGGGTATTAATTTTTAAACGGAACTACATAAACTAATCTCACTGAGCACAGTGGTGAGCTTCATCGTACCCAACACTGACCATTAAAGTGGTCTCCAGACATGAGTACCTGCGGTTGTATCACGCTTGTTCTGGTCAGAGTGATACGAGATATATTAAAGATATATTCAAATAATTCTAGATTTTTACCAAAAATATCATATGACTTTCAACCCTTCCCATGTTAAACTGTTATCAGTTTCAAACCCAATTTAATTAATTAAAAAAAAAATTAAAAAATACAATTAAATGAATTAAATGTAATAAATTAATTAAATGAGATTGCACAAAACATAAATCCAAACAAAATACTTTTAAATAAAAAACATGTACATATAAAACATGTATGGAATTTTATCTACAGTCTTTTACTAACAGGAATAATGCATCTAAAGTTCATATCCAACACCAGATGTTAGGTGCATCTACGGTCACTCCAGAACTTGTCAAAAAGTGACCATTTGTCTTTTGAAATTTAACTTTTTCTCTCACACCATGTATGTGAGGCTATTCTTACATTTTTATCTGAGGTATTTAAGTTTGCAAAGCTTTTTGCCCAGAAACATAGTTCTGCGCTGTTTTAAAGTAGAACTACACTCCTGTTGTTCTGTTGTAACCAATGTAACGCATTTCCCATTCACCCATTTTCAGTCTATCAGTCTGTCAACACAGTATGCATTATGAGAAAGGCAGAACACATGAAACATATATGCTGAACAGGTCCCCAGTCTAACACACACATACTGCACCAAGACTCACACATTTACACCTATGGGCGATTAGGGCTTGATAAATGTATGCAAAATTAGGAGTCAAGATTATGTTTTTTCTACATTGTGAACTTTAATCTACTCACAAAACCTCACACATATGAAATAAAAACATCTTATTTTGTTTCGAATTTTAATTACAATTGATTTGCAACAACGGGATTCCACTGATAGTTGATTCCTGATAATATTAAATTACGGCCTAATTTTAAGGTTTCCAGTTTACCTACCCTGCATGTCAAAAAGGCAATGAAAGACAAAGTCGCCACAACCAGCCAACGCGGTCAAACACGACCAGCCACAGAGGTAACTACAGAGCCGTCTGCTGCCCAACACAATTCCCTTTGCACTAAATCAACTTTGTCAGATTCAGATCACAGTTGATGATGTTATCTTCTGAAAACATGGACAGCAGCTCTCTGTCTCTGTCTAAAACCTTTTAAATACTTCAAGTCTTCTCCCCATAAGAAGAGCATCTCTTTATTCCATGTGAGTACTTTAAAAGAATGCTACCTTAAGTAACACGTTAAGTATGCATGAAAGTGTCAGCTGAAACTACCATCCCTCAGGCTCCAAGAGACTGAAGCCAAAAAAGCCTGCCTTTGGGCTTATATACCCCAAGGCAAGACCTGGATGTCCTTTCAAGAATGGAAGTAGTTGGAGAAAGAGATGTCTTTCCTGCCACTTTCTACCTCTCACACTCCAACCTGTCAAAGCAATTTTAATTTGAAAGGACACAGTGTGTGCAAATTAAATTCTGTGGTTGACGGTATGTACATATTATCTTTTAAAGATAGAGAACCTAAACACGCAAGTGCACAATGCAGGAGTGGGAGGATATATCCCTTAGTAAAAGTTGCATCACACACCTTAAAGTCGTTGCCTTTTTTTTGTATGTATGATTAATCCATTCTACTATGATTAACCATCTATAAAATGTCAGAAAATAAGAAATTGCGCATTACATTTTCCAAGACCTTAATAATCCAATTTCTTGTTTTATCTCAGAGAGGACATAAAACAAAATAAAACAGCCAATCCTCACATTTGAGAAGCTTGAAACATTTTTAATAAATCAAGTTGTTGATTAATTTTCTGTAAATAAACTAATCTAATTATTCAGCCATGATTTGTTCACACCAATCAGACTCCATAACTCTTGTTATGTTCTATATCAATCAGCCTCTGCTTGACTCTGAAATGCAAGTTCTAATAAGACTGAAAGCATTTAGTGGTTTTACACCTCGGCTAAATATTTCATCAGAAGTCGAATGTTTCACCACTCACTCAGTGGTGCCGCTGTCACTTCAGTTTGTCCTTGTGGAGATGACTGGTGAGGCAGAGCTCTGCCAGGATAGCTATCGCTCACTGTCAGCCATGACGGCCTGTCACTATCCCGCACTGCCAATTGCCTCAGCGGTGCTGCAGCAGACATGACGTGTATGTCACGGCGCGGTCCGATGTGACCAAACGCGTTGTGACATCCCACAATTAGATGTGTCTTATGACCCATCAAGGAGCCTGTGGAAATGGTGTTAATTTCAGGGAGCTCGTCATTGCTAAGTTCCAGACAGGACGTGTTAGTTTGCTGATACATCTGGAAACAGGAGACAGTTCTGCTCCCACAGCTGATCGCTTCCTTCTTTTGTGGGGTTTGTTTCACTACACAGAGGCGTCTCTGAGTGTCACTTCAGTAAGCGCACTTCTAAACATTCAAAATGATCAGCACCATAATTCCACTACTCTATTCGTAAGATGACACGTTTGACTAGACTTCACACGTCACGACCACAAAACATAAGGCCAGGTGTCTTCTAGAGGCACGTAATGACAGCTGAGAGAGACATAAAGTAGACGCTAGACATGCATATTATGCAGATTTTCTATTTCAGCATCACTGCACTGGCTTACTGTAACGCGAGCAGTGAGGGCAGGCAAAGTCTTTGAAAATCCTCCTCCTCATGCAAACTGACAAAGACTTGATCTTCAAAACCCACAGCCAATCTGTTGATCATTACTTATTTACAAAGGCCTTGAGGCCGCAGGTCCTGTAAAAACACATTTGATATAGTATACACCCAGATGTTTTTTTTCTGTGCTTGTTGCAATGAAGTATCCCTTAGGCTACCGTAGCGAATCCCTCTCCAGCATGTAGGCAGCAGAGACGCTGGATGAAATAACACATCCACCTGTATTGTTCCATGTATTAGCATGGCAAGTAGATGGATTGGTTTGGTGGGATGATATTTAGCTGATGGCTATAGTATTGGAAAACCCTGGTTTTCACTCCCAGGAGTCTGAAAATCACCTGGAGCGATTCAACTTTGACACCACTTTGAACCAAATCAAACAAGGGCAAACGCCCACCTGAAAAAACAAGGGCCATAGATCAAAGAAAAATGCTAAATTATATGTATAAACACTCCTTTTAGATATAATGCTAAGTCATTTTATAACTACAGTAAATTGTTGATCTTTATTGTATCTCAGCAATAAACAATATAGACATTTGAGGATTTAGTGCCAAATAAATAGCAACCAAATTAGCTACAGGAACATAAAGTCATCTGTCAGTTTTAATCCAATTTCTCCTCTACAATTCCACTTTGTCAATGTCAAGCTGCAGACTTCCTTGTTGCCTGCCGTCTTTATAACATTGCACTTAATGACAATGACTATTACTATTATCATCCTTTTAATGGCCTCTTGTTGAATAACAGTGTTATCGCCAGTCAAAATCAATAAGTGCAGTTTTAATTTTACAGGACAAGATAAAAGCAAGGTAGCATTTGAATTTCAATGCCTTTCATTGTGATGATACATATCATCTGTGGCCTTACGTGCTGAAAAGAACTCAGAGGGATCCGACAATAGATGAATAGCCTTGGGCTATCTTTCCTTTAGAGCCTCTCTGACTGCCTGGTGCTGTCATTAGTGCCAGGCCTGTTTAAGAGCGGGAGTCTGTGGGTGTCACACGAAACCTTGTGGCATAGAGCCCTCTGATATGTTTTCCATGAATACACGAGCACAGAAAATGTTCTTTAAGATGTTTTCCAGAATATATACTGTAGAATCTGACTGAAACTGGACTTTTGAACCCAATATCAATATTTGACAGATTTAAAAACCTGAAAATTGATACATCAGCTTATATTTGTTTTTCATTATAACCAAACAAACATTTTTGAAAAGCGTCCTTAAAAAAAAAGTGAAAGTCCACAGAGAATTATCAGCACTGTCAGACTCTACAGTTATCCTCAACTCCACGTAGCATTTTTAGCATCTTTGAACTCATTATCTCGGTTTTATGACCCAACAACTCACTTTTGCTGCTCTCATCAACCTGATTTCCACCAACAGTAGGCAGCTTTTTGCAGCCACAAAACAACTGTAGGCTACCTGCATAGCACCAAATGGTGGGTGTTGTGTTCGCAGTATGCAGTGCTGCCCATAAGTGGTCAAAAATCGGGCTGAATTTAGCCATCAAAGAATTTTAATTAAGATATGTTCTCAGAGGGACATTTTACAGTTGTATAATAAAGTTGCCAGTGCTCTCTGTAGAACATTTTTTTAAGATTAGGGGGAAAAAAGTACAGCATACAAATTAAACACGCCGTCAGACACAGCAGACATGTCACCAGTGATATCCTACCTCATTATTTTGGGTGAGGAGTTTGGAGAGTTCCTCATGCCTCCATTACGTTGCTTTTTTTTGGGCGATAAAGCCAACTGCTGGTCTTCTTCAACTGCAACAAAAGACAGTGGTGTGAGGGTTGGGGGGGGGGGGGGGGGGGGGGTGTCACACATGGACACGCAAAATCCACACATCAGCAAAATAACGAGAAAGCACAATTTGAGGTCAGTGAATTCAAAGAGATAATACGGTCAGAGAGAGACAGAGTGGAAAGTGAGGTCGGGTGAACAAGATGGAGTGGACAGGACATTTTTACTTGTATGCAACGCAAAACAGTCCAATGTTTGCACGATGACGACAGGATACATTAGCACATCATTTGCACAGTTGTGTATGAAGATGCAAACATGCAATTGTGCCATCATCAACCATCATGCCCATTACTAGTCTACTCTGCTAATCCAGAGAATTGCTGCAATTCACATGTGAGCAATTTTATGATTCAGATAACAGAGTCCCGCAAATACCTCAAAGGGAATTAGGATATTTTAACTTTTTTAATCTGTAGTAAAAACAAATTTCTTTAGACCTAGACTTGGATACAGTAGCTTCTCTGTTGGCCACACTAATCACTCACAATCTCATTTAATTAAGGTAATAACCCATAAATATCAAGCATCCAACAACATAAATAAGGCTCCCTTTGTGCCAATACTGAATCCGGTCACGATTGCTGGTCTTTCGTCATCTTGGGAGTGACGCCCTTGGCTCATATAATTAGGTTGGTCCTTGTGCCAGAGTGATCTGTGTACAGCTGAGATGCCCCTTGGACATTGTCTTCATCACTACACAAAACTGAACTGAGCTCTTCATAGCAAATGAATTACAAGTTTTACCCTGGAGTAAAGTAATCAGGCAAATATTTTCATGAGCTAATATAAGTGGCAAGGAAAACAGCTCTGCTCTGTGGCCATCACTGGTAAAATAAACACAAGCAGCAAGAAAAGTGTTTTCGGTAATCGCATTTTAACAGCCATCATTTATACTGGGAATAGCTTGTTACAGGTCATGAAAAATACACTTGGGTATCTTAAAATGATCATCAAGCTGTCGACAGGTTTGGTTTTTTTTTTGTTTTTAAACAAAGACTAGTCTTAAAGATCATGCCCCTCTGCAGATGAATACGAGATTTCAGGCGCTGCTAGCATGTCTAAGAATGACACCATAATGGAAAATGTTGAAGTACAGGGGGGCTTCCAGCGGAGAGAGAAGCTCCAACACACTGGCCCTTCACATCTTGCTTGGCCTGTTCAATATTTAATGTTTCACAGCTGACAGCTGCACACACTGGGTCATTAGTAAGGAATGCTACACATGCAACCACTCCAGCCTGGCAAGCACATGCTTTGGTGGTGCTGTTGTTGAGTACAGGCCTGCCAAACACGCCAGCAGGAGGGGGAGGGGGGAGGTAGCCCTTACAGTGCCTGTAACTGAGTGTGGCGTTATTGGAGTGACTGGGGTGGTATCTGTATTTCACCGGTAGGCTACGTGCCCGCTGGAGCCGGCTGGCCTCTTCTGCCACCCTTGGTCGCCGGCCCACCTGGCCCACGTCCCTGGAGCCCATGAAGCTCAGTCTCAGAGCAGAGGGCTCAGTGGGGAGCAGCAGGCTTCCCTTGCGGTTGTTTACCAATGGGACCGACACAGCAGCAACTCCGCTACAGGGCCCCCTACAGACTTCGGCTGAGCTGTGGTTCAGTTTAGCTGACTTGTATTGATAAGTTGATGACTGGATTAGGGGGCCATCGTTTACTGCTAAATGAAGAGGAGTCAAAATCAGCAGCTGTATAGTTCAATGGGTTATTGTCTATTTTTAAAGGATCATTAGACTCACAAACCCCTAGTCATATGTAGCCATGTTGATTTTATGTGCTTAGGTTTTAAGAAGTGACATTTCAGCCTCCATCCCATTACAGTGGAGGTGAATTAAATTTAATTTGTGGTGCTCACGACACTGAAATATTAGATTTGAGAACTGCACAGAGTATATTTTGTAGATCATCAAGACTATTTAGAACATTGTTTTTGGAGAGACATGTTGCTGTTAAATCTTTTTAAATCTTATTTTTTTTGATGCTGTGAGCATCAACTGTATTGGGTGGAGGCGGAAATCTCAGAGATACATATTTCAAAACATGGGTCCATAAAACTGAAACAATGTCTAGAAATCACAAGGGGGGAGCAAGAAAATGCTTGCATTGTGATTTGGGTGAAGTGGCCCATTAATTCTTCACGTTAACCACAAAATAGGATTTGATTTAAACTGACTTCAATAGGACCTGCAGTGCATATGTTAATAAAACATCTTGTGACTCTTATCATAATTTAAGCACAATCACTGGTTTGGGGGGGTAATTCTTTCTGGCACAAGAATGCTAATAGCTGAATAATTAAAAAACCTCATTTTTATTAAACACCACTTAACCACTTGGTATAGCCACCAATGAAATGTTGGATTTGACATTTACTTTGATATTTATAATAAACATTAATTAATAAATATGCTTTCAGGTGTTCCAGCAATTGTTATGCCACAAGAACAAGAAGGTGACAATGTGAATTAACAACCACTAGCTGCTGTATTCAGTTTATGCCTGATGAGGGAGGAAGGAATTCAGTATCCACTTTACTATTTGAAATATGAAAGCTTACAGCTCCACTGGTGTTATAATGGAGGTAAAATTGGTAAAGATAACATGATCAAATAGACAAAAGGAGGCAGAAGAGCATGGTCCCCTTGCTACAAAAATGGCTGGGAGCTAAAACCGGAGAATAGAGATGATTATTTCAACAGTCAGCTGTCTAGTAGATTATTCTTCCTGCTCCAGACCTCCACTATTCATCTGCCCCATGTCAAACATGCACAGCACTTCTCCAGGATGACACCATTGTGGCACATTTGCTGCCTATCACAAATCCTGTTAAAGTGGATGGCCCACAAGGTGCACACTCCTCTAATGGCTGGACGAGAACTGAGAAAGTATTAGACTAACTCTTACGTGTGACAACTTTTAGATTCCTCCTGTCTGTTCTCTACAAATATGTAAAAATTTAGCAAGTATTTTATATACATTTACATTAAGTGTTTTAGATTTGTACCTTGATTTAATTCATCCACTCTCACAGTGAAGCAGTAGCACCATCTACTGCTGAGCTGTAACTGATACCCAGCACAAACCACGCAGAAACAATTTCCTAATACTTTGCATATGAAATATAATGATGGATGACAAGAGACTGAACAGAGCAGCAAACAGTGGAATCCAGCAGGTTAGAGATAATTCAAGTGGTGATAGCTGAGAATGCACAAGTGGAGGGGTTAGAAACAAATGACAAAAGATAGAATGGAAATCAAAACTTACTTGATTTGATATATCCATTATAGCTATTTTTAGCTGAGAAAAATGCAGAGACAGATGAGAGGTTACAGGGAAGAACACGTTGTAATGAAAGCAAATTATAAATGACAACTGGGAACTGAAGTCTGAGGGATTTCTCTGTAAGGCACTTAAAAAAAATAGGGGTGTGCCTTGAAGACAACATGGATAAAGCAATGAGAAATAAAACAGGGGTCAATTAGGCATATGATTTTCAGTAATGTAGTCAGTAAGCCTAAACAGTGGGTCATTGTCTGTGTTTGTAGGTGGTTACCTGCTGAATATGAAGAGTCACATCTGAGGTGTTAAGTAAGTACTGATTTAGCATTTTGTTTTGATTTCTAGGTTAAAACTGAGCTAAATGTGGTTCAAATTTAAGTTGAGTTAGTTTTTTACATCAAGGTTTAGGGCTGCAACGAATGATTTTTTTCATCAGTGATAAATCTGTTGATTATTTTCTTAATTAATTCATTGTTACGTCAATAATGAAAAATGCTGGTTACAGTTTCATAAAACCAAAGTTGATGTCTTTAAATATCATGTTTTGTCCAATCATCTGTTCAAAACCCCCAAATTATTGATGTACTACTATACAAGATAAATTAACACAGCAAATCATCACAATTACGAAGCTGCAACAAGGAAATGTTTGAAGCCTTTGCTTTAAAAATGTCTTTAAAACAATAAATTGATTGTCAAAATAAATTCAGATTCTGTTATTTCAGCTGTATTAAGGTTACACATAAATGACTATATTTCAACATGAAGCGGGTCCATATTTCAGCACACAATGAAATATAGTCGTTAAAATGCTTTTTAACCTTGACAACTAAGAAATTAAACCAAATTTAGCCTGGTTTTAACCTGGATGTCTAGATGTCTTTTGGTCACTGGGTAGACCTGCATTAACATTTAGTCAGGAGGTATGGATTTCACGGACTTAGAATATTTGACAACACTGTATGTGTTCTCGTTCTTGAGTCTGTAGTATTGTGTTTATTTTTCTCTCTTCTTTCCCAAAATCTGTTTCTCATTCCTCTACACTGCCTGACACAACCTGCATGGACAAATTGGGACTTTGTGAGTCACTTTTTGGAGCTGTGAGTCCCACACATGCTCATTAGTACCTTATTTCAACCCCTTGCTTACAATAAAGGTCATGCATTGAGCTTAAGGCAGGACAGTGACAGCAATGTTCAAACAGGGACCTTGCTGGTCCTGGCATCTGTCGCCTGCAATCGGAGGGCGCGAACAGAGTCACAGGACTAACAGGCTAGCATCTGTCCCGCAACGAGAGAGGAGGAGAGGGGCGGGGGCACTCGGCTGCCTGGTGGTTAGGAACTGTCAGGCTGAGTTTCATGACAACCAGTAGCACTCCAAAAATGAAAATGCAAACATAATTTCCATGTCAGGCCGTATAAGGCCTCGCTCCGCGCATCTCTCGCACTGTGTCGACAGCAACTCCAGAGCTCGGCTCGAGCTTAGCTAGCCAGGCGATGCTCAGAGCACACAGCCCTGGAAGACATGTTGAGGGGTGGAAACGCCCAGAGATGTTCAGCTATACACAGCATGGTCTTTGATCAAGAGACATTCACTAAAACTGTACGACAGACTACAATGTTTCCAGCAAATTGTATTAACGCTCTGCAAACTCAGACACATTCTTCATGCCTTCTGCAATATATCAGTACAACTTAACATCCCCTCTGGCTTTAAAGGGGAATCACACTTGAATTAAGAATTCATCTGCAGCTCAACTCGGTTCAGCACAATTCAGTCAATTCCAATGCGATCCAGCACTGTTTTATTGTCTTCTATTTCTCGTGCTGTCCGACACGATCCGGCTCTACTCCGTTGTATTCTGTTAATCTTATTGAACAATTCAGTCAATATCATGAGACTAAAAACTCTGAAAGCAAGAAACTACAACCGAGAGCTTCTCCATTGACAATGGAGAGATTTTTACCTTCAGTGGTTGTTCAGCCTTTTGGTCTTAATTTAATAAAACCAGTACATTAACCTCAATATGCATGGCTATCCTCAGAATATCCCCTCAGGTGTTCGTAACACCGCCTTTTTTCTTGAATTAATTGTCAGTGGCATTTACGCATACAAATATCTCAAATCCTATCCTGTCCACCCATTTCTGGAGGGTACAGCAGTGAAACATTTTGATTACATGGATCTTAATTGGGTTATTCTTGAAAAGATGAAGTTACCCTCTCCAGTGACATCATTATAGCATCTGCACACTCCTCTCAAAACAAATAATTTGTAGGAAATGCGTGCAAATTCTCCACCAGGATTCCCAAGTTTGAGCGTGCATCAAGGGATTTGTGGTGGAGACACACAGCTGTACATTTTTCTATGGCTTCAGTTGTAATTGCTTGCAAATATGTTGGCGAGGTCACTGGAGGGGGAAGCACACCATTTTTTCAGGGGAGAATTAGTTTTCACACTCTGCAAAAATTTAGCATTAGTGATTGTTGACCTAAGTTAAACTACAGGTCAATTTGAATTCACATTCTCTGATTAAACACCAGCAAACACAGGAAACCAGCATGCTTCACAAGAGCCACAGGTCTCCTCCAAAAGTAGCAACACAGGGGGAAGACTGAAAATCATAAAGCTAAAACACTAAAGCAACATCTATATCCATGACAGTGACGACATAGCTGCTAGAGCTAGACAGCACGCAAGCTAAGGACACACTGCACAGTTGACACAGTGCATGTTACAGACACTGAGGAGCACATGTCATGGCGACAACTTACAGGCACGTAAAGTGGCTGAGCAATCATTAACAGAGACAGCAGAGAGTGGGATGTCGCGTTGAGGGGAGTCCATGTTACAACGAACATTAACCGGCATGCAAGAGCAGTCCCGCTCTGAGCGGCCGCAATCAAAACAACATGCCAGTCTCATTTTCTTGTAGGCGGCCCTCTTGGCTACAGTCATGGGTTCAGACGAGAGGAGAGGAAGAGCAGGTTAATGCTGAGGGTCGTTCTGGAGGAAGAGTGGACAAACGCAAGACAGCGCACAGAGGAAGGCTGCTGCTGGGATGCACAAGATTAACTTTGTCTTAACAGCGTGCAAATGTCAGATTAGGAATTTTGATTTTTTTTCCCCCCACTTTTTGTGGTTTATTCAGTTTGGGTCATTCTTGGGACAAGTGCCCTGAGGTCATGTGATTTTGGAGGCAAAAATGTGACACAACAGAGGGTGGGGTGGGGTCATAAAGTCCTTTCGCAGCAAAAGAAACAATAGTTGTCATGGGTTCTCCACTGACTTCACCCCTCCCCCTCACCTAAACATGACCCTAAAAGCTTATGTTCATTTCATAATTTGGGCATGTGTTATAATTGATACTATGACTCTTATTTGCACTGGCTCCTTTTTCTAACTGAGAATGGAAACTCCAGGACAAGATAACATAAATTTCTCTAATCAAACGGTCAAAGTAAATGTGACAGTGTCTCACATAAATCTGTAACTGCGTCCAGAAAGGACAAAAACAAGTTCAAACTCTTGAGTGAAATAAATTAAAATGACATCCTCAAGTAACATATCTTGCACAACTTTGTTTGTTCCAAAACATCCTTGATGTCAGAAGTTCTGGGAGAAACGGTGCAGTCAAGTCAGTTAATTGTATCATTTTGAGCTTTGTCTAACATGATTTATTCCTTTTATCAAAACAGTTATAATGAAAAACGTTTCTCATTTCTCATCCTGGTGGCTTTCCAGCTGTGCAGGGATGTTGTGTTTGTCAAAGGACTGTGGGGACACCTGGTGGTGATCTGGGGTATCACTGACTCAAGCAGGCATGAATGAAACTTTGAGGATGCTGCAATAGCTGCAAAGGCAGTTTGCTCAACTGTTAATATTTTTGTCTCTCTGGCTCCAAAATAATTGTTGGTTCTCATATTTGTTGAATGAAATTTTTTTTTTCAATTTAAAAGTGTGCACATGATAATGGGGAGGGGATCCAGGCAGCATCAACCATTGTACATGCAACATTTACAGTACAATCAAACAGTTGCTTCAATCAGGGGTAGCAGGTTGTGCTTTCAAACAGGGAAATGAATACACATTACTCACAATATATCACTATAAAGTGAATTTTTAAGAAAAGTGTGCCAAGTTCCCAAGCAGCAGGAAAAGAATACATCAGATGTTAAGATTTAGTGTCAGCTGTAATGGTTCAGACAAACTGTAGGAAATCCAAGTGAAAGAACAACAAAGTGGCACATGATGTTTTTAATGTCTGGAAACACACGATCCATCCAGGTACCTGCAGTCTCTTTGAATGCCTGTTAACATCACAAAGTTATCAATGAACTGTAACAGCACAGACAACTATTATAGAAAAGAAAACATAGCAAACAACTACACAAGCAAACAGACAAAATGCATATTTAGACTGAATTCACAGGTGGTCTTAGAGGAGTTTGGTTTCTCACTTCTCTGTGTATGTATAATATAATTACACGGAAAATGACTGTATACTATTGCAAGTTGTAATTTGGGTGAACGGCCCCTTTAATGAATGCAGCTATTCATGTCATACAGAGGCCGAAACATGTGGTTTTGTGAAGGGAAACTTGGACTGCGCCAGTTTGTTTTGGCTGCAAAAAGAAATCCGATGACCTTTCTCCATGCACAAGTTACAAGGTTTCATGAGGTGAATAATTAATGCAGGAACTAAGTGGTTTGGACACATGGCTATGTAGGTCATGTAAATACACCATCACACTGCTGCACAAATGCTCTCTCAGTACTGTTTCACTCTAGTCTGTGAAGGAATGTTAATGAAGTCAAACAAACTGAGACAACTTGTTCATATGTATTTACTTACATTTCTTGCATCCACATTTCTTTATCCTTTTGGGATCCGTTATGTCATCGTGACAGGCTTTACAGTAAAACAATGCCCTACGGAAGAAGAACAAGAGTCCCATGTAAGAAGACTCTACATGGTCAGATCGATCAGATCAGATTCATTAATTATACCAAGTGGGAAAGTTGCAGTCAGGGGCACAGATAAAAAAAAACAACACAAGTACAATCAATCACACAACACTATAAAAACACATAACAAAGTGAAAACCGGAGCTGATGTCCAAGATGCTAGAAGTATTTATCTTCCCTATGTCTGCAACAAGTATTGGAATATAACTGAGTACATTTACTTAAGTGCTGTACAATTTTGAGGTATTTCATCTTTACTAGCATATTTTTCATTTCATGCTACATCATACTTTATATAATGTATTGTACTTTGTACTCCAATGCATTTATTTGACAGTGAGAGAGATAAAACTACCCAGTGACAGAGGAAATAGTTAGACTAGAACCACCTTAATTTGCTACAACCACCGTAAAATGCTACTTACATATTAATGCATCAGTAGTAATGATAATATAATGTGTCTTTGTTTTTCCTTTTGACAATTACATTTGGCTAACAGTAATACTAATGTGCTTTTACAAGCATTTTTATAGTAGAGTATTCTACTGTTACTTAAAAAGGATCTGAAATCATTCCTCCACCACTGGCTGCAACAAATAGTTTCAGGTCATATCTACAACAGAAACTTTAAATAAAAGTATTTGACGCTTAAAGAAAAAAATGGAGGAACAGGGATGTATTTCATCAAAAAGAATCAGGCTCATTAAACAAATTTAATCCCTGGCATTTGAAAACAAGTCAGGCGAGCATTCGAGGCTTTTGCCAAACACATGAGGTGAAATGTTGGGTGAACCATATCCATGTTAAATGATGTTTTGACATATCATTATGCCCTGCAGTGGGTATCAGGCTGTGTCTTCTTAAATTTACTGAGCCCTCACCACTTATCAGAGGGCACCACTCTCTAATGCCATCCTAACATACATCTGAACTGTCTTTGAATGTTACTCTTGCCTGAGAAAAGAGCAGATACAAGCAAACGGCTAACATCATTATCTAACAACATACTGTCTGACAACCTGTTAAGCTATCTAGCTTGTTGCCAGCACTGGCACACACCACCCAACCCCCCCAAAATAACAAGCAAACATCCCTCCTCAGATACAGCTTCTTCATTTTAGCAAATAACAAAGCCTACATCCAGCTAGTAATACTTAAACCTTAAGGTGTAGTGACACTAGTAACATGTAGCCTAACCTCCACATTTTTTATTTTTCTTCTCCATATATTTTAACCACTTTTTTTTTGTACCTTGATAAAAAGACAATCCAATACTTACACAAATGTCAAAAAACCTCATAAAAATATAGGATTATATAGCTCTACTATGGATTGGATCTGTCTGCCTACAAATCATAAATCACTAGAAGGAATGTGGTTGCTGGTAGATACTGTAAGACATGGTGGCTTTTGCAACAGAGCAGGAAAACACAGAGTTTCCATCAGCGTAGCGACTTTGCTTTTAGACACTCTTTAATCTCAGGCCACATTCATTACCTCTTTACTTCTTTGGCATCGCTTGCAATGAAGAAGCCCAAGGTCCCCTCCTGCATTTTCACATGGTTCCCAGGGTTTATCAGGGTGCTGAGAGAATTTATAGACCAAAGATGTCAGAGCAGAAAGTTATATCACAGATTTTTGCAAGGCTTTGCACTAATCACTGGCAGTGGCACACACTGGCAGGATTAGTTTTTGCAACTCATTTGGCAGCCTAGCCTGTTTATTAAATTAAGTTGATGAAAGTAGATAGTAGTGACACTTCAAATCGTACAAAATGAGCATCAGTGCTTCAAAGAAACTACTAAAACAAAGCTTCAGCTGTGTCAAACCAACTGCCACCTCCTCCATTAATTTGTCAGGATATAATCAGAAAGCCCTGTGATGTCTGTGAACAAACCAATTTAGACACTAATTTTGCACAATTTGTAAAGTGCCTTGTGTTTGCAGTCAAACAGAGAAGCTGATTCAAAGTAGCTTCATTACCGACAGCAAACACACCTGTGTATGAAAGTTTTTGCATCTATGAATTTTAATGACTCCCAACAATCCACTGTGATCACATTCACTTACCTGCTTTCCCTTTGATCAGACTTGTACTCTATAGCTATCAGTAGTAGCTTCAGCTTCACATAACAGAGTCTGCAAAAGATAGTTACAATATAATTAGACCTCATTTACACTGAATTTCATAATTTTCAGAATATCGTTTAAGGTACTTTGAGGTCTGATTCCCATTTTTGAGGCTAAACACCTGTTTTTCCTGCGTGATGTACTTCTTTTTAATCATCATACCTACCATACCTGCCAAATTATTACAATTATTATCATGTGACTTTGGATGTTGTTTCTGAGAGGGCCATCTCTTAAGATAACAAAAATATTTAACCTGCTATCCCAAGAAAATTAGGTAGTTACTCCAACATAATAATTATCATCTGGTCTTGTGATGAATAAAATAATGAAAGAAAACCAAAAAAAAAAAAAAAAAACTGCAACTACGGTGCTTCACAAGTTACATAGACCCTTTTAGTTCTGACTCTTACTTTAAAAATTCTAAGTTACTAAAAAGATCCAAATATGCAGACATGCACATCCTGTAAAACATGAAGAGGTGCTGGACTAATGAAACTGTGAGAAATAAAAAGAAAAGTCCTGACACTGTGCAATTTAATGAGATAACCAAAAGACATAAGAGGGCTACAGTGTGCAGACCTTCAATTTTCTTTCTCAAGATACTGAAAAGACCTAAATACTGCAAGGCTTAAATGTCTTCCATCCAGGAAACACAAAACAAAAAGTAGCAGAGAAGTAAACAAAAGAGAAAACCACAAAGGACATCTCTTAATTTTAAAAAAGCAGATGTATCAGTGTACTTACTCGCAAATTACAGGGAAGGACAAGCCCACAAAGGCACTCGACAGGTACTCGGTGTACATCTCATTAGCTACTCCCTCTAGGTAATACTTCTGCCATGTGTCCTCCTCAATCTGTGACAAAGATTGGAAGAAAAAAGACGGACAAGCCTGTACCATTGCAAAAATACTGGAAACAGGAAAAGTTTTGCATGTTTAATGTATTTTTTTATTTTTTATTTATTATAATTCACCTTGATCCACTGACCAGATGCTATATATATGGGCCTAATCTGGATCTATTCAGACTATTTCTATGACCAACTTTACTGAACATAATCTAGTGAGCACAGACGGATGAATCTTAGCGGTAGCTACCTTGATGAATGACCGCATGGAGAAAAGGTTGGCTAGCATGGTGGAGAGGCCCTGAGCCAGGCAGCTCTGGGCGATGAAGCCGAGCTTCAGCTCCGCAAGGCAAATGGCATCATCTCCCTCCTTCCAGTTCCAGCTTGGGATGTTCAAAAGATGGGCCTGAGGGAGGGAAAAACAAAATGTTAGGTTATATGGCTGCTTTACAGAACTACAATCTGTAAACACTAAAATAACTGAGTATACCAACCTTATTGTGGTACTGCAACATCTGAGTGATTATTCTGATCTTCGGGTGGTAGTTTTTGATAGATATAACCCTGATGCAGGACAAAAGGGACATAACAAACTCAGAACACTTTTTCCCTTTCCAGTGTCCCTGTCTACTTTTCCTGGGCACATTTATGTCTTTCATAAACATGCAAACTCACACCTCCAAAAAAAGCATTCTCAAACTAAACAATTTACAGTTTGGCAGCTGGCAGTTTACATTTATGCCCAGGGATTTAAGATTGTTTAAAACAGTTTGTTGTATCTCTTAATGTACGAAAAATGTTTGCTGTAACACATCCATGTTCTTTCTCTCAGCTCTTGATAATTTTCCAAAAGGGAAAAGGGAGTTCATGCTGAGAGTCTGTCTGCTTGCAGTGAGAGCCAGCTCCGACACGCTAGCTTACACTCCTGATCTGAGTCCCGGCCAGGAGGTGATACCAAACACTAGCATCCACTTTCTGAGGTAACAGCATTTGGTGTCACTTTATACTAAATATCTCAGCCTATTGCATCTGTACAAATAGCTGCCAGACGTCCAAGAGGAATTTATCAACCAGTATTTTTTTTGTACATTTTACATCCTGAATAATTTGCATTTTTAAAGATTCCCAATTATTAACACAAGATAAGGCAGTAGAGTTTGACGTACAACAAAAATCCAACAAGACATCAACTGAAAATATGAAATAAATCTTTGATGTTCGAAACATTCCTCTGAGATTCTGCTCCATGTTGACATGATTGAATCACATCATTTGTGCAGATTTGTCAGCTGCACATCCATGCTGTGAAGCGTCTGTTCTACCACATCCTGAAGGTGTTCTACTAAATACAGATCTGGTGACTGGGGAGGCCACTGAGGTACACTGCACTCATCATCGTGTGCATGAAACCAGTTCAAGACGACTTTTGCTTTGTGACATTGTGCATTATGATGCTGGAAGTGGCCATTAGGAGATGGTAACATAAACTTAATGGCCATAAAGGGATGCTCACGGTCAGCAACAATGCTCGGATAGGCTGTGGTGTTTTGATTGGTATTAAGGGGCCAAGAAAACATTCCCCACACCATTACACCACCACCACCATCAGCCCGGACTGTCGACACAAGGCAGGTTGGGTTCATGGATTCATGCTGTTGACGACAGAATCTTTACCGGAGCTTTTCTGTCAGCTCCAACCAGTCTGGCCATTCTCCTCTGACCTCTATCAACAGCAGGGTGTTTCCACCCGTACAGCTGCTGCTCACTGGGTGTTTGTTTTTGGCACCATTCTGAGTAAAAATTTTAGGGACGGTCTGTCACCAACAATCTTTCCTTTTTTTGTCCTCCAATGTTTGATGTGAACGTAACTCAAGCTCCTGACCTCCTGCACTGCACTGTTGCCACATGATTGGCTGATTGGATGACTAATATAATATATTTCAAAGTTTATACGTCAATGTAAAGCACCTATGAAATCTGATGATTAATTTCTCAACTTTTACTTTACTTTCACTAGAAATCACAATTAAGGTTCTGTGTCTATGAAAACGGTAAGTAATTAAAAATTCAATTTGTTGTAGTTAATTTAATTCTTTTATCAACTGTTGTTTCTGTGATTATTTCCACCCTCAAAATGTACAGTCAGTTCTGAGAGGTTTTCTACTCCCCCATATTAACCTCCTGAAAAAACCTGAAACCTTATTGTTTTGCCAGTTTGCAATTTGCAAATATAATTGAACATAATTGCCCATGGTGTAAAAGGCAAACCAAATACACAAACAAACAAAAAAAAAAGAAGAAGAACGAGAGAAAATCCTCTTGGAGAAACTGCTTTGGTTTACCTCATGATGTTGGATGCATCCTCAGCATCAGGGTCAGCACAGTATTTGTTGGCTAAGATCAAACAGGCATCAGCTGATTCAATCTGAAAACAAAATCACAGACAAAAAACACACTAAATAATCCAAATCTATGTCAGACATTAAATTAAAGACAATGAGACAGTATTATCTGTGAGTTACTTTGACTCTGGCCAGGTCGTGTGGGTTCAGGACAGACCCTTGGTAAAACTCCACCTGGGTGAAGTGGCGCTTGAACAAGGCTTCCAGCTCAAGATTAGGGGAAATACTGAGAGAAAAAGGGAGAAAGTCTTAAATCTGATGAGAAACACTATTTCTAACCTGCTGAGCAGATGACTGTTTTATCTTGAGCAATGAAATTTGCTTGTCTTTTCAGGGTCACAAGTGAGAAAAAAAATGTTTTGTACTTACTTATGGAGAAAAACAATTTCTACATTGACATCATCCCTGTCCTTGTGTAGGAAGTCTTTTAGAAAGTTGGACACACTCTCAAGTGTTATATGACCACAGACCACGATGTGCCTAGAAAACGAGGTGCAGAACAATAATGAAACTAAAATGCAGCTGAGACACAAGTTAACAACAAAACGCACACAAACACAAAACGTTGTTTCATCTTTATCTTTGTCCTAGAATCAAAATGATGAGAGGGATGTAATGGGAATGAAAGGTTATCAGTACTGCTGTATTCAGGTGATTGATTCGAAATCTGTGTGGGGAAAAAAATAATTGAAAGTATGTTACAGGAGGGATGTTTGATGTTCCAGCTGTGACAAATGAGGACTGAATGAGTGGGTCAGAGAGCACTGTGGATTTTAGTATCAGATTATAAAGGATCAGAGTTTACTTAGATGGAGATTATGAAATCAGCACAGTGTGTCTCCATTCCCACATATCACAGATGCTTTATATAAGGAACCCAGGTTAGATTTATTGCTATCTGTCTTTTTATACCTTTATTTTTAAACTATTTAGAAAAAGATTTGAGATGTTTACTCGGAAGTCTGGAAGAACGGCTACGTAAGAAGAACCGCAGCTGGAAATCTCACAGTACTGCAGTGTTTCTTCATGCCTTTAATCTAAAATAAATGCATCAGAATCATTGTTATTTTACACCACTTATTCTGCTAATTTGCAAATTAACACAGTTAAGAGAATGTTACATCTATGACAGTTATGATAGTAATGGAAACAAGTAAGGAAAGCAAGAAGAAGACAGAAGAAAATAGAAAAAATAAATGAAGCTAATAATTCTGCATAGTAGACATTAGAAATAAATATACTTCAATATTTAAATTTTATACAGGGATAAGAACTGCATCCACAGATTTTCTACATTTCTCAAAGCTGTTGGTCAAATGTTGCTACTATATGAGCTCTTGAAAGCTACTGTGTCGGCCACATTTTGTGAGTAATTCTAACAAGCCAATACAAAAACTCAAACAAGCTGACCATTTGCTTCAGCTCCTGTGTCTCGTGTAAATAAATACGATTGTTTAAGAATATTAATTTAATCAAGAATTTTTTAAAGAGACAAAATAAAAAAAAATCTTATAAAATATTTTAAGACAAGAAAAACTTTAATGGCTCTGATTGTGAGCTTTCTACAAAACTGACCAACAACAGAAGCAAAGATTTGGTTTAAGAACATTTCCCAAACCAAGTCTGACTTCACAACTGAGTGAAAGACCACATGTAACAAAAGCATGCTACAATAAGCCATATTTTGTTTAGAGGCATCCAGAATCTCACTATCTTTAGAAACAGCTGCAGAGCTTGGGACATGAGTTCACATGTCACTGACACGTGAACTTGTTAAAGGAATAGTTTCACATTTTGGGAAATACACTTATTTGCCTTCTTGACGAGAAGATCAACGTCACTCTCATGTCTGTCCATTAAGTATGGAGCTTTATTGTTATCCATACACAAAAAGAATGGTAAAAATGTCAAGTTTTAGTGTTATGATATAACTTTATATTTAACACACAGACAAATTGATCTTCTCATCTAACTTTTGGCAAGAAAGAGAAAAGGGTGTGTCCCAAAGTGTCAAACTATTCTTTTAAAATATTCTTTTTTTTTAGTCCTGAGGGTGTAGGTCAGACTGAAGATAAAGGCCAGGAATGTTCATAAGCAAAGCGTGGAAAGCAAAGCATAGCAGAGCAAAAAAAAAAAAAAAAAAAGTTTTTCTAGCACAGAAAAACTGAAAATTGAAAGAAATCAAGATGAAGCAAGCGATGACAGAACTGGATGTATGAGTCTGGAACTTTCTTCGATTTTAAACTCAGGTAAATTTATTATTTATCAGTCTAGAACACCATGTCTTTAAGTTATAATTATTTTATGTATATTATTACATAATTAATTAACCATGATATGACTTAATTATTACTCTTAATTACACTGATTCAGCTCTGTCCTTGGTGTATTGATCATGATAAATAGTTTAATCATTGTTCTGTGACATAGTAACTATAGACAGAACTGTATAGTATAGTGTTTTTCTTTGATTACATATGTGCTTTATTTATTTTATGTTATTTTTGCAATTTTTATTATACACAATTTTAAGTGTTGCATGGGTGCAAGGAGAGATTGGTAAAGAAAATAAGACTGTAAATGAGTGGAAATACTTGATTTACAAACACAAAATAGACACAAATGCACATTGACAATACGCAGTGTAATTACAAGTAAGACACGACAAAACATGTAGGATTTTCTCTCAGTGGATCACGGTAAGATGAAGATCGTAAAACAGTGACACCTGTCCTTGCTATCTTTTTTGTCCTGGAATAAAGCTTTAATAAAACCTGGGTTTGTCCATGCCCTTTAGTTTTGACCTACAGTAACCCCACACTATAACCTTGTGGCACTCTAATTTTAGTCCTTTCACAACAGTTCTTTGGAAAGCGTCTACTGTAAGCTGAGCTACAACACTGATGACGATAAGGCATGACGAACATAATGGGGAGGAATTGTTGTGGTCATGGCCATGGATAACTCTGCTTTCAGATTTAAACCATGTAACAGGACAGTTTAATCCTTCTGCACACAGATCAGGGAGGGCAGGAGAATTTATATCACAGTGAGAAAATCCTACATGTGGCATGACAATAATACATCTATATGACTACACTGCAAAAATGTTTCTTATCAAGGGATTTTTGTCTATTTTTGAGCTCTAAAAATCCTATTTAATAAAAACAAGTGAAAAAAATCAGACATTTTAAAATGTCCCCAGTATGAATTTTGCATTACTCTTCTTCAAGATGCTGACAATCATTTCTGGAAATATTTGAGACAAATTATTGAAAACAAGTCAAAATAATCTAAATGCACTGGCAGATTTTTTCACTGTTTTCATAAATAAAACTTTCTGAACTCAATAATGGACAAAAACCACTTGCAGAGATATTTTACGGAGGTATTTTTGCAGTGGAAAAGCAAACACTGGTTCATGACAAGCAGTGACGACAGCTTGCACACATACAGTAAAAGCAGCAGCAATACAGTAAAAACAACTCTACACATTAATCATGGCCAAGTTCTTCAGTCACAGTGTGACTTTAGTGCTAATTGAGATCATTACATCTCAAATGACAGTTTCATGACGTGTATTTAAACAAAAAATCTGAGTATGTCACCTCTTTATGAGAGGGCCACTTGAGTCACACAAAACCACACCATTAAAAGGTTGCTGTTTTTCCATTTGTTTGACTTACTTTCTGCCTCTGGTCGAGTTATAACTCCCTCCATATTTCTTCCGATTAAGGATGAGAGCAGCAATTTCTGGCACGTAGCGAGCAAACATGGCCTACATGCATGAAAAAGAAAAAGAAAAGGGCATGCAGAGAAGGTTCTACTGCGGTGGAGGCAGTAGAGCCTCCTTGAATACTTACTTTCTCCCATTAACCGCACTATAGGAACCACCATATTTCTTGCGGTTTCCTATTAACTCTATGATTTCAGGGACGTAGCTCGCAAACATGGCCTAAGGAGAAGATAGAAGACAGAAGAAGAGACTAAAAAAAAGATAAGCAAAGAAGAGCAGGTCCTCTATTTTTGCTTTTAAGAAATCCGTAAAGTCTGAAAGAGGAACACTACTGTATGTGCAGGAGTAGTATTAATATTTATTTGTGAACAGGAAAAAGGAGAAAGAAAATAAGAAAGTTGCCATTCATTCAGATTAGTCATTATTGGCTGAATGTGGCCTGAAGTTAAATCACAGTTACATTCAAAATACTGAGAAAAAGTGTGAGAATGAAAAAGGAAATTATAAGGCCAATATTTACGGATACTGGAAGAATAAAGGAGAAAAATGACAGCTGATGAGTGGTATGTCGATCTGTGACAGAAAATAAAAAGTAAAAATCAAGAAAAAGCCTTATGTGCCATGTTTCGCCCAACAAACACACGTCAGGTTGATTTAGATAGCAGAGCTAAATGGATGGCAAACATTAACCGTGAAACTACACTGCTGCACAACGGCTTGAAGAACTCTGCAGACTATTATTCAAAGGTTCAGCGTGGGGACTTTGATTGATAAGGTCACAATTACGAGTGAAAAGGGACAGTTTTACTACAGTTAAACGTTCTTTTAGATTAAGATTCAGAATTAAACTTTAAATGTAACATTTACTGTAACATCAACAATGACAGCTGCTACACATCTGAAAATGTAGATATTTTCTCTATTTTCACACTAACTGCTGCTGTTTAGAGCAAAAGGTGCAAGTATCCTGCTTTGGTTCATTTATAGGCTATTACATCAAACCTGAGATACCCATTATGAAAATAAACTAATCTAGAAAAAAGTGTAAGGTGTACTATAAATACTTTTGCAGTTGATCTGTACAAATAAAATACTGAGTTCACAGGGGATCTTTAACCTCTTAGCATCAAGGTTTTAAAAAAATCACCTTCTTCTATTCTGTCTGGCAGTATCTCACACACACACACACACATATATATATAGTGGATCGTAGACTCCGTGTTAGTCCATCAGAGGGGAATATATTCTTTTCATAGTCATTTCCCCATATTCAGTCTGACATATTTGGTATCTGTGGAAACTTTGGGTTCTCCCCTAGAATTTAAAATCATATTGTGGGAGTTTGAACAATGTTTGGCTGCACATCAGGACTTTATACTCACTCTCTGTGGTTAAGTCTTCACTTCTGTCCTTTTGGTCAAAGTTATTCTTCATTATTCTACTATGCATTTTTATCATTTGTTTTTTTATCATCAAAAAGATTGTGGGTGACACTGCAGCTTTCCAAAGAGATAGAAAACTCACTTTTATACTCAGCTCTTTTACCATATGGAACCATGTTGTTAAATCCACTTCTGAATAATGCTTTATGATCCAGTTAACAGTGTCCTCTCAGTGAGACTAACTTCTTTATCAGGTAACTTTCAGGAATCATGTTTTCTATATGTTATCACTTTATCATTCTATAAAATGTGTCTGTTTTATTCTTCAAAATGCCTGAGTATTTGTGCAGAAAGTGAGATAGTAATGTTGCTTAATCCATAATGCTAGGCTGTAATAAATCATCCTTGATATCATTGTGTTTGTTGGAAAAGAGGGAGGGGAGGCAGGAGGGTGGAGCCACCTGAAACCGCAGTACTTACTTTACAGTTAATAACAGATGCAAAAATTCTCAAATATAGTCTACATGTCATTTGAAATTAATATGTAACAAAACAAATCTTCAGCATTATACCTGAATAAATGCTGCATTATTGTAGACAACTCCTACAATTCATGACATGCAACATACTGTGGTGAAGCGGTGAGCCACAAAAACACCTCAGTGTAAACAACAGGTGAAGAGCGTCCTGAGTTGACAGCATCCTGGCGTTTGTTAACACCTGGCGGAGTGTGATGATTGGTTGCATGGAGGATTTTAAGCAGGAATAAGTAATGAGAGGGATTTTTACCAAACCACCAAGGATGAAGAAGACCATAAACAGGCGGCCCAGGGTGGTTTTTGCATAAACGTCTCCATAGCCAACAGTGGACATAGTAACCATGAGTAAGTAGACACATTCCCAGTAAGAGAGTGCCTGGGAATTTTGGAAGTTTTCCCAAGGATCCCCTGAGTTTTCCACCTGGAACAGAAGTTGGGATTTACACAACACACAGGTGTAAAGGATTTTTATCTTTTTCCACAACGCAATAAAAACTACATATTTGCTTTATGAGCATACTTTCACCTTAACTTAACTGGCTCACATTAACTTACCAAATGAATGAAGCCTGCTGCAGTTAGCCATGTGCTTATGAAAATTGAACACAGGTTCACCAGCTTTATAGAGTTGCTATTTAAAAAAAAGAGCAAGACAACAATGTTTGAATTATTATTATTATTATTACATTGACATCAGAAAAATACATAGTTGTTAAAACCAGTCATTAAACTGGAAGATACATGTTCTGAAATGTATTTTTTTCCTTTATTTATGTTCTAAAATGTATTATACACATTCCATATTGAGTTTTTGTCATAATGAAAGACTAAGCAGGGCTCTACATTGTGAGCAACTGATTAAATTATAAATAGAAATCAATCTGATCAACTCAGTGTGAACACGATTCAACAGAAATACCGTAACATGCAACACAGAATGAAGTCCTCAAAACTGCTGCATCTACTTTCACATATTCTCCCTAATTATGGAATTACAGTTCATGCTTTGTTTGTATTGTTGTGGGTTGTTATAAAGAGGCACATATGGCTCTATTTGAATATTATCACAAATTTGCAATTCTTGTATATTTCTACAACTCTTTCTCAGCACTTGATATAAAAGATAACACAAGAGCAAATGTCCTCCTCCATATGTATTTAGTATTTTTATATGTGTGCTTATTAATACAGTACATGTCTTGAACCTGCTTGAACCCCTGTCCTCTCCTCCTTTGTGTGTTCTGTCTTTACCTTCATCTGAGTGAACGGGCAAGGAGATTATTCTAAAGCATTTTGTTGCACTATAAGCTCTTCCTGACATCTGCGCAAAAAGATTTAATTTGAAGCAGCGGACACAGGACACAGTAAGCTGTGTTTTTTCATGACTCCCATCATACAGTACAGTGCACCCTGGGCGCCAAATACAGCATATTACAGTACTGCCTGCAGTACTGAGTAATAAACTTTAAACTTGCAATTTTATGTACACCTCATAAAATTTATGTGCTCACGCTGTAATTAATTTTGCATCAAGCAAAAACACAGCAAATAAAGCACAGTCTTTTCCTTTAGAGTTAAACTGTGCCGTGTTTATGCTCCTGTCAACAAAATGAGTCACTGCACATGCACAATTTCACACTGCAACAAACATTACAAACATTGTGCCACACACACAAAGTGAGATCAAATATCTATACACTTACCTTGTCTTTAGTATATTCAAAAACTGTAAAATTTCTGAGAACTGTATCAACCTTAAGGCCCTTAAAAACCTCAAGCCTGTGAGGGGGAAAAAAAAGACCATAAAGAAATTACCACACATGAAAAATTCAGACAACATCAATAACATTCGACTGTGGTTTAACAAGAACATCATACCTTTCATACTCTCATCCATGTTTATCAGCTTCATTGGATTCATATTAATAAAAAAAAATAAACTCCGACTGACCAAGCCGTAATGAGCACTTGCTGTATCATAAAAGAAACATTTTGGAATATGTGGGGGAAAAAATGAAAAGAAGGTCTACATCCCAGATATCTCTTCATCAACTCATAACACTCTGTTTTAATCTAGGGAGCCTCGCAGAGCACTGGCATCTACCTGATACATGTTTCATTTCTGCTGGATAAAACTCTGAACGTGGAAGAGATGAAAACCTGGATTAGAGTAAAGACAGGTGGACGCCGTCACGACAAATTGAATGAGTAAACAGACGTGACGTCAAATCCTACATTTGAGGGTATTTATGGGAAGAAAAAAAAATGGAGTCTGTTGCCAAGCGTTCAAGGACGGCATAACGCTGACAAAATCAGCAGTTACAACATGAGCCTGAGCTGCTGTACATGATTACTAACTGAGTGTATCATACCATCATTTCAGCTACATATATATTTAAACGCAACCTGATTATAACAGGTTCACTGCTATTTCTGTCCAAAAACCTCAGATAAGCAACACATAAATCACTATCTCCTACAGAAGCATCAGATAAAGTAAAACATGTTTCATCATTGTGCATTGCAGTAAACTACCTGCTAAAAGGAACCTCCCACCTGAGTTTAAAAGCCAAATGATTCATAGATCCAGCTCATTTTGAAAAGAGGCTATATCCACTGCAGTGTTGGTGCTGCATAAACAATTAAAAGCCGCCTGAGCCAAGACTGAGCAATCAACTCAAATCCATCTCCACATGCATTCATCGGGCAGATGAATTTCCCTGCTGGAATAGATTTGTGCGAGCGCCAAATGACACAAATCAAAGATGTTACAGGCACCCATTCAGCTAAAAACAGTATATAAATAAATAATCTTTTGTAATATGACGTGGACCGTTGTGTCCCTCGCCAACGCTCGTTTTTCATTTCAAGTGAGTGTTTGCCAGATGGGGAGCATAATACAGAGAAAATCCTGAACGTGAACCTGCTCCAGCTGACACATAGAGTCCAAAGAGTTTTGGACACGCCAGGCTTCAGCTTTAGTGGAGATTTCCCCTTCGTTCCCACGTCCTGCAGGTCTTACCCCAGTAGGAGATTACATGGAAGCATGCACCGAAGCTGTAGCAGATGCTGTCCTGGTCCTCTTTGTCGACGACCTGCCCGTGGCCCATCCTGACCCTGTAGCCCTTCTGGAAGAGCTCCCCAGTCGATTTCTTGCGCCTTCTTGTGTTCAAAATTGTCTGAGAGTGTGTGCCTCCATCGGCCCCCCTGTACACTAACATCTTGGTGGGAATCATGCCTGGAAATTACTCGCACAGGTTTCCAGTGTTAAGTTCAAAATCTGCTTCACATTCCCCTCTTCACTATTCTGCTGCATCCACGTTGCCACATGTCATGTAGAAAAACTGTGATCCTCCTCCTCCAAGAAAAAAAAAAAAATGAAAAAAAAAAAAAATCAGGTGCTTTCATGGCATTTGCACCCAACAGGTTGGTGACAGACAAAGCTCTTTTTTGAAGAAGCATTTTCATCTGATTCACCTCAGACCTTCATGGTATCCTCGCGGCGATCAGGCGCGTTCAGCGAGCTTAAAGCAAACCCTTTTCCCATCAGGATATTAGAGTGTAAGCTCCTTTAGGATTCATCCAGAGAAAGGAAGAGGCCAGGCAGCGAGCTTGTCCATCAGCTGGCTTCACAATGTAACCTACATCTCATCCCTATAACCCTGCAACTGCCCTTCAACTGCTCTTGCCAAACCAAATTTCATTCTCTAAGCTTTGGCAAGAACAGTGTGTATCTTCGTCTCATGTTTATAGCGGACAACAAGTCATAAGAACGACCAGCAAAGCTGTGTATGTAAAAATGAGAAGCTTTGGCAGTGTGGCATTGTGTTGTTCTGTGGATTTAGTGATTCTGCAATAATCCTTAAATTAATCACAGCTGATGTAATAACTGCTATTGTAGTTGACGTTAAAACGAAATGCGCAGCATGACAAATGTCACTGCAAAGAGAAAAAAAAAACAAAAACACAGCGGCTGACGGAGCTCTAAATCTGCAGTGTCCATTTAATCTGAAATGTGAATTAACCCTATAATGCCAAATGCATCAAATTTGATACAAGCATTTCTGAGACCTATTGCACCACCTTATGGTAAAAACTTCACTCAAAACCCTCTTGTATCCAATCTGATACTTGTCTTCCAACCCCTGGTGGATACCTTTATCACTACAACAATATAAACACAGTACATGGGACAATCCAAGTTGGCCACCTTCAGATAGTTCCCAACTCACTGGATCAAGGTAAAGAAAATTGCGATTTTTACAATTTTCTTTAAAATTTTTAGTAATATTCTAACATGAACACTTAATCTGTTGAAGCAAGTTATAATTACATAATTTTTTGCATTTTAGTATGTAGTAAAATCGTGTATAAAATTTGGAAAAACCTATATGCAAATAATTTTTAGTAATTTTTTTTTTCCAAATTTTGTGAAAGGGCAAAATAAAGGTTCCAGATTCAAGAAATCAGAATTTTCTGTCCATTATTTCTGGGGTCAGGCATTACAGGGTCAAAACTTGAAATATGTCACTTCTAGTGTCAGCAATATACCTCATACATTGTACATCATTCCCATACAAACAATGCAGGGTATATACATATATGTTCTTTAGAGAGGTAGTTTCAGAAGGTTTCCATTAAAAGTGAAGCACTGTCAACTTGCAATTTCCTGTCAGTTTAGTTGAGAAAAGTATGAAATAATCTTGTGTCACAGAATGTCAAAGCTGACACGTAGCTCTAAATTCATATGAAGGTTTGTGGTAATGCCTATGTAATTTTGCATTAATTATACACACTAAACTCAATGAACCATCTCATAACGCTGCCTCACGTTTTCCTTTGTCAAGTAACACTATTCAGTAAAATTCCTAGAAAATTATAAGAAAATGACACACCTCTAAGATAAAGCAATATTCCATGAATCATCCTGCAGCACTTCACATTTAACGTGCCACACCATGGGGAGTACTGACACCCCAGTTAGGAACCACTTTGCTTTTCAGGACATTTTGTTTCAGTGGACAGTTTAATACTAAAAGCTTCTTTCTGTTTTACTCTGGAGGGAAAAGCTGCAAAATGTGCCAGCCAACGAAGCATTATCTTAAGAGTAATGTTCTGTTTACCTCATAATAGCTGAAAGACTTGCACTGGATAAATGTGCTGCTTATGTGGCTGTTTGTATTTCACACATGTAGCAGGTCAGAATTTCAGCTTCTAAATTCAGGAGTTGCGATAAAAACAGCTCTTGTGTTCAGTGGCCGCTGCATGTCGATTCCCCGTGAGGCCGTGTCGTGCTCATCACTGCACGTTTGAGAGAGTATCAGCACATACTGTGTGTGTATTTGTGTCAAAATGTTCAGACAGCAGGATTGGCAGATTTAGCAGTTTGGCTGAGTGCCGTGTGAAATATTGAGTGTTGATCAGAAGAGGGAGTTTGACAGCTGCAGGCAGACGCTGCTGAGCTGGTTATGACCTCATCACCTGTTTAACCTCAGTTTAACTAAACACTAAATTAATCCACCACCACCAAATGCTATTATTACAATTATGTCTGAAATTCACCAAAGGCATTCTGACAGTGTGACAGTGAGCCAACATGAAGAATACCCAGGACCTGAAACTGAAGCAGCTAAATGGAATTCAGCCATTAGTCATTTGATTATAGAAAGCACTCTCCATATTGATATGAAAATGATTTAAACCTATATTCAGTCTACAAACTATGTGCACGAAAGACTGTATATGTGCTGTGCTCTCTCAGCGTCAGCGTGTGACAGTACGTGTGTTGTGGATTCTGTGAAATACAGTAAATAAAGGAAGAACTCCACAGTTCAAATGAGCAGTGCGAGTCATGCATGGCTGAGCAGATACCAAAGAGAGCAACACCTACACCTACACACGCAGAACAACAGGATGGTCAAGCAACAACAGAATCGCATTACTGCACAAGAAGGGAAACCAAAACAATGATTAGCACTAAAACTGATGCCAAGATTTAAAAAAAGCTCTAACAGATTACTTCTAAAATAACTGATGGGTGGGTAGATACTCCATCCTCTGTTATATCTGTGACAACAAAACCTAAAGCCAGCTGAATTTATACTGTAGTTATCCTCATAGATATTGTCCAGTTTTGTTCATTCATATGTAGGTTAAAGACGCACTACTAAAGACCGTTTTAATTATGGAACTGTCCACCTTTGTAAACTTGTTTGTGTAAATTTATTTAACTGTTAACAGAGCATTGCATATTCTACACCAACCTACACTGTACAAATAAAACAACTAATATTTTCTACAAATATGTCATATCTGTATTAGAAAAATTAGCTCTCAGATGGAGCGATAGCCAGCATATTATACAAAAAAAAAAAATTCTTTGCCCCAAAATAACAGACAACCACAGTAATGAAATGGCCAGACATTAAGTATTGTTTCTTGCAATAAGAATAAGGATAAAAAATGTGACCAACAGTGATATGGACTGCCAGCAATGCTCTGTTATGTCCACTAGATGGCACCAGCAACCACTGCTTCCGTCTACTGTTTTCACACCATCAGTCACAGTGCTTCAGCCCAGGGAAAATACACAGGCACATTACGCAACTGTACTTATCAAGCTGTCATTTTGGCTCTGAAGTAGAGAGTATTCATTGCTGAAAGAGGTGCTGGTGTTGGCTACACGGCAAGTTCCTTCTTCAGCTGACAGGAGAAGCAAAAAGCAGCTATAAAAATGTGTAATGCGGCAAAAAAGATCCCCTTTAATCCTCTAATTCCTCACAGACCTCTCCGAGTGATGAGCTTCACACATTTAGCAGATTGACTTCTATTCTAGCGCTCAAGCTCCCAACAAAGCCTATTACCTATTTTTTTTTTTTTTTTTTTTTTTTATCAATTTGTGTACTTCTGTACAGCGCATGATTTCATTTGAGTGTTACTGCTGGAGAGCTCCAGTGGAGAGGTGAAGGGCATGCACAATGCCCACTGCCCACAACACATGGCCAAAGACAGGGTATCCATAGAACAATACATTTCCATTCAAACCAACTTTCAAAAATGCCTGTTTAAATGGCACACCCTTGACAGCCATACAATATTTGATAGTGCTGTCATGCAAACAAGCATTAGTTTGAGGAGTAAAGCTCATAAAGCTTTTGAGTCATCATGCTTTTCCGTTTTCATGCTGTGCTGTTAGCAGAGATTTCAATCTGATGCACTGATTCCACAGTAATCGTGAGGATCATTCGAACTTTTCATGCATGACATGCAATCTCCCAAAATAAAGTTTATTTCATGACAAAATTATCAAACTTATATGGCTCATATTGGAGGTGTGCCCAAAATACCAACAAGTTCCCCTTTTGCAGCTTTAGTGACGTGCTGAGATTATGAGGCGTGTTCACCGCCAACAGTTACACACAGTAAATCCACTGGGTGGCACCACGGGCTGCTGGGAAATAAAAGCTAATAGAATGCTTGGGTTAGTTAATCAGCCTGTGTGAGCAATGTGAGCATCCTTACCGAGCCAGCTCCTGTTCAGGTACACAGACACAAACACCGGAGGAACCGTGAAGAAGTCCACCACGGAGTTCACCTCCAGCCAGAACCACAGCTTGTCATTGGCAGCAATAAACTGTAGGAATTAAGGGCTGAAGATGAGATCTGCAGCCCTCAGGGACGCAGGCAGGAGTGCAAATCAACAACTTCAGTTTTACTTACACGGAGGCCGAAGTACAGCAGGAAAAACACGTTGAACGCCATGTCGATCTGCAGCGTGAAGTCTTTGTAGAAGTTCTGACAGGACTCAATAGGGCTATTAGAGACAGAAACAAAGTATGTTAATGTCCAAGGGCAAGAACTGACAGTAAAGTGAGGAAGGTTTTGGTAATAATCAATATTTAACAGTATTTCATAAAATATAAAGCATAAAAGATGCATTCTTCTTTTCCTGAAAATGCATTTCCGAGATTCCGAAAAGAACAGGAACATAAGTTTTCAAAAAAAGTGCAATAGTTGATATTTTCCAATGGTTTTTCTGTTGAGAAAGGACATGCATTTATTGTCACACAAGCAATAACTTGTTGAGATACCTGATTAACCCTTAAATAACTGCAAAACAATCTGCCTGAGGAATATGTCGTTTTCCAAAGTGCATTAATACATAATGAAAACGGAGCTGTTTTCCTTTTAGGCCTGCATTTCCCATCTCATAGACAACATTTCAGTTCCATATTAAGTCAAACATGATGGAAATGCAGAGCCAAGGCAGTAGTTTAAGGGTTAAATGCATGCAGGGTTCATGTCCACTTTCATGAAATCAGGCAGCCAAAGCAAATGCTAGCAATGTAGTGAAGTCTCACCCTCAAAAAGCTTGTATCTGGCACTAAGAATTCAAATAAAGAGAAATAGTTAACCATGTAAATGTGAATGTAATAGGTTAGTTTGATTGTTTATTAGAATTAAAGACCTGGAAGTTAAAAAAAAAAAAAAAAATCCTTTCAAAATATCATCCCCACCTGAAATGAAAACACAGGTTTACTGTACATTCAAAACTTAACAAGGTGCTGGAGAAAGGAGTTAATTATGTTAGTGTTCAGCTGTGATGTGGAATAGATGCTCGATTAATAAATCATTTGCAGGAATTAAAATACAACACAAGATTTTTATAATGGAAATAGTGACAGGTTAATTGTGTTAGTGCTGAAACGATTAGTCAGTGGATCAATTAGTTGTTTGACATAAAACTGTACTACAATATTTGATATTGAATAAGTGGTTTATTAAACCAAAATATTTTCTGCAATCCTGATTAACAGGATAGGAAAGCAGAAAAAAATATTTCTGAAACTGTATTTGGTTTCATAATTTTGTGTTACAGAACTGTATTTTGACTTTTGGATTTTGTTTCTTTTTGCTCTGCTTTTCACAAGATGAAAAGGTTTGGGATCCACTGCCGTATAAAGCACAGGTTACTGTGAATCATGCAGATTTTTATTCCTTATGTACAGTCCCTACTCCTCTGCAGCATGTTAGTGCCAAGCAGGTCACTCTCACATAGTTAGTTTGTTTTCATGCTTCTGTGTTCATCTTCTACCTGCAGGATCCCTACGCTCACATTCACCAGCTTCACTAATGCACACCACACCACTCAGCAGCTACAATCCCCCCTGTGCTGTTTAATACCACTTGGATTAAAGCAAATTGCTTTTGTTATGTAAAAAAAAAAAAAAAAATTGAATAAACTCCCTTTGATAAAATACTGTCCTTCTGAGTTCATGAGGTGACATTAAAATACCTCAGGGATTATTTTGAAGCGATCTGATGCACAGCAGTGACTCAGTTGATCTTCTGGTTGATGATCAAGAGGTTGGTGCCGTGATGAGGCAGACAGCTTCACATATCCTGAGTCTAATCGAGGAAGTATTTATAGAAATCCTCCCCAGCAGACAGTATATTACTCGCTAGGTTATTATTTTAACCATTGAGTGTAAACTGGACTTGCCATTGCAATTGGGTGTTGAAAGATAATCATCTTTCTGTAAAAGATAGCCAGAAAACAGGTCCTTAAGTTTATGACTTAATGAAATGAACATCTCTGGAGTCCCTAACCTTAACCCTGTTCACTGGTGAATACACTGATCATGCTTTATTTTAAGAAACATAACACTATTTATACATCATATAGAGATCATATAAAATCACTGGCGTGAGGATTTCACACAGTATCTCAGTTAAATAGAACTTTTTCTTTTAAAGGAAACTTTCTATATGTGAATTATTAATATTTTCAGTATGTAAATACTGTGTCTGTATTATAGTTTTATTTCTCACATTCTTCTGCTGTATTTGTATGTACTGTACAAATAGTAAACAATATTCTTTCAGTCTTTCCTATGGCTGAAGATTTGTATTTTGGGTCCCTGGTCGTGTTAAATCAAAAAAAATTGAAATTTATAGATGAGTTTGTGCTGAAAAAAAAAGGATAGCATGTGTGTGGGGTGAGGACAGTTTGGAAGGTGCTAAACAATAATCAACATCAGCAAAATAATGAACAAGAATGTACCTGGAATCCAGAGGGCTAACTTTTTGCTTCCTCCAAACACTACGATACATATCTGGTTCATAGGAAGAAGGAAACTATAAGTCTGAAAAGGACCTTGTTCATGCTTTTGGAAAGATATTTAAGTAAAAACCCTCAGCTGATAATATAAGGGGAATTGGTTGATGTTTAGCGTTGTATTTTTGTTTGCTTCTCTACTATTTAACGTAATATGTACATTACATTAAATTGTTACATTCAGTTTTCTTGCATCTGCGTAATTTTGTTTTTCTCAAAACTTGCAACAAGATCATTGAAAAAGATATAACCAGTCTTCTTTTTGGCACCTGTAAAAATAGCCAGAGCCTGTTGGATAGTTTCTGTCCTTATTCACGGTAATGACACGACAGCCTGGCAAATCCCTGTCATGGCAGGGTGACAGACCATATAGCAGAGACAGACCTGCAGTGCTAAATAATTGAGTTCCAGTATGCATGGTGTGGAAGAGGTCTAAGCCTGTTATGGATCACAAACCCTCCATGTCCATAGTAGCTCTGGTCTCTCTTCCTCATTCAATTCAGGCTCACATCAAACAGGATTGACCCGTTCGCATGTCGAAAGCCTTACTCTTAATGGGAGTGCACGTGATTCAAGTATAACCTTGAACAAGTCCTGAACAAAAGCTGAATCCACTGAGTGTGAAAGATCACTTCAACTGGGTATCATTCAAGAATGTCTGATACAGGTCCCACTACGACATGGGCTCTTGCCCTTAGTCTTTTTGATACCTTCATTTGAGGAATATTACATTATTCCAAAAAAAATTCACTTCAAAGGTTCACTAATCAATATTTTTTACATTAGGCTAACAACTGATCAAATGACTGTAAGTGATGCAGAAGGGGTTGCTCTAGTTTAAGTGGCAAACCCAGAAATTATTATCACACAAATTAAAAGTTCCGCAGTTTTCAAGCCTCTTTTAGCTCATGCTTTCAACCACAAAACTGCTCTTTTAAAAAAAAAGGCAGACAGACATAGCAGCTAGCTAATGACAGTGTAGCATCTAGCAGCGAAATGACAGATATTTTGCCTCAGGAGTAGGTGGAGAACGAAACAAAGCTAAAAGGACAGTGAATATCAGATCAGATGGACAGAAACGTGACTCTGCTCCTGCCGCGCATGTAAATAGGCATCTGTGATAATAGGTCAATGTTTTGTTTTACAGATTGCTGTGCTGCCCCCAGCTGGCCCAAATCAGTTAATAATGTGGAGCATTTAGCGGCTAAAGAGCCAGATGTTTCCCTCAGTGGCTCGTACAGACCAAGAGCGAAGCTAAATGACAGTGAACATTGGGCTTTAACTCACCAGCTGGCCAGATATATGACTCTAAATGATTGATAATGTGGCTCCATAAAAGCTTTCACCATTTTAGCCTGACAGGTGATGATATGTCAATGCTGTGTTCACAAACCATTTCATTGATCTCTATGTGGCCAGAAAAGTCACTTATTGCCGGTTTAAGACAATTACAATATATGCCAACTGTGTGTGTCTTAGCTTGTTATGGAGTTTTTCTGCCCACTAGTGGTCAAAGGAGTCAGTAAATGAATCTTTATCATTAATAAATATTTGATTAAAGATTAAACAAGATATAATTAAACAAGAGTAAGAGTCTCACTGAATATTTGGCATCAGCTTTCAATACTCTGTGAGTATTGACACAATTCGTTCTACTCACTGTTCAAGTTAGACACCCAACTCTGCTTCACCACTGATGAAACAAGGAGCAGTGCGGTGCCCTCAATATTCATCTTGACTTACGACTGACAGAATGGAAACAGTGGGTGCAAAGTAAGGAACAGCTAAAGCTTCACGAAGCAGAACTTTCTCAGGACCTGACTGGCATCATCATCTTTGTGCAGCTTGTAGTTTCAGCTCTTCTCTGTGAATGCAAATTGGTCTGCTGTGTTGTCTTTCTCACTGTGTTGCTTCCAGCCAGGTCAGCCTGTCCATCATAGAACAGCCTCGGCAGCCCCACAGGACTAATTACAGGCAGGGCTGTATCTGTTACAGTCTGCTACCACTTAGAAGCATGCAAGAGAGCAGCTAACTGGCTGCTCTTTGGCTTTAAGTACTGATGTTTGTTGGGTTGACAGGTAGTGAAAAACTACTGTCTGAATAATAGATAGAAAGACCTGGAAAAGACTGAATAAAAACTGGGACAAAGGGCTTTGTTAGATGAATATGAAAATAAGACATGGAACAGGTGCTGCGGCATCGTTCCTCATTGCGTATTTAACAATACCCTTTCATATGTGTGAAAAGGTTAAAGAGGGAGGTCAAAGGTCACCCTTCATCAGGTGAAAAGGTATCGGGCGCCGCTACAAGCAAGTTCTGAGAACCGGAGGCCACAGATGGCATTGGTAGGGATGTAACTCTACCTGAGCTTGTCCAGATAATGAAATGAGATCATGCTCGCAAGCCACATCAGAGCAAGCCGAGCCCTCAGCTGAATGCAGTCTTATGAAATAACAAATAACCTGAATGCCTGCCACCAGGACCATGAGCCAGATTACATGAGTTTATAGCCCATTTTCTCATCTCTGCCTTAACATTACTCCCAGCGGGCAGTCTCTTTGGGGCTTGATAAAAGCTTTTATCCTGGCGTATTTTGCCCTACATCTTAATGGCACATCCTGTCCAAACACCACCAGGCTGCAGTAACAGTATACTGTCACACATGAAGCTAAAAGGGTCTTCCGCTTCCTGTAGTTTGATGAGCGATGGTGATTTGTTTTGAGCAGGAACTTTGGTCTTTCCTGCTTGTTTGAGAGCCTGATCCTTTCATTACGGAGTTTAAGCAAATTTCATCTGTGAGGAAGCCCAGAGCAGTTTACCTGGAAGGGGACTGGATAAAAGTGTCAGCTAAATGAGTACATGTAAATGTAAATAGAACCAACACGTACGTCTTCTCAAATACCATATACTGCACCATAAAGAGCATAAAGCACTCAGTGTTATTAAGGCTCGGCTATATGAGGATTTATGAGAGTGTGCTGTTGTGGCCAGTTAATGGCTGAGGTTTCTGAGGCTAATCCAAATCATATATGTCTGAAATAGATGCAATTTTTGAGTGATCCATTATAAAATCTTTATCCCTTAGGGAAACATCCTTTTAGCAGCAAGATTTGAGTGATTTCAACTGCAATAACATGAACAGCATAATTAGTATATTTCTATATTTTCTCTGAGAGAAAACTTTATTACTTTGTATTTTTTAATAATGAGCTCAGAGCTTGAGGACTCAGAGGACAGGGACAGCAGGACCTGAAACAGACTCAAGGATCTCATTTTCATCCATCCATCTTCAGACCTGTCTTGGTTAATTCAGTTGCTACGAGGCTTCATTCCCGCGATGGCAGTGTTAAAGTTTACACAACCGCATTTCAAGACTAGAACTGATCTTATGGTCAAATGAGACATTTCAGCCTGAGAGCAACGTTTTCACACTGAACTCTGAGAAATGAGAAAGGTAGTACTAGTAGTAGCAGTAGCCTTTCAAATAATAATAAGAAAGAAATACTTACTCAGAGGAATCTATGAAGTATATTACAAGGGCTCCAATGCTGAGAGCAAATACGAGAACCACCTGTAAAAAAAATAATAATAAACTGGTCAGAGCTACAGCGACAGTAGATGTTTAATCTTCAGATGAAGTATTTGTGGGATATGTAAAAACTTTTGAAACCAAGTTACAGAACATTAAAGACAACAAACAAAACAAAAATAAAACAAATGGATCAAGGTGAAATCATATAAAACAATTAATTATACAATTATTACATTAAATATCTTAGCACAAAACAAGACATTGGAAGACAGCTGAAGAGGTCATCTCGTTTATAGACAATCAACAGATACATTGATAATGACAATAAATGTTAGTTGCATCTCTTGATCTTTTGTTCTTTAACTGATAAAGGTCTGGTTTTTTTTTTCAGGAGCGTAAACTATTAGACAACCTCAAACATAGAGTGAATAGAAAAGCAAAGGCAATGAAATAACAGTCATGTGTTTTCAGGTGTGGAAGTAATGAAGATTGGAAGACCCTAATAAATCTCATTATCTGGTTATAATTGTGTTATATAAACCAAAAAGAAAAGTCACAGTTTGGAACAGCAGTGTCACAAACAGACTCTTCAGTTACTGTATGTCTGACAGTGTAAATAAATACACAAGAGCTCGGCTCATCATGTAAATTGGCAGCGGAAGAGTGGGCAAGGTGACAGAATCCTTTCACAGACACAAACACAGACACAAACAAGGAAGGATACGGCTGAGCCCGAAGCTTCAGCGGCCACAGCGGAGCAGCATGATAATAAAAACCAGGGCATCACTTTTACTCTGTCACTCTGCCTTTCTACAGCGGGGGAGATGCTGGAGTAAGACGACAGACTTTCAGAGCAGACTGGGAGGCAGGTGGCAGGGTAATAAACATGAGATGGAGGGGTGTTAGCGAACAAAGCAAGAGTCGTCAGGTGACAGCTCTGACACTGATAGAGTTTAGGTGAAACTTAATCACTGTCTCTAATGACACAGGAAATCAGACTAAACTGTAAATAAAAATAGTTAAAGGAGGAATAAAACCGGCAACAATCAGCCTAGATCTAGATATTTAGATGAGTGACTGCTCCTTCATTTCAGCAAACGCTACACGCAGGAAACAACCTGTGTTCTCACCTGACACAACACTACTGTCACTGAGAATCACACAGTAAAATTCAAAAGAGCTGACTGTCACGTTGTGTTTGTCAAACCAGAGAAGAAGGTGGAAGATTATCACAAATGGAGGGCAGAGGACCAAATCTCTGTTACCTAACTAGAGCATACTTTTCACAAAGTAGGCTAAAGAGCAACTAAGCCACAACACATTTCATGAGTTTATACATTTCACATTTTGCACTGCAGCTGTTACAAAACATGTTTTCTGCCATTTGGGTTACGAAAGCCCTAGATTTTTAAGTCTTTAAACTTAATGGTAATTGTACAGTATCATCAATTGATACTTAAAAGCAGCAGCTCGTTGCAAAATGTGCGTCCTAATTTTCTGCTTTAAAAGCCAGTGCTAATGTAGACGAGGGCTCGACCCAGAGAGACACAGATATGAACAGAAAGGTTTTTGCCAGACAGCAGAACAAATGTTTTACATCCTGAAATACACTACTGGGTTATCTGCGACCCTACCTGCCTACCCTTTCATCTATTTAGAAATGACACAATGGCCATCCTGAACAAGAAGCCAATGGGCATCCATAATGAATGAGCTCAGCCTGATTCATTTCCATGATGTGAAATTGCATTGTCAACCTGCAACCACTGATGGCTCTGTAATGACAAAAAGCACCCGCATGCATTTTTAATCGACCCTTCCTCTTTGAAAGCCAGAAAATCTCTTTATGCCTCTGAACCATACCAGTTTAGAAACTGGAAACAATGTTGGTGCAACCCTAGAAATGCTAATTCCTCCCGGCGGAGGAAGATTCGGTGATGGCAGTAAATAAAACACGCTGGCTGTAACAAAGAAGGGGCACTCAGAACGGGGTTTGTCAATGAGTTGACAGCCGACGGGGGCCGGTGCTCATCATTCATTTTAGTCACAGGATAATGATGCATCACATCTGTATCTTCAGCCACCTTCAGCTATTTGCTGGCAGATGGCTGAAGGTGGGTGGGTGGGGGCACAGTGAGCTCAAACTGACAGAGAGGACCGACCACTGCAATAGTCCCTCTGCATGATGACCGAGAGATCTGCCAAGACATACTCAGACTAATATGCTTTTTTTCTTTTGCCAGGATACTCTTTGCTTAATGTCGACACCAGTTATAAGGTAGGTAGGATGAAATAAAATGTTCTAACAAGAATCATTCACTGCCAGAAGAAGAGTTTATAAATCACTGAGATAAAAAGAAAAAGTATTTTTTTATGAAACTGTTAAGTTGAATACTTGGAAAGTGATTTGATGAACCATCTGTCTGTCATAGGCTCACTTCAACCAATCAGATTCAGCTTCTTTCCCATTTTTTTTTTTTTTTGCACTGCATCAGCAGAGCCAGTTGGTAAACCAAACTCTTTCCGGAGACAGTCAGGAGAAGAGTGAAAACATCTTTTCTTTCAGTTAAGTCTTCGTTCTCTCCAGTTCTGATGTAACTGATGCTAGGGCAGCATCTAGGCTACCCACTCTGGGAGACACCATTGTTGTTAATGAACAGCCACTTCACCCTTACATTATACCTAAGACTTGGTGAAAAAAAAAAACATCTTATGTCTGTCAGATCAAGTCTCACAAGTCCAGCGCTGGTCTCAATATTTTTTTAAACAAGCGCAAATGACTTGAGACTTGAGTCCAAACCAAGTCTTCGTGAGGAAAATGCATTAAAATGACATTAAAATGTTTTTTTCAACATACTGTAGCTGAGATCAAGTCATTTCAGTCTATCAGCCTAAAAATGTAATATTCAACTTGTAAGCCAATGCAAGAACTGTCTCTCCTTTCAGGTTTAAACTTGAGGCTGAATTGAGAGTTGAAGCATAGACGGTGTCGCACGTATTACAGATTTACTTTAAGTCTTGAAATAATTCTTCAAGGAGTTGAGTAAGTCACGTCTGACAGCGATTAAGTCCAAGTCAAGCCTCAAGTCCTCAAAAGTCTGACTTAAATCTCAAGTCTACAGCTCTTAAGAACAGCTGAGAGTGAGCAGTTAAATCTGAATTGTAATTGTCACAATCACAAAAAAAAAAGAAAAAAAAAAAATCTCCAGTGATCCTGTATGTAATGTAGAGTATATCACTGCCCGGCAGAGTGCACTAGCAGATCTCAAGCATTCAGAAGTCAACCTGCGAACATCAGAGAACCCACTCATGCTCCTCCACTCTTCCTAGAGTATGACTCACCATCGACCAGTATGAGTAACCTGCCAAAGAGACAGTAACTTTACTTGGGCAGAAAAAGCATTTCTACTGTCGGGAGCGAGTGCACTCTAACTTTTGTAGTTGGGGAAAGAGACAAAGGTTATTAGAGGAAATTATGTATTTATTTTCAAAATAATACATTGATTGCAAAGGATGCTTTTAATGTAATATTGTAAAGATTTTAAAATGTAATACCAGTAAAAGAAAAAAAACCAAAGGAGAATAATCATGATCACTAATCATGATTAGTGTGTTAAAAGCCTTAAGTTAATATTACAGTACTGCAGTGGTTCATTTAAAAGAATCAGAGCTCATTGAAATTCAGTTAAGGTAGAAACATGTTTTACAAATTCTGCAGTGGGAGGCTGTGTTACTCTGTGAGCGGCTACAGTGTCTAAAAACAGGATTCAGCAGAACCAGGGGTCACTTTGTTCCATATTTCCTTAAAGCCTGTGGTCACTGTAGGATCAAAGCTCTCATTGGTGGGATGCCAGAGATTTATGTCTGCAGTCAAGTGACCGCTTTTGTTTAGGTAAACTTGTCCAGTCCCAGGTCCGATGAGTCACATCTAGTTCATCCGTCTCTCACTTTAACCGTGTGCAACTTAAAGGTTCATAGGAGCAAAAGTCCCTGACATCGTGGTCCTCATGGGTGACTCACTGACCCTCAGCAGATTCCCCAAGAACACAGAGCTGTTTTCCCGAAATAAAATGACCTAAGGATCTTGGTGAATTCTAGCTAGGCCATCTGTCTGTCCTCAAATGCCACATTGATTAATAAGGCATCTTGCACATAATGGCACTCTCAGAAAACACAGAGCTGCATAATAGAGGAGCAAAAAAAAAAGCTGAATAGTGCCATTATAGACCGTGACATGAATTGCAGCACAAGTGAATATCCATTTTTCATCTTTTTTCTGCAGGGCTCTTTTTTAAAGATGAGTAGAAGAGTGATACTCAGCTTACACATTTGAATCAGTGGAAATGATGATATGAAAATGGATTTGTTCAGATCATGAATCCTCCAGTGATCTGAAATCCAACAAATGCTTCAGTCAGGAAGCATGTTTCCCTCCATGAAAAAGGACAGGACAACACTGTAATCATTAATTCTTTGTATTTTTCTTTGCTTTTGCTTTGGATTGGCTGTGAATCACCCCGTAAAGACACAAATGACCCTATTGATTAACTTTACCACAAAATAATTTAATCACATTTATTTTGATCTGATGTTCATGTGCCTGTAATAGATTTAAAACAGATGTGAATGTTTATGTAATGGACCTTGAATTGTCGGAGACACCTTGGTCATCATTGCTGCCCTCACTAACTAGACTTTGTTTACAGTTTATCCTTCGCCCGGGGTGTTAACAGTAAATTAGCATGTTTACAACAACAGCCATAAACGTGATGGACTGCAGCCCTGACAAACACACGGACACTGAATGAACATTTGAGACATTTACGGTGTCATTACTGTTGAACTGCAGGTTGTTTACCGCTGACAGGACACGCGACAGGAAATCTATGACAAGTGATGCAACTTCAGCTCTACAATCTCAAGCTGCTGCTGTTATTGTTTGGCAGTTTAGGATAGGAGTATTGGCTGCAGAAGCACCATGATGATACCCACTGACCTCATTACGACCCTTTGATGGCTCTCAACTCTCTATTTGGAGCATTTTGAGTACACACATTGTTTGGCAGGCCTCACAAAGGGCGACACAATTACGGCTAAAATAATCCTGATTATGCTGCCCGATTATTGTCAATCAGAATAACTACTCTTTGTTGATGAGGGTGAACAATTATTTTAATGGCGTTTTTGCGTGTCAACTTTGTGGCTATTTTGAACTAAGGCAGCACAATCTTGAAGCTGCACTAATCCATATTTGTATATCGAAAATGGATCAAAATATTTGGTATAATAATGCAGCTCCCCTCAGCTCTATGAAGCACTTTAGTGTCTTTCAGCTCATTGTTTTGATTTTGGTTTTTTACAGCCCACAAGTTTTAAACGAAATATAAGCTGCCACCACCAAACAACAGGCGGACAAATTTAGAGAATAGCTAGTGAACATAGTGTAGCAATTAGGCAAAGAGAGCGAAAATGAGAGAGAGTGAAGAAGGAAGTAAAACAGGAACTAAAGGAGCCAAAAAAGAAGGAGGGAAAGGAGTAGAAAAAGAGAGTAATCAAGTAAAAATAAGTTAGTATAAAAGGAAGGAAGGACATAAAGAGGAAAAAACACAAGATTGGAGACTTGTTATGACTCCTAAGCTGATTGACAAGTCTTTTATTATATGATGAACATCGACAACAGCTAAATCCAAATTATAAATGATTTCTGATGCTGTTAAAGTCAAACTCAGTTTGTAAACAAAGCATCAAAACCAGCCTACACAGAATTATAACCTTCGAAAACAGTAAGTCAAATCGCTCAATTATACATGTAAATATAGGCTATACCTGTAAATTGTATGATTATAAAATGACAGATAGGGCCTTTAAGAGACAGCTGTGCCCCTGTTCAGCTCAGACCTGTACTCACTGGTTGTGTCTGTATGTGCCCCATGCAAGTGGCGACAGGCAAAAATACAATGTGCATACTAATAGGGTCTTGGATGGTGCTCCTGAAGCCTGGCACCATCCTCAAGCATGATCTTAATATAACCTTCCCAGCATGTGTTTTCTAAACAGGCTACAGCCTCATCTGCCTGAGCGAGACATTATGATTAAATGGTCCAAATCACAGCATCAGTGGAAAGGTGCTTTTCTGCGTATTTTACAAGGTCACAAGCCAGAAAGACAAACAGATATTTATAGTTTAAAGGTCAAAACCAGAACAGCGCAAACATAGAATCAATAGTTAATGGCATTTTGATAATCTTTTTTTTTTATTATCACTGTGTTGTGCGATGTTCACTAAAACATATGGTTCCTTGTTTTATTTTTTCCACAGATTTTTATTAGAAAAAAAACCCCAAACAAACAAAAAAACAAACATCCCTGATTTTAAAAGTTATTTGTTCTCAGCTTCATGCACAAAAACAAAGCTTCATGTAAAACATCAAAGGGGCAGTTGGAGTTTAAACCTGTACTAATGAATATTTGCATAAATGAAAATTACAATTATATTAATAGATTTGATTGCTTGATTGCTTTTCAGAATTATTGATCTTGGCTTCTTAGGCTAAACAATTATTTAATGGCCCCTCTGTGTATCAACAGAGCAGCTATGTTAAACTAGAAGAAGCAGAGTCTTAAAGCTGCAGTAATCAAGATTTCAATACCAACATATGACATCAAATCACTTTTTTTTTTAGTAATGTGAAAGGTGTCGTTCATAGTGTGAATCTGACAGAAGAGTATAACTCCCTTCCACCGCATTTCCCCTCAGCTTTAAGGAGCGTTTTAGCACCTTTCAGCTTATAGTTTTGGTTTCATGGCGCATAACTTTAGTCTTTTCGTTTGCTCTTACCAATCTCATCAACCTCTTTTTTTGCCTCAGCAGGAAGCTGTTTTCCACAAACAAGCTCTGACAAACCAACTCTACACACCAGCCCCTGGTTAAAGGAAACTTTTTAAATGAATCTTTTACAAGTGCTTTTGATTCTCTCATCACATCTGTCATTGATGATTAAGTGACTGACAGCTGTGACACATTTCCTAGTGAGCTCCCTCTTGCTGTAAAAAAAATCCTCAGAGTGGGTGGGATCAGACTCAGTGCGCCTCATTTTTTTAGGTGTCAAGTATGAACACCTGTAAACAAATAAAAGGCCTGAGTGGGCTGTCTCCATTAGATTTATCAGAACAGGAAGTTTCACTCACAGTACTGTATTCAGATACATGAATGCATCACATTTAAATGAAAACCTAGATCACAGCTTGGCAGAAAGTCTGGCATTACTCATTATCAGAAAAGATAACAATCAAGATTGCATAATGGGCTGTAGTCACTGACGACAGCAGCAGAAGGATGAGAAATATTACACAATCTCCAGACGTGTGGTATTAAATTAGCTCATCTAGTGTCATTCTGATCATGGCCAAGCTGTTTTGACAATCTAGTGATTCACGACTGAGGCGAAGTTGAAGGACATGGAGCTGGATGGGTTCAATCTGTTAGCCTGCTAGCTGCAGGATCAGTGACCCAGCCAGAGTTATTTGTCCACCCTCTGGGCTGCTTCATCAAGGACATCAGATTGATCAACAGCAGTAGTGGTGCTGGCTCATAAGTGTAGTGTCAAATGTGCTGAGAAAAGAGTGCACATAAAACCTCCAGGTACCGTATGAAGGCATTAGATTAATGATCTATTTTATTAACTTTCATTTTAGGTGTCACATTAAACCAAATTAGTGAGAATTTAAAGAGTAATGTAACACCCGCTGAAAATCTTCTCACTTTGCTGCAGTACAGATGTGCGATGAGGTGAACTCCAGGGTATGTTTTACCTCTGGCCTCAACCATCAGTGATGCTGAGGGTGAAACAGACTTCAATTTTTTTTTTAACAGAGAAAGCAGCCTGGTGTTAACACACAAGAAGAAGGGACAGAATAAAAAGAGAGCCATTTGCCAGAGGAAATATTATTCCTTTAATTGTGTTGGTCAATCTAATATGTGTAAGGGCAAATTCCTGGTAGATTATTTTACACCAAGACAGATGTATTGCTACTGTGTACTTGGCAACTGTTGCATGGAAAGATAAAGTCATTATCACTGTGATGACTTTCCACAGTTCAAATCCTACCTCGTGGTTATTATCATAAACCTCTGTGCAGTGTTAAGGCATCCGATAAACCTTCAACCTGATCCGTTACTCCAGGTGTTTTCAGGGTCTGACGCTGTAAGCCTCCGTCCGTCAAAGTAAAACACCTGAGACATTCTGAGCTTTAGTATTTAAACTGCAACATTAAAAAAAAAAAAAAAGTTACTTTTGTTGCTCCTATTATTATATTTTGTTTTAGCCTACTACTGTTGGGGAATAATAAAGCTCTAAGTTTTAGAAGTAGAGTTTTTTTGGGGACTTTAAACAGAAAGTACAATGTGCCATGTATTCAGTGAGTTAGCTGTGGGCTACATCAACATCTGCAGCCTGGTTTATTTTTGCCTATACTGGTTCATATTTTGGTACCATTAAAACTGTGCCAAATAAGCAGTTCCTGTTTGAAATGTACCCATGGATATACAGACCTATGTTACTGGATTATATCAATATGAAGAAAACTTTAAAACATGACAATTCCCTGCCAAGTTGTGCAGTTCTGTCGTTTTCTGTGATTTTGCATTTATGGATATTCATTCACCATGGACATCAGATAGTTTCCTCAGAAAGTGCAAGACACAATGAGTCTGAAAATATTTATATCATGTCTGTAATGTTTGGATTAAGACTCCAGGGAGGAGTAAGATTTATGACACAAAATGCAGAAACAGGCCGCATTTCCGCCTCTCATCTCACCCACACCCTCCTTCTGGATCACATTCTACTGGCTCACCAGTACGTAAAGCAAAACACAGCCCCTTGCCTTTTCCTTTCTGTAATGCTATTTTCAGTCTGAAGGCGCTGCTTCATAAATATTTTCATATAATAAACCCACATGAGCACCCCAGTGACCCACATGGGTAAGAAGCTAATTAATCCACCATTGGATTATACATTGGTTGCACTGTACATGGAGATACACTAGTATAACCAGTATAACATAGAGAATAGTAAAACTTAAACTTGAATTAATTCATCTTAAATTGAACAATTCCTCTTTTTGCTGGGGATCCCTGGGAACCCTCACAGACCCGGTGGGTGTCTGGAGCGGCTGAATGTAATATTCAGGCTCGTACTGCATCATTCAGAATATTTCCCAGGACGAGCGCGGACGCTGTGCAAGGCAGTACAGTATCCTAAGCGGGCCTTCATCAGTGGCTTTTCTTTTGTGCCTGCGACTTTCACACTCGAGAGTAAAACCGGTGGGTTTAAGGGATTTCTCTCTCATCTTGTCAATAAAAGCAGATTATTCCTTTGTCTTGCAGGCTTCCTGTGGAGCTGCATGCAGCTGCTTCCACATCATTAGGGATCACTATCAGCATTACAGCGTTTCCAGAGGGATAGACCTGCTATTCAGTGGTAACGCAATTCCCAAATGTGGATCCATTCACATCTTCATGGACCCAGCAGCAGAATTTATAGGTAATTTAGCGCAGCCACACACTTATAAGTTGTTCAGTAGATGCTGCTCATTTCACATGAGTTGTCTTTCTTTCCTAAAATTGGAAATGAATGTCTTGTCTGGCATTTAAGAGACCTTTACTAATAAAGGCCTCTGACCTACACTCATACCACAACAATATTTTGATTGGATTTATTCATGCATCTACAAGACACAATGAATCCAAAGGTTACTATTCTAAAGTAAGAGCTCTTATTTCCAACAAGATGATCCGAGATATTTAAAACCAAGATAAAACATTCTCTGTGCTGTAGACCAAATCCAAACCATGTCAACCTTTGAGGGAATGGAGAGACCAGAGTCCACAATGGGGGAAGGCGTGTTGCACCATCCATTTTTATATAACCCAGGTGAAAGAGAAGCACTGACAGTAGAGGTTTCCTCTTTATGTCCACTTTGCAATGAACATAACAAACCACTTTAATGCCACACGACCTGCACACTGTCATTTAGCTTCCAGCTCCACCTACATGTATTTCACAATTCTATATTTGCTGATCCGTTACCTGTTTTTACCAGGCACTGACCCAAAAATAATTACCCAACAAATAAATGATGGCCCAGGTAACCTGTCATCTTGTTCCCAAGACACGTATCAAGTCCCTCTTCAGTCTTTTTTAATTGATATTTAATGGAGGGTTGTTTCAGAGTAGGGCACCAGTGTAAAAAAAAGAGCTCATTGGTACATTATTTATTTACATGCTCTCTCCTTGGTGTTCTAGCAATCCTCACTAGACCCCACACCTAGAAAACAAAAAGGGATGTTTATAAGTGCAGTCAAAAACATATATATAAGCCCTAATTTACTGTCTCTCTGTGTACAGATGAAGACACAACAACTACTACTTGGTTACAGTTAGGAAAACATCAACTTCATGGTTTAAAGACATTAATGACTACGAATGACGTGAAGCAAATGAATGCTGACATTTTTCTGGTGAAGATTGTCGTGTGTCTCTTCTTGTCATACATTCCGTTATTATTTAACTTGACTCCATCATAGTGCTACGCTACGAACACAAAAACAACTGAATCTAAACGTGTGAATCATGTCTGTGTATTCAGAGGAGAACAAAGGAAAATCGCAGAAATCTAGCTCTAATAAAAGTCGCTTATTTGATCTATATGAGCGGTGTGTCTCAGCTCACCGTGCTGATAAAGTACAAAAACTAACTTCCTGTTGTGGTTTGAACACCCACATGCACTTCACGTTTTGCCTCTTATGTCTTCTGCCACGCCTCAACTTTTCAGTGTCTCACAGTTTGAAATCTGTTATTTACTGTACAGGAAGAGGTCAACTGTACACAGGCAAACGCTGCACCACACAAAAACATATGTACTGGAACACAGACAACTATGCAACTTAATGTTTATCACAGAGCCACTGATTTATACAGCTGATGTCAACAATACCTGACACTGTGCACAGATTTTGAATGTTGTTTACTGTGTAATTATGGGAGGCACAAGAGGCAAGTTCCTGGTAGCTAATTCAAGTTTTCTTTCCTGCCAGGAGCCTGAGCGTCTGCCTGGAGCTGCTATTGATGGAAAATTGAAAAAAAAAAAAAGGTGCTTAATTTGAGACGCAACATCTGTCTTCTTCCCTTTCCTTTTCTGAACACTTCTCCAAACACACTATTTCAAACTAAGTACTGTATATTGTGTCAGTTTGAGTCCTGAAAAACACTGAGGATGTAACGGTGTCCTTTAAGATTTCTTTTATGAACATTTAAAGTGAAACTAAGGAAATCAAATATCACAAGGTTGAATGAGTGAAGTAAAGCTAAGAAATTATCTTTATTTCTCTATATAATGATACAGTATGTTACTTGTTGTTGTAAGTATTATTACATTCTCTAACGCACATTGTGACAGAGAGTGTATGTTGATGACACTATAATTATTAACACCGTTTTAGCAAACAGTCTCTGGTGTTGAAAACAGAGGGTCAAAAATAACCGGTGATCTTTCCCAGCAGCTGCTGTCCAAATTACAGTATGCAGCAGCCTGATGCACGTTGATTTATGATTTAGTATAAATAATGCCTTCACTGAATGTGTCATGTGTTAAACAAGACTGCCATAGTGAGAAATCTGGCAAATGAAATCAGCCATATTTCTGTCCTCGTGCAGTGAATGGCACCGAGGAAAATGGCAGTCGTTGTCAGCAAAAAGCAGAAGACTCCTGAGAATTGAGCCTGGGGAGGAGCCTGCGGGGTGTCTGCAGCCGCTCACACTTCCAGATTCACTCCATAACCCGACATCAACACACCGAGCTCTAATCTGTGCTGCTCAGTGAACTTCAGAACACACAGCATGGAGTTGCAGGCTCCTGCAGGTTTTTATTGGGAATCAAAAAAATGAAGGAAAAGATAAAGAAAATCCATTTTGAACACGGAGGAAGAAAGAGAGAGATGGGCTCAGAGGTTTCTGAGTGCATGATTAGATTAAAAAAACTCATTATTTAGAAAGCTATGCTCATCAGCCAGGTGTAATGAGTGAAGAACATGTCTGCTGTGCTGATGAAGTGTGTTGGTTACTTCCTATGAGCAACATTTCTATGGACATATATGGACAATGGCAGCAGAGGAAAGCTAGAAAAGTGAAAAAAGGCCATGACAGCAGTGAGTCATTGAGTTCTGCTGAGGAGACCTGACTAGTGTTGAATGTATAACGAAGTATTTCAGCAGATCATTTTAACTGTTTATACAACGTGAAATCTGTGGTGAGCAACCTTTTTCTGTTTGGATGAAAAATTCATGACACCGACCCAATCATGGTACAAATAAGGACATGTTCACTAAGTGATGTATGTTTGGAGTCTGAGCTAAATATCTAACTCAACACTGTGAAAGTTTACACAAAGGGACGCTGAGGACATTTGACTTCCACAAACAAGGCCTCTAACTGAGTTACTCAGGCTAATTATTTCAACCAGCTGATGATTCTCTATTTTCTATTCAAAAATATCCTTCAATTCTTTACAGGATGACATTTCTCCAGCCGTCAGGGGCACAAAATCGTGCATCACCACAAGTTTTCAATTTAGCGTGGTATTTACTACGACTAAAGATGTAAATGAGCCCAGTTGAAGTTCATCTGATTTGCATAAACTGCAGCTAATTAAGGTCTGATGCTGCTGTTTTGAAACATTTTGTGCACGTCTGGGAAGCAGTGGAGCAGAAAAGAGTGTTTACTGCTGCTGAACTTGGAGTACTGGTAGGCTATATTATAAAACGTTTTACCAGCTTTAACCAGATTTCTGCTGTAAAAAGATAAAATAATGTTTAACAAGCCTTCTTATACATAAGTATTACTCACAATTTTAGTCATATCACACTGGACTGGCCCTGCTGTGAGCCATAAAAGCAGAGAAATTACATATTCATGCAGAAGGACACTGCGGCAAACAGAATGGTAAAATCATATGACAAATAACAGGTTGGTGCATTGCTGCTCTTTTGTCTTGTGTTGTGTTTGCTGCCATTTTACTGCTGTGACTTGTGTGTTTTCTTAGTCTGAACTATTGAGTAATCTCACTTTTTCTCTCATTTATTCACTAGTCTCTCTCCATAAGCAGATTCTATACCAGCTTTTGTCTAATGTCAAATTTCAGGTACGGTTTCTTCTGCTGCAGTTGTCCATCTGCAGTGACAAACCAGCAGCAACTTTTTATTAAAAAAAACATTCGTCTAATTCAATACCTTGTTATCATATTTTGCAACATCCTGAAATAGATTTTGCATGAGACAAACATACAATTTTACTGGTGCTGTTTTCTTTCCATTTTACCCCATGCAAAACCTTGATGTGGTTCTTCAGTAATTAAGGATGGAACCAATTTGACAGCACCCAGAAGCTTGGCTTCTAACCATTAGCCATATTGCAGAAATATAAAAAAATAATGGATATTAAAGCACTTGGAAACTGGATCCTCCCCTAAACCATTGGCAGCTCCATGCAAGTGCTCAGTTTGTGTTTCATGTTGAATAGGTTGCACTGTAACTACCCTCGGCCTGAAACCTGAGCCTCTGTTTGTTTGACACAGGTCACTGTGTGTAGTGAGCGATCTGATCTATGAGCGCTGACGACGTCCTCCCTGAGCTGTGAAAACAAGGCTGCTATCCTGGAACATTTTGGGTCAAGCCCATTGGAACGTCTCACTCTGTGTCATGCTGTTCGCTCGCCTTGAAGATCTATTTAGGATTTTCTTCGCTTTTTATAACTCTTTCATCTGACAAGATTGATCCAACAGTCTACTCTCATTAGACCACAACAGCATGTTCTGCTCTGTTATAAATAAGAGACTTAAACTTATTCTACTACAGTTTGCATTATTCAGATATTAAAAATACCCACAATCAAAACATGCAGTGTAGAACCCCAAATCCCACAGTGGCTTAGCCATGATTTAAGCCATTCTGGAAGCAGCCCAACCACTCTCACAGGGAGGCGTAAAGAGCTTAGGATGGGAGGGGATGGAAGTGTCTTCCCCCAGCCTCTCGCTGGGTCTGTCTCAGCTGAAATACGAGTTTGTGATTCTCTTGCCTCTGACTGGGGAAAAACAAGAAAAAGAAGTAAGAGAAACCTAAAGGAAGCTGACAAAAAAAGGTATTTATGTCTTAAAAAAAAAAAAACTTCTCTGATGTCTATCGATGTGAGAGAGAAAAATCTCGTTGACAGAGTTTGATTGGAGAAACAAGTGATGACTCACCTCTCTGGCAGCTCTTCAGAGAGGAGGGGCTCTCACTGTTAGCTGCCCTGCGCTAACAATGGAGATGGAAATTCCTCTCATGTACTAAGATGTAAATCATGTTCTGTATCTAGGAAGGCGGACATACAGTAACTGCAGCAGCCACGTGCATTTTTTAGGGTTGAGGGGACGTAGAATGGTTGAGATGTGAACTCTTTCTGAGATATGAATGCATATGACTGGATTCATATTCTGCAGTCGGAGACAATTTGATTGTAATTAAGCGCTCCGAGTGAGCGCTGAACTTAAAGCGAACTTCCAGAATTATAACCTGTCATGTGACCAGGTTTGCAACAACATCTATTAACCTCCAACTTTTCATTTTCGCTAAGTGGCCGTGTTAATTAATTAAACTGAACTTGGCAAGGAAAAGCCCGTTTGATGTAAGGTGCCAGCTGCGAAAATCAAGAGCTACCTCAGTCGCACCACCTTTTGAGAGAGAGGAAGGGGAAGGTTGTGATGAGTTTTGAAGACGATGTGAGCTGTAATTCCGCAGCGATTGCTGGGTCATTGTGTTGCTAATGATTTTTAATGAAATCTGGAGAGCCAAATTTCTTATCATACTGCTGCTCATGAATTGGATTTTTTGGGATGGGAAGAATGTTATCACAAACCTCTTCTCCACTGTTTTCACTACTCTCTGAATATGATGCTACTCCACCAAACTAATTATACTACACCGAGTGTTTGTGCCAAATGCTGCTGAAAATGTGGCGGCCAAGAGAAGTTCCAAATTAGAAACGCCTCCTCCCCTCCCGCCCCCCCGCCCCTGGGGGGATGGTAATTATCACACCTGATACTTGCTGGTGTCCAAAACTAATCGTATGATTGCTGCAAGAATTTGGCCCCGCGGACGCAGAGAGTTCAGGATCAAGCAACTCTCAATCTGTAGACTCTGCAGGCACAGATGGCCACAGGTCAAACCTCAAATAAATGTGTCAAAGAGACACTCAGATTTGTCTGTGTGCTGCACTGAGGGCAAATATTAATAATGGCATGAATCTAGACAGACTCCAGACACCACACAAAGCAAACCGGTGAACAAGACACATGACAGCTTCATCCTTTCCATGAAAAACCTCAGATAAGACACTGCACGTTTTTACCAGCTTATAACAAAAACAACTGTAATTTATTTTATTTTTTTTAATTTAACAACTTCAAGTTTGTCAAGGATCATTAGATAACAAGTAGCATAGTGAGCTTCAATGTTAACTTTACATAACTCTCGAACCAAAAAGAAGGGGGGAAGGACCAAACAACATACACATTAAAGAAACAAATGAAAGAAAATGAATTGCTCTCCAGTGAGAGATAAAAACATGGGCACTCTGAAAATAAATATCCATATTTGTGTATACATACACATACACATACACTGTATAACTCTGACTCAATCCCTAACCCATAAATACTTACAAACATATGTATGTGGACTGCACAATAATAACAGGCAGAAAGATATGAGATATAGTCTATAGTCAGTTTTAGATGGCAGGAAAAGATAATCTATCGCGTATCATATGTAAAAATGTTCCCTGTGCTTCCTTGTTCCCAAATCCTTAATGTTGAATTCATAATTGCTTTTCTTGAATAGGGTACTGCAATGTTTTTAAAGGAGCAGACTGATTTAAACCTGATACCAGCAGCCAAGGTGTCTGTTTCCTGCTGCATGAAGACCCTGTTTACAGTAAACAAGGTTCTCTTGTGACCTTACAGCTCTGAAAATGATTCTGTTCATAACAAATGAAGAGAAAAATGGAAGAAAATGCAAATGAGCTGCTGATTATGCACCAGGGTGCACAAGAGTCCACAGCTGCTATAGCTGCACCGTGTTGCTTAGAACTGCATCCCATGCTAACATTTTCTCTCACAATGGCAATGCTGGCATGCTGATGTTTAGCAAGTATTATGTTTGCCATGTACACCATCTTATTTTAGTCTGTTAACATGCTAACATTTGGTAATTAGCAGTGACACTGGCCATAGCATGGCTAAAAACAGACATGGATTAGCTAAAGAGTGTGTGGTATTTTGATTTATTTTTTCTTTTTACCCGTTCTTTTTAAATAATCAAACATAAAAAAATAAGCACCAAAACTTTATTTTTTTTAAAAAAGGAAATACTCCAAAAATGTTCAAATAAATCCCTTTTATCTTCTTTTTTCAAGTCCTTAATGTCCTGTTTTCTTTTAAAACAGTCATGATTTGATGACCTGCCTTGTTCTTGATGTTTTAATTGCAGTAATATCCAGAAAAATCCTGCAACAAGTTACATTTTATGGAATTTAACTGTACAAAAGAATGTTTAAAATGGTCAGTTGGTGGTGAGAAATGGCTTCATAAGATGTTCTTTGTCTTGACCTGAGATGATACAAAAGCTGCAAAATAATTTTAGTCTCACATGGCATTGTTTCCTTCTGGAGGGCCCTGACAAAACAGGCCTGGCAGCTGCTGTCACCCGAAAATAGCGGCTGACTTAGAGGCGGGCAGAGAGCTGAGTGACGCTGCCACGTTGTTCACTCTGTTTCACTCGCCGCGGTGAAAGTCACACACGATCCCACCGGCATCAGAATCCACAGGTGGCAAACACTCTTTGCCACAAGGCCACAGGCGTGTTGATAGAATATCTATTACATATAACGACACTGACACTGTCCTAATCTGAAGCTAAGAGTCAACTGTGAATGTCAAGAAAAGGGCCCGTACAGTAATTGCTGTTCGAATCCATTCATGCTGAGTTGAACACTGTGGAAAATGTGATATTAAATCATCACTAAGCTGAATTCTCAGTCATGTAAGGGGTAAGTGCCTCTATGACTTGCGAATGGCACTTTGGATGTTTTCTGCTGCAGCAGCACCATTGTTGCCTCTGAGAGAAAGTAGCAAGTCACCCACAAAAGTGTTTACTCTTGCCCCCTTTTGCTTTTTTTCACTCTCATCAGACAAAAAGCTTTTCCATGTAGTGCTACAATTGCGGCTGCTCACCAAGCCTCTCTCAGGAGGGGGAGGAGGAGGAGGAAGAGGAGAAGGTGAGTTTGTCCGCCTGATTAAAATGCCCTTCTGGCCCACCTATAATTTTGTTCGGAGCTCTCTTCTCCCCCTGCCACTCCTCCCAGGTGACATCAAATCTAGGGAAACAGCGGTCAACACTGAAGGCAAATCCTTCACCCAGTCATCCAATAGGACGTCTCCACATACTGACCCCAGTAATTCTAGACAACTGAATTGGCTCTGCAGCACTTTTTGTTTGGCAGCTGGTGGTGAACTCAAAATGAATTCTTCTGCATGCTGTCCAACCCGCCATGTATAATTGCTGAAGAAATTTTATATAAAAACAGCTGTTGATACACTTGTATCGCCCAGCACGATGGGCAGCTTAGTGCCAAAAAACTCCAGAATATTCATCTCGAATCAAAACAGGAAAAACAGAGACCACAGCAACAACAATATCGATGAAAATCTGCTTTTTTACCATTTCCCATAACCAATACATTTTCGGTAGTAGACCCATTAACATGGTCCTTACGCGTCTGTATCCATTCATATACAGATATGTACTGTGTTGAAAACCTTTGCACATCAAGGCAAAGAATCTGCTTGCCAAATGGAGGCATTTCTAAGTACAACATGCCCTGCGAAGACATGCGATGGCTGTGTCTGAATCCTTTCAATAAAGGGAGTTATCACGGAGCAAAAACAGCCTGGAGTTAACAAACCATGCCGAACAATCAGAGACAATTCATCCAAGTCTGACTTTAATACCACCAGCTCTGTTCGACCTGTGACTGCAATTGGGGTTAGGGGGCAAAAGCTGCAAACTGAACAGTGCCAGAGGGCAGTTCTGTGCTGCCATTAATAGAAAACCTTTCTATGGCCAGAATAATAGCTTTGCGACATCCCCACCCCCCTCTGTGGACCTCTAGAACCGGGCTAAATGTCACTCAGCAGGAACCCATCATTTAAGAGAAATCACATTCTCCCCCAGAATACACCAACCTCAGACTCACTCTGTCACACTCTTACAGGTTCTTGAGGATTACATTCTCGAGGGAAGTGCGAGTGAACAGGAAGCAGATGCATGACATTACAGGAGACCCGCTGGGTTTTTTTTTGGCCCAGGTACGAGCTGCAGCCACCTGTTCAGCCCCCACAGCAAGTTTTGTTTGTTTTGATGCGAGCAAACAGTAATGTGACGACATTTTTGATGAATGGGGAGGGTGGTCTAGTTGATGCAAAAGTGACTTGGGGGAGGGGAAATGCAATAATGCATAAACTGACAGATGGGATCCTTCTGTGTCCCCAATCTGGGGGGAAACCATGTCCTTACATGCAGCATGCTGCTGACCTGAAATTAGAAAAGTAAACACGCGGCTTCGCTTTTTCTGTTTCATTTGATTGCATGAAAAGTAGAGTGCTCATCTCCAGCAGATAAACATTTACAGACTGAAAGGTCATCAGGAAGTGTCCTCCCTGCTAATCAAATAGCCCTAAAGGCGAGGCTTGATCTTTTACAATCTGCTGAGATGTGAGGCCAGCCGGGCAAATGAACATCAGGCCTCTGGTCCTTCCACAGGGCAGCCTGCACCTGTTTATCACTCAACATCCACCATCAGAGGTAAACATGCAGCCCAGAGTGCAGCCAGGGCCGCTCTGCAACATGTCACTTTGGTTGAAATGTTTCATGCTGCAGTTGCTGAGGTTGATACTTCTAATTTTAGTTATTATGAAACTTCGTTTTGTGTGATATGCAAAAACATGACCCTCAGATCAGATAAGTCAGAGAACTGAAGTTTGTGTCATACTTTAAACATTAACCACTTGGTGTCACTTGGTGTTTATGGAGCTAACTCAAGACAGAAATGATTTATGTATTTATTTCATGTTTTGGGCCTTTTGAGTGTTTTGAGTGTTTGAGGTTTTCAAGGTTTGATTGTGCACATTTTTAAAAGCATCTGAAAAACTCACTTGTTTTACAATTTTACATTTTCTTATTTGTTTCCTTTGGTAAAATGTTTTCTCATTTATTCCCCCTTTTCTTGTCTCCCTTATGTGAACTACTTTGTGACCGATGTTTGAACAAAACAGAGATTTATAATTGACTCTAGACATCAACAAATACTTGTTTGTCCAAGATCCATAAACCTACATCAAAATTACCAAACACTGCAGGAATTCTGCAGCTGAGTCTCCTTTTTGCATAATCCATGTCTCTATTGTCAATTGGGATTAAGATTAAGAGGTTACGATGTATTCTCTCTTTGACTTCATCCACATCACTGATTTATAATTTAAGCAGGTTTAATTTGGTAAAATTAATTAGAGGACACGCATTTCACTCAGATTCTAGTGCACCAATTACGGAAAAGAGCTGTAATTTCTTTCTCTTTCCACTCCCAGGGCACAGAGAGGTGAAGTTAAAAACCTGTCGATCCAACCTCCTCTGGTCTTTATTAATGTGTGCTGCTAGTAAAAAACTGGTAAAGAAGAATATCCACAGTAAAATCTGTTTTAGAATATTTCAAAGGCAAATAGGCTGCTTGCAAAACTCCGTTTTCAAAGAAAAAAACTACGTGGGTGAAGATGAGGGAATAGCATCTCACCTTTACAGAAACACAGATAGATGCATAAAATAAAAACACACACACACATATACACACACCCAGGCTTTCATTTAAGCCATTGTGTGCTCTTACTTGCCAGTAAAATTCCCTCTCAGCTGGCCTGGAAATAGGCTTTAATGTGCCCCCTAAACAGGCTGACATAGAAAACACACATCTGCCGTGTTTAGGTAAGCTGCAGTTGCCATGGTTACAGACGAGCACTCGCTAAACAGTTGTGTGTCAGGCCATCATTGAGACAAAGCACTTCAGCTGCATGCGCGCACACACACACACACACACACACACACACACACACACGCACACACGAGTTGAGGTGAGCGTTGGTGGTACAAAGTGAAAAACAAGGAAATAGGAAGGCAGTCGAGATGATGTCACTTTTCAGTTTGCAATACGTTTCTGTCACCATTAACCGTCACCAGCCTCTGTGCTCAGGACGAACTAATAGAAGCAGCCACGGGGACAACCTGAGTTCAGCCTGAGTCATCAGAGTTTCATGTGACATTTAGAGGAAGATGAAGAAAATGTGCTGTTTTTAGCCCAAACTGGGGGCAAAAACAAAAGAGTTTTATTTCGTTCTGGATATCAGTTACCTCCTCACAGAAGGTTACGGCTACGCACGTCTTCTCAAAACAGCAACAAATGCTTCACTTGACTGGGTTTTAAATGACTACATCCACCATCCAGCAGGAACATTATTATACAAACATGATTTTTTTAAGTACATTTTGTGACCAAACCACTCGACGTGACACAGTGAGAGACCAGAAAAATACTTCAACACGGTCAGGAGCTCTTTTTGTCCAGTTTTTGTCCCACGAATATGAGGTAAGTGGTTCATTAATATTCCACATCAAACCATAACGCTCGAGTGTGGCTGTCCACCCAGCACTCTTGATTAACAACCTCCACACGCTGAGCCAACTGGAAATGCTGCACCACATTTAGGGGGCTGGGTGAAAAGTGGGATCAAGCCCCGGCACTGCGGCAAGCCTTGGCATGGCGCTTCCGCTCATGCCATTTCATTTCATCACGACTCAGTCCCACTACTTCCATTGCCAAGCATTTATAACCAAATCATCAAACTGGAAACAACAGTAAAAACAAAGTAGAGTCTCCTTCATACATAAACTGTAACCTGGGACAGGTTACAGCAAAATAAGCATCTGATTGGGATCTCATGCATTCCTTTAATCCTGCTGTACAATATAAAGATGATGACATGTGGTCAATGAGTCATGTGATCTCCATGTGACAATGTCAACAGACATACCAGACACCATAGCGACCAATTCAGTTGATCAAATTCAATTGGTAAATTGAGCATGTCCCTCCCACCCCTCTGGATTTGTTTCTCTCTGCTGTCTGGGGGCATTATGGGGTGTATGACCTGAATACACTCTTTAAATCTCTCCTTTTTGTAGGCCTGACTTTGTTTTAATGTGTTTGCCCGCCTGTCTGAGAGATGAGCTAGCAAGATAAGCACTTCAAAACGGTAAATTTATGCTTCGGACAAGCAGAAATAAATTCAAGGAACATTCAAGCGTGCCCAATTTGTGGCTTGTCAGACGCAAGCTCCTCCTGAGCAAGGTTTCTGGCTCGTCCTATAATAACAAATCTTTTTCACAAGGCGCTCTCGCAGAAAAATACACTTTGAGGGAGTTCAAACCGAGTGCCGAGCTGTCATGTGGAAGTTTGCAGATGATCATGATCAGCTGTCACGCTTCATCTCACTGATGTCTTAACCGACGGCCTGCTACATGTTGGCTAAAGTAGCTCGAGATGTCAATCAAGGATTAAACGAAGGATGATGACTGAGTGCGAACTCACCAGGACTCTTCCTGTCAGCGTCTGAGCGGATATCATGACTCCGGCCCAGTCTTTGACGGAGGTCATCCAGCCCACCTCACTGGCTGCCGCATCATCCTTGTCCGTACGTTTGATGCCATCGCCTGTGGTGATCCGATGGACCTCCTAAAGGAGACAAGAATGCAGAAAGTAACAGTGAAAAATCAGACATTCATGTACAACAAACACTTCATATTTTTCACATTAAGGAAAAATGTCAGGTTTTATATTATCATCGATTGTTGTGACACAATGTCCTAACCCTTACGTGACAAACCATCTTTCCTGGTACAAAGGACCAGAAAAAGACTAAAAAAAGACATATTTTGCTGTTCCTACATCAACGATCATGATTTTTCAGAAGCTACACTTGTCAACTACTAGTTTCTCAACATATCTGTGTTCAGCTATCATCCAGGCCAATAAAGACAGAGGTAGCCATCAGGTATGTTAGTGCTGTTCTGTCCAGTCCAGCAGTGCAGAAGCTTTGAATGACAGTGTAACAAGGTGGGGCTTGAATTTTGAGCTGAATTAAACTGAAAGAAACAGCTCATGTCCATGGAAGCACACTCGCATTTGACTATGAAGCTATTGTCTTGATCGTGTAATCTGATGTTCGTATATAATAAAGTGTGGGGGTTTTTTTGCGTTAGCTGTGAGTGTGTGTGACTTGTGGAAAACTCAAGTCAAACCTTAGCATGATTAGAGCCACAGTAGCTGCTACCATTGTGACTTAGAGGAGATGTGAGCAGAAGTTAAAATGCGCTTGAGAACTACTCTCAGGATGAATATATTCATAATTAATGTGAAAATTTTCCATTAACGTAATTGATTTTTTAGCTGCTTGGGGGCAGTGCAACAGGCTTTAAACACTGATTAACCCCATGGCAAATACGCTAGCAGACATGGAGCAGCATTAGCATTTATTTGTAGACAAGTTTCTGAACACCTGATGAATGCAAGTCCAATATTCACTTCTCTCTCCTTGAAGTTCAGCACCTGAGAAAAATGTCTGACTGCTAAATGCTCTGGTGTGCTCACTGGCTAGTCACTCGCCTTGTTGGTTTGTTCTTTGGTACTGCGTCTATCAGAGATTTTTTTGTTCTGCAGCATGTGGAAGATCAAGTGATGACCACAACAATAAATCTATGAAGCTGTAAAACCATTATATGTGGCCCTTTTCACATTATACATCATAACTTCACTCACTGTTGATAAAAAAAAAATATTGATTAGATCAGCTTTAAGTTAAAATGAAGGAGTACCACCCACAGAAACCCAAACTTTGTTTATAGAAACTACCACCCAGATTTTGTGATTGCAAGTCATCACGAAACACGAGCAATTGCTTAATATCAAAATCACCGCTTCAAGAAAACACAAATGCATTATTCTAAATATAGTGGCCACGCTCGAAGCTTTCAAAATAAACCTACACACATGCATGCACACATGCATACAGTAAACATACAAAGTGAGAGCAGCAGAGAGACTCCAGGACTGTATCCATGGCAGCCACTGAGCTCCTGGTGTTTCTGCTCCACTGAGTGAGTGGGCTGCCTGCCTGCCTGCCTGCCTGCCTGTCTCTCCATCTGTCTGTCTGTCTGTCTGGTGGGACTGGCATGATTCTGAGAGCAGGAAATTGAGACGGGATGCAGAGGTTAGCCATGCTCCCTGATGCAACACCCCACAGCCTCGAGGCTAACACAACTTGGAGTCTTTACCCTGTGACATCCTACTCCCCCTCCACCTTAATGGTGTCGCACATCACTTTCTCGGAGGCTTTTCTCCTACAGCTCTGCTCGTCATCTAGAATTAGATGATGCGGGTTACATAGTTAGAGGGGGAAAGTAAGTGCTCACTGTTTATATGGTTTCCATTAACATAAGTGCCATATATACACTATTACAGTGGTCCATTTTGTTCTGGTGCTTAAGCCCAAGATCTCAGCATGCCACATTCTCCAGATGCAGGATGGACTATTGTGTGTCCAAGCGATAGGGCAGCCAGCCTCTGAGAACTCCTGGTATGCAACTATGCAACATGTGTTGTGTTTCCACTCCATCATAAATCTTTGTAAAGCTGAGGGGGTGCAGCCCTATTGAAATAAGTGAATGAATGAATGAATATATAATGAATAAGGGCCACACGGCTGTGATTAGATGACAAGAGCGTCTGTTTGCCAGCAGTCTGGTGTAGGAAGAAGGGAGTTGGGAAATTAACTGTTATCCTTTACTTAACTTACAGGAGAAGCCTGGCGATATTTTGTATTGTTGTTATTGTAACCACGGTAAAGAAAAATCAACAGAGTATTAGTCTGTCTCAATACTGTATGACTTCCCTCAGTTGCAGTCCCTCGCCCACTGTTTCCTGCTGCAGACGTAACTCTATTCAAACAGCCCGCAAACTTCAATTTAAAAGAAAAAACTGTAAAAAGCAGCAAATGTCGTTTTAGTAGCAAATGTTACTCAAACAGGAGTAAATAGTCCATTTGTTCTGGATTGTCCTCAGACGCAGATGCGGTCCATGAGTTGGTATTTTAGGCATCAAGTCAGTGAATATGGGATCAACTCAAAATAGACCACAGTGCCCATGTTCATTGAAAGGGAACATGCAGGGCAGAGCAGAGGCTTCTATATTTTTCTCATTGTCAACAAATCCCATGAAAAGACTAAAACCAATGATGAATTGACTTTCACTATAGCCTGCCTGATATAACTTATTATTATTATTATTCTGTGCCATCAATCATCAGTGAGCCACACCATTGCACTGGGTGACATGTTTTGTCTTTTCAAAACTGCACTTGAAAGTGAAAAAGTAAAGCCATGTTTGCTGAAATGCAGAGCAAATTGAAAAATCAACTCACTAGCTAAAATGAAAATGTATATACTTCCTGAAGTGTTGAATATCGATATCATTTGCAATGTTGACAGCGTGAGAATGTAAGAATGAAATTCATTAAGATCCCACTGAGCTCGACTCATGCATTTCATTTAAAATTAACTGTTTTGCATTTAATATCTTGTCACTGTGAGTGTCAAATATAGTGGAGTAAGATGTACATTATTTTCCTCAGAAATATTTCCCTTGGGAATAAAGTGGAGATAAATGATCAAGTGTCAGAAAATGGAAATTGTCAAAGTCTACAGTACATTGCCAGGTATAATTACTTGCCTATTTTAAACCCTTTTGACAAAAAAATGGCTTTTGCCAACCCAAGATTTCAACCATTATTATTACTAAATAGCTGGCTGCACAAAGAAATTTAATCATGTTCAAAGCCATTAGTCAGAGACAAGCAGATCACCAGCAGACCATGGTACACTTCCTACAGCCCGTCCAGAGCCCTGCAGCACTAACCTGATAAGACTATAATAACATGTCTAGTTCACTTAGCAGCTAACGCAGCAAACGAGATACAGGAACAGAAAATTCTGTGAAACTGCAAAGTAACAAGTAGGAGCTGTTTTCAGACAGACAGTGGGTTTTCCATTATTTAGTTGTGAGCTGCACTGAGTTTAGTTTAGTTTACTTTAGCTTGAGTGTATTGTGTCTTGCTGTAATAAAATGGGTAAACAGACTCCTTAGCTGCACTTACTGTACCATGTGAACCAAACCACTGAGACCTTCCAAGGTTACATCATTTATTTTGAGAAAAAAAAAAAAAAATCTTATCAGGCTGGCCTTGAAACAGAGCCTCTGGGGGAATTTAAGTCAAATCTCAATTTTGAATCCCCTTAAGGGGATCAGGGTGAGTGGATCAGACCGCGGGTTAGAGACTGAAGGGGAAAAGAACATGCTGTTTGCCTTGTCAGTCAGCAGCCTGTTGAATAGGGCGTTAAATTGTTAAGGAACATAAAGCTATAGGCCTTTAGTTTCATGACAGCAAACTGGCAGTAACAGACTAAGGTGCGTCTTTCCCATGATTTGAGGAGTCCCGTGGTTGAACAGACTCAAAGCCAGGTGGAACAAACTAGTTCATATTATGTGTTGGGGATTCAGAAACTTTTTGACCATCCCAGCATATGGTTGAAATATTACTAACCTCAGACTATCAACATGGAGAGTAAACCTGCTAAGCATCAACATATTAGCATCGTCACTGTGATCATGTTAGCATGCTGATGTTAGCATTTAGCTCAAAGTACCTCTGTGTTTACTCAGCCTCACAGAGCAACTAGTGCGTTTAAATGTTTTAGCTCTTTTTTTTATCCAGCTTTCATTCATTCGTGCAGTCCTACTGAATAATATAAACACATCTCCTGCTGCTTTTAAGAAATAGATTAGGCTTGAACAGTAACAAATTGAAAGTTTAGGGCTTGTTATATTTATGGGACATGAAATTTGAATTGGTTAAATGAGCCACTTCATGAAATGAGTTTCTGAAAACGGTTCAGTGGACACATTTTGTTATGAGAAGATGCTGGAGTGAGTGTTTCCCCTTGTATTTCTGTCAGTAAATGGGGTCAGACACTGAAACATTTATCTCTGTTCAAATATGGGTTCTACAAGTGAGTCGCTGTAAAAATGCAATTTTTACCATCTAAAACAGAAAGAATCATTCTTGATATTTGAAGCATTATAATATTAAAACAAGTGTTGCTACATCTCTTTGGGAAATTTCTGTACTAGGTTCACATTTACATGACTGATTCCAACTAAACATGTCTTTGTCCACTCTAGTAATTAGTGGCATGTGACGCAATGCAAAGACGACTGAAAACCTAATGCAGTGGTTATTTACGGAAGCTGAGAAAGGCCATACTCGACAAAGGTCGTTATCGCAAGATAATAACATATTATCAGGAGAAAATGATTTTTTGTTATCCAGAGATAACAAGAAAAAACTTTTTTTTTTTGGTTTTCTCAAGCTATTATCCTGTTATCTCGAGATAATGAACTTTCAGTTCAGTTCAGCTGTTCAGTTGCATTATGGGAATTATATGATCCAGTGTTTTCATAGTTTGTTCCATAACTGGGGACGATGACTAGAGTCTCTGCTGCTTAAATTCTGACTGTTTGCCTTTTAATCTGTCTCCTTCGAGTGTTGTGACTTTAAGAGAGAATACTTCTTTATAAATGTGCTAATACAAAAGACATCCAATAAGAAAGATGCTATGTCTTTGTCTCATTAAGTCTTATGGAATTTTACCGAAATTTCTGAACAATCAAACTGCATCATTGAAAATCCTCATATTATCAATTTACTAATAATTTAGTCCTGGAGATGGAGATGAGGGCTCTGTACAGTGAAGGTATTCTTGTCAAGATGCATCTCATTACAATATTTTTTTTTTCTTGTAATTTTCATGTCTATGGTGTTTTTCCCTATTTCCCTCTGAAGACTATAGGCTACATTATGTGATGCAAGACTGAGGGGCCTTTTTATGTGATCTGAACCTGTTCTGTATGGTACTGGTAAATTGACTATGTCTGTTTACAGTTGAAGGATTTCACTTTGTGTTTCTGGCATCCTCAGATTGGTGGATTTTTCAGTGTGAGAGCTTGGAGACGATACATGTATGAGACTTTTTATCTATATGAACTTTGCATGATTAAGGTAAAAAAAGTACAAAAAGTACAAATAATGGACACTGTGTGGGATTCTTAGTTTTCTTTTCAAACACTTTGCCACAATTCATATGATGTGTCCTCTGTCCCTTTGACCACAGCTCCATGAAACACTTGACCTGATGTCGTGACACAGGCTGAATTGAGGGAAGTAACAGTCACTAAGCAGTCTTAATTGGCGCCATGCTGTTATCCCTCAGCACTTTAATGACCAAATCTAAAATGATCACATTTTTAATGCCAGTAAAGGCGGAGTTCAAACATTCATGATTTACTATTCATGCCTGTGTCCAATTATTTTTTAAAAGGCTCACACAGATGATTTCATCTTAAGGTCACAAGCAGGAAGATACCTTGAATGTGAAAATGGAAGGTGGTTTTTTTTTTTTTTTTTTTTGACATTTAAACCTCAAATTGAGTTATAATCATTAACTATTAGTCATATGAAGTTTACTTTTGTAAAAGTTGTATAGTTTTAGTTAGCTACCTACACATCAGGAGGGTTAAACAAATCTTCCACTGGACTTTATTTTAATGAAATGAAAATGGACAAGATACATTTTTAATGGGAGCAGACACCAGAAAAGTACATGTCGTCATTAAAGCCACTAAGGCAGCACATCTCCTCTTTGTGACTTTGATCAATAGTCTAAGCCTCCAAATTTAGGTTTCACTATCTTGCCTAAATCTAGTCCCTCTGACACCATGGGTCATTGATCAACACTGTAAGCCTATTCTCATGATCCGCCATAATCATTTCTCAAAGGGAGAGTGCATTAAACTAGAATAGAACATGTGGCTCATGACACAATTTCTCCAAAAGTGAATAAATAATTTAAAAATGTATTAATATAAATCACATTAATAATGAATCAAGACAGTCTCGGAGGAGGAAAAACTTCCTGAAATATCTGAGCCTCATAACTGATCTATAGCCCCTAAGCTGTGTGAAGAAAGATGGCATCTGTATCACGGATGGCACTTGGCGTCACTTTTTTTCAGTGGATGAATGAACACAATTATTTGGTTAATATCCACATGAACGTACAAACATCAGAGGGCAGTGAACTGAACCTCCAGTCAGCGGCTAGATTCAGCGCGGTTGTGAGGACATCGATGTTATGTGGAATCAGAAGCTAAAATTGGACTCTAGTAGCATGTGTTGTTATAATGAATAATGAATGACTCACCTGTTGACAAACAGTTTTACAAACTATTTTAAAATAAGTTGGAAAGTTTATACAACAGTAAAAAACTGAATTGTGTCAGTGACATATACTGTACATACACAAAAAAAAACAAAAAAAAAACACTTTCTACCACATCTGTCTGGCAACAGCATCAACAGCATCTTCACTCTTTCTGATAGAGACAAACCAGCAGGCCCTGGCACTGTTGAGATGTTCAACATTTGTGTTAATCTGAGACCTGTTGGATCCCAGATGGTGCCGTGACAGCCAAACTACAACATGCTGCTGATATTATGCAATGTGAGCAGCTAATACTTGCCTGACTAATTACACCTCCAATTAAACGGACATTACAGGGAATATATATGCTTTCTTAACAACGAAGACTGACAAACTAAATTGCAGAAACTACAGTGAAAGGATCGGGGATCTATACATGAAACAAATCATGCCGCCTTCACATGCTTCTTCCTCTGTAGTACAACATGTGATGCGTTCAAGCACTTTTGGCTACAGATAAGATAAAATGGACACAAACTAAATCAGGCTCTTGTATTTCATTATCAAATCCTGCAGCAAGGAGTTTTTTTTTCAGAATCTGTGAACAAAAATAGTTTATTTTCAAAATTATGGTAGCCGATGTAATTGACGTTCATCTGCATTAATATTCACTCTGCTTGACCTGTTGGCATTTTCTGCGTCTGTGTGTGCGCATGTCTGTGTGAGGGAGGCAACAGCAAAGTGCCACTCAGCTATTCTGACTTTCTGGCTCGTACATCATAAGCATTCATCTCATAATTACAATATTTCAGACAGCACTTAAAAGCGCCACGAGAGTGACTCTCTATTTGAATCCTCAAATAACCCCCCCCCCCCCCCACCCCCAACCCACACCCACCCTGTGCACCTGACACATCTAAGAACTGAGTCACTGCCAGAAGATGCACAGAGCACCCTGTCTGTGCATAACCTGCCTTTTCAAGTACTCTTAAAAAAAATTAAATGAATAACAATCATACAAAATGATTAAACAGGAAACATTGGGTCTATCCTGTATTTAGCACCTATAGGCACTATACTGCAAATTTCCCCACTGTGGAACTAATAAAGGACTATCTTACCTTATCCTACCTTACCTTATCTTATCTTATATAAATATCTTTATTTATAACACACTATAATATAGTTGTAACCAGATGCAGGTGTTTATTACTATATTTGCTAGCAACTATAACTCCTGGATATAGGAAATAGGAGAATTTATTAGAAATATAGAAATATAAATGAAACTCTAAAGCCATTTCAGCAGGTCCATGGGGCAGTGCTTCATGCTAATTGCTAACATCAGTATGCTAACCTGCTCATAATGCTGATTGGAACATGCTGATGTTTAGCCGGTAAAATGTCCACCATGTTCTAAGTTTAGCATCTTAGCACACCAACATTTGCCTATTAGCTCACTGACACAAAGAACAGCTGAGGCTGATGGGAATGTAATTAATTTTGAGGGTATTTGGTTCTAAACCCAAGTGTTAAAACCAAGTCTTAAGAGTTTATCCTCTGAGGATCTTGTAAATCTGTAGGAAATTTCATTGCAATCTGTCAAATAGTTATTGAGACAAATCACTCAAAATCAAAACTGTCAACCTCGTGGTGGCGCAAGAGGAAAAGTCAGGGGATCACCAAAATTATTACAATTCATCCTGTGGCAATCCTGAATGTCTGTACCAAAGGTCTTGGCCAACAGTTGTTCAGTCTGAACTGGCTGACTGATCAATGACCATCCATTGCCACTGGTTGGTCAGGGCCCACTTTCAATATCTTGAAAAAGCAACATATTGATCAGGGACACATCTACTTCTGGACGTGACGTCCACAGCTGGATATGTGGTGCATCAAACTTCCAGCAGCTCTCCTGAACTTAGATCAAATAAACAATAAAAAACACACCGTCAATGAAACATTATGAGTCTGAAACATGACTGAGAGGCTGCCACTGCTCGTCATCCTCCCACTGTGAATACAGTGCCATTTACAATGAACACAATTTCTTTCTTCCTCCCAGACAGATAATAGCCGTCATTCATCAGAACCTCACAACCGTCGAGTTTCATCGATTACCATCTGACTGGGAAGGCAGGGCCACAGAGATGGAGGCTCAGTCTCAGAGACATGAGAGCTGTCAGAACAGAGTAGGGCAGCGAACGCCCCGCAGAGGGGAAAAACAAACTGAAAATTAGAAAAGGAGGAAACAGATTATCATCTCCCGTCTACAAACAATGCCACTGAAAGCTCCTTGTTTGGGCTGCTAATGACATGCACAGACGGGGAGGGGGTCGGGAGGTGTTCCTCCAACACAACCTGCCACATCTCACAGCCTAGACAACTGCATAACAGGGAGAGATTTACTCTTATAATGAAATCCTTTGCTTGCTAGTTGCTTAGCAACAAAAATACTGATTCATATGGCACATACCGTATGCGCCTGACACTGCATTTCTGACACTTTGGAGAAAGGTTGATTCTTGGATGAGAAAGAGAGAGGTGTGAGAAGAAGACTGGGCAGGAGTTACGAAATGAATGCCAGGAGAGCAAAAGGCAGAGAGGGGAGGATTGGAAGTGAAAGGATGACCCATCCCTGGCTGACTCCCACAGAGTAGCACAACAGGTTGGAGCTCACCAGCTTCACTTGGCAAAATCTGAGCATGAAACACGAAATCTGACTTCTCTCTTGTGTTCACACATGAACAGTGTTTGACGGTGGGCTCTTATTTTCACAGATGCATTTCGTTCCGTTTCTATAAATCTATAAATAAAACTTAGATCTAAGCGGATGGATTCTCTTAGATGTTGTAACTAGAAATCTTTTGTGTGTGTCATTTATTGAGAGAAATGTGTAGATTTTCAGCTTTTTCCCCATTTTGCATCACCACAACTTGAATACATTTGAGTTTTGAATTGTTGGTCAAACAAAACAGGCAATTTGAAGACATCACCATGGGCTCTGGGAACTTGTGATAGGCATCTTTTTAAAGACCAAGAACATTTGAAAGACCAAGTGATTCATCAAAATATGTCAGCAGATTGAAAGCTGATGAGAGTAATTGTTTTCGCAGCCCTGCTTGTAACCAGCGACGACCAAAGCATGGAAATGATACAGATGTCTCCCTTCAAAAGGTCACCACCACCCTTTATGGAGCCTTTGCCATTTCTCCTTTTCCACCCTGCCTGTCTGAGAGATGAATGCTCATACATTAGGTAAAAAGATGAGCTGCTCCATCTCGGGCACCTTTATCAGCTTGTCCATTTTGTCCTTCAGTATATGAGGAAGGACACAAACTTTATTTTTTACTCATAAAAGATACGGTTTAGAAAAGCCTGAGCGCTCAGTACAGCAGAAAAACTGCGTGGTTATTTTTTTCCCCCTAACGCAGGACTGCAGCCGGCCTCAGGCAGATGGTGTCGTAACAATTGTGAAATAGAAAATCTAGTGGCAGTCTGCCTTAAATGTTATGAAAATTATTTCTAGGGATTACATTGTGGCATGAGTGTTAACCTCCACACAGACACTCAGATACACACCACTGGTGAGAGAATTGGATATCCCAACAATGTCTGACTCGTGTAGCAGCAGCTGACTGGCTCTCTGTGTCCTGAAAAACTATTCCTGACTTTTGGAAATGAGTCAAAAAAATAAATGGTGACGTGTGCTTCACTGGAGGGTTTCAAACAGCAAATACTCGTGAGCTCAGACTATGTTGATATGCTTTTGGACAACTACCAGTTTGTGAAATTACATTTGACGTTAATTTCTGCTCGTGTCTATGTCTTAAAATCTTAAAGGGTGGTGTCAGTGAGATTAGAGAAAAACATCTGCCTCCTCCCTAAGAAAATGGTGGTGAATGCAATTTTGTTTGTGATGTTCCCAGCACTGAAAAAAAAAATAATAATAATTCAACCGCAACATCTCCTTCCACATAAGTGTCCCTGTTACTCTGATGAATCCACAGTGCACATTGTGGACAGTTTTCATATGGACCTATTCTCCAACAGAACCATCCAGAGTAACGCGGACATTGTTTCTGGAAAGACAAGTTTCCAGTGAATTTTTTATAGATGGTTTTTTTCCCCCACTGTTTTCAGCAGCAATAACGGAGGCGGAAATCTCAGAGAGAGAGACATCTCACTGGGTCTGTAGTTCTGGGCAAATAAAACTACAACTACAGGCCCAGTGCATAACTATACAACACCAGTGGTTTCTGGTACCAATCCTTTAAATATCCCATTGTTAACATCAAAGCTAGTCCATATCAGAAAAGCTGTTTTAAAAATTGGACATGATATCTCTGGTAATCATACATTGACTTACAAAACACTACTTGTGTGTGTGTGTGTGTGTGTGTGTATTTCAGTGATTTATTTGCATTTAATGCCAAAAGCAATGCTTTAAGATTCAATCAAAAGGCAATTATTGTGTTAAAATATGGAAGGAAGGAGGTTATAATAATCTTAGCCTGCCTGTAGCCTATGTTGAGCCATTTTCAAATCAACTTAAAGGAACAAATAGAGGGTGTAAGAACTATAAACCTTCACCTGTATCTCGTCTAAGGGTAAAATCATTTTAGTATCACGGTCTCTCATCGTTGCTGTACGGGGGATTAAGCCAAGGGTTCATTATTCAGAGTCATGCACCGCTCTCTCTGCCTATGGGGCCTTAACACAGATTTCATTTAGAGCCCGTTTCATAAATCAAATTGGCTGGACACGTTGTTGTCACGCACAAAAAGCCGGTGATAAATAAGTCATTTCACTGAGCAGGGGTGGTTGAGGAGACGACCTGGCACAGCCTACCTTCTTTTTGGCGTTACAGTGGCAGCACACAGTCCACAGGTACTTGAGAGTTCTCCACAGGAGGATTATGAAGAGACCCCCAAAGAAAGTGACCATGGAGGAGGCGAGGAAAGCCCACCACATCCGCTGGCCGTTGTTGTCACAGGGCACATCTGACGAGAACGGGATGATCACATTCATCTTGGATATGTGGATGGACGGATCCGGGTTGAACTTCTCCCTGTTTTTCGGCATTATCGACTTGTGGTCACCTGCCAACCCACCCACCACCACCACCCCCCTCCCCCCCACACACACACACACACACGCAAAAACAAATCAACTCAACTGGGATTCAGGCGCTTTGGGGAGCTCCAGCCAGCGCCCCCTGATGCCCTAGCGGCTCAGCCATGTTGAGTCAACCACCTCCCGCTCCCCTGCCTTCTCATCTGGCTTCACCGAGCGAGGACGCAAAAGTTAAGTCGGGAGCAGACACACGCACAATGAGAAAAACTTCCTTTGAAACCGAGAGATCAGTCGTGCGCCTCACGATGCGCGTTCATGGCCGCGACTGCGCGTCATCCGGTTGATCTGTGCGTAAAAAATAAAAAATAAAAAAAAAATCACATTTTCTTGCCTACTCCGCAAAACGCGACGGTGTCTCTGGCAGTCCCGGTGGACGGAGCTGCGTGACAATTATCACAGTTGTTATTTCAGCGAAGAGGCGTGTCGTCTCCTCCACCTTGTGTCGGCAGGTCCGCTACTTGAGCTCCGCACAAGCGCACTGTTGAATGCGCTCCTCGCGTTGAAGGTCGCTCTTTATCGATCTTCTTTTTTTTTTAAAGAAAAAAAAAAAACAAAAACAAGGGGAGATACCGTTTGCAAATCAAAAAAAAAAAAAAAAAAAAAAAGGCTGGACCACGGTTTCTTGAGTTGAAGAGCGGTTCCGGCGTCTCTCGCTCCCCGGGCTCCGCCGCCTGTCACATCCATTTGTTGGAAGATGGCATCGCAGATTTACAGGTAGCGGGGGAGGAGCCACCGGTGGCCGACGTCGATGCTTATCTGGATGTTTGGTTATTTATAGTGACCGCTTCATCGATTTTTTATGATTCCAACTTTGTGGCTAAAGCCATCTGATTCTGAAACTCGTGCATCTGTGGAGACACTTTCAATTTTTTTTAACGAATGATATTCATGCTCTGATATTAAAACATTTATACCCAGGGACTCTCAATGGCGCTTTATCTCCTCACACCTAAGATCCACATAAAAAGACATGTAAACATTTCTTTTTAAAACATGTAAAGTTTTCATAACGCGTTTGTATGAAGGTTTTTTTTTTTTTAAAACAGATGCTCCTCAAAGTCTCAACTGCCAGGTGACAGCAGTATCTCCAACATATTCCAGCCCTCACAAAAAGCACCAGAGCTGCTCAACAGGGTGAATATAAATAATGAGAAGTAATATGACAAGGAACGTAATGTCTTTAATAGGCAGCTGTGACAATGTGGGATGAAAAAAAAAGACATCTTACCATCTCTCACCTACAGTGGTGGTGTACTCCGCCTAGTGGACAAAAAGTGCGTTGATCGGATATTTCTCTTGACAAATATCAGCCTGTTTGTTGTTGAATTATTTTGCAAATAATAAAAAAAATAAATATAAAATGGAATTCAAGTTAACACAATCTACGTTTCAACAGAAAAACAAAGACAACTTGGATTCCATTAACTGTACTGTTTTTAATATTTTGTAGAAATATTAACCTTCATTAGGAGAAAACCTGACCTAAAGAGTTTCATCTAACTTGAAGATGAAATGTTGAGAACATGATCTACTGAAGGTCCAAGAGGTGCATGTGAAGGTGCTGACAGCCAACCGTGAGCCAGAAATAAAATATCCCTTCTTAAAAATACAGCATTGGCAACAGTAGAGCAGACAAACTGGGTACACTGTGGTGAAACTAACATACCTGTAGTGTGATTTATCATGTTGTGTTAATAAGTCCAAGAATGTACAGCGATTAACAAATATAATTAGCTTGGCACAATATTATTTTTGAGTACTGAAATGATTTCAACAGAGAAAAAAAAATGGTGGCATCAGACAATGAAATAGCACAGACGGCTGCGACACAATGTGAGAGAAGCTTGTATGCCCCAAATTTCTCCTCTATAAATAAGAACATTACCTGGAAAATATCCTCCTTCCTATTAACTACACAACTACATTTGTATAACAGAGGTTTATAACCAACATCTTTGATTTGATTAGATAAATTAAATGGCAGGAAAATACGTATAAATATAGAGAAGGGAACACAGTGGTCCATTCTATCTTCATTTCAAGAATAAAGTCTTCAGTTTGCATCGATGCAGACTTCCTGTGGTCCGACATACTCATGGGACAAAGTGGGATTAAGAGGAGTGCTACTAGATGTAAGGGAAAATAAAACATTCAAGTATTAAATACTAGTGTAAACAAATCTATCTGTAGTACAGTACATCACTATCATAGTGGGAATATTACATCATCATCAGTGCTGATACTGGTATATGTGGAAAAGCATTGGAGTTAACCATGATGTATGTTAGATGTACCGATTCGCTGTGTGTCCCATAATAAAAAATAATCCTCTAATATTTCAGAGTGACGTGAGGCGAGAGGTGACATTTCTACGGTGCTCCATCTGGAATCCAGAGTACTTTAGTCTGTTCCTGCTCCACGATGGTCATGATCTGAGTGCAAATGTAGGAGACGCTGCCTCCCTGGACAACGCCTGCAACACAGTGGGGGTGGGGAGGAATATTTACATGGGGAGTGTTAAGCATGTCTGCAGATTTGGCTTCGTGTATATGAAACATCTAGAGCTGTAAGTAATCAATTAATCTGTCTTCTCTTTTTATTAATTGATAATCATTTGTCAATAAAATTGTGGAAAATGTAACTAATGATTATTTTCATTAGTCTTATGATTAGTGTCTGACTTTACTCCTTTAGCACTGCAGTCATATCAATTATTTATATGAAAAATTGATGCAGCAGAAGCAGAGTCTTATTCCACAGTTTCTTCTTTCTTGTCAAAACCTGGTGCCTACATTAACCACAATGCAACCCAACTGCCGACAGTCTGCTCAGGGTTTCGTGTGTGTTTGGCTAGTAGCGGTCAATGTAGCCTTGAGCTGTTAGCCTCAAGCAGAAGTCTTTGAGCTCATGTCCTTCTAACTCTGCAACCACAGAAGTTTTTATTTTTCAAACTTGCACATTTCAAACCCAACCAAAGCTGACTCAAGTGACATCACATGATGCAGTTCCTCTGGAGCCACAAAAGGATTTATACGTTTTCTACATATGCAGTCTGTAAACAGACTTTGATGAGTGAAATCATCTGAATTTCCCTTTAATTGTGAACTCTATAAAATGTCAGAAAAAAGTCCATTAGGATTTCTTTAAGCCCAAGATGACATTTTCAGATTGCTTGTCTCTCCAGCCAACAGTTCAAAACTCCAATATACTAAGTTTACTTTATCACATAAGACAAAGAAAATGAGCAAATCCTCACAACAGAAAGGCTGGGACTAGGAAATATTTGGTGTTTTTGCTTGAATTATTTAACCATTATCAGAAAAACAGTCAATACATTTTTATTTTATTTTTTCAACTAGCTAATTTCCCAGAAGCCAATGCAACATCTTCATTGGGCTGGTATTGTCTGACCAACAATCAACAAAAAAATATTCAATTTTCAATAATATGAAACTGCAAGAAGCATCAAATCCTTATTGATCAACTTTTTGCTGATCTTCTGATTATTTCAGTGCTGTAAACATTAACATTCTCATGGACAAACAGGACTGTGCAGCCAAAATATTTGCAGATAAACAGCACTGCAGGGATATGATCGTGCCATCCACCAGCAAACACTCAGATTTATTACTGTTGATAATTATAGTTCACATTGTTGTGGCTCGTGTGCAGAAGTTGGCCAGCAACCTCTCCCTGTTAGAAGGGATCAGCAGTGGTATGTGTTCATTTCCAAAGCCCCTCCCCATAAATCGCCTGCTTTTATAGAGTCATTAATCAGCTGGACAGTTGGGTGTCTCAGACTGGTCGCTGCTCCAGATACCAAAACTTTAACTCTGATCTGTTAAAGACCTCAGAGATACTGTGCTCCAAAAGCCTCAGATAACCTCTGGTGCTGTTAGAGATTCCCATTGGTTAAACTAGACCATATTAATATGAAGATTATACTTGTTACAATGACTTATTCCAGCTGGGTTTTATCATTTTTTTTTGGTGTATTCTGGTCTCTTTTTGGTTAAAGGGACCATTGTAACACAGCCTCTACAGTGCAAAACTCCATTAATGGATAAACTGCATTGATAAAAGTTGTTCTAAGTGGGATTTAAACTCATCCCTTGTCTTTATTTGGTTTGATGTATAATGCCGATATATTTAACTTCATCCTGAAATCACATTTACATCGTTTCAAGATTTTAGCCCAAAAATATCCTGAACTATAACACTTGTTGTTTTATACCCTGAAGTTTGTCACAGGTGAAGACAACCGATTCAGTGTGCACAGGGACTCATAAGGTCCTGAGAGAGAGATGAGCATGTTAGAGTTTGTTTGTTTGACAGATGTGTCATCTCTCCATTAAGTAATGGCAGGAATTTCTGAATTAATAAAGGAATTCATGTGTCAAAGTGATTGCGAGGAATTGGGACATTGAAACATTGCTGCTTTGTTTTTCAAAGTGAACTTTTTGCAATGCTTTGACCGCCAAAAACTTAAATTGACCTTTTCTGTGCAGAGGAAGTTATACAACACGCAGATGTCCACTACAGGTGGGTTTAGAAATATATTTTGTGTGATTTGGGTGAACTGACCCTTTAATAGATCTGGATAAAAACATAAACCTTTATTTACAAACTGGTATATTCAGTACTGCAGTAATACACATTATTTTACATTTACAAAGCTGCGTACAAAGCTGTCTCTGTAAGCTCATAATGCTGTTATGTAATCCTTGTATCTATACTAGCTTTTGTACATCGGAGATAAAATAAGTAATTTCCACCAACCTGTGAAGAAGCGGCTGTACTCCTGCTCTATTTTCTGTGCTGCCTCAAACTGCTCCTTGGAATGTTTCTGTGAGAGTTTATCCCGCAGGTACAAAGGGTCCTTCTGCTCTCTGATGAGACACCACCAACAACTGTCAGCATCCTCCAAAATCTCACTTCACAGTTTACACAGATTCATAACATGCCACAATACCACAGTGTGGGAACAGGTTTGACAGCTCTACATCATTTTTAGGAAGTGATTGCAATCAGATTTAAAAATTACACTAGATGCCCACACATTCTTAAAACAGTTATGATTGCACAGTATTGTTTTAAAATTGTTTGCTATATTACTTCATCTCTTGACATTGTGCTTGTAGTGTTTGTTTGCGAGTCAGACTTCACGTTCACAAGCTTTATTCTGACCTGACTGAATGATAAAGTTTGCACTGCAACAACTCTGAAGTGTTTCTGCATGACCGCACACTCAGGTACGAAAAGTGATATGAATAAAACTTCTATCATGATGACTAATGATTTTAAGTATGTAAATAAATACAAATAAATTGCAGATGGGAATGTTCAGGGATCCAGTGAAATGAACACCTAAAAATTCTGTATCATATTGAAGTACTGTATCATATTGAAGCAAAAACACTCTTTTTGTTGAGTTGTAACATTGCCCACAATCAGACATACTGCTTTAAAGAAAATGTTGATATACACGGTGCAGCAAAATCTTTGCAAATGCCTGTCAGGTAGCCTTCTACCTTCAGCATCTAACAGACAACCCACTGCAGAGCCTCAGTGAAATCTCTCTACTTTAAAGCCTTCCACTGGTTCACTCCATATCTGCACACAGTCTTGAGAAGAAGTCATGTGCAGTCAGTCTTCACCCACTGGGAGGCTATGACCTAACCTAGAATCACACTCCCATCTCTCCCTGGCACTCAGTATGCAGTCAACATTATTGGTCTGCTGGTGCCTCCCAGAGGACAAAAAACAACGAAAAAGCTTGAGCTTGTGTCAATCACTGCAGCAGGCAGGCAGTGGGAGGTGTGTTTGTGTGTACGTGGCGGCCGTGGCGGATGGGGGCACAGAGCGTTTTAGCCACCCACGCCATGAATCGCAACCACAGGCCCTGCGAGCTCTCCCTGGACAGCTGGCACTCAGCTGATGACAGCGAAGGCTTAGCAGGAATCAATCTCCACCATGTCTGCCTGCTGCACCGCTTCATAGACTTGTAGGCGTGGGTGTGTACGTGTGTGGCCGAGAAAGCCTGTTCCTGCCAGACCTGTGTGTGTCTTTGTGTGTGTGTGTGTGTGTGTGTGTGTGTATATGTATAAAGGACCATGCTGAGGGTTCAGCAGATTTAATCTTCCTATGCGATTACAAATGAAAAAGCAGAGGGATTTTTGAAAATGACAATCATCCTATCAAAACCCCGGCAGGTGGTGGAATAGAGCAGGCTGTGGTTTCTGAACTAATGACACTGATCAAATCAGGATGATCAATTAGTTTTTGTTGTGCCTGCAGGGTGAATATGATTATGAAAGCTGCAAGAAATCTGCACGTCAATTTCCTGAGTGCCAGTCCTGACCGACAGACAGAAAATTAGGAAGGAGTAATCAAGAATTGTATTTCCTGGAAGGAGATCTGGCATCAACACAGATGAGAGAAATGTACAGCTGAGTCATTCGAACATTCATCTTCTGAACCAAAACATTGTCCTGACCAGGAAAAGCAGGAGAAGACACCTTTTGTGCCAAATAATGTTCTACATTTGTGTGTAACTGTTAAATTTCTGATTACATAAGAATTTAAGGTCCCATCAGTTGACTGCAAGAGCAGGTGATTAAATGAGATGCTACAGACACTACAACGTATGCTGGTGATTTGTGTCCATTAGATTTTGATATTACTTTCATTTCTGTGAAATCATTATCTTCTAAACATTACATTCTCATAAACAGCCTCTAGAACAAAAAGTCTTTGATGAATGATCTTCTCAGTATGTTGTTGAAGGATCTGAACTTGAAGTAAAGTTGTGTGGCACCAAAACACTCTGCACGCTCGACACACGCTTGACATGTCCTCAGGCAAGAAATTTAAAAATATAAGAAAAACAAACATAAAAAAAAAAAAAAGATGTGGGATTACTCACTTTATCTGCTTGGCATTTTTGTAGCGAATGAATATGACGATTGGGTAGATGTGAACGCTGTGAAGGCGTTCGATGGCGTGAGGGGCAATGTCAAGTAAACAGTGACAGTCCTATGAGAGAAAATGACAGCAAGAGAGTGCGTGAGAAATGGTGGATGGTTCAAAGCAGAATGCTGAAGAAAAACTATCCAGATTGAGTTCGATTTGTTTTTCATATTTCACAATGGGTTAGCATATCTAAAAATCAAATTGACATTAAAGCTGCAGTTTATCTTTGGTGAACTCAAGTGCATAACTTCTTTCTGCAGGTTGTCAGATATATGGGCAGCTACCTGACTGCCATGCCCATCCAAAAAAAAACCTTAATGCAGCATCTATGCAATCAGTTAGTTTATTTTTGATCAAGTTTGATGAACTGAACTGGGTTTGAGCCAATCACCAAACACTTTCAACCCTCTACAGACAAATATGACATTGTTGTACCGATGTGATGTTTAATACAGCGCACAAACTTGACAGTTATAAAACTCAGCAAAGTTGATGTCAATGTTGTTGCTCCACAGTTGCCGCTAATATAGCTCTGTGTGGAGTATAATTCACATTGAGATGAGTTTTTACCTTCTCTGTCATTTCTTTTATTGAGGCAACCGTTGTTACATCAAAATGTCCGCTCCTCCGTTTGTAGTCAATGAACACACAGTCCTTCACTCCTCGCTCTATTGCCTGCTGAGAGGCCTTCATAATCTCTGGAAATAAAATAAATTACATTTATTAAAAATAGTGTCACTCACACTGATTTACTTTCTTCCACTTGTTATCTACATAGCTCTTAGTAAAACTCCTCTCTGCAGTGCGACATCAGTGATACAAACCTGATAAACATCTGAAATCCTTCTTGAATAAATAAACTGTAATTACAGACTCGTCATGTGTGGACACAAGCTCACCAGGAAGACAGCGACAGAAGTTTGCAGGAGCCTCCTTCACCAGCATGTCCTTACTGGCCTCCACTAATGGACCTAAGATCAGCACGGGTCTGGGTGAAGAGCACTCCACCTTCTGAACCCGCTGGTACATGAGGTTCACTCCATCTGAGCAGAAAATACAGAAGACGGACAGAGAGGTACAGCTGTGCTTTAATAGCAGTTGTGAATTTCAGTATGTTGGAAAGGGGTCCTCTGTGAGCCTCTGTGTCTTTCATAGCACAATCCTGCTTTTATAACCACACGTTCATACCTGGGAGCTGCCTCATCTGGCTAACAATAATTTTTGGTTAACTCTGTATGCTGTGCATGTGAATTCCCATCCAGGTTCTAGATGCATAAATGATGCGTACACACAAAAACCGTGCATACGCCATTTTCCGCACATGAAATGGCACATTTTACACAGAATGCACGGTGAAACTGTGCACAGCTCACACCTTCTTTTGACCTTGCATATGCATGTTTTTTTCAAGTGAGTCAAGTTAGATACAGTGATGTGAAAATGCAAAATAAAGAGGAGACACAGAACGTAACAAAAAACAAAACAGCCACTTCACTGAGCTTCATTCATTGTTGACACAGCAAAAACAATTTGAAGTTTCATAAATAGAAATAATTGTGTTTCCTTTAGCATTGTCATGAATCTACACAGAGTTTAATGCATCTGGTGTCAGATCTTTCTATTTGGTCACGAGCCTCATTCTTTAAACTTGAGGCTGTTGGGGGCCTATAACTGAGACAGCCTGGTAGGAAAAAGTAAGTAGATTTGCTGAAGTTACGAAAAATACTTTTTTTAAATTTCTCATTAGCTTCATTTCACTGCTATGGATACAAATCTTCAAAATATTAACTTTTTCAGTAAATCTGAAAAACAGCTGTGTTTCAGCCCAATGAGACACTTAAGTATTTAGGTGAATCAGCTCAACCTCTAATATACCCTCTCTTAATTCATGTTTCTTTCTCCTGAAATTTTCTCTCTCTCTCTTCCTTGCAAGATGATGTGAACACAGTAAACTGGAGATAGAAAATTTAAAGTTTGCTCCTCTTTACAATAACTACATTCACTTGAATATACCTTCCCACAAATACATCTTTCCTTTTACCAATGTTTTAATATTTTGAGAGCAGGACACTATGGTAATTAAGTTACGATCTGATCATTATGTGGCTTTTGCTTTGTGTGTGTGTTACCCTCTGTGATGGGTAAAGAATCTGTGCTGATGGCATCCAGAGCCATGAGATCCTTCCCATCCTTAGATCCACTGCGTTTGTGCTTCAGCCTGCGGCGGAAGAAGGACCTCCGTGCAGCAGCAGACAGAGTCTTGTTGGTGCCGTTATCGTCTTTTATATCGGCCATGCTGTGTCTCCTGTAGAACTCCTGGTCCATCCTTATGGAGACATATCAGCACGTTTACAGAAACTCAACTGTGATCACACTGCTGTTCTTTAACAGATAAGATTGATGAATACTGGAAGTGCTCATTCAGATTCATGAAGATAACGAGAATGGGCTAGATCATTACAAATGATAGCTTGACAGCAGTAATTACATAACCGGGGCTGCAAAAGAAGAGTATAATCTGAACTTACATGTATTTACTTGGAATCTGCCCTTTCTCCAGCTTCTGTGCATTCTCATCGAGTTGCCAGGCCATCCAGTAGCCAAAATTACCGTTTGGTAGTGTGTCTTCAACATACAGGATGTCGTCTTTCTTAAAGCTCAGTTCTTGCTCTACCTCAGCAACCCTCTCATAAAGTGCTCTGACAAGAGATGAACAACAAAGCAGATATGATGAATACGTTTTAACAGAAGGACATAACAGACTGACAGATTAATTCACAGATGACTATGAGGAGAGCCTATAAGACACATTCTGTTTAAATTCAACCCTCTCATAGGTTCAGCCTTGACTAAAAACACAAATTACCAAAACAAGATGAGAGAATTCCTTTAAAGTTATTTTTGTTAAGCCAAACATCAAGTTACTGTGGTTGTGGTTATGGTGATGTCTAAACCCAAATGTGCACAACACCATCTAAAGCTAAACCTGATCTACTTTTTGCCCTGGCTTGGATTATTTGACAGAGTGAATATTTAGCGTACCTTATAAAAAATCCATCTCTGGGGGACTCTTTGATCACAGCAAGGTTGTCCACACAGTTCTGGACCTTGAATGTGATTGTTTCAGCTGGTTTCAACATTTCCAAGTAAGCTTCTTCTTTTGTTTTATTCTTCATGCTGACGCCATTGTACTGTTTGAAAACATCAGTTACACAGTTGACAACAGGACACTGAGCTTGGCTGCCAACACGAATGACTCAATTTTTGGTAAAAGCATGCGAAACAATGCACAAAACAACAAAATAACAGTTATATAAAAGGACATAAGTTGTACTTTACACAGTCTTTCAAAAGTGCTGCTACTGAATCTGCTAAAATGGAGCAGTTCTTAAACTTTGCTTTTGTTCAGTCACAGTGAATCATCTGGTGCAAAGGGCAGGCAGAGGCCATTATTCCTGAATTATGTCCAAAATGTGTTCACACCATCTGACCAAGTAGTTTGTATTGTGATTGATAAGCACTGCAGGTACCTCCAGTAGCAAGTCTCCAGGCAGCAGGCCATCAGGACTCTTAGCAGGACTGTCGTCATCCAGACTCTCCACGAAGACGCCGTAAAGGTTTCCTCCACAGATCTGCACTCCCAGCTCCACCTGGATCCTCTTCAGCCTCACCAGTCGAGGCTCTGCAGCCCTGTGTGAACTTGAACCAGGGAGCCTAAAGAAAAAAACTCAGTCAGGGTTTGAATTTCATCCTCGCCATGGTGTCTACTTAAGATTTGAGGATTTTTCAAATTTATTTGTCATAGTAATGCAAAATGGTCATCAGCCATCATTGACCACAAAATATGAAAAGACACAGAAAATAGAAACATCACTATGAGCCTTAACAGTAATACTTTACAGTCTTACCTGAAGGAGTTGTGGGGGCTGGTGGCAGGAGTCGTCTGTTTGGACGGCGGCGTCATGGTGCCCTCGTCCTGCTCACTCAGGGTATCGACGATGGAGTGATTGTCTGGGGTGGTGGCTCCACTGCCGTGTGGTGTCGCTTGGTTGCTGATGGACTCCATCCGAGAACTGAGGAGAACAGAAGTGGAGTCAAATACATTTCTCTGCAAATCACTCACTGACTCAAAATAACTTAAAATACTTAAAATAAAAGTTAATCATTGAGTTACAGAGACAATGTCACCCTTAAAAAAAGGCAATACAATACTCAGCGTTTAAGCACATTTATAGTTCATGCAAACATTGTGTTGTTTTGAATATTCATTCTACATTTTGTGTTTGCATTTCTTACTTTGTCTCAGTTACATAACCCATCAATTTTGCCCCACTGTTGTTTGGCCCTGCAGCATGTTCTGTACTCATTTTGTACTCATATGGTTTTGTTTTCTGTGTACACAGTGTTAGGTGTTGCATGCACTAACTGTACGTAGCAGAACTACTCCATTCATTTTCTCACATTTGATTGAAAACAATTATCCATAGCACAGCATAGCCAGACTTATCTTCCAGAAAGTTAACTAAATGATCTAAACTTCATCACCCAAATCTCTGTAAGTCATTATTGTGGTATTCTTACTTCTTCTCCTTCTTACCCTGAGCGAGAGTGGTTCCCCAGCTGAAACATGTGAGGATTATACTGGGCCAGAATGGTGACAGTGTCACATTGCTGCCCGATCACCAGTCTTGCCTGCTGCTCGTTGGCATTGCGAAGGTTGATTCCATTAAACTGGAAACAGCAGTGTCTTATTAGAAACACGACAAAATGATAAACCATGGTTAGATATTTAGTTGAAGTGTCGTGGCTGCTGTACCTCAAGGAGCTGGTCTCCATACGTTAAACGAGCTTGGTGTGCGATGCTGCCTGCTGTCACTTTGGACACAAATACTCCGCCATTCTCCCCACTCACAATGGAGATCCCCAGTGGTTCAGCTCCTTTCTGTACTGTCACATTGCGTGGCTCCTCCAAGTACGGCCTTCAGAGGAAAAAGAGGAACATTTTGTACAACTGTGATGTGCTGACATCTGTGGGAAACAATGAAGACTGTTGACAGGATACAACATGCAATTCTGATCTTAGCTGCAAACTAAATTCAATTCGTTGCCTGTAATCTGATGTTTCAAGTCAGTGTAGCTCTCTGCATGACTTCTTTACGTCAAAGATGCATTGCTAACTTTAGAAAGGTCTCAACAATAAGCTATGGGAATTCTGTGGGACATGCCAAGTGCATTTCAGGACGCAACTCAAGTCATGCAATCATACAAAATTCAAAAGTGTTCTGAATAAATAACAAGCAGACAAAAGACAATGACTTAAAGGGATACACATCCATTAGTTTTCATATTGAGATTATCAAGCAAATCTAAACTACTGCTGCTAAGCAAGGCTCGAATATAACATTTATATTTGCAATTTTTACACAGAAGGTCTTGAGAGACACACTCATGAAGTGTATCTGCTACAAGTAGCACAGGACAAACCTCAAGCTTCTTAAAGAGAAGAACTTGGGCTTAACTGCCAGTGGAAGTCTGACAGAGGAAGTGTTATAAGAGACAAATCTGAGAATAAGATGGAGAGAGGAAAGAGAGTGTGATCACCCAAACCAGGAGAGAAAGATTTCAGGTTATAATGAACAGCAGCAGAGAGGAAAGAGATGAGGATGAAATGATAGATTGTAAGTCTGTGTTGTAACGGTATGAGATGGAGGCTCACAGCTTTGTTTACAGCTTTACAAAAGCTTAATCACAATGAACCAGACAGAAGCACAGACAAATGGTGGAAAACATGACATGTTCTGCTGAATGATGGGAGCATAACGACCCCGACGATGGGGCTGGCATACCCATCCTTCCTTCTGTCACCAACTGGAGCAGGGCTGACTGATATCCTGGGCTGGGTGGAAATGGAGCTCTGTGATTGGCTGCTAGTGAAAGACGATGTCTCCAGGTTGACAGGGGACATTGGAGGTGTCGGGCTGCTGCACTCTGAATGTGAGAGAGAGCCTGAAGTGGCAAGAGAAAGGAATAAATTCAGACTTTCTGTTTGGCGCTGTAAAGCTTACTATCAGACAATGGAGCTGTACCTCTGTCAGATCCAGTGGAGCGGGGATAACGGGTAGGAGGGATCTTGATGCGTTCTGCCCTAAACTGTAAAGTACTCAAGGAGCCTAAAGAAAACAGAGGAGATTTAAACTTCAACAGGAAATTGCTGAGTGAAGGTGATAAACAGTTTTCCCTGACACTGCAACCCACTGCTCTGATTAATTACAACAAAGCAAATGTTTGATGTGGTCAATTAGTCACTGTGATCACCTGAGCTGAGTCAGACAGATCACGTTGCATCTTGTCGCTTGGCCAATTTAGTTGCTAGATGACGGTTGAACCACTCATTAAATAAGAGAACTTTCCTGTTTGTGTGATATACAGCAATGCTGCTGCCCCTTTTCACCGATGGTAATGTTATATTTCAAAAAAAGACAACTGTGTAAAAGTGTAATTTCCTCTGACATTAATGAGAATAGTCTCCACCACTTTAGCCCTGCACTCCTCTGACATTTTCAGACTCATGAACAACAGTTTAAAAAAAAGTAGGTGCATCAGGATCAGAAATGTGTTTTTTTTCCCACACATTTGTGTTACTTGTCAAAACCTGGTCCCTATATTACCCACAATGAGATTCCATAGCTGACAGTTTGGAGGAGATTTGGGTATTTCATGCTAGTCCTGGTTAATGTAGCCTCAAGCTAACAGCCTCAAGCAGAGAAGAGGAGCAGACAACAGGGGTAAACTCACTTCCTTCAACCACACAGCCCTAAATTCTTCTTCAGCCCCAACCAACATTTGAGCCAATTTATCAGACTTGCTGCAGCTCTCTGGAGCCACAAAAGGCTTTATACAACTTTTTTCACATATGCAGTGGTAATCCCCAAGACCTGTAAACAGACTTTGATGTGTATAAAAGGTGGAGTTCTAGTTAAAGGCGAGGCAGCTCAATTCAGTACACTGTGGGAAACCCTGAGATTTGATTTGTTTTTACTTGCCCACAGTTTGAGATATCCGTCTTTGAGATCTATGCCACCATCCCAATACCCGCAGAGCAAGTCCTGCTCACAGTGTTGACAGTTATAAATATATAGCAATATGCCTTTGCTTACTTACCATTTTCTAAAAAATAATCCCCAATAAAACTTTTTACACTGAAGTAACCAGGACATCATTCTGATATTTCATAGCATAACTAAAGCTAACTGAAACTATATGCATGGCTATTAACCACTAAAAGTAAGAGAAAAAAAATGTTTTTGTAATTTGGGTAAACTGACCCTTTAATCACGAGAAGATACAATTGATCAGGACATATCATAAATTATGATTTGCCCAAAAACCAGGACTCCTACTACTATACTTACCCAGTCTGGCGCTGGAGGGCAAGGAGTTGGTGCTGTGGGGTGGCTGGCTGCAGCTTGTCTCAGTCGATTCTCCAGTGCGCTTGTGGCTAAGGTCCAGGCTGAGGCGACCTTGATGCTGGGGGCTAAAAGTGGAAGACAAGGCCTCAGTAAGCCCCTGGGCGGTCAATTATTCAACTCTGAGCAAGATGTAATTTGCTCTAGACCATCTGTTCATGAGATCTAGGGCAGAGTAAACACTTGTTTCGTCTGACTGTCACTGCCAAAATCCAAAGATATTCAATTTACAATGATATCAAACAAAGAATGTTCTGTATGTTTGATACTATTAATTAACAAAATTGTTGTTTATTCATCAACAAATCATTTGAATACTGAAATTCACAATAGAGACTCAAGGTGAAAGAATAATTTGATGATTACTCACAAGAGGAGCTGGACTAACACAACACTGGATGTGTACTGCTGGTCTTTTTCACAGAGAACATTTTGACATGCCACAGCAGGAAAAATAATGATGAATTTGAAAGATGGCTGAATTTCATTTCGCTGCTTCAGTCTCAAGGTTCTGGCATTGTGCGTGCTAGCGCAATGTCACTTACTGAGACACCTCAATTGAATAGAGCCATGTTAAAGCTGTTAGTAACACCTGTGCTCTTCCTCCTGTGTCAAGTCAAATTGTCTGCTGTTCAAAAGGCCTATTAGTGTGCACAAAGAAAAATGCAGAGAGTCTGGCCATGAATAGACTGGGAGATGTTATCACCTTGTGTGCGAATGTGGGTGGACTCCTGAGCTGGAAGCTGGAGGACAGTTGTTACTCTGGATCTCATGGCTCCAGGCAGTGTAGACCGGGTTCCTCATCACAGCCGTCACAGCAGGACATGGGGCTAAACCTCGCTGTACTGGATCTGGAAGATCACAAGGAGTAGAATAAGAGAGCAGATCAAACTCAACACAGACACAGCCAGACAAAAAAAAATTTACAAAAGTATATAATTATGAAATGTAAATAAATTATGGAGATCACGAGTGAAAGAGCATAGAGACTCCTTCTTTGACCCACAAATGCATGTTGTGCTCAGATGGTGGTGGAAAACTGGCTGAAAACTCAACCGAACATCTCGGTTCATTGGTTAATTGAGATGACTTACGTGCTGCAATGCTGTTGTAGCTGGGAGGTGCAAAGGGCATGCTGTACCGATTAGTTCTCATAGGAGAAAAGCGTAACAAGTCCACCGGCTCTGGGGAGTACTCATCATTAGAAAAACTCTGTACCTGTGTAAAAGGCAATAAAACAGCCAATAAGGCTAAGGTTGCAACAGACAATTGCTCCCCTAATCATTTTCTTTAAATAAAGCAATTATTTGGTCTATAAAAATGTTAGAAGTTCCAACAGCTCAAGTGACTTTTAACTGCTTGTTTTGTTTGACCCACAGTCAAATTCTCACAGTGATAATCCTGTTTGGCATTAACGATTACTTTTGCTGATCAAATAAGTTAATCAGCCAATTTTTTCATATAATAAGACCTACTAGGAATTTACAAAGTAAAGACAGAAGCATGTGGCTTATAGAAACCTGCATGTGTCATAATGGATGCTAGATAAGATAAGGCCTGAATCTCAGTTACCTGCATGGGAGCAGGGATGTGTAACGGAGTCACATTTCTCCGCAGTGCCGGTGCTGATTTTGGCCGGTACCTCCTCTTGTCCCGCTCCTCTGCCCTGTGTCGACTGCCCTCCTCCTCAGCAGGTTTCTTGGCGGCGCTCTTGGTCTCTCCTGAAGGAGCATCGGTGTAATAGAGCTGGTTCCCTGCCTCTCCCTCGTCCTGTGGGCTTGTAGCTTGAGCCGGGGAGGCCGGAGGAGTGCCAGTGGTGATGGTAGAGTCCGAGGCCGAGCTGTTCTGCTGCCGATGTTTGAACCTGAATGAGTCGCTTCTCGCTGGCGGGGTTGGGGGTGTCTGAGCGGATTCAGATATTGAGCTCTGTGGTGAGTGCTTGGGCAACTGGGAAACAGACATGTAGTCCAGTTTAGGGGGCACCTCAGGTCTCCTGAAAGCACTCACATCAAAGATGGACTTCCTCTGTTGGGGTTTTTTGTAGATGGACAATTGGGCGTACTCAGGAATCGAAGCTCCCGCTATTACTTTAGGCCACGTGCCTCCGCTCGGCTTGGCTGGTGAGCCTGGCACTCGGTCCACAGCTGCCTGGGGTGAGCTGCAGTCAGAGAGCACAGGGGTGAAGGTGAAGGGGCGATGGTGGATCTCCTGCCTCCTATAGCAGAAGTCTGGGTGGGGCTCTGAGGGAGTGTGTGAGGTGGAAAGGGAGCGGGAGTGTAGAGAGCTATTGGAAAAGGGCTTGTGGTGGGAATGAGCACTACTGCTGCTGCTCTCCAGAGAGTCTCCTGTGTCCTTACATGCTTCCTCACCTCTGCCACCCCCGTCACAGCTGCAAATGTCTGTTTGTGTGGAGCAGTTGTGCTTGGAGTTCCTGCAGTTCCTTGCGTGGACCTCACAGGGCTGCAGCCGGGAAGTCTTTTCTGAGTCTTTCAAACTTTCAAATAAACTCTGACCAGAGCAGCTCTGTGGAAAGAACTGTCGAGAAGGGGAGGTAAATAAATACTTATTTTACTATACATATAAAAATCAAGAAACTAAAGAATATATTGATCATCTTTGCAAACACAACCTCAGTGACTCACAGTGGGAGTGAGACCGAATTTGTGGGATATGAACTATGAGATATGAACTATGCCAAAAGATATTCCTCACATTAAAAGTTATCTTTTCCTTTTCACTAGTAAAATGTGTATTTATGAAACTGTATTGTTGGTGAGTTAAGTTACACAAAATAAAAATTCAATTTGTTGAAGTTAGGATTTACAATAGTGTAACACTACTATGACAAAACAGTGTGTAGTCACAGTTGCTTCCAAGTCACCATTACTCTACTGTTATTGATGTCTTTTTTAATTTTAAGAGAAATATTACTGTTTACACCTTTCACAGGTACACTTTCACAATGCACTGTAAATTCATCTCCTCCATGTACTTTTTTTTTCGTTGGGTCTATGTCACAACACCTGGGATGATATCAGCAGCAGTTTGTGTGTGTGTGTGCTGTAGGTCTGAGGAATTCACCTTCATGAGGGAGATGCTGAGAGAATCGTGGCAGTTCCTCAGCAGAGACTCACATTCAGAGAGTGACTTGTTATCGAGGGCAATTCCATTGATCTGTTGTGTAAGTAAAAGCAAATCACAGAAAGGACAACGTACTACAACATGACAGATACACCGCTTTGCAAAGGCCTCTGTATAAGAATCCCAAAATTCACTAATTCATTATGAGCGATCAGTTGTGGTGATCTAAAATAAATTTGCATGTGAATTTGTAAATAATTTGTAAATGATTCACAATGCATACTGATGTTGGTGTAGTGTAGATTTGTGACACAAGTCAGATTTGTGACAAGTTCAGCATGCTTGTTGATTTAAACAGAAGATGCCTGTGGTCAGTAGAGAGCACTAGAGGCCAGTGTCAATGCCTAACAGCTGTCTCATGGCTTTAAATGAGAATAATCACTTTCCATGTAACAATAATGTTTTTGGGCTGTAAACTCACAGCTAACAGCCTGTCACCAACAGTAAGAGTGCAGTCTCTAGAAGCCGGACTGCCGGGAGCCAACATGGCAACAAACACTCCGCTTTCCAGGCCTATGCCACTTTCTGAGAGGTGAGACAGAGAGAATGAGAAATCATATTTATGTTAATCATCCAAAATCACAAGCAGATATATAGCTAAGCACCTGTCAATTCAACTTATAATCTTGCAATAAATTTACTCATCAGTATTTTTTGTAATTGTCTTTAGTTGATTTAGTTTATAGCAGGAGTTGTAATGGCAGCCATTATTTCTGAATTGGAGCTAGAAGCTGACCTTTGTGTCCAGCCAGGTTTATCTGGATTGGAGTAACAATCCGTCCCCCGAGTGACTTCCTTCTGCGAACCACCATATTGATCACCCCCTCTCCGCTCAGCACTGCTTTGATCACCTGCTTCCTGTCCTTATTAGTCAGGTCCACATCATTAATTTTCAACAACCAATCGTTCACCCTGTGCAGAGAGAACAGAGAGATGATTTGATGAATAAAGAAAAAAATGAAAAAATTATAATAAGGACACAAAGACAATGTAGAAGTGAATATCAAACATCAATACTTCCTGAGTACTAATCGAAAAGTGTTGGGTATCGTTGAATTTTTAGGCTTGTTTGATTTTTCTTCTGTAATGAATTTTATCTTGATGTAAAATGAGGATACTTTTATAATATTAGACAATAATTTATATACAGGTAAAGACACCACACTGAGTAGTTAAGCATATTTTGTTAAAAAAAAAAAAAGTTAAAAAATGTTTATATTCTGCATACAAAAGTATAAAAAAATATTTTGTTTTGGCATCCAACTAAACCTCAGGTGTTTACCCAGTGATAATAAAATGTGCTTTATTAACTAAGGTGGCAAAGCAGGGAGACATTTACCTTAATCTTCCTTCAGCAATACTTCCTTTATCCACCTTACTGACAAATATACCACAGTCTCCAGGTAAATAGGGATCATTTACCCCTTCAGCAATATCAAACCCAAGTGCTTTCAAATCCATGTCCTGAGAAAAGACAAAACATTATAAGTACCAAAACCTTTTCACTGTATATTGAGCCTTTATTTTTTCAAAGGAAATTTACTGAAAATGCTTTAGAGACAATGTTAAGGTCACAGAGGCTCTTACTCTGTGCTTCTCAAATTCAACAACTTCCGTCTCCCACTCCATTGAGTCTGTGTCGATGGCTGAATCATGTGAACTGTGAGCCATTAACTGACGAAACCTTGCCTCCTCCTCTAACTGGTCCTCCATCTTTTCTCTGCAGCAAACATAAAATATCAGTCTCTTGAATTAGTTTAGTCACATTTGGGTGCAATCTGAACTTTGCTCAGTCTGTGACATGATTTCTCCACCAGGTGGCACCAAAGATCTGGTGTGAAATCTGCATCCTGGATGCCCATACAAGAGGAGAAAAAGCTCTTATACAAGGGGAATTTAAAAAACGGCATTCAAGTTTTAAACCTAAATATAGAGCGGATGGCATAAGCCGGGCAAGAGGTACCAAAAAAAAGCGTGGAGGAATGACTCACTTTAGTTCTTTGAGTTCCCGCGCAGCATCGTTCTTCTGCTTCCTCGTGTCATCCAGATTCCTCAGAGCATCTGCCAGATCACTCACGGCTCTGTCCCTCTCTCGCCTCAGGTTGTCACATAGCGTGCTGACAGAAGCACACATTTTCATAAGGCGGCACACAAAATGTAAACAAGTCTATTTTAGTCGAAGTCTCTCTTCACCAACATGCAATGTTAATATAAGATATTTCCACATAACAAACACAGCGATCTTTTGAGCCACTTCCTTACCGTATGCTCTCCCTCTCTGCCACTATCTTGTCCCTCTCCTGAAAGGCCCAGTCCCGTCGACACTTGGCCACCTCAGCCTCCTGCAGGGCCTCCTTCAGCTCCTGAGAGATGGCCTCGTACTGCTTCCTCAGCATCTCGATCTCCTTGTTGGCTCGCTCCATGTCCACAGTGGCAGAGTCTTGTTTCTGGAGGAGTTGTAGCATAGTTAAGATAGTGAATATAAGTGTTGGGAGGATGTAGGCAGATAAATATGTGAAATGATAGTTATGATAGAAACAATGTGAAGGACTTTGATTCATTTCATCATTTAGAAATGAAGTGTTTTCCCATCAACAAATAGTTTTGCTCCATTGCATTTATGAGTCACTTGAGTCTCGACAGCATTTGCTCAGCAGGGATCATGATACACAAGCACACACACAGAGTTGTCTGACACTAAGTTGAACCTAGTTAAACTTTTGCTGCAACACATTGTTACAGCACCCGGCATCTCTCCACATTTGCAAATCAAATCTATGCAAACACAAATATTCCTCGTGATACCCTGAGTGGTGTCATTCTTTGTTTAATCTTGTAATTGTTGTCCATGGCAACTTTGCAGAGATGAACTCTTGTCTCGTGGTATCATAAGCAGTTGTGCAGTGTGTTGGTGTGTTCAGGCTTCAAACCCATTGATGCATTGCTTAAACATGACTTCCAGGACTGTTTTTTAATTTTCTCACTTGTGTATGTAGCGACACATCCACTCCAATGATGCCACTTGCATTTGTAAATGCAGCCTGAAGGTTTTACTAGATGCCTTTAAGGAAAAAGGATTTGCATTTAGTGCATTATGAGTTTAGAGAAATTTTCAAAAGAAGACAACCCAACTTAATTCACTCAAGATGATATTTTTCATCATGTTTAACCATAAACACCTAAAATAAATTGGTGCAAACTAAAAAGCAGCTTTCACGCATGACGTTTTGTCAAGGTAGTTTAAAGCGTAACAGTCATAGATTGGATTAGGTGGTGTGGTTTGAAGTGGGTCAGAAATAGTATAATGAATGTGCATTTCACAAAAAGTGCTTTTGTATCTGTAGCACATGCTGTCTCTCCCTCTTTCTTTTAATAACTGTACAGCAAGGACACAGTCAAGTGTAGAGAGAACATTAATTAAGTTCAAAGCTGAATTAATTCCATTAGTCTATACTGTACCGTTGTTAAGGTTAATCATCCATTTTCAGATGCAGCACAGTTTTCTTGTGCACTTCAAAGTCAGACAGAACCTTTTCACTGTAATTGCTGGTAATTTTCTAATGCAGGAATCTCTGGGCTTTCACCACAATTAATCTGACAATCACACTAAAACATAGTGTGATGGCTGATACACACATCTCTCAACAAAATCAATGTGTGGAAACCCGCCAGCTGCCGAAAAAAACATTACTACTACTATATGAGATGGGATGAAGGGATTATTGTCAGAGGAATAAATCAATCCCTCCATTTGTAATGATAAATCTCCCGTCTGTCTGGCTACCTGTCTGGCCTGGTAATACTCTCGCAGCAGCTGGTCCCTCTGGATGATGGCCTCTGTCCTCTCCTTGCGGGCCACGTCCCTCTCCTCGCGCACCGTCTCGATGTCCTTGCAGGCCTGGCTCAGTTCTTTCTGGGCCTCGGCCTTGTCCTTCACCTCGTGGCAGTATTTCTCCAGCAGCTCGTTCTTTTCACAGATGGCCCGGTCCCTGTCCACCAGTGCTGATGCCAACTCCTTCATGTCACAAAAACACATTAGCGGTGGGTGTTAGAGATTAAAAATAAATACTAACTTTCCAAATTTCACATTCCACTGCAACAAAAAAAACCCCAAAAAAACCAACAAATTTTTATTTTTGAGGAGAATTTCAATGTCTGTTTTTAATTTTCATTTGTAATATAATTTATTTTGTGTTGCTTCTTCTGCTGTACCTGCTCCTTTGGCCTGTTTCTTGTGCAGAAGTGTCGCTGGAATTTCCCCCTCAGGGATCAATAAAATCTTATCTCATTTCATTGATTAAAAGGCTCTACCGACAGCAAACTTCCTCTAAGGGGAATAACTAAGGATTATAAAGACTGTTCTCTTCAAGCACATCTTTTTTTTTTTTAATGGCCATTTTGGGTTTTGTTTATTGGCTAGCCGACTCGTCCTGAACTGCAGCCTTTCATAACCAATGATGACACATGATTACTTTTAACCCAGCCTCAATAAACTTTGGGTGTTGCCAAAACAAACAATGACAGCAGTGATAACCAGCTTACCAGTAACTATATTTGTAACTTAGATATTATGCAATAAGGTATTCGTCATCAACAAATGCAAATTTCCTCACAGTGTGTCTACTAAGGGATTACCTTATTTTGACTTATCATCAGATTTACTTTTTATTTACCATACATATAATACAGCATGAAAAGTAGTTTTGTAAATTTGACGCAATGATCATGAATTCTGTGTGCTTCAAATATAATCCAAATAGGACCAACTGTTCTCTCAGTTCTCAGTGTAAAATAGGGATGAATCATTGAATTTCTCATTTCTCGGTTACCTGCCGGAGAGCCTCCAGCTCCTCGTTGGCCACCCGTCTCTCTGAGGAAGTGTTCTTCAGCTTGGCCTCTGCCATCTCCAGCCCAGTCTGAAGCCTGTCCACTTCTTTAATCACTTGGTCCCTCTCACTCATGATCAGACGGTACTCGCTGATTACTGAGTCCCGCTCCTCCTTGTATTTCTCACAATCCTTCGCTGCCTTGAGCTGCTGGGTCTTCAGCCGTGTCGTCTCTGACTGCAGCCGCTCCATCTCTCGCTGCAGCTCCTTGTTCTGGGCTGCGGCCTTGGACAGTTCCTGCTGCGTGCTGTCAAACCTGTACCAGAGAGAATATTTAGTGTGTTTTACAGCTCTTTCAAAATTTTTACCCTTTGCAGATTAATATGCTCTGTGTTGTACAAAAATACAACTAGTAAGGCCAGAGACAGGCAAAAACCAAGCTTGAAGTTTTAGAGTCATAGAGGAAAAGTTAAAATGGGAAAACATCTGCCCATCTGCAAAGCTTCATCTGGCTTGGATTAAGACCGTTTTAAGTACTGCGCAGATTTGACCTTGGCATTAAACTCAAATACTGAGTTTGTAGCAAAGTTTGCTGCAACTGCTGTTAATCCTTTGACTTTTTACAGCTGCTGAATGTGTGTGTGCAGCTTTCTAGTGCTGCTGTGTTTCCGTGTCTATGATATTTTCAGCTTTACCTCCTTATAGACGAGGAGTACTGGTGCTGATAGTGGATGGCAGCGTCTCTCTGCTTCAGAAGCATCTCCAGCTGTTTCTGCAGACGGTGGTTGTCCTCCTCTGCCTGGTCCAGGCGACTCAGGTCTGCATTGTGACTGGCTGTTTTCTCGTTGTAGCGCTTCCTCAGAGCCTCGTAGTCACTCTTCATGGCCTCTAACTTGTCCATGGCTGTGTCATACAGCTTATTGAGGACATCAGATGACCCCTCTCTCATCACCTGGAAATGACATCATTCAGGCGACTTACTGAATTAGAGAGGCACAATAACACACCTCATTAGGGGTGCATTTAAATTAGCAGAATAATGATGCTGCCAAACAATGCAATGGACTGTTTCAGTACAATTATATAAGGATGAGATTTGGCCATTCTACAGTTCAGACTGGCCTAAAGTAAATAACCCAGTCTTAAATTAACAGTCTTGGCACAGAAACTTTATCTCTTCAGTAATCAATTAAAGCTAAGGCACTCCACTGTGTGCTGAGATAGCAGGCCAGAGCAAGACTTACTCTACTTTAATGGACAAAGAATACAAAAATAGTTGTGCTTCCTTGTGTTTTTTTGTTAAGACAAGTAGGACTGTCTGCAACTGTTTCCTAGTGCTATGGATAAAAATTTTAAAGAAGTTTAAAAGATGAACAGAACATGAGAGAAAAGATTCCATATTAAGTTTCACAATGTTTGTAAAACCTTGCATGACATACTGTATTTAAAGTTGCATAACACTAATAGTGCTGTCACATCAAACCTGTTTGGTGCAGTTCAAACAAACTCCCAAGTGTTTGCCCATGTGATTCAGTTGGTTCAGGCTGCTGTGAAAGGTGTCATTTGAACTCTGATGTGGTTTGAACTGCACACAGACCAGGTAAAGAAAAGGTGAGTCTCAGTCTGCTTCCAGCTAGACTCTGTGCAGTTTGTTTGTGGTGTGAACACAAACAAAATAACCACAGGATTGTGTGAGAACAGCTAAGGGATATTCAAGTTCAACTACAGTTACATTTTCTTTATCCATGTGCTGATCTGCCAATAAGGAACCTCAGGGCATTCTGGTGGTTTGGTGGTTTATATAACCATATCATTCACAGTTCAATTTTGGACCTTTGTTGCATATCATATGCCCCTATCTCCCCCCATATTTCCTGTCTGCCTCTGTGCTGTCAACTAAAAGTAAAAATTCCCCGAAAAAAATCTTAAAACAAAAAACAACCCAAGAAAGAGGAAGCAATCTGTATAATTATAGGAGATCATCTGGCACAGCGCATGAGTGCAGGACTTTGCCTGAAACATTAGAAAGTGAAAAGTGCTTGTGCTTCTATCTGACTCAATTTATTTTGGCAATTCTTCAAAAAAATGACCACACAACTATCATTGACAATAATAATAATATGGTGCAGGACGCCTTGCTTTGTCTTGACTCTGTCTGTCTGTCATTTATTACATATGAGACCAATTTGCGGTCTTGCCCAAAAATGATCATAATAACCTTTATTGATTTATTTTATTTTTGCTTTTTCTAGAACAGCAAATAGAAAAAAAAGCCAAAGGACAAACAAAGGACACATTCCACACGAGAGAAAGTACAGTATGTAGTATGTCACTGGCATTTAACAACTACATAATAAAGACTGCCTTTGGACTGACATCACTGAGCTAATTTGATTCCTAATTTGACTGACGCTGAACAGTAGTTTAACTTATGATGACACAAACTCTGGAGACAATGAGGCATGTATCCTTCCTATCAAAGAGCCACGTAAGACATTCCCCTTGCTTATGTAAGGTATTGCTAACATTTAATGATCTGACCTTCTGACTGCAGTGAGGCCGAATACATGTCAGATGGCAGAACAGTGGAAGACACAGGTTGAGTCATTTGTCTAATTTGAAAGTATGTTTTGATCGATGGAGACATGGGAGGACCGACTGTCTGACCCCATTTCTCTATGATGTCGTTCTCTTGGAAGTAATGGTCACAGAGAGGGAAACAAATTGATTTGTCTCAAATGTCAAGATCCAAATGATTGCATCTCAAGGGCACTCACAGATGGACACAAGCATCCAAGTAGTACTGTGTGTGGAGACGGTATGCACCTCTTTATATTCGTGAAAGCATTCGTTCTCATATGTAGGTGTATAAGCATTAATGCAGAAGGGATTGTCGGTTGCACAGGTACCTGTTGGTGCAGCATCCTCATATCAGCCACCTCTCTCTGGTCTTCATCATGCAGTCTCCTCAGCTCCTCGCAAGCCTGCTTTACGTGGTTGTGCTCCCTGACCAGCTGGATGTTGTCCTGTCTCACTGCCTCCAGCTCATCTTTCAGTTGGGCGTGCTCGCTCGCCAGACGGCTGTGCAGCGTGCTGAGGAGATACCACCACAAGAACCATCATACCGGGGGCGCTGCCAGCCAGGCTTCAAATCAGGTTTATAGCACTTGTAGCCAGGCAAAAATATAACGATGCCTTATGAGCCACAACGAGATGACGTCCATTCACAAAGCAGACCTAAGTTGTCTGGACCAGGCAGAGGAGGACAACAAGGGCAACAAGTGCACAACTGATCATTTTCAAATAATATAGATTTTTTTCAATTTTTTATTTTTAAGAGGATGTCATGAAAAAAATTCCCAGCTGTGCATATTGCTCATTTATTATATGTTACTTATTGCTTATAGATATTGTATTTGTGATGCGTTATGAGTTTGTGTCTTTCTATTCTGATATGCTTATTTACTGCTTACATCCGTACCATGAATAAAAATCTAACCAAACCAATAAATAGAAAACGAAATCTAGGCTTCTAGGGAGGTCTTTGTAGCCTGAGGGTACTTAAGAGCTCTCTCACTCCATAGTTAGATACTGTGGAATAAAATAATTATGTTATAATTACTTTCATGCTGATATTACCACTACAAACAGCCTCTTATGTAATACTGCTTAACTCGTAACTGTAAAAACATGAATCACTAAGAGGACCAATAAAATCCTCTGTGATTACTGAATGCTAATGCTTGCCTATGTGTTAAGTGACTTATTGATCTAAGTACAATTCATTGGTCAGACATGAATGTTCTTTCCCATTCAACAGAGGATGGTGTTTAGTGTCAATGGATAAGGACAGTAATAAATAAAGACTTTCTCTTATGTGCAAACAGGGCCCAGAAGGAGAGGCTTAAACATGGCAATAATCCTTCATCTGTCTGTTTGCATTGGGGCCAGATGTTGGTGTCTTTGGAGACACTATGGCATCATTAAATCACACAAATGGACCAGCCTCCCCGTCATGTCAACTCACCACAGCTTATTTCATGGGACAACAAATGCATTATCCTCATGGCACAGATGCCGTGCCATGAAAAAACAGGGTTCAGATGATGATTACAGAGCATGCTTTGACATGAACCCTTCAAGAAGGGCATTACATATAGAGAAGTAAATCAGTTTCTAGACACAACCTTTGGTCTGAAAAGACAACTCAGGATTTATTTATAACAGTCTTTTTTTTTTAAAAGAAAAACAATCAAAAAGATGAAATTAAATTGATGAAGGGATGCAAGGATTTTTTCATGGCTTAACTCATCAGCTTTTGGACTGGTATAAAGGCTTCATCCCTATTACTCTCACAAAAATAAAATCTGTTCTATGCAATCTGCTGTGAATATGACAGAGGAGTAACTGAATACCAGCTAAAACCCCGCAGGCCGAGTGGCAATGCATATAGCACAAATGCGCTGGCTGTTAAAAAATTTACAAAAAGCCCTGTAGTAGGCTTTCCACTCACTGGTAGAAGTCTGCTTTCTTCACAGCCTCCTCGCACCTCTTCAGGGTGGTGCTGTGCTGGTTCTGCAGGGATTGCAGGTCTGCCATCGCCTTCATGCACTGCAGCTTTAGACGCTCATAGTCATGACCTGCTTTTGAGTTTGGTCTATTTCACACAGAGCGAAGAAGGGAGACAAAAATGCGTCTAAATTGAGTTTCAAGATGCCACATGGGAGGATGATAGAAGTATAATCAGAATAAACATCATACAAACTTTGTGCTCATGAGAACTCAGGGGAAGACAGGTACCATTAAAACTGTATGCTCATCCCTTGTTTTACAGAGTGAAGCAAATTTTAAAACAATGTTGCATCACGTACAACCTTAGCTTACTTGTATTTTTGTTGCTTTTAAAAGGTGAACAAGGCAAAAAGCCTCGATTCACTGAGTGCAGGTACACACAGGATCACTGCACCTTTCTGTAAATGTTTGTTTTGGAAAACAGGCAGTAAGGCGCATGAGATCAGAACAGTACCTGCAGTCATCGAAGGTGGTTCCAGGCGAAGAGAGAGCCAGACGTTTGCGCAGTTCGTCCCTCTCGCGGGTCACATGTCTGAGCTGGAACAGAACTGTCTCCATCTTCTCGTTCACCTGGTGGCTGTCCATGTGGGCCGGCGGAGGGGAGGAGGCTTGAGCAGGCGTACCTGTGTGAGTCAGCATGTCACTGGTGGCATGTGCCGTTCAAAAAGCTCAAAAGATGGGGGTGTTAGCGCAGCCCCCCGATTTCTTTAACTTGTGTGTTTTCACAGAACTCTCACCCATGTTCTTTAACAACTTTTTACCGAAAACCTGGAGAATTAACAAGACAAAATTAAATTAAGGGCAAAAGACTTGTGTAATTGAAAGGTTCAATAGTCTCAGACTGAACTTGGTCTAAATATTAACCAATCATAAGCAAGAGCTACTGGACCAAAAATCTACCCATTCATTTACAGTAAGTTACAAGGAAACGCCTCAGCTATTATTCTACTGTATCATTTTTAATCATTGTTTGTGATTTTGAACCAGAAGAAATCTGTTTAATATTCTACCTCACTGTTTTACTCATTAACCTCAGTGCTTGTGACATAGAAATCCCCCCAGTGACACAAATCAAAGTTTCCCTTTCAGTGGCATGGACCAGTCAAATCCTCTCTCGCTCAGAGAATGACTAAATGAAACAGGTCTGTGTGTGTGTGTGCGTGTGTGTGTCTGTGTGTGTGTGCATGTGTTTGGGGGTAGAGGGTTTCTAAATCCTTCTCACATCTGTGTAATCACTTGCATGTGCTCAGAGTCTAAACAGGCAGCAACCAATGACTGACTGTTATTTATAACACTGTGGTCAGTTCCTTAGAACACACTCATTGTGTTTTTTTTCCAGGAAGATCGTGTTTTCTTATGACATTTCTACACCTGACACCTGAACACCACCATGAGCACCACACTCACCTAAGCTGCTCAGAGAGCTGCTGCTTTCCGAGTCTGACGGCATGGTGGACAAGACGCTGTAAGTGGACCCTGCGGGGCAAACAAAAACATTAAAGTCAGCTTGGAGTGTACTCGACCATGTCTGCATTATAGTTAGATGATTATCTCCCGCATTGTATGGTACATCAAGGCTCTGCAGCTTGGGTTACATTCAGGGGCCTTTACTGAAAAAAGGCCAGCTGGAGGCATAATAAGGTGGGACTTTCCCCAACTTGGGATGACGGGCCTGTGGGCTGACAGCAGAGTGTGGCTAATTATCAGTTGGGCAGGGAGCTTGAATACTGACTAGCCAGGGCCCCAAAGAGGCTGCAGCCTCAGAGCTTCTCCTTTTATCTCCTCTGACAACATCACACAGTCCCCCCCTGTGAAAGCCCCGTCTTTTATAGCCTACAGTGATTCATAATTAACTGTACAGAAAGAAAGCCTGAGTACAACACTGTAACTATTATGGAGAAGATAGTGTTATTTGCAAATACGGTGGAAAAATAATTTCTGAAGAGAATATCAAAGCCTGAAACTAAGAACTGTTTTCATCATTGGTAAAACTGATGATTATTTTTCCAGTTAATCGATAAAACCACTATGCGTAGAATCGTGTTACAGCATCTTTCATATAACTCTGATGGCATATGTTTCTGTAGAGAAATTAGATACTCATGAGAAAAAGTGGTGTAGAGTGGGGCCAAATTATGCTGGAGAAGAACTAGTTTATACGTGTTGAGGTGTACATTGGATCAGAAATCCTACAGATCTTAAAGTCATTTAGAAACCCTGTCTACATTGTATAGTTTATACACCAGAGCACTAAGAATTTTATTTTTCATCCACAAAAATGTTCCACTCAGGACATATCAGGGTCGTAATTCTCCTTCAAAACTGTTTAGGAGCTTCTTATCAGAGATGTTTGTTTCACTGTATTAATGTTCATGTAAAATAGTGAGTATTCACTGATGTATCATCATTAGATTGATTAAAGTCTTTTGGCCACAAAAATCCATTATCCACTGGGTTATAGTTTGAAATTTTCAAAACATACACATAGTGAATAATAATTTAATCTAAAAGAAATGTAAACTGTCCATCACAATTTCCCACATCCCATCTGATCCACTTAATTTGTTCATTTTGTCCAATTAACAGTCAAAACTCAAGGAAGCTCAGCTTATGAGATAAAACCGACAAAAGGCCACTCCTCACATTTGAGAACAAATAACCTGCCAATGTTTGACATTTGGGCTTGACTTAAACTATTAATAGATTATTAAAATTGTTCATGAATGGTTTGTTGGCTCAGTTGTTTCAACACTGCTCCCAACAGTTTCCTCTTTTTGTCAAATATGACTCTAATGAGAATCCTGACACATTTCTACTTGTAAGTGTAACAGACAAAAAAGAATTTTAATGAAGCTTGAGATGTTTAACAGACTGCACAAGTCTTCATCAAACAGCCAGGAGTGCACATTTACTGTGATCTAACTAGGCTGTGGGATGAGCAGCTTAGAGTTCAGTTAAATCAGCAACTTCCAGCCCTGATGTAAAGTCTAGCGCTCAACTCGGAGCAGGAGCATGACAAACGATTCTATTTACCCACGTCCCAGTACTCTAAATCAATCCCTGGCTGGCTGAGTTCCCACTAGCTAAAGGAGACTATGAGTTTGATTAAGACTGGAAGGAGCCCAGCTAACATGGCTCACCCCTCTTTTTCCCAGCAAAGAACTGAAAGAAAAAAAAAGACTGATGTGCCTCAGGAACCGTGGCATCCCATGGATCAAGCTCTCTTTGTTCTCGCTCTAGCTTAAGTTTCCCATGACTCCGTTTGAGTAGAGAGTGTCTCAATGGGCAAGGTTCACTGTGTCATAGCTCACTCACTTTTCTGCTCCGTGAAAGTCATGTGACCGAGACATTGCTGTGGTCTGACCCTGACCACTCAAGTATCTCATTTAGGTTGATTTCTTGGCTACAGTCAGAGCAACTCGGTGCCCTTAGAACATTTCTAACTCACCTAAAACATTCATGTGAACAAGATGGAAAAGGGGAAACTGCCTTTTGTTGGAAAGTTTTGTCTGCAGTGGAACACTATTTGTTTCAGAGCTGAAAACAAGAGCACAAACACTGAGTGGTGACATCATCTAAAATCACATCTATTACTCTGCTCTACTGATAATTACTGAGAAACCTTCTGCGCCTTTTCTTGAAAAAGGGCACATGTCCTTACTCATCTGACAGCTCTACAATAAGTTAAATATACCATCTCATCTCAGGGGGGAACTGACCAGTTAAAGCTGAGATCATTAATTTTGTTATTTACACCTGTGCTTTACCTAGTGCAAAATGTTGCGTGTTGGTAATTGTGTAACACATATACATATTAAATATTATAACATAAGATATAATAATGAAAGTCAGTTATTATGCTTTACGTTTAAATAAATATTTTTAGTCATAATAGTGATGCAGCTCGAGGATTATGTCGATCCTTTGGTTGGACAGGACTCCACTCTGGTGCAGATTTAAAGGTTTCCAGGGGAGAATTCTTAACTAACAAAAGTTATGTTTATATTCAGTGTAACTCGCCAAAACAGACCATGCGTATCACTGACATTCAAAGAACGTGTTGAGGGCATTTCCTTCACCATAAAACATTTGCAAAGCTGATTTTCACAAGTATTCTAAATCCTGTGTTGCATGCATCCATATTTACTTGCTAGCAGCATCCTTCTTCCCTGCCTTTGTTGGTGCATTGCCGCATATCTTGGTGCATTACCATCACCTGTAGATCATTGGAATAATGTGGAAAAAACTCCAAAGGGAACCTCTAAATATCACAACAAATATTGGATGGATTAATTGAATTGGTTCGTCCATGCTCCCCAGACAATTAAAGCAAAGCAACCAGGACTGGTAACATTTGTGGTTCAGAGTGAAATGTCTCGGCAACTGGTGAATGGAGGCATACAATACCCTAACTTTGTGAACTTTGATCCCATGACTATTCAACATCCTGTCAATTTCTTTTTTTCCAAGTATTTTGGTTTATCTAACAGTTTGGGTTTCGTTTGCTAGCATGGCTGTAAACTCTTAGTCTTGTTTCATTAGAAATATCCATTGAAATCTTCCACTATATAAAGTGCAATGCAGCTCAATAATGACAACAAACCAGCCAAAAAAAACTGTACTGAATGTCAATTAAATGCTTGCTGTCTTTATTGACCATGCTAATAGCCAAAGTCCAGCAGAAATATTGGTCTAAACTTATTTCCTCCTTATAAAGAAAACCAGTGCAATAAAGCAGTTTACTCTCCTCCTACCTGACACCCAGTCTTATTTTCCAGTGGCACAGGTCAGCCAAGTGAACACGTCAGTCACAACACACCCTCATGATATGCTGTCGTCATATTATTGTTGTTCAAGAAAAGGTGAGAACAATCTGTAAACAAAAGGTCTCTACTGTCAAGCCCTGAAGCTACAGTTATATAAAACTGTGAAATATCTTTCAATATATCTTTACTTTAAAAAAGCAAGTAAAACCCCCTTGGGTATATACACCTTTTTAAGCACTGTATTGGCATGCATCATATGCACATCAAAGTGAAAATTCATGCAGCTCGGTGATCATTTCAATAAACTACATTTAGCACCTCCGCTGTTGACATCTGATTTTAGAGAACTTGCCTTGGTTAACTAAAAAAAACCTCTCACTCATTAGTATTGTTTTGATTTCAAAGGTGATCCAGCTCTTTCACCCTCTGGGATTCTGGGTGAATGGGAAGTAACAAGATCAGGCTGCTGACAGTGAATATTATTTAAAAACTTAGTCTGTAACAAGCTAATGTTTTCCTGGGGAAAGGCCCTCCTTTTGGCTGTGCAGTGGAGGAACCTGTCTGCCCAGTAGCAGAAAGCGGCTCAGCCCATTTGTGTCCTGTGTGACTACCAACAAGGAGCTGCAGACTACACCAAAGCACTAAGACCAGCCCTGTGTCCCAATGTTCATGTAAAAACCTCTTCAGCAGGAGGAACAGTCTCTACTGAGTATCAGTACTCAGTTTTAGACTTGGTGCACGACTGTGAAATGCAGCGCAAAATGACAAAGATTAGAAAAATTGACTCACTCTGCAGCTTCAGTTCTCTTATAAATAATGAGACAGAATAAATGCATAATTAACACGTCACAATTCAGCTCACCGAGTATGACACAATAACTGACAGTGAACAAAGTAACAACCAATGCAAATATTGCTTTTAAAATGCAAAGGTGTAGCAGAGGTGCTGAGCAGGGACCACGCATGAGTGTGCATGCATTACTACTGCCAAACACTATATATTACATATGAATGAAGGATTTAGTGCTCTGAGTGATATTGAGAAATATTGGGACATAAATCATGACAGGTCCGGCTTATGCTGAATTTGATGATGAATTTATTAGCATCATTAAAAAGTGCAAGAGTATTTCTGTAGCTTTAGAGTTTAGCTGTGAGGAAGAAAAACATTTAGAGGTACGCATCACTAAGGGGAATATTTTTGTGAGCACACTCATATCAGACTGACTGCACTCCAGGAAAGAGTAAAGACATCCCAAAACATTTAGACAGGAGGCGGAGAGATGTGCCATCTTTTCACTGCATCAGCTACAAGCAACTGTTTGTTTTTATGTGAGGAAACAAAATCGTTGGTATCCTGTAGATTAGATGAGGCTGATATAAAAAGGCATGATAGTAGAATTTGTGTTAAGTTAAAAAGTTGACAGTCATGCAAATGTACATTATAGCTATTTCTTGGTTTACCACTAAAAGCGAGGCGGTAGGACACAATGCACTGTAAAGTCAGGCTAATTTTAGGCTACAATAGATTAAGAATTTAATGCAGAACTTCTTAATCTTGGTTTTCACCAAATTAAATTTTGTTTTGAATACATTTTAGTGCAAAAAGCATGTTTTGGATAGTGCTGAAAATGAGTAGACTGTGAATCCATCAGTCAGTCCATGGAAAACTGACTACAATTTTGATAAACATTGAAGTTTCTAGTTGCTAAAATGTGAGGTTTTTGTGGTTTTTCCTCTGTTTTATATTGCGCTAAACTTAGCATCTTTAGATTCTGGACTTGCTTAGACAAAAAAGCAATCTGAAGACATCACTCTGGGCTGAAGGATTTTTGAGGGGCAGTTTTTCAATATTTTCTGACATTTCATAGACCAAACTATTAATTGAGAGAATAATCATTAGTTGCAGTTTGACTGGCAATTTGAGGACATCACCTTGGGGCTTTGTGATTTGTGATGAGAATTTTCAATATTTAACGACATTTTATGAACCAAACAGTTATTAAATGAATTTTTTTTTAAGTATTTTACAGATTCATTGATGGATGATGAATGTAAATGTTAGTTGCAGTTAGTTTTGTTCCAAGACACAAATGAAACTAACAGCTTTCACTGTCCCCTCTATATTTCCTACACATCGCTGCACTGTGTGCAATAACACACATTTATTTCTTCACTCATTCATTTGACTTTGACAGTGGGTTATTGATCCCCCCCACCCCCCACCCCACCACCCCCTCTCTCTCTCTCTCTCTCTCTCTCTCACACACACACACACACACACACACACACACACACACACACACACTTCAGGCAGCCCCAGCTTGTCACTACATCGATTGTTTGAGTCTTTTTAGGTCCATTAAATACTTTCACAACAGGCTATGCAGGCTGTGCTTTTAGTGACATGGCAAAGAAAACAAGCACAGCAGTGTGACTGTAAATAAGCATCAGGTCACATGATTGTGAAGCCCTCTCTCTGTTTATACTTGCCCAAAGGAAAAGTCATGCCCTTCATCAAGTTGTCATATGGTCAATACCCCTAATGTTAGAGCAGGATCGAAAACAGGTTGCATCTTCACCAAATGAAGTATCTAAATACACTATATCACTTCAATAAACCTGCAGATGCCTCCATACTAAGCTACTTTTATATACTGTCCATTGTTAAAGATCAGTTAATTAACATCAGTTAACCCTGTGCTTGCTTCTCACCAGTCGTATGATCCACTGGTCCGATGCCATTCAGGAGCACGGAGTGCAGGTGAGGGTGCGTCTTCTCCAGGGCCGTGCAAAACTCTGCGAAATGGTCTCTGTCCTTACTTATGAGTATCTTCAGGAGGAGGTCCACTTTTTCCGAGCTGGAGGAGCAGCTATGTCCCAGCTCGTAGCGTTCAGACTGACTAAGGGTCCCGCAGTGAGCCAAAACATCTACAACTCGGTCCGCATCTGTTATCGACTCCACCAAGTTCTGGTAACATTTCTCCAGCAACTCTTTATGCTTTGGCTCCATCTCTGCCCCCTCTTCTCCGTTTCGCTCCCCCTCCCCACCACCTTCGCTTTAACCAAACCAGCTTCGGGACAAATCCAGTTTCTAAATCCTGTAGTCAACTTCGCTTCGGACTACTGCCGTGACCCCCCGAAACTATCCCGCTCGGCCCAAATGGGACGGTTTTCAACCCGAATTGGAGGATACACAAGAAGTGGCCATATTTGTTGCCCAAGGCTGTTGACTGCGCTGAGATGACAACACATTTTCCCGACCGCGGCTCCGTCCTTCCCGAGAAAAAAAAAAAAAAAAAAAAGACGCCCCTGCCTCTTTAAGCTCCGCTGCGTGTGCGCTACGAAGACATTGTCGTCCTGAAATCAAGTTCTTGCGACATGTTGGAAAGTGTAAAAACTCTCCAGGAGCGCTCTCTTTCAGGCTGCAAACTCCGCCATGTCTCACTGTCCAAGCGGCTGTAGCCCTGTGCCAATCATATTTCCGTGCAATGGACATTTAAGGTAAACGTGGGCGGGGCTTTGCTTTTAGACGCACCTGGCTCATTCCCATTATGAAAAATATAAGATATGATACTACTATTATATAAGATATAAGGGCCTGCTTCCAGAATATTCTGTTACTGGTTTGTGGTGTTCAGGGGTGGAAAATGAAACATTACAAGTAAAAGCATCGTCACTCAGTTAAAAAAAAAAAAAAAAAAAAAAAGCCCTCCTGTGAATCTCATGCCTCCTTACATGATTATGTAGTTTTTATAGAGCCTTGTGTTGGGAAGTTTAAGATATACTAGTGCATCATATTTAATAAGCTCGTCATGCAACAATTCACTGAAACAATGTTCCTGTGAATTGTTGTGGAGTAGAAGTATAAAGTGGTGGAATGGAAATACTCAAGTAAAGTATAAGTACCTCGGATTTGTACTTGAAATACAGCACTTGAGAAAATGTACTTAATTACATTCCACCACTGTGAAATGTTTTTTTTTTTTTTTTTCTATTTCCCCCCATAACATGTAAAACAGAGTCATACTCAGTGTTTTAGAAATACTGAGGTCATGAGCCTCGAAACTTGTAAAATGTATTTGGGCTTTTCCAATTTCAAGTGAACCATCACCATATCTGGAATGAGATATAAAATATTCACCATTAAACTATATGTTATTAAATGTAAATTGAGTGTGTCCGTGGTTTCAATGGATGAATTGATCGTTGTCCTATAATGCATCTGTATATGTGATAAAATGTCAGATAGAGGTATTTCCATACATATATTTCTTTAGTACATTAGTATGTAGAATATGCTATAGTCAGTTTTTAAGTCCTGTGTGATTAGGTTTAATCATCAAAAAACAGTGGTTCTCAGCCCAGGTGTTGTTACCAAACATGGGGTCACATTGTAGATCTGGGGGTCACAGTCTGCCACAAAATGACATGATTAACAGTAATGTTTTTGGAGTACTAAATGTATTGTTATCATACTGTATGTTTTTATGTGTGTATATATATATATATATATATATACACCATTGTATCTGGTATATATAGGCAACAGTAAATAGTGGCCTAAAATATATAGTGTGTGTTTCTTTTTCTTATAGTAACAAAGCACTAAGCCTTTAAACAGTTGTGTAAATAATACAATCATGTATTTATCGATCTGGTCTTTGCTTCCCAAAGCTTGAGCTGCCCAGTGAATCCAGTTATAGATGCTGCACATTCATTAAGCATCTAATCTAGTGGCTTTCATGTCCAACTCGATCTCTTTTTAGAGCAGATTGTATACCTCCAGATAGTATAGTTGCCTGCCTCTCATCTGGATTGTCCCATGATAAATCTGCCCCACTCTGTGAGCTTTCTTCTGCTCCACATAATCCATCAGATCTCAAAGGAAGGAAGCAGACATCAAAATGAAATCATGTGTAAGATCATCTATGCATTCTAATCTGTAGCCTTAGCACACACGCAAATGAACTAGAGAGATGCTGATTGTGTAAATCTCCTTTGAGCTCATTTACCAAAATTGCTGACAGTACTTTATATTGTTAAGGAGCTTCAGTGTATTGGCTTCATGAGGACCGTGACGCTCATCTGAAGTTAACTGGAGTACACAGGGCGTGCCTTTAAAGCTTAATACGGTACACAGTGTGCCTATACATTTACCCACTTAAGTTTAAAACAGCTTTAACAATGTAAGTGGTTACGTAACAACTCTACTAATTTCTTTTCCCTGCAGGGAAAATCCATCTGGAGCTCACCAAGAAAACTAGCTGGAATGTTTAGGAATTATGTAAATTCTTAAAACCATCACACTAGATTGAAATGGGGGCTGCTACACCCTCAACACTTCAAACTCAGCCTGTTGTTTTTGCAGTGATTTATAGAATAATATGCTGTCTTCTGACAGTATGCCTCTCTTCTTCAAAGCCTCTGTCGCTCAACAGATGCAGACGGCACACACACACAAATAGAAGGAACAGGTTGAACAGGTTTTATTCTCTTATTTTGGCAAATAACAGAGGATGAACCCTAAAATGTGCAGGCTGTAGCTCTGCAGGCGGGCTACTAGTGATATCTGCTGTCACATCTCATTATGTGTTGTTGATCTAATCCCCGGGTTTGTAATTTGCTCATATGCACTCATGAAGTTTAAAGCAGGATTATGTCCCTGGCAACCAAATGTCACTTAACCACACATTCCTTATTGGACAGCTGCAGAAAATCCACTGCAAATCAACAGTTTGGTCAATACTTACTTGTTTATAAGTATCCATATTAGAGGCCAGTGATGGGGATGTGAATTAAGGTAAAACGCTGATTAATCTCAATAGATCCACTGAATTGGATTTTTCATTCATATTATTTTCAGTCTGTCTGTGAAATGAGATGCTGTTTTTTTTTTTTTTTTTAATCAGTAAGAATGCCTAATTTTGGTATTTTAATTTATATTTATGTTTTCTTTCAAAGTACCATATATTGTGTATTTTAGCTTTCAATGATTTAAAGACATGGAGTCTAATAAATCTCTCAGGTGAAATATAACAGTATTCAATTTCTTTTCTGGTATGACAGATTTTAAGAGGTTTCGGTCATAATCGCTCAAAAAATTCTAATCAATTTCCTTTAAATTGTCATTTACAAGAAGGAGAGAAAGCTCCAGGGGTGTGATGGGAAGTGTGAGGGCCAAGAGCTAATCAAAGGCTGACCTTCACAGCTCCCATCTCCCTCTAGAGCTGATGACGTGGACAGATACCATTGATTGACAACTCCCATCCGCATGTGTCTGACATCTCCAATAAGACGGCATAACCCTGTGTGTGTGTATTTAAGTGTGATCAAGTCCCAGAAAGGCTGCAGCATCCTGCTATCAAGTCCATGTGTTAATAATTAAAGCACTTTGTCTAGAAATCAACGTCGGGAAAGTGCTCTGTTTTGTCTCCAAAAGTAAAAGCAAGCCAAATGGGTGCCCCCCCGCCTCCAATTTCCTTTTGACCTATATATTTCAGGAGGTATCACGGCAAACAGTCTCCACTAGAGAGAAAAAACACGAATGCCAACATCAAATATTCATCCGTCTTTGTCCTCCAGCTGGTGAGAGCTTTTCATTTTGGGTGTATATAAGAAAGAGTGAAGTGAGAAAGGGGTACAAGACGTGGGGCTCACTAAAAGTCATTTGTCTCCCCATCACAGTCCCTCTGAGGCTGCACTTTAAGGCCAGTGAGCACAACAGAAAGACCTTAGGACATTGGTGTCTCCAATATGGACACTATTTATAGCCTCGAGAAAAGCTCTCTGTGCCCTATCACTCGAGCTGCAAAGCAAACCTGAACATTTTCTCCCCCTCTCAGATTATACAGCAAAGCACACGCACAGACATTACTTATGTAAGGCACATTACTCGCACCTTTTAACAGAACATACAGCTCGTGATACTCTGAGGATGGTGGGGGGTGGGACTGTAATACAGACCAAGGTGGTGAAAATGAGACTGGCTTTGAAATGCAAATTTGCTCATTGTGTTTTGGCTCAGAGCAGAAAATCCACAGTCACAGTGTTTCATGCAAAACACATGATCCCGGCTCACAAAGACAATCCAAAATGTTTTTATTGAAATGAGAAGTGGCTGTTTGTAAGTCGCTGGAGACACTGGGACTATCAAATGGCAAAATGTTAGAAAACTAAAAAAAGACATCAATCCAGTTTCAATCATTATCATGTTATAAGGATGATTGCAAAGTAGAGTTAGGGTAATAAACATGCCAAACTCTAAATATGCAAAACAATCACACAGACATAAGAAACGGCACTTCATGTGAGCCAAGGGCCCTCTACTGGCAGTACAACATACAAACCAGTAAAGGACACTATGAAAGAAAATGTAAACAAAATATTTAAAGTCAAACAGAGTGATGATTGCATTTCTGCAGCAATAAAAGTGTTGTTATAGATTGTTTGTGAGATAAATGCACAGTGAAACATCGACTAGCTCTGAACAACACAGCAGCCCTGACAAAAGGCACAAAATGATCCGTCTTTGGGCTTTGGCTTTTCAACATTCAGTGAAAGGCAACACTGTCTGTATATGTTGAATAGTGATTGATAATTTTGATAGTTTCAAGAGCAAAACAGAGTTTTGTGAAGCTGATATAAAGAATATATTAAGCTAATTTGCATAGACTTTCAAGCAGAAGTGAAACTCGGGTTAGTTAGCACAGACACTTCAAAGATGGAGGAGGCGCCCTTAGCAGTCATCTTTATTTTTTACATTCAAAAATAACCTATTTAATGATTTAATTGAGACCAGATAAACAAGCATAAAATGATCACATCTATTCTGTATGAGATCCTGTCATATTGAGATTGCTTAAACTTGCTTATCAGTCTCACATAGCTTTGTATTTTTTTACATAGTTGAAATGTTTGGCAGTGAGGTAAACTTTGCCACAATAACACTGAAATAGCATATTTATAAAGTACTGTGTGAAATGATTCCTTGTATACGTACTTTATAGCCGAATGAGTCAGTCTCCTTGTTCTGCATCTGTAGTTTTTCTTATTTTGTGAAACCCCGTTCATCCAAATTAGGTTTTCTTTACTGACAATTACAAACTGAATCAGACTTTAAGTTTAGCAGTTTGTTAGATTCTCTATAACAGAGCTACCACAGTAATATAGTTTTGTTTTTGGTTTTTTTTTTATTAAGTAATACATTTTCAGGCACCTACTTTTGCTTTTTGTTCCTCCACCTCTAATCCAATAATGATAAAGCTTTCTACTGTGTCTTTAAAAATCTTCATATTAATATATATACTTACTATTTGGCAATCATACAGTAGCAAAAAAAAAATCTATCATGTCACCGAAAAGAATACAAAACTTACATTGATTTATTGTTGTTATAAGAAAACATTAACTGCATGCATCAGGTCCTATAACATTGTTTCAGTGTGGACATATATACTGCCCTTAGGAGAGGTTATCTTCTTTTCTTTTCTTTTTAGTCGCTACCCCCGCACAGCTTCAACAGCAGCTTCTCGTAATCCCCAGAGGTGTCACCCTGAAAGACACATAAAGAGGTATCACATAAAGTTGGGGAACAAAAAGTCAATGACTATAATCATGTCACAATAACGCGACTGGCTGGACTTACTGAGATGTGAGTGTACAGGGATTTTCCGTAGGCCTTCAAATACTCCTGTCTAATGTCCAACATATCAACCTCAGAGCGGGTCACCATGATGCGGATCAGGGTTCTGTCCTTGGTCCCTGCGCCCTGGGAATACATCACAACATGACACTTCATTGACTGCTGCAGTGAAATCTTCTCCTCTGTCCCTCCACAATCATCAGAGCAGGAAACAATTGGTTTTTGTGATTTTGTGACAGGAAGAGAAAAAATGTGATGATGAATTACAGGTGTACCTGCATGGCCTTGTGGAGCCTCTCTGCAAAGTAGGCAGGGGTGTTCTTGATGCATTTCACTAGAAAATAGGAGCAGATGTTGATGTTAGTCACTGCAAACAAAGGAACGAGTCTTGTGAGAATATGCCAGATCAGACTGATGCTCTAACTGAGACAAGACAGAGAGACTGCGTGAAAAAGCTCAATGCTTGAGGCGGACAGCATTAGACACTAATGTATGGTCAAACTGAATGCACCCCAATAATAACTGCATTGCAGAAACAGAGGAAACTGCTTTTTATTTAATTTTTTTAACATTACCCCTTCTGCCAAAGAGGTTACGTTCCCCCGCCCCATCTTTTGGTTCATTAGTTTTTTAAATAGCAACATGATTACAAAAATGGAAATTTCATCCATTTTCAATTAGTGCAAAACAATTTTGTACAACTAAGTACAAATATCTATCAAATCTACACTGCATTTAGGGTATAACACACTTGGATGAACCCTAAATTTATTTTTTATTTAGGTTTCCTGCAAAGGGTTCCAAAATTCTTGTAGGTGTTGTCTCTTTGTTAACTTTGAGTCTGACTCAGTTCAGTCCACGAAACCTCAACATGAGCGTCTATTAATATGTGGTAGTTTTCAAAACATTTTTCTATTTTAAAACTGATATATTCAGAGGATTGTGCAACTTTTAGTTTTCCAATCCATCATTTTGCTTTTGATCGATCGTCAAGTTTTTAAAAAGGTATTTAGGTCAAACAGCAGCCTGTCTGCATCAGAAAGATATTTTTAGTCCTTCCAGGAAAAGCATGGCAACACAAACAGCTTGATGAATGACTTCAATATATACTTAAGGCTTCAACATGTTTTTGGAAAACCACTTCAGTTTGATTGAGGTTTGGAAAAAAAGAACATACCCACAGCCACCATGCCATCCTCCACATTGCCAGACATTTCCCTGCAGATACTCTTCTCAATGTCTCTCCCACACATCTGCTGGTACTCCTGGAAGACTAATAAAGACAAGAATCATATGCAAGATAGTTTTAATCATAATATTTGAAAACATGTACAAACATATGTGCCAAAAGGTCGACATGTGCAGCTCTGACAGTGGAGAAGTTTTATTTGGAACACTGAGAGAGGAAGAAAAGAAGAAAAAAAAAATGTGTTGAAACCACACACCTGCTCGAAGGTGAGGCTTACTGCGAGCACACAGGATGGCATTAAACTGAGACTCATCAGTTCCCACTTTATTTTCTCCAGCAGCATACAGTTTCTGTTTCACAAACACACACACACACACATTAAAAAAAGAACATGATCAGGCTTGTTAATTACCTGCCAAGAATGTTACTACTGTGAACCAGCTTTAAACCAGTACCTGAGCATCCTGTTTGGCCAGAGAGATGTCAACAGTCTCCCTTTCATCACGATTGCCCTAGATCGAAAAAGATACGACGTGTTCACTAAACACACATTAGGTGGGCGGAGTGTACTGCCATGAAAGTTGGCACGAGCTAAAATCTGTTTCGCGAGCACTCATTATGAATCACGTCTACAACATGCAGCAGCTACCTGAGAGAGAGAGACCAGGAGTCTGCGGAAGTGACCGGAGGTGTCGCTGCTGATGGCGTCCTCCAGGCTCTTCCCATACTCTGTAAGGAAGGTGTGGCTTTTTTTAGGTAAATACACTCATTTGCATAACATTTGAATCTTGTTTAGACACCACTTTTCACAATCTATTATAAAGTTCAAATTAAAGGCTTTGAGACTCTGCCTGAAATAAAACATTGTGACATGATTTAAGCCGCTATCGCTTTCACACCGATTTACAGGTTTTTAAATACTAACAACTGGACAATAAATATGTTTTTTCTGTTTTCAATAGCTGTAAAATTCTGTTTCCATTGGTAATGTTTGTGATGTAATGCAATGTCCTATAGATTTTTATTATGATCAGAAGGGAAGTGCACAAAATTTGGTTTTTATGACTAAACTATGATGACTATATGATGAAACTATATCATGACAAGAATATGTAAAAATCCATTTATATGGTAAAACTATCATATGATCAAAATCATTTTTATTCTTTCTCAGATGTAATCAATGTATTTATTAATGATGTTATAAATGTTTAAAGGATTTCGTAATATATAATGTAGGCTAGGCAAACCTGTAGCAACAAACTGACTGTGAGCTCTAAACAGATTAGGAGCTCTAAGATCCCTTTTTTACATTCAAACATTATTCTCTCACACTGTGGAGAGCAGATGGTTACAGAGCTCAGTTTTTTTGTTTTTTTTTTTACAAAAATCTGAATCAAAAGGATAAATGTCAATATCAGAACTCACCAGCCTTGTAGACTGTGGTGATCTCACGAATCTGTGCGTTGGAGCGCGATGAAAGAATCTCAATCAGGCAAGCTTCATCAGTTCCTGCACCCTGAAATCATATCAAAAAGGCTTGGTAAGACATTCAAAGAAGCACCTAATTCACAAAGTAAAAACGGTCATGAGCCATTATGGGGCATTCACTTGCACTTGCAGATTTTTTTGCGCTTATTTTCCTATTACACGATTATACAACAAAACCACAATTGAAGCATCTGCTGAGACAATAACCAAAGCTTCCAACCTTTATAGCCTCTCTGAGTTCAAATGCGTCATAGTGCGCAGGGCTCATCAGCATGGCAAGAACCAGTCTCTCAAAGTTTCCAGTGAGCTCAGACTTCAGATCATGGATTAAATCCTAAAAGGGGAAAATTAGAGCAAAGTCACATGGGGGCCAGAAAAGCAATTTCAACTGTAAAATTCAAACAACACAAAAAAAGGTAACACTAAATAAATATTAGAAAAAATACCTTTCCATAAGTGGTTTTGTAGGCAGCCACCATTGGAACCCTCTGCTTGTTGGAACGATTTCCCAGAAGTTCAATAATGGCTTTTTCATCAGTGCCTATTCAAGAAGTTTTTTTCAAAGAATTAATTTAGTGTAAATAGGAAGTAAAAAAACAGGCCAGTAAATTGCTTATTAAGTTTGAATGATTTCATATTTTGTGGTTTTAGCATACACAAACAGCATTTACTTACCAAAACCTTTCATAGCCTTTCGAAGAACTTCAACATCCCTTAGTGGATCAGCCCCTGGAAAGTCTTTAATCGAGCCCCTGAACCCTTTCTTTAAATTAAAAAAAACATAATAAATAAAAACATTAGAAGATAAAATACCATGGAGGTGTTTTTAGCTGCATGTGCATTGGAACATAGTTTCAGAGAAGGACAAATGCATCTTACAGAAATGGCAGGCGCCTGAGGGTTGGAGGGAACTCCACCTCCATATCCAGGCATTGATGGGTTAGTTGCAGGGGCACCAGGGTAATTTGGCATAGGTTGGCCTGGGGCAGGGCCCCCTGGGTATCCCTGCTGAGCTCCTCCTGGCTGCAAACAGAGGACAGCTGTAAGTGCTAAGTCCATGGTGACAAACTTCATATAGAGCAAATGAGGGTCAAGTGGGGCTGGTGAAGATAAGGTGATTTAAGCAAACAAGAGATTTAGCTTAAGTCAGTCCATATGTTATTAGTGATGTGGTACTGCAGACGTAAAGAATGAGATAAAAACTTATGTACCGCGCCATAACCGCCTGGTGCTGCACCCCAGCCTCCACCTGCAAAGAAAATATTGAAGTAACACTCAAAATGCAATTCATTTCACAAACAAGTCCTCACAGCTCCATTAAAATCTTGTGATCTCACCTGCTGGAGGCATGGAGGGATAACCTCCTGCTCCAGGTTGCTGTGGGTATCCTCCTGCCTGAGGAGGGAAGCCTCCAGCTGGAGCAGGGTAACCACCTGCCTGGGGAGGGTAGCCCCCTGCTGCTGGAGGGTAACCGCCTGCTGCGGGAGGGAACCCACCAGCTTGGGGTGGGTATCCGCCTGCCTGTGGGGGGTAACCTCCTGCTGCCGGAGGGTAGCCGCCTGCTGCAGGTGGGTAGCCGCCTGCTGCAGGGGGGTAGCCGCCTGCCTGGGGTGGATATGCTCCTGGTTGAGGTGGGTAGCCCCCTGCCTGTGGTGGGTATCCACCAGATGGAGGGTATCCAGGGTAGCTCATCTTAAGAACCTGGAGGTGACATGAAGTTATGGCTTGTTACTAAGATGTACATTTCAGAGTCATCTTACAGCTTCTTTCACTCACAGGACCTTTAGTGGAACTTTTTGAGGAATTGGGGAACTTTAATTTCTGTTTTTAATGTTTAAAACAACTAATAAACACTGAACCGGAGGCTATCCAATATCAGCAAAAACACAACTATTTAAAAACACAACTATTATCTATTACTAGTATTGAATTTTCAAACAGTGTTCTAAATATAACACAAACTGATACCCAACCCTTTACCCAGCACCCATCACCCTGTGTCCCGCACACCTCACCCATCACCCTGCACCCATCTGGTGTCGTCCTCTTACATTTTTTTTTGCATGAAGCAAACACAACAACAAAAAAACCCTTTCAATTTTTTTATGACATCTGATTCACAGATGATATGAAACTGCTCGACCACATTATTAACCACGTTTTTTTTTTTTTTTTTTTTTTTTTTTTAAAGTTAGCTTAAGTTTTCCTTCCCCTTTCTTAGAAACACCCTAATATTTTCATTTGCACATTAGACCTGTTGAAATCCACGTTTCCTAAGATCACTTTGATGGAATTCAGGTCTGCCTGTAGTAATGAGTGGTAATCTAGCAGCCTGTAAATTCACTTTGTTTACATGCACACAATAAACCAGGCACTAGGAGAAATCAGTATTTAAGTTTGTGACATCTCAGTGAGACCTGCAGGTCGTGCAGGACAGGATCTTGTAACGCTCACGGTTTTTCCCCTCACAGTGAAAAGTCGTCCACTGATCTACAACAATATCACACATTATTTATGATTATTTACAGCCAATCAATGACAATTCAGCTATATAAACCTGATTTATTTGGAGCAAATGAGTTTAGTTTAAGTAAGAGTTAAGACTAAATTATTCTCAATTCAAAGATGCATCTGTGGGTTATTTAAGCAGAGTTAAACACTGTGTCAAAGGTGACTTCTGGAAGGGCGTCTCATTGTTGACACTTCCTTGCTGCTTTCCACTTTTCACCCTCGGACCAGTGGTGAGGCTGTTACGTGTTATCGGAAAATACCAGAATTATCACCACACCACACATTTACGACCCCAAGATGCGATGAATATGAGTGAAAATGCCCAGGACTGTCGATATCTGACACGGGCATCATTGCAGAAAATTAATAACATATAATAGTTTCGCATTTCTGTAAGTTGCAGCTGCTATATTTAACAAATGGAGCGACTTTAATAGGCTTTTTAATAATGTCTGTCACAAGTGTCTCGACTTCCAAGGCGAACCACTAAAGAAAAGCTGGCTATTTTAATCATATTTTTTTTCATATTATTACACGTAATGACACAGTAAAAGCGCTTTGTCCACATTTACACATCCTGCTTTGACTTTTACGATCTGACAGGAATGCAATCTGACCGAGAGCATCTCAGGCCTGCGATGTCTCCACTGGCCAACTAGCATTAAAGCTAAGATTGCACTACTCTTATAGTAATATATCCACAATAACAAGGCGCGTATAAAGCCCATACACCGTCAAGCCTGATGTGTGGCCTAGCTCCAACATTTTTTATTTATTTTTTTAATAATGTCCAAGAGCTTGTACCGACCCTGTCGTCCGTTAATGTTACATAATACTCTCGGGCGAAGTTACGGGTTAGCATTTAGCATCCGGTCTAAAAACAACACCGGGAGAGAGGAAAACATGTCAGATAGATGAAGTCAAAAGTACAAGTGTCAGCAGAAGTGTTTGACATGAAGTAAGTCTTGTGTTTGTTGCTGCTGAGACACCGTTAAACACCTCTGCAGCCGCTGTGTGTGTTTAATTGGGCGAGGCTAATTTCCCCCATTTTTCATTGAAGTACTTTGATTAACACAAATGCAACGCAGTGCGGGACTAATATTTCACACGTGTTTACAGTTCAAAACAGAGTAGATATTTCATTTTTAAAAAAAAAACTGAACAGCAACTTACTTAACGGGCGAGGAGACGGATCCAGGAAGAGACGGGCAGAGAGAGTAGCCAAGAGGTGGGTGGGCCCTCGGCATTGTTTCCGCCCTGCGCTAATAACCTTTGCTCGGTTACTTAATGTCCACAGTCACAGTGTGTGTCTCTCTTCCTTCCCCCACAGGGGACACTGACAAGCGTGTCCATATGTCATCAACTGTGTTTACATGGTGGTGCAACCAGCAACAATGTAAAAGTACAACAAGTGAGGTAAAAGTACAGATGTTAAATTAACTTTAAGTAAAAGTAAGAGTAAGAGTAAGAGTAAACTTCTTATTTTTCACATCAATGAATTACTATAATTTTTTCTAAATGGATTTAAGGACCTTTTAACTCTTGTTTCTGAGAATTAACTCTTTGAAACCGCCTGCACTTATGTGCTTGCTTTTAGAACCACAATGTTATATAAAGCCTGCAGAAACGCCTATAAGAGCAAATAAAATGGACAAATAAAGAGGACAGCAGATGTTGCAGATGCAGTGTTTATTAACAATCATTAAAACTGTAACCAAATGAACCTGCACCGTCCAACTAACTCTCTATCATTTAGCTAGGTTGGGAACTGGAACCCCCTCAAAGACCAATGTTGTCCCCAGACCACTGGTTGAGAACCACTGCTTTACAAAAAACTACATCTCTGCTTTCAATAACTCAATGTTGATGTCACTTGACTTTTCAGGAACGACATGTACCAGTACAATATAGGAGCACAACAAACTGTCTCCCCATGTCTGTCTTGTCTGTCTCCGTGCCTGTCTCCCAATGTCCGTCTCCCCATGTCTGTCTTGTCTTGTCTCTTGTCTCTATTATCCGCTTTTACGTAGATCCCAATGGAGAGCGTGCACTGTGATAGGTTTCATTCTTTGACAAACACAGCTTGTGTCCAATAGTATTTTAGAATTAAAAAAAAAGAAAAAAAAAAGAGCAGACATGAAAGTAACGAGTACTTTTCAGCCTTCCTAGAAATTTACTCGAGTAAAAGTAAAAATATTTGTCTTGGAAATGTATTCAAGTAAGAGTAATAAGTACCAAAGAAATCTAATACTCAAGTAAAGTACAAATCCTCTGGATATGTACTTAAGTACAGTACTCAAGTAAATTTACTCTGTTACTGTCCACCACTGCCAACATGTACATAGCAGCCTGTTTTATTGTTGTATTTGTTTTGTTTTTGGTTTTTTTTGGGATAGTTTTCCCTTTTTGGGCCTGAAGCTGTTACTTCAGTGAAACCATCTGAGAAGTTTAGTTGAAATCTCTCTGCAAACAGCTCACAGACATCCCAGCCAACGTTGAGAAAACGTTCCTGAATAACCTTGGGGGAACATTCCCTGAGGCGTTGGGGAAGGTTCAGGATACTATATGGCTACTTTATAAGTAATATAAAATATGTCTTCATGTGATGGTTCCCACACCAAATATCTAGTCATACATCATTCATCAAGGTATCCTCAATTCATCTTGTCCATCTCCTGCTGGTTGCCTGATGTTGGCCTTCTCTGAGTCACTGATGTGCTGTTGTTCTTGAAAACACTGTTGCTTTTGCTGAATGATAATTTAACTAAACTAATGTAGTGAGGCGATAAGTCTAACCTAATGCTTTGTTTTCCAGTTGGCAAAAAGAATCATACAAGACTTTATTAAGATATTTCTGGAACCACGCTCTGAATTCACTGTTTTGTTGTTTGTGCCAAACTGTTGCTGACACACTGTGTTGTCATGTGGATTTTTCTGTAAGGTGTGACACGTAAAAGGCACACATTATAGAGGGTCTGACAGTCATGAGGATGTAACATGTCAACAATTGAATAAAAAAAAAATGTATTACTTGTACAGTGTAAAATTCAAGATTTCTGTTCTATTCCAAAGTCCACTATTTAATAACATAATAACGTTTAGTTTAATGTTTAATCTAAAGAAGGGAACTTCTCCCCTCACCTCTCCACAAACTGTATCTACATTCTTTCCTTAAAAAAAAAACTAAACTAGCAATATACATTCATAGTTGTAACAACAGACTTATAACAACCACAAAAGACTGAACTGCAACATAACATGCAACATGGTTCTTTTTTCAAGAATCAACAACAACAAGTACAACAAATATAAAGCAGCCTCCTGAGTTCTAATAGGGAATTAAAACGTTTTTTGGTAAATATTTAAACAATTGAGTGATATCTTAAAACAAAATAACTAATTCTTGTCTGTTTAGAAACTGACAAAAGGTTCCTTGTGGTGTCTACATTTTCATCCCATTTATCAAGAACTCAAAAATGTTTTGTGAGAGAGAGGAATATTTATCTTGTTCTAAACTGTTTTTCAGAACCTGCAATGATATTAATCCCGAGTGGCACAAAAGCGAGACATGAGAAGGTGCAGAGCAAGAAGAGGAGGACCATGGTCAAAGAGAAGACAACATCAGTGAACCTGCACATTTACACTCAAGACTTCAGGTGGGACTTTCTTTGATCACACACACACACACACACACACACACACACACACACACTCACTCACTCACTCAATATTGTATGCACTGCTATTTTAAATTAAAAACGGTCATGTTTTTATTTCAGTAAATATTTAAAAATTAACTGCATAATGAATGGCGTCCCTTTTCATTAATTTGTTTATTATTATTATTATTATTATTATTCTTAGTAGTAGTAGTAGTAGTAATAGGACCAGTAGTAGTACAAGTAATTGTATCATAGTAATATTCTTTAATTATTATTAAACACAAAATACATACTGTACATTGAAATACAGTCACAGTCACAATACTGTAAATATACAGTAATTTACTGACAAAATGGTGAACAGTATTGTGTTGTAAATTTACAAGAATACAGTAAAAAACTGCACATGTATTTCTAGTAATAAACTATGATTATAATGAAGTAGCACAAAGTGGAAATGCTAAAGTAAAACTACCTCAAAATTCTACTGAAGTACAGTACTGAAGTAAAGGTACTTATTTAGGCTACTTTCAGAATGGAACACATCCTGACGGGTGGGAATGTTGCTGTCAGATACCATTCCCCCTGAGTTTAATAGGACGGGAAGATCACAAATACTGCTGACTTGCTTACCTATAACAGGTAAGTCCTGTAAATGTCAGCCTGATATTGCCTAAAGTCCCCATCATTACAGGGGGGAACACGTCCTGACAGCTAGGAAAGTTGCTCTTACAAGGTAACTCCTGTAAATTTCAGCTTGATATTCCCCAGTGTTGCACCCCAGGAAATCAATTCAGGAAATCCTTTGTTCCCACTGCCATCAGACTATTTAACAGCTCAGACAAAGGCAGTGGATAATTGCACAGACTCAGTCTTAACTAAATACATGAATAGGCTTCTGGACAACTGTGAATTTCCCTATAGGGATAAATAAAGTATTATTTGTGAAAATGTATTCTGTTTCATGTCTTTATATACATTAAGTCATGGGGATGTAACTACAATTTTAACATGTCAACAATTGAATACATTTTTTTAAAAATTACTTGTACAGTGTAAAATTCAAGATTTCTGTTCTATTCCAAAGTCCACTATTTTTTTTATTGTTGACCCTTGAACCTACTACTGAGTCTACAGCTACAGTCATCACCAGGCCCCAGTTCAAATGTGTTACCATGATCCTACAATCCGAGGATTACTGCATCAGTGAAATACTACACTCAGTATCAACATGAACCACTAGATGGCAGCACTTTACCTGTGGACAAATTGTATAATGTGGGCCAAATGTAATCTGGGCCTTGTAGTCAAATCAGTTTACCTGACTGTCAGTGAAGGCATCCATCATAACAACTGGGTGGTTTCTTTCCAGTCTGTGCACCATAAAACTTTGATTTTATTGTATTGCTGCGTTTAGTTTAATGTTTAATCTAAAGAGGGGAACTTCTCCCCTCACCTCTCCACAAACTGTATCTACATTATTTCCTTAAAAAACAAAACAAAACTAGCAATATACATTCATAGTTGTAACAACAGACTTATAACAACCACAAAAGACTGAACTGCAACATAACATGCAACATGGTTCTTTTTTCAAGAATCAACAACAACAAGGACAACAAATATAATAGGGAATTAAAACAATTAAGTGATATCTTAAAACAAAATAACTAATTCAAATATGAGCCTAAATCATATGATATGATAATTTAATAACGGGCCAATAGATAATTTTCACTTTTTTCTCCTCCATTGCAACCCCTGTAGTTTTAGTTGACAATGTTCAACAGCCAGGGTCCCCCTGAGACGCAGCCTACGGGCCACATTAAGTAGTTCAACATGTGAGGGAAAAGGTGAGCAGAGAGATGCAAGCTCATGTTGGACCTCCTCCTCTTCGCTGTGACGCAAGCCTGAGTCCTGGCCGCGGCGCCGCTTCCAGCCCCGGACTGCCATTCAGGCGTTTGCGCTTCGTGCTTCCCCTGCACCCCCGCTCCGAGACTGCTGTCCCGTTACTGGGGTTCCTCCAGGGGGTTCCTCCTTAGAAGACAGGGATCACACCCATCCAAGACGGAACAGGGGGATGACTGAGAGAAGTTGGTTGATCCAGAAAATCCGGCGCCGTCCTCCACCAACAATATGATGTCCGCTATAGAGGCTGGTGCCCCTGTGTACCAACCTGCGCAGCTGCTCAACTGGGTCTATATGTCTCTGCAAGACACCCAGAGCAGCGCTTTTGATGCGTTCAAAGCCGAGTCGGACACTTCTTTTCAAGACATGAACAACTCCAAGCGCAGCGCAGCTGATCTGAGCTCCAACTATCTCAACAACTTCTTCCATCTGAGGAGTGAGGTAGAATTTATGTGATGTTACCCTGTCCTTTAGTAAAGACAAACACTTTGTGTGGAAGCGTACAACATTCCTGCTTTGTTGAAACTTGCATTGATTTCTCTCTCTTTTTTTGCTGCATATCAAAAATCTCTCTCCTTGGGTGTCCATGAATATCAGACCCACACTCCAGGTTATTTTTGTAGCTCATACAGTAAACCTCACCTGCATGCCTTCATTGGGTCGCACTGTGGTGAGTGGGTAGATTATGAATATGTGTTTTGTGCCCTGGTATAGTGCCTGAGTGTGTTCAGACTGTTCTGGTGTCAGTGAGCAGCTGGTGGAGGAATGGCAGGTTGAGAAAGACCTCTCACAGGGTTTTAAAAATGTGAGGGTTCACCCTGGCTGGCCTCTGCTTGGTAGGAGATATATGAAGCCTTCACTCAGTGGGGCTTGGTGTTGCTTAATTTAATACTGACCTGTTCAAGAAAAGTAGGACAATGGAAATAGAGCATTAAAAGGCTGTTTTTGTTTAGATAATGGCACCGAAATTCTCCAGAATAACTTAGAAAAACACTTTTTCACTTTAAAAACTTTCAACAATTCAAATAATATATTGTGACCGCACATATGCCACAGATATGCAGTGGTTTGATGTCTCATTCAGAACATTAACCACTGCAATGTACAAGTGCATCCGATCACAATTCAGTTTCTGTGATGCCTCCAGAGTAAACAGCCAGTGTCTGCAGGCTGTTCTTCATGTTTGCCCCGCGGTGCCATAGCACCCATCTCCTCCAGAGACACAATGATGCTGATTGTGTTGTGCCAATAGGGCCAGTTGTGAGAATGCATGACAAAGGCATTTTGTTCTGATGAGGAAATGGACACTATTGGTGCACAGAGTAAATGCAGTTAAGGCAGCACATCTGCAGAAATGAAATAATGTCGGCCACTGTCAGCGAGAGAAACAGGGTGATGGACTGACCTGCCGGCTGAAATGCTCTTTCATCCTGTAGTCACAACAATGTTCTTCTGTGTCTTTCTGAAATGAGAGATGCTTTTGTGTAGTGCCAAAGAGATGAGCCAATTCATTGATAAATAGATCAATGGGAAATTAATCCACAATTCCGATCATCTTTGACATCATTTATCAAAGAAAAACACCATGTTTGCTACTTCCATGTCAGGATATGCTGCTTCATATCATTGTAAAATAAATTATCTCTGGGTTTTAGACTTTTGGTTGAACAAAACAATCCATTTGTGGACATCACTTTGGTCTTCAGGAGATGGTGATGGCCATGTTTCATTATTTTAGACTACTTTAACAATTTCAGGATTCATCAACAGCTCAATGGAAAAGAATGACTGAAAATAATTGTTGGCCACAGCCAGGCTTTAGCCTATTAAGGTATCTACTATATATTTTGAACTTTACATCCAGACGATTCCACTACCAGTGATTTATCCTCTTGGTCTATGTTTTTCTTTGACAGGCCTTGAACAACAATTTCTACAAAAGCTCCTCACCCTATGGGTCCCTGAACAACATCGTGGACGGCCTGAGCTCTTTGGCGGACCATTTCTCAGACCTCTCCTTGTCCCCTGAGACACGCAAACCCAGCAAAAGACCGCCACCCAACTACCTGTGCCACCTTTGCTTCAACAAAGGACACTACATCAAAGACTGCCCTCAGGTGAGACAGTCACAGACACTATACCTCAGTACAAATACATACCTCAGTACTCAAATACATGAGCATGTTTTTGAAGAACATAAGTGCTGTCTGAAAAAAAGAGAAATTCATAAAGTGAATACGGTGACATATTTGATCTGATTAGATCGAAATCTCAGATCAAATCCACATACTTCATTACAGTTGTACACATATATCCACTGCTTTTTAATTCAATGGCACTAAAACTGTAAATTCCAAGTTAGAATATTATGTTTGTATTCTCCTCTCAGCGTGAAATAGATTCCTCAGCACATATTTGAGTTAGATGTACCACTGCAGGTTGGTAATGAGCAGCAGATGCCAGATTGGATCTCGGAGCTGGCCTTAATGAAAGATGATAGGTTTCTCTGTGGAACTAGGCACGACCTCTACTCCAAACACGAAAGAAGTATTACCACTGCTTTATGTGCAGCTGCAGTTCCCCATTGATCATGTTCAGAGGGAAATGCCTGACATTTGTTAGGTGTAATGGAAATAATCAAATAACTAATGGACAGGGTGTGTCCAAGAAAGCAAAAAGTAAAAATTCAAATATGTCTTTTACTGGTCAATCCAGTAAAAATATACAAAGAAGCCTATAAAGTGTAATGACCTCCTTTTGTCGGGCAAACAGAGGACTGAGTGATTGCTGTTCTTCTACAAGTTCTAGTTTTTTGCCAATTTGTGTCAGAGGTTTTCATGAACATGTCAGAAAAGCCACTTTGTGCAAAGTTTGTAAGAGTGTTAAACACGAGGGGAACGTCTAAAACATAAGTAGCAGTTGGTGCGAGCTAATTGGCTACAAAATTATTGAATTTTTTTGGCTTGTGTTGAATTTCTGCTGAGCTGAGCTCAAAGCCGTAGTTAAACAATTTGAGAGATAAACTTAATTGCTTTCTTGGTGAAAGTTTGATTGGAAGATTGATCCTACTTCCTGTATGGTAAATCTGTAGCTGGAACCAGCAGCTGGTTAGCTTAAGTTAGCATAAAAACTGGAAACAGTGGGAAACAGCCAGTCTGATTTTTGTCGGTTTTACACTTTGACTGAACAAATGAGATATAACATGTCAATAGGGAAGCTGTTTAGAAGAGCTAGTAGGGAATTTTGTTATCTCTGGGTAAAGGCGGGCTACCTGTTTCAGCCTGTGTTCAGCTTTATGCTAAATTAAGATAACCAGCTGCTGGCTTTAGCTAGCCTATATTTTCACAGAGTGGTATCAATTTTCTCATCAAACTCACGACAAGAGAGCAAATAACTATGTTTCTCCAAGATATTTCTGCTCTGGAAGCTCATCACCTCCATCCAACATAGAGGAGATTGTTGCAGCTGAGCAGTGAACAGAAGTGGTGAAGCAATGTGAGGAATGCAGAGAAAATCATTTGCAGTGAGCTTATAGCTCTTCACTTTTTCACATCTGTGCACACCTGGCAATCACTGCAAGAGGCGGGTGTGACTGTCAGTTCATCAGCCTTGGAAATATACCCCCCAATCCAAACAAAAGAAACTTCCACCACTAAATGGACACTAATTCCTTTAGGGTGAGTCTCTTGGCCAGGGGGGAAACATCCTTGAAACACCAGTTTTTGCACAGCATGTTTCTTTCAAATGAAGACTAGAGAGGCATAAATCAAAGCAAAGCAAAATCACCTTTTAAAAAGCTGATCAGTTTGTTGTGGAGAAGCTGTATGGACAGGAATCAAAGAATGTCACGGTTCAGTAAGATGAGAGAAGAAGAAGCACACAGGAAGTGGGTGTGTGGGGCCTTTAACAGCCTCTCTCTGGGTGCAGTGGGGCCCATGTCAACTCCCAAAGTCTGCTTCTTTGATAAAGGAACTCATGGCACCTCAGTGGAAGCCTTAAGTGATGAAAAGTGATGAAAAGGGGAAACTGTCAGTCCATGCATTTGGGTTACGGTCCTGCTTAAAGGTATAAGATACACTATCCATGCTGTGCTCAGCATGTCACTGGTAAACATCCTGTTGACAGCATAGTGGAGAGTTGGGTTACTTGATCCACCGGGAGGTTAAGACGTCAAAGGATTACTTTGAGATATTTATGATTCTTCTTTGCAGCCACGCCCCTCAAAATGTTAAAAAATCTGGAAGCCATTTCAGCTGCCTGGCTCTCTGCTGCTCTCGCTTTGCTTTAGAAAGATGACGTCAGATTTTATCATGTGTTGCTAATATTTCAGACCCGAAGCAATGATTACGGAGCTGTCGTCATGACAAAAGGCCTCTTGAGCTGTAGCTGAGCTGAATGTTATGAATCTTCTGAAGCTGCAGCTAATGAACAAACTGCTTTTTGTTCTTGTTGGCTGGAATCTGAGGCATTTTTAGCTCTTGACATCTGAAATACACACTTTTGGTTATTCGTGTGTAACATTAGCGTGTTAAGATGAAAATACTCAGTCCTCTGTATTTTGATTTAAAAAAAATACTTATAATAGTAAAATTTTTTATAATAGTCTTGTTTAACACCTTTCATCCCTTTCACCCAGGGTCACCACGTTGTAATGACCCCCTGCCAATTAAGAAGCTGAACCCGGTTACTGTAAAGAGAATACACAAGTGACAGTGTGCTGACAGTAAATGGGTGTATGGTGGGAAGGGCCTGGGCTAAATAAGGAGAGCATTGTTTCTTCAGAGGGGCTGTGGAACCAGAGGTCAGGAAGTCAGGCGGTATTGTTCGCTCAGCTCTGCTTGGCTGCAGTCAACTGCGTCTCTCTCCGTCCGTCTGCCTGTACGTGTGAAGAAGCGGCTCTCGGACACTCATTTAAAGGGCCAGTGAGGAGCTGCCCAGAGATGTCTGTGGAAACACTGGCACAGGAAATGGGTGTATGTCTTTACAGTTACAGTTTAATCAGATTTGAATGGAGGGGGAAAAAAAAAATCCGCTTTGATAATTACTCTGTGGAACTTTTGATCGCTGCAAGGCTTTCTGGGGGAATTTCTTTATTTAGTCTTTAAAGCCTGAAACAGAGAAATTTCAGTCTTAAGTTGCTGAAGTTTAAACCAGCATTTCATCCCATGATTCAAGGTCCTCAAGTGTTAATTAATGAACTTTAAAGGCGCTGGTAGGCAGATTTTGTTACGTTAGGCCAGAGCCAGGCCAGCTGTTTTAAGTCTTTGTGCTAAGCTAAGCTAACCAGCTGCTGGCAGTAGCTTCATTTTTGCCTTACAAACATGAAAGTGATATTAATCTTCTCATTCTAATCTTGGCAAGAAAGTGATTAAGTGTGTTTAAACGTGGGGAGGGCTAATGGTTTAACAGGAGGGACTCAAACGCACCAGCGTGCACACACATGTGCGTGCGTTCCCAGACAGGTTACCAAAACAGAGAGCAGAGAAACAAAGATTACAACACACAGAAAGGGGGTGTGACTTCGCTCTGCATTCAGGATGCCATTATTCCACTATATCTTTAACATAAAATAACTCCACAGGATTAAGTGTAGATAACAATCTAACACTGAAGTATGTATTTCAAATCCAGAATAGATTAAATTCTTGTAGTTTTAGTTCTGTAAAGCAGTAGCTCAACATATTGGGGAAATACAACAACTTCATGTCTTCATGTCTGTTGTATTCTTTTAAGACAATGTGACCGTGTATGTATCACCGTTAAGAAAAATATATTACTGGGCAATTGACTGAATGAATAACATGCAAACAAAAATACTGTGTAGGTGTTAGCCAGGGTGGAACTGTTTCTTTGTCATGGCACATGATCAGCGCTGACTGAACTCTAACCAATTTTTTATACAATGCCAGTATCAGCCATGAGCAAACAGTGAAATTCTATTTTTCGATCAATGCCACAAAATATTACTCATTGAAGATTGCTTCTGATCAATGTTTTTACTGTTTGATCTCATAGTTTAGAGGATGTTTTGGGCTGATATCTCAGTTCAAATACTGATAACTGTATCAGTGTTGTTTTAGGACTAGACACTGTACTTCTATCCAGGTGGCGCAATATAGTTCACAGCCGAATGTGTAACTGGTGAATCTCATGCAGCACTGATTGGGGTTGCTTTGGTCCTTTTGTTTTCGCTGCTGATAAATGTCTTATCTGTCCTCGGTTTGCTGTCTGTTGCTTTTGGCTGCATCATGTGCCAGGGAGGACAAGCAAGATAGAGGAGACGGTGGAATGTGGGGTAGAAAGACTCCCTCTGATGAGCAGTGGCTGTCATCTGCTCAAAGCTAATGAACGTATAGGAAAAGAATTCTGCAGAGTTCAGTCTTTGTGTGGTGTTGTGGCTTGTTTTCGAGAGTTGATCAAAGATGATGTGAGAAGGTAAGGGGAACATGCTATGACTGTTTGCATGTCTATGCTTTTAAATATGGCTTCTATGGCTTTAACATTCTCATCTGAGTGGCCATTTACTGTCTGTTTTGGAGCTTTTTTTTATCATATTACATGGTCTTCTTCAGGAGTTTATCTATGTTTTGTGTTTACTGTGTCATTCCCTAATGCGGTTATTGGGTATGAAAGTTATTTTACTTTTTAATGAAATTAAATATCCATCTATATATTCAGGATTTTAACAACACCAAATTATGTGATTTTGGGGGCCTTTGCCATATTTTGTGATTATACAAAGTAGACTACATTTTGAGAGAATTATACTGGATTTTAGGATTTATGGGTGTGACAACAAATTCAACACAATATTTTATTAGCAAATTTTATATACAAAACAGTTATATAAAATCTTGGGTGTGATTTTCAGGGAGCTATACCAAATTCTGGAATATAGGCCATTGTACCAAATTTTGGATTTAAGGTTGTATCCTAGAAAGATGTTGATCTACCAGGCAGTTTATGTTAATCAAGTATTGCATCCTTAATGGATTCCTTTTCACCCTTACTGCTGCATTACTGGTTAAGGGTAGGGTTAAGGTTAGGTTCAGGTTAAGGTGAGGGGAAACAAACATTGACAAGGAAACAGACTTCACTCCCCTGGGAGTCTTCCCCTGAGTCTTCGAATCTAAAGCTAATCCTTCTGCCATTCTCCATCCATCCACCAGATGCCCTCAGTCTTCACTGGTCCCAGGCACCTGAGTCCCACACTCACCTGCTCATCTGTTCCTCATACCCCACTCACCACCTCCTGCCGTATTGTCTACATTGTTTGTTGTCTTTTAACGGTCTTGCCATCCTGCCAGTAACCTCTTCTCGTTTTTGTCCTATTTCCCCTTTGAGTCGCCTGTACCTGTGTTTCGACTGATTGCCTGCTTTATGAGCTACTTACCAGCTCTGCCATCTTGACTTTGTCGACTGATCTCTTGTAAGCTTTACCACTTTCACTTTTCATTTACAGTCACTTAACTGCACCTGCCTGTCCGAGCAGATGCATTTGGGTCCTTATTCTGTGCTTCATAACTGAACCGGGCGTGAAGGGTGTACAGGTAGATGGCACATTCATTAATAGATTCTGTGGATTGCTGTTATGGCTACTGTAAGTCAACGAGATAGATGTTTGACTGCCACTGCAAAATTTGACTGCAAAATAGTTGGTTCTTGTGTTTTCCTCATTACACCGGGACAGTATGATTAGATTATTCCAACAGTGCAAAAGTATAACTCCACCAATTACTGGACATGACAATGAGATTAAACGCAGCATTGGCTTGTTAGTGACCTCCTGGGAACCCCGAGAATCTCTTTGACAGAACGACCTGTCATGCCAAAGTTTACTCCCCACGCTGGAGTCAGAAGAAGATTTTCGCTTTCTTGAATCTCGCTCAGCTGTGTTTTGAAATGAAGTTGGGAGTTTTTTTCTGTTGCGTCTCTTGTTTGCCTGCCAGCCTGCCTGCCCCTGTCATTCACTCGTTGGGAAACATAAAGCCAGTTTACAGCTGTATATGTCATCAACTTGACCACAGCCAGGGCTGGAAGTCAGTCAGACTCAGTGTATTGGTGGCTAATACTCCTCTGAAAGCAGCACTGTGTGTGAAAAAGAGAAGCATAATGTCTGTGAATCTGTTGGTTTAATGGCTCTGCGTGCTCTCAACAATAGGCTTGATGGGAGACTGATGATCTAGACAGCCATGTAGTAAACTAGAAAACCAATCATCTGCTCTTTGGCTTCCAATTGTTTGTATCTAATCACATTTATTTCGGAGGGAGGGGATGTTAATCCATTCAGTATTTCAGATGAGCAAGCTTTGCAGAAAAGCTGTGTGGAAGTATTACAGCTTCATGCTGTTAAAGGACTCATTTGATATCTGGATGTTTCTATAAGTGGAGCGTTTGGAACTGATAAATTCTGGAAAAGAGGAAGCACCATTGTGTAAAAGAGGACATAAGTTTGCTTCCATTGGCCAGGGAGAGTCTCATATGTTGTTTCCTTGAATCATTGTGGTAAAGCTGGTGGTGAAGCTTCATGTGCATTTAACATTTACATTTATGGAATACCTAACTCAGCACATATGACACAGTGAGTGCAGCTGTCCAATAGCAAATCAATGGCATGTCAGAGTAGTTAAAGTCCCAGCCTCCTATACGGTCACTATGGCTGACCTGCCATTGTAATCAATAAAACAGTGTGTCTTTCTCAGTAATATTTCAGACACTGGCGCAGAAGTCAATAAGTCAAATATTTAAAAAGAGGAATTATTTATATGTATTAGCACCAAGGTGTCAGAGAAAGAAATGACAGGAATTTTATGAATATTTTCAATTACACTATTTACTTCATCAAAATTGCTAGATTTCCTGAATATGTTCAGTTATACTTGCTCTTTGCTTCATTACAAATGTGAACAGATTTGAGAAATGTACTAACGTATTCTAATTAATTTCTGCATTACATTTGAATTCTATCATCAGGACATTCATTTCAAACATAAAATAACAGTAATATCTGCCACATTACGACAAATACAGCCTTATTTTAGTCTTTTAATTTTTAAAGTATCCACACCATTGTCTTCTGTGTACACTTTTAAATTCAGCAGATTTTGAATAATATTTGGATGTAGGACAATAACTATTATTTTCCAGGGTGACATCCTCATATGGTTTACTTCAAAACCAAAAGATATTCATTTGACAATGATATAAAACAGACAAACGTCGTAAACTCTAACATTTGAGTAGGTGGAAGCAACAAATGTTTGGCATGTTTGCATGATACTACTGTCACCAGTTAAACTAATCATTTCACCTCTCTTTGGCTGCAGTAATAATAGTCTTCCATAAATAAATCTAGCTATTTCGATACTCTCTTTTTAAGGACAATGGAAAGTCACCCTTTTGTTGTTTTAAGCGCTGCTGGAGATAATTGATTTCACGAGATAATGAAACATATCTCTTAAGTTGATGCAGGAGGCTTTCAAAACTTTGGAGACCCATTGCAGCGGATTTGAGTCCAGGCATTAATGTGTTGTTTTGTTTTGGTAACAGCTGGGCTTCTCCCTGATGCTGTGGGGGTCTGATACAAATTAAACCCAGCGAGAGAGAGAGAGAGAGCGTGGTGGGTTTGTTAGTGTGGAGTAATTGACCACATGGTATCCAATAGGCTTAGTGTTGCTGTGTTCTCCAGGATGAATGTCTCATGGGGGTATGGAAGTGGGGGAGAGAGTGAATGAAGGAGACGGGGGCGTAGGGGTGGGGGGGGATTTGGAGTAGTCCATTGTTTATCCTGATGGATTCCAGATGATGGCAGAAGGAGGCAGCCAACCTCCTGGGCCTCTCTCACCAGGCTACAAGGATCTGGGCCAAGCTTATCTGCTGCAGCCTTAAAATCTGGCTTTACATTGCCCAATGCACTCTGGGGCTAATTTAAGTTACACAATTTAAATGATAGCCTTTGGCTGGGGTGTGTTGTAATTCACATAATATATGAATAAAAACTATTTATCTTAAAAAAAAAAACATTTCTCACACATGGCTTCAGGCTGCAGATCTTTGATCAAAGATAATGAATCTGTCTTGGGAGAAAATGGGATGTTTGCCTCAATTTGAATGTTTTACTGTGTGGTAAAGAAAATGGAGCCAAAAATGGAAATGTCAAAATACAACCTTTGACCGAGTCCAAAACATCATGCCTTCATGTTTTAGCCCTGCTATTGGCATGGCTCTAGGTATGGAATGGTTTGTCTGTCAGTTGGTTCACCACTTAGATCCAGATTGAAATATCTCAATAATTACTGTATGTATTGATGTGAAAATTTAGGAGGGACATCCATGGTCCTGGGAGGATGCATTCTAATAAATACTAATTACTTTTAATGATACGATGAGGTTCAAATTTGGTGCATCAAGTGAGATGTCTGGACAACTATTGCATAGATTGAAATTAAAAAATCAAATCAGATATTCATGTACCCTTCACAATGATTTGTAATAGCTGTGGTAACTTTTAATAGAGCACCATCATCAGGTCAAAAATTTTATTTTGTCCAATACTGTGACCAAATATCTACAAAAGTCCTCTCTTCCCCATCAGGCTGAGCTGTTCTATGGGCTAAGTGCGTATTAGTTTAGTGTTTAGTTTAGCATGCTGGCGCTCTAAACTAAGATAGTGAACATGGCAAACTTTATACCTGCCACACATCAGCATATTAGCATTATCTCCATGAGCATGTCATCATTGTTGTAAAAATCATAAAAGTGGTGTTTATCCGTTAAGATAATCGTGTTGGACAAAATGTGTTAATATCATAAACTTTTGTTCGTCACACAGCATAGTCGTAGGCTTGTTGTCAAGGGAACCAGGGTGATGCCAGGTTTGCCAACAAAAATACGTCATCCCTGCAGCACTCTATTATTGTAGAGCTAATATTGTTTATTAGCTTTTCAGTGGAAAAATGTCATAATGATACAATCATATATATGTATATACTGTATGTATAGTGGAATACATTCATTGTGTTGATCATCATTTTGATTGCTTTACATGTCATTTTGCATACATTTTATGTATATCAGAAAAATATTAATAATATTGTGATATTGATCTCGGCCATACTGCCCATCCCTACTTTATGATTTTAGACAGATTCAAATGAAATTTATTTAAAAGGTTAGGGTTAGATTAAACCTCAACTGGGTTGATTAACCCAGGCACATCTTCACAGCAGCCATTAAAAAACATTCTTTCTTGCTGTGCCATCCATACAAGTGGCTCAATGACAGATTTGTACATTGTTTTGCCTTCACTCAAACTTTCCTGCTTGCCATAAGAGTGTCCATTTACTGTCAGGTCAAAGGTGTGATCGTCATCTGTCGGTTGTCAGTGTCACATCTTTGTTGGCACTGGTGGAAACGCTGGAGTGCACCATGCCCTTTGCTGCCCTGTGGGCTCCGGACTTTAGGTAGAGTTTGTTTTGCTTGCTCTGCAGAGTGAAAGCTGTTTCCTCCCTCAGGAAGATGATGCTCTGTCTGCTCTCCCTGTAGGCGCTTGAGAAAGAGGGCTGCCATCAAAAGTGACCTCCCACAGTGCCTCATGGTGGCTAAATGATGCAAACACAGGCCTCAAAATACTTCACAGTGGCCTTAACAGTTCGAGACTTTCAACATGTTTTTTTTAAACAGATGTAGTCCTGGAAGTGAATATAATGATCTGTTAGAAGTTTTGAACCTGACATATGTTCCTGCTGTGAAATCAAAACAAGATCTGATGTGAACTCATCTGGTGGTGCGGGCTCCGTCTTAATTTTGCCTTGCCCTACTTTTTAGCTGAGGTGCTTTTAATTTAAACCAGTCTGGTCGAGATGATTTCTTTGTGATGGGTTTTGGATTTTGTCATGTTATACAAGTGCAGAGTTCATCTGGGTTTTATTTCCTCCCTCCTAAGATCTTTGTGTCCTGATTGGTGGGCTGGGGCCAGCTGGGAGGGATGACTGAGAGCCTAAGGTATTTGTCCTATAGTAGGGAGGCCTCCCCCATTGGTCCCCCCACAGGCTGGGGCCTCCTTTATGGTCCCTTGGGAACACAGCTGGAGGGAAGGAGTTCGTTTTTAATGGGAAAGCGGAGACTCCTTCTTTTCTGTCATAAATTACACTGAAAATTTACAAAATATTCCATCTTTCATGGAATAAACTATTAAAGCATTCAATCCTTTCTACTTGTTTCTTTGGGGAAAGAGTCTGCTTAATCTCTACACCATCTTTCTACACCTATAGTTTGGATAAGATAAAGCAAAATATTTGTTTTCTAACTCATATCAACAGTTACCATAAATAATCATTTCATTCCTGCGACAAAACTACTCCACAAACTCGACTCTCTCGACCACCAACAAGGCTGCTATCGCTTCCCGTTGTAATCATGCAGAGCTTTGAATTGGCTGCCGTCCAAAGAAACCTCATAGGTCAGTCAGTCTCCAGTTAAAGGTGATGAGAGGCAAAAGCCAGATTGTTTGCAAAGCTGCTGAGGTTCACACATTGAGAAATGTGTCATTTTAAAGCATTTAAGTAATGAAGTGAGCTAAAAGTGGGTTTTAACACGATGTCGACAATGTAAAAATTGTTTTCTGCTATGAATTTCTGTTCAGGCTCGACCCAAAGGTGAAGGCCTGACCCCGTATCAGGGAAAGAAGAGGTGTTTCGGTGAATATAAATGCCCTAAATGCAAGCGGAAGTGGATGAGCGGGAACTCCTGGGCCAACATGGGACAAGAATGTATCAAGTGCCACATCAATGTTTACCCCCATAAGCAGGTAACAGTACATTCGAATGACAGACAGAGGGCATCAGTGAAAAAGGATGGCAACTTGGAGCCCCTCAGCTAGGAGGGGGCCCCCAGATCTAGTCCTAGCAAAGGGCGAATTTACTGCTGACAACATGGCATTAACCCAGTGTATACTGCATAACTTCATTCTGTTACAGTATATTTCCTTGTAGTTTGACCCTTAAGGCCAAGAGCTGCCGTATGTTTTCTCTGTGGCCCAAACTAACATGTTTAACTGTGGAAATCAAATCCTGTGTGCCTGTGATGAAGGTGTTCTTAAAATACCTGAACTTGAATTTAAATATATCCTGACCTTTTAGTTTATCACTACTTTATGTAGCTCTTGGTATGACAGGTAGACTGAAACATTCACCCCAAAAGGTTCATTCTAAATGTCTTATAGTCACCAGTTACTTTAAACTCTATCTGTCCCATTTGTCCGTTTGTTCGTTATTTACATAGCAGGATACTTTAAAACCATGTCTGCATTTCAGTAAAGCAAATAGTGGTACTACATGTCAATTTATCTTAACTTTTATATTAACTTTGGCTGTACCTGCTTATTTTGATGTGGATCTGGATCCATTTGCAGATTTAAAAAATGGGTAAACTATACTACACATTCAAATCATGAGTGTTTTCTGGCTTCTGTCTGTTGCATCATCTGTGACTAAGGCCATTGCCAGGAATCCAAAAATATTGAAAGAATATTGACTCCAAATTTTCAGAAATGTTTTCTTTATTTTAATTTCATTATGAATTTGAATGTTCAGTTACATCTTCTGTAAATGTTAGTCTGCTACATGATGGCCTTAACACTGTTTTTAAGAATTCTCTGTACTGCCTGGAACATAATTCTGGTGGAAAAACACAAAATTAATTTTATTGAAACTTTATTTCATTTACTAAATTTTTTTTTTTTTGTCAGAAACAGCCAAATTTTACTGGATTGAAAAAAAGAAGAAACAACAGCCTTTAATAAAAATCACATATAATTTTTGTGTAATTGTGGAATGTAAACTACACTAGAAGAAATAATACAGAGAACATAAACTAATCAATGGCACAGCTTTCTTTGGTGCTGTGCACTGATTCTTGTTTTTTTTTTTTTTTTTTTTTTGTTCCAGCGCCCTCTGGAGAAGCCAGACGGGTTGGATGTGTCGGACCAGAGCAAGGAGCATCCACAACACCTGTGTGAAAAATGCAAAGTCCTCGGCTACTACTGCCGCCGTGTGCAATAACACACTCTGCTTGACTTCCTTCATTTTACCAAAAAGGGACCGTTATATTTTAATGACTAAAAATACATGGTAATAAACTTTACTGTGCTGTAATGCATCTAACAGTTTATTCTCATGAAATATTCTCTGTGACGCTGTGACTCAAAGTGTAAGAGGCTCATTGTGGAGGAAATTTTTTTTTTTTTACAAATATCTCTCAAGAGACGGAGACCAATATATTGCATTTGCTGGGTGCTTGTGAGTTACTCAGTTATCATTATGTGAATAGTCATTTGAAGTCTTAACTATGGACCAAGAATCTTACCAACTGTGAATTAAGAAACTTTAGCTCTGTGTCTGTCTTCACTCGTGTTGGAACAAAATTTGCGAGTGAAGTTTCCAGATGAAGATTCTCTTTTACATGTTTGTATATTCCAGAAATAACTTAAAGGATGTTTTCTGTATAAAATATGCAACAAATCTTTACTAAGAAGGATATGCAGTATTAATGTGTATCTGCATTATTGTCTGTTTTATCAGTACTGGAGGGTACATAATGTTTGAATATATTTTTAAGCCATTACTGTATTGTTGATTAGTACACTTTGTGAAGGAATATATTAGCCAACTAACATCTATACTTTATATACTATATGTGCCTACAAGTACTTGTGAAAATACCTTTTTAGGTCGTTTGTTATTGCCAACTTATAGACCAATGCAATATGGTAGAAACATTTTTTTGTGACAAATAGAATTAACCACCACCAAAGTGCTTTTTATGGGTTATAGGTCGTGATGTCTCACATGTAACATGAGACAAAAAACAAAAATCTGAATGCTCCAAAGATCATGTAGGATGACTGGGAGGTAGCATGTGCATGTGGCTTTAGAGGGTTTCTGTATTTCAGTGAAATTGTGATGATAAATAATGATATGGAAAAGAAATACCCAATGTTTTTTAACTGTGTAAGATGTGTGACACGCCATTTAATGTGCCTTCTTTTGAGTAACCCATGAGATGGATCTCTTGCTCTCTTAAAATGTTTTGTATTAAAATGCATTTAAGCGTGTTACACACCGTGTTCCTGTTCTTTCTACTCTTCTGCAAAATTGGTTTTCGTCTCTTATAACAATATAAGCACACAAGATCATAGTCTTTAATGCATCCATGTCGCAGTATGGATTAGAGAGCTGTGACTGATAATATCACCCTGTTTCTTCAACAGAAACTAATCCAGATGGTTTCATCTTCCCGAAACAGAAATAACAAAAACAAGATTTTTTTTTTCAACATCTGGAAAAATTTTGGTATCAGATTTAGCTTCATCACCTTCTTCGGTTCAGTACCACCACTGACAGAACTTTAAGTACACTCTGATACAAATTGGCCTGGCCCCAAAAAGAAACATTTCCCTGTGCAGAACAATTAGATCTGACATTGCAGACCTTAATTCTTCTGGACAGACCTCAGTAGAATAAATACGTTGTACGATAAGATCATTAGTCAACTGAAGCTGATGAGAAAAGCAGAAAGAGGGCAGGAAAAATGACAAAACACTGAACTCTTTCCACAGCTGGTGATAAAAAAAAAAACAAAAAAAAAACCCATTCGCCTTTACCCAATAAATGGGCACACCTTGACTCAAACAGCTTTGTTTCAGCCAGTTGTTGAAGTGCACAACTTTTCCTGTGGGGACTTTTGTAATATTAAACTCATGAGGTGGAAAAACAGATGGTGAGAACAAACTCCCATATTTAGAAAAAGATTACTTTTATTTATTGCAAATAAATGCCTTTTCCAAACCAGTTTAATGAATGTTAATGAATTAATGGCTCTCTTTCAAGTACAGCAGACCCCTGCAGTCTATAATACTTCACATTTTACAGCATGACACAGTTAAGTGCGTTAGTTCTTGCAGAAAGTACCAAAACCAGAGCCTGATTTTGACATTATCTATTGCCAGCAAAGAGAGGTAGCACTCTGTGCCACGACTGAAGACAGAGCCTCTTTCACTAGGACACGCACATTGAAATTACAGCAGGAGATGAGACTAGGACCGTGTCCACTGCTCATACGGAGTCTACTTGAGCTCTCCGCAGTCTGTGACAGTGATCCTCTTGGAGGTTCGCCCAGACCGTGAGCCGAAAGACTCCACTTTCTTGACCACGTCCAGTCCCTCCTTCACGCTGCCAAAGACAACATGCTTGCCATCCAGCCTGAATGAAGAAAGACAACGTTTATTATCACTGCCCCAGACAGTGAGACGATCTCCAATGCACCCAACTGGGTTTGACTTGTACCTTTTTGTTGGGTGATTCTACAATTACTGTGCTATTTTAGGCCTTTTATGAAGCTTCACATTTCTGTACTCTAATGCCAAATCATAAGAATTCCCCGCTTCCATCAAGAATTTTATTCTCAGGAGGGTGGGGGAAAATCCCTTCTCTGAAACATTTTAACAATAACTGGACTCAACTAAACCAATATTAAAAACAATCTAAAATAACAAAAGCATTCCAAAAGTAGCAGATTTTTAAGGCTGAGTGGTAAAGCAACTGCATAAGATCTCTTTTACTATATTACTTATGATTTTCATTATAAGAATTTGAGTGTAAGTGTGAGTAGCCTCTGACACGCCACAGTTACGTGCTGATACAAGGACTGTACAACCTCTGGCAGTGGATTTCTGTTTGGATCCCTAACCCTAACCAAACTCACATTTTTAATGTTAGCACTATCTGAGCTCTACACTGACACCACCGCTGGTTACTTTGCCTAAACATGCCTACATCTAAAATCACAGGAATTCCCCCTGCTTATCATCCTTCAAAATTCGTAGTTATGTGGATCTGTTTGTGATGTTTTTTGTTTTTGCATAATTATAAGGTAATTTCCTATTTAAAATGTAAAAACAACGATGTTTGCTATGACCTTTACTTTGAAAAGGCACAAACACATTCAGAATGCACCTTTTGGAGGGTTAAACCATTGTAATGTGACCAAAAAGTTGTTTGGTCAAACTGACGCTGTGTGTTACAATATTGTATATTTCATATTGTGTGTTAATGTGTCTGTTTTTTTTTCTCAATTCAAAGGCAAGTCAGTAACAGACATTCATTAAATTCAAGAAATGCATCAGAATAACAACATTACAAACCTCTATATTGTTATGTTTGTCAGTACGTACCATTCTGTTTTAGCAGTGCAGATGAAGAACTGGGATCCATTGGTGTTGGGTCCAGCATTGGCCATGGACAAGATACCTACAATGCAACAAGTTCAGCTTGATCAAAATAACAAAACATAAATGATGAACATGTTTTCACCTGAAAGAATCGAGTTATTTTGTCATGTATCAAATCACAAAGTTACAAATCTATCCAACAGATCAATCTGATGCAAGGACCAATTTTCTATATTTAAAAATAGCACACTGAAATATTGTGGCCAATTTAAGGAAATGTCTGTCATCATTGTAACCACACAAAGTTCCTTATTGCTGTTATATGAGCACCATTTGCACAATGCCGCCACCTGGTGGTAAAAGTACATGAGAGGAGCCGTGTCACAATGAGTACTAAGGTGGAGCAAACCCACTTCCATTTATAAACCAGCAATAAGAATAAAACAATGAGGAACAGATGTATAAAAAAAACACAACTTTTAAGTAATTCTTAATATATTTTTGCACTGCCATATGCCCACATTATGCATTCCTCCCTTGTCTGCCTTGTTTTTATTTTTGGCTCAGTGGTCACCAGCCTGGTTTCCAGCACTTCACTGTGAAGAGGAGCAACTAACAGCTATTCATGCAACATGAAATAATGAAATAATCATGTCACTGTTTGATTGTAAATAATTCCCTTGAAATTCCAAAACCTTCTAGAACAAATGATCAAATTCCCACACCATCCACATCTGGAATACAACTCTGGAAATTTTGTCTTTGCTAAAAAATCCATGAGCACTGAAAACCCTGGAACAAACAAACCCTTCTTCGTCTTCATCATCAGTGTACGCAGGAACAGTGGGATGGAAGATAATTACCAGGTCCAGTATGCTTCAGTTTGAAGTTCTCATCAGGAAACTTCCATCCATAGATCGACTTCCCGCCAGTTCCATTGTGGTTTGTGAAATCGCCACCCTGAAAACACAAAGCACGTCACTGTAATTACGCTGCAAACGCACATTGGACAATTAAAGGTCACAAGAGAGAAGGCGAGAAGCCTACCTGGCACATGAACTGAGGGATCACTCTGTGGAAAGTTGATCCCTTGTAACCAAAACCATGTTCGCCTGTGCACAGGGCCCTGAAGTTTTCTGTCAAAGAGAGTCTGGGTCAGATTCTTTAACCCTCCTGTTATGTTCCAGGTCAAATTGACCCGTCTTAAAGTTTTAAGATCTAGGAAAAATAGTTAAAAGTATTTTTTCAGTATGAAACTTCTTCTGCTTGCCTTAATTAGTGTAATCAACATATATGAAAATGGTTCGTCTCACATATTTGCAACCACCCCCTGCATGTTTATATCAACATTTAAATGTTATGTCTCAATGTTATGTAAAACTATTGTGTTTCATATGTTGGTCTTTCAAAAGCAATAAAGTGGTGAAACATTTTAAAAAAAAAAGTTTGAACATGCATTTTTTTTTTAATGAAAAACGAGTGAATTATCCTAATTGAACCATTACCTGTTAGAGGTAAGGAGCACCATTGCACTAAATATTGATAGAATAGTTAGTAATGGAGTTAGTAATGAAATATTCACAGTGCTTGTTAGGATTTTTGTGGTTTCGGACATCTTTTGGATAATTAAACATGCACTGGGTCAAATTGACCCGGGAACACCATTGCTGTTCCTGACAAATGAACATAGCAGGAGGGTTAATCCATTCCACACAGGTCCGTGAACACTGTGATCTTCGGGATGGGTCCCCAGCAGAAAAAGTGGACACTTCAATTTACAGCTGCCACCTTCTACATAGATCGAAATGTTATTCATATTTAGTAGAATCCATTCTTCCCTCTGTCAGAGTTTCCTGTACTTCCACCTCCATGCGTACAGCTGGCAAAGGGCAGGTTACTAAGGACTGACTTGCCCAAACTTTTGTACATACCAATTTCTTTCTGTCTTTCCTGTCTAATCCAATGAAATAAAACATAATAGTGCTTATTTGAACGTCAGCTGCGGGGTGAATTTCACTGGTCGAACCCCTGCATGCAGCTGTGTAAGCATAAAGACTCAGCTTGGCCCAGGACAGCCCTGCTTCAGTCACCATTGTTCAGTCATACTGTTGCATGTTTCTTAATGAATGAAGATTCAGGCTCTTTATTAGCTGTGGTTATTAGAAAGGGGCTCCAGTTTGTTTCTGTTCAGTGGTGTTTGATATGAAGGCTTTAGAATAATCGTTGCTCACCTGCGGTTTTTGGCACAACCTCGGCGTTGAGCTGCAAAACAAAATGAAATCGCCCGGGGGTCATAATGCGAACAGGTTGTTCCCTGGAAAACTGAGACTCAAAGACTGTCTGTGGAGGCCGCTGACATGACACTCGGAAAGTTGTAGGCGTGTAGCAGCTAAAAGCAAACTTTACCACACTGAGAGTAAAAACCTTGTAGATTTAATCCACTCACCTCAAATGTTACTCTGCCGAGCGGCTCGTTGTCTGCGGCAATGTCGAAGTAGACCGTCGGGTTGCTGTTCGCGGCTGCGGGGCCGCTGCTGCACAGACGGGCCGCGGTGACCGCCAGGGAGCAGAGCCTCAGCCTGTTCGATAAAAGCAGCATCTTTCCAGTCTAACGCAGGCCGGCTGCTCTGTGCGGGTCAGCAAGGACACAGAAGTCACGCTTACATGTGTGGGAAACGAGGAAGTGTTTACTTGCGCAACCGGAAACGCAGCCTCAAATCTCGCGAGATTACACCCAGCTTTTCTACCAGTGAGGCGGTTTCAAAGTAAAAGCGCAACGTAGAAATAAAGTGGGAGTGATTTCCTATATCACCTTTTATCATCATTTGTGCGTCAACTTTGAATTTTTATACGCAAATATATTTGCGAACCTCATCATATTTTGAGACAGCATGAATCCATGGACCCAAATTGCCTTGTGCCAACAGTCCAGGCTGGTGCTGGTGGTGTAATGTTGTGGGGGAATGATTTCTTGGCACACTTCTGGCCCCTTAATACCAATCAATTGTTTGAATGCCACAGCCTATCTGAGAATTTTTACTGACCATGTGCTTCCCTTTATGACCCCAACTTACCATCTTCTAATGGCTACTTCCAGCATGATAATTTACCCTGTGACGAAGTAAAAATCCTATCAAACTACTTTCATGATCATGACAGTGAGTTCAGAGTACTTCAGTGACCTCCCCAGTCTCAGGTCTGAGTCCAGTAGAACACCTCCATGATCTGGTAGAGCAGGTGATTGGCAGCATGAATGTGCAACTCATAAATCTGGTGTTCAGCTAAAATATTGTGGGAGAGTTTGACATTGAACGTTACTCCTTTCGCATTGATGGTGTTGAGGAAGTTTGCTCAAACTGACAGCATATGCATGGGAGTGAAAAATGTCGTTTGAGCGGTATTGTTTTCGTGGATCGGTGATGCTGGTATCACTATGACTCCTGAGGCCTGTTAAAGTCTGCAAAGTCTGAAAAGCACAAAACATGGTATCATTCAAACAGCTTCTGTTTCATCTATTTCTGTTGCTCTCTAAGTCTACATGAGTCATCTATTTTCTCACTCATCTTTTTATTTTCTAATTTCCTCCATGACAGATTGCATAACAACTGCTCAATTTAATTCCTAAGAGCAGGTTTACAAACCTCATCTCCCTTATTCTGTTGTGTTAATTAATGTGGGCTCATATCTCTTCCACATAAGGTCAAGCTGACCTTAAGCTATGTTAATCAAAATATGGATGAAAATTTGATGCCCAGAATTTGCACCTTCTGCTTGGATAAACAGCCCCTGGGAGTGAGGCAGGACTGATCGCCAGACTTTGATGCAAGCGCACAAAAGAAAAGACCACAGTGACATACAGGTATCATCTGAATACATATTTATTAGATAAATATTAGGTTGTCACATCATCTAACTACATACAGTTCTGCAAGACTAAAAATCACAATTAGTTCCTTTTTCTGACCAGTTTAGAATATGAAATGATTGTACATACAATGTACAAACATAGAGACAATGGCCACATTGCATGAATCACCTTAGATTGTATCATTTTCCAACTGTTCATGATATCAAAAATTGTACAAACTATGGATTTGGTTACAATCTTCAGAACCCGTCCCTCCCACCGCCTTTCTCCTACCCCACCAAGCGATTTTCTTTGTAACCTTGTTTTTTTTTTTTTCCTTTTTTGAAGCTTTAGCACCTCAAGAGTATGCAGGTGACAGACTAGAACACTTAGGCTAAATAGTACATGTAAAACATAGCTGTCCCAGTTCCCCTAACAAAAGAGGTGAAAGTATATTACAGAGGGGGAACAAAATGCTGAGATACCCACAGACACTAACTAACAAGTTTCATTTTCCATATTCAGCCACTTCCAGTAGAGGGGTTGCAAGCTTTTTATTATTCTGAAGAAACAATGCACATTCCCAGGGAAAATGAATACATTTCTGTTCACATGTCTCTATAGTCATTTACATATATACAGGCATTCTTGGGACGTTTGACCTAGCCTTGCCCTCAACATCCTTTCCAGGCCAGAGTGATGATCGTGCCCTTCCTCTCTGTATTTTTTAGTTTTCATTTTCCTTTTTTTTTAATTTAATTTAATTTTTTTAAAACAACTTCCCCCAGAAAATGGCCCTTTTATTGTGATTGTGCAACTACAGATTTGGGGTGCTGCCTAATACATCAAATTGGCTGACTTGAAGGTAAGAACAAAATATAAAATGATAATGACTTCCATGGGATTGATCAAACGTTTCAATTCAGATAGTAGAAAATGAAAATGTAGCAGTGAATCGTTAAGAGACTTGACTCGATGTTTGCTTGTGACTTAAATATGAAACAACATGTCAGTGTGCTGAATTGGAACAAATAATATTTCTTAAATGACGTTTAAAATAATGTTTACACAAAACCAGGGTGGTTAAATTAGCACAATGCTACAGTTGAAAGAAATTGGATTTCTAGCCTTACAGATTAATAAGAAAACCAGTACAAAATAATTTACCAAAAACAAAAAGGGGATAAAAATGTATATGGTCTCGTGCTTTCAAAAAAAGCCACATTTTTCTATAACAAAAATATAAACAATATCATGAATTTCTTTAAAATATGGTTGTGATATATCTTTAAAATACCACTGTGTATTGACAATTAGCAACAATTATGATATTCACATAGCTCACTAATTACACTGAAAGCCAGCTGATACCACATCTTTTGAAACCATTACTGTTGAGAATCACTGATGAAATGTTAACATAAACTCATGAGCAGACAACATTGATCACCTTGAATCAAATACATCTGAGCGTGGAAGAAAATATTGCTTCAAACCGAGCTTGACATCTGAAAATTGACAGGATGCTACACAATCACCTTGAGCTGACGCAAGGAAGGAGACCGCAGAAAAACGGGACACCTGTCTTATAAACGACAGGTGCGAGACAGAGCAGACTGAGAGGAAAGTGACTAGAAAGCACGGTGACCTGCAGGAAAATAGCTTATGAGACGTTCGCACTGCCACCCCCCCCCCCGCCCCACGGCCAACAGCGAGGGGGCGAGACAGCTGTCGTATGCTGGTTACAAACAAAGTCAGTGGTCAGATGGGAGTTTGGGAGCGTATGTGGTTACGTTGGACGACTAATGATCAAAGGACAAACATTATCAAGATGATACAAAAATATTCACAATGATATTTACAGTACAATAGCATTTCTTAAAAAATAATACATTTGCATACTGAACAGCACTCTTCTCAAAAAGTGAAATTGAAAACAAATGTGGCAAAAGGTTTGCACCAATACTGCTTTAAAAACCACTTCTTGAACAGCAGTGATGGATAAACTGTATTTGTCCTCCCCTATATCTTTGAAATCAATATTACCTCCCATCACACCAATAGAAACACACACATACACACACACACACACACACACACACACACACACACACAGTCACACTCACATGCACACACTCGCAGTCTTACGCAGGACCAAGCAAACACAAACATCTCCGTTCTCATCCCTCCAACTTTGGTGATGTTGACAGTTTCCCAAAAGATTCATGGATAGTTTAATTATGCAGCAACAAAAAAAAAAGAGAAAAAAACAAACAAAGAAACAAAAAAAAAAAACATAATACAGTATATCCAGCAAATACACGATAAATGTATTGCTGATATCAGCATTATCCCTTCAGTGTTAGTGTTAAATAAATCATACTAAATCTGACAGAAATTTAAAAACAAACGTACAAACAAACGAGCTGTGGAAACAGCAACTGATAAAAACCACACTATCTTTTTTTTTTTTTTTCCACTTGGAACAGCACTAGACAAGGGCTTGGCACACATGCACTTTGCAGACTACTTAAACAGCACATCATTTAACAGGGAAAGAGATGCAACTTTGCAAAAATGCTGACACGAGCGACACTGGGGCTCATGCAGAGCAGACAGCATGGAAGGAGCTGTGGTAGCGGGAAGCAATAAAAGCAGCAGGATCATCACAGGAACCCCAATCTCTCATATTGTACCTTTCATTTCCATTAAAATCATTCCTCTGTACAGGAGGATGATAACTATACAAGTAGGAGTAGGCATATGCTATTCTTATTATGTACTATAAACTTTTTTTGTTTTAGTGTGGCCAAAATCTCTGTTCTAGCTGTTATCCTTTAGATGACTGAAAAACAGGGATATTTCTTTTTGACAAAAATATGTATGTATCACAATTGTAGACAAATTGGAAGCCGATTCCCAAAGTTTTTTTTTTTTTTAAATGTTGGCAGAGGAGCAAAAAATTTTTAAAAAAACATTTTGTCAAGGATAGACATACACAGATCCAACTGATCTTTTTTCTTTTGTAAAGACAGATAATTCTTTTTTTTTTTTTTTTTTTGCATTGCCAAAATCTCTTGTGCTTTTAAATGATGTGTGGTGGACAAAACAGTGCGACTAACCAGACCAGTCGGGGAATGGAGCTGTGACACCAGGAAGCTGTGGCCTCTCAGATTGGAATAACAATATGGATGTAACGCACACTGGCCAGACAGCGCAGGTTTTTTTCAGTTATTTTTCTGTTTTTCTTTTTTTTATTTTTTTTTTATACAGTTAATTCCTTTTTCTTCTCAAAAGGAAACAAAACATGAATAAAAAAATGCTACAACACGTTTCTAATGTGCACACATACACGTGTGTGGCGTAAAAAAAAAAAACAAAAACAAAAACAAAAAAAACAAAATCAACTGAGTATAGCTGCACAGTTCAAAGGTATCGCCACGGGGTGAGCATCCCGCTGTGTCTTTGAGTTTTCACCTCTTTCAGTCAATCTGCGCTGGCGAATGAAAACTGTACAAGAGGAAGAAGAGAAAGGGAGTGCATCTTTGTGTTTATCAAGTACTGAGCGACCGCCCCTGGGTTCTCAGGGAAACTGCAGGCAGTCAGAAAAGTTTATGTGTGTCTGAACTGCCTCAGTTGTTTTCAAAGAGCGATAGAAGGTCGTCGTTGCTATTGCTGGGAAGGTCTGGGGGATCCAGGTACGACAACAGCTCATCTGGGTTAGCGAGTTCTGGGAGAAGCTGCAAAGAAGAAGGAATGATAACAAAAAATTTGGTTAAGGATTCAAGTGAACACAGGTTACTCAAGATTGGCTTTCAAACTGTCTGCTGTGCGTCAGGACTCACGTCTAAAGATGGCTCGGGCATGTCCGACCCTGCTTGGCTGTCCAAACTGCTGGAGGGGTTGAAGGCCAGGTCACCGTGGGGATGGTTGTTGGGCCCGGGCTGCTGCTGTTGCTGCTGCTGCTGCTGCTGAGGAGGTGGAGCTTGTCGCGAGGGCTGTGGAGGCCCGCTGTGGTGTAGCTGCTGCCCTGATTGGCTCCCAGGGTGGGGAGACGCATGTAAGCTCTGTTGCAATGGACCATGTGGTTGGTCATTGCCAGCAGAGTGAGGTATCTGAAGAAAGTGGGGGGAAATATTCAGACATATTTTATATTGTTATTCTAATAGTTAATGATTAATATGTCAATTTTGTTTAAGATTCATCAATTCATTATTTAGAAATGCCCATCAGAGCTTCTTTGACATTCAGAACGGATCCCAATCTCTGTGACTTTAGCTTAGTATGACGACCTTAGCTTAGCCTTAAAGGGACAGTCCAACATTGATGCTTCCTCTGTCTGCGCAGTAAGTCGCACTCTGTTTTTTCATCTTTTTGTATGGATTAAACAAGAACGATATAACCTGTTAATTACTGAGCTTTAGAGGTGCTGGTTGGCAGATTTTGTTTCCTTTATCTCAACAGAGCCAGGCTAGCTTCTGCTGTAAGTTAAGCTAACCCACTGCTGGCTCCAGCTTCAATTCAACATTTATCAGAATGTCAAAATATGTCTTTTTCTTTTGCTGGTGATCACATACACAGCTGATACTGTTGAATGTGGGTGGTTTATTTTGTCAAGCTAAGCCTCTGTGGTATGAGGAAGTGTTTGCTATGAGATGTCTCCTTACTCCCATTAAATCTTATGTTTTTTAGGGTTGCTTCCTTCGCTCATTCTCCATGGTAGTTCACCTTATAATATCTCTCACGCACCATTTATATAACACCTTTAAAAACACAGTGAGAAATTGTGTGACAGTTAAAAAAACCACAGCAAGACAGAGAGAGGTGACAGATGCTGGAAAATGTGGCAAAAAAGACAGGAAAGTATGAGGGTAGAGAAAAAGAACTCACTGAGTCAGGCATGTTGTGAGAGAGTGGCTTGTCTTGGCTCATCATGCTGTTGGGCATGTCAGGCGGGTGAGAGAGCTGGGGACCGTGCATGAAATCGTTCATCGACGTACCGCCAGGGGTGCCGTGAGGGAAGTCAAAGTTCCCGTGCCCCTGGTAACTGTTTCCTGGCACACAAAATACAAAACGTTAAATACATGTGTACATTTCTTACAGTTACTTTAGGGCTTTCTGCAGAATTTGTAAGTTTTGCTGCCCATGGCTTTTTATACAAGTCTATGTAGTAATCGTGTACTACCTTGGCTACCGTATTCGCTGTTGTTGCCCCCTTGGTGAGAAGGTAGCGATGGGTACGGTGACGGTCCAGGGCCGAGCTGAGCTATCATATCCATCACATTGGGCATGATCATCTGGCTGGGACTCATCGTCTTAAACCTCTTGGCCAGCGGCCCATCTGGATCCTCCTTGATGTGAATGTCAGACTTGATAGCTACGGGCCGCCAACTACATGTCGGGTCAATAGTTACCTCCTCAAACTCCGAGCTGGTGAAATACAGATGAAATTAATTAGTTAAGATACAAGAAAGTTGATGTAAATATTATATGCACTACAAATTTGATGTCTCAGCTTACTTTTGGATGGCGTTCAAGATTCCCCACATGTACTGGTCCACTTCCAGTCCTTCTAACAACGCCGTTTTACTGAGGAGAGAGGACAGACAGGGCTTAAAAATGCTGAGAGAGACAGTTACATGGATTACAGTCAAAAACTATAAACGAGGCAAATACAGCTAGGTATCTAAACTGGATCAACTTACTTGCATACAGGACATCGCCATGTCCCCCGCTCACAGTTCAGTTGTAGATATGATTCCAAATCAAAACACTGCAAGAACAAGAGAACAATCACACTTTTAATGCAGTAAACTATTTTAAAATATTTTGTCCCTGAAGGCATCAGATTATTGAGTCCTTGTGTGTTTATTTATCCCTGTAGTGCCTACCTGAACGTGTTTGCAGTCATGGCCTCTTGCTGGAAGCTGTATTCGGCGGAAGGTGATCGGACATTTGAGGGAAACCTTGATGGCCGTCTGCTCCACGCCGTCCTCTCCGTTGAGCGTGGCATTGCCCGATGATGCTGCTACGCTGCTGAAGTTCCTCTTAACTTGAAAGCGGAAGGAGAGAAATATTGTGTGTAAGAAAGGACTCTGAGCGTGATCAGTACTTCAGGGAGTAAAATGTGACTGTTCTTGTGTGAATACCTTTGGTGATGCAGTGCTCTGCAGGCAGAAGCCTCTTCTTCAGTAAGCCCTGGAGGACAGAGCGAACCGAGGGCCTGTGGACCAGCTGCAGCACAAACAAGTGCGACTGCGGGAAGAGACATCACTGTCACTATCACAGACACTCTCCTCACTTTTATAGTGTATTAGTTTAATGCTTTAAATGTGTATCCAGAAGAAAAAAAATACCGAACAGATACATTTTTTATTTTGTTATAAGCTACTTTTATTTATCTGGCATCATTTTTTTTTGTGTCAGGATTTGTATAAACCTCTTTATATTAGTTCTGGAGATTTGTGCACTCACACAGCAGCAGGCAGTGACTGTGATCTGGATCGTGTTCCTTCCCGGCTGGCATACGTGTTTCAAGTGCAGGGGTTTGTGGGAGGTCTTATTGTCGCCCCTCTCGATGGTGAGCGGTGTGGCGTTGACGCTGACTTGGACCGATGCCGGCCAGTTGGTGTTCATCTGACGGTCCTCGTGATGATAGCACTTGAACTGCAGCTCCAGGTCCGATCTGGAGAAAAACAAGTAAAGAAAAAAAATATTTATTGATATGGAGTGTTCTGCAGCACATAAAGGAAAACAGCTTTTATCAGTTTTACTATCATTTAAATCTATCATCTAAATTGCTTCGGATCGAAAATAGTTTTATGTGTCTGAGTTAATGGCAGACAAACTTTATCAATGCAGATCCTGTTTCAATAGATGAAATAATTAGCACAAAAACTCTTTCGGTTATTCATTCTACAGCATTTAGGCCTTAATGTATGATGTTGCATCCTTTCTAATTTCTTAATCAATTCTAAAACAAACAGTGGTGAGAGGCCTTATTTGATGGATGATGTGAGCTCTCTCAGTTTGGCACCAAAACGAATCCTGAGAGACACTTCTGCTTGAGAGGGTAGTAAAAGTAATTAGAGTAAAATCATAGAAAATGAATGCATGAATGACCTTCTCGACAGTTACCTGGGCAGTAGTTTGATTTTTTGAATAATTCTTGGCTGGAGACAGTGTGACTGCACAACCTTTTCAGTCTGCTTGACAAAGGTTAAGATGGACTGAAGAATACCCATTGGTTCTTCACTACAAGACTGAGGAAAAACGTTCTTTTTGACTGAGACTAAGGTAGAGAACTATTGATGGACACATTATTATGTATGGTTTTTTCTTCCAATTTTGAATGGATGATTCTCCTTGTACTGTTGTCCTTGTCAACGCTGACTCCACTGCTAACTCCAGTACATGTTGTTTGTGCAAAAACAAGAATATGTTCCCTCACAGGGTTCACACCCATGAGTTCTGCCAGTTGTATGTGATGGTTGTAGATATGTGGACTTTTTGAACAAGGCTTGTCATGTCAAGGAAAAATAGTAGTGACTCCAGAGTAGCGCCCTGTGGGATCCCATAGGAAATGACTTATATGACTTTTTATCCGAATGGTTCCAAAACATATATTGTGAACCCCTGGAACCAACAGCTAGGGTCAGGCATTAAACGATGTTTTAACACATTCATAGCTGTACTTCTGCCAAATCTCAAGAACTGCAACGAAGGTGAATGATCTATATTACAGTCACTACAACCATCAAAAAGATTTTAAAAAATTGTCACCTCTTGTTCAAATGTTGAATGTACCAACAACCTGTATTTGAGTTCCTGGAAAAAGTTCAGGCACTTAAAAAGTCATAATAATGATCCAGAGAATGTGTGATTCTTTGCAAAGTTAAACAGCAACTGTTTCAAGAGACCCTAAAAAATTGCAATTATCAAAAGGAAGTTGCTGGAATAGAGAAAGCACAGGGGGTAGAATATCTGGTCAGAATATCTAAAAATACACTGCACGTTGACTCAGTGCATGAGTCCTTACCTCCACATTAGTGTCTGATGTACAGAGGGCCGTAAGTGGAAGACATGGTTGCTGACAGCCAGGTTATGCTCTAGCCTAAAAGGCTCTAGGACTACCCCATCCCGGACTGGGAACGTCAGGCGCAGCTCCTCGTTGTGGTTGGCTATATGGGTGGAGAAAAGTGCCAGTGAGACAGTCACAAACTTTTAAAGGAGTAAACCATGTTCTTCTCCATTTCCCACTGACTGACCTGGTGGTGGAGGGAGAGCGGTGATATTTGGTTTTATGTCAGGAGGGAAGGGTGGCTTCACATCCTGGTTTGGCGACAGGTATGGAGGGATGTTACTTCCTGGAGTCATTGGAGGGGTGGGGTTGCCTGGCACTGGAGAGTGAGGGTAGTTCCCCACCGGTCTGGGTGGCTATAATGAAGACAATAAATTAGTAAATCATAGTTCACAGGACTGTAAACAACACAACCAAGAGTATGGTAATGTGATGAAACACAAGTGGAACTAAATTGGACTTACCCCATTCATATTACCATGGTTGTACTGATATCCACTCCCGGAGAAGTTATTTGTTTGGCCATTAAAAGGTGGCTCTTGCTGTAATTTCAAAAAACAGTTAAAAATTATTTTCCTCTCTAAATTAACCACAATTATTTGTACCAAGCTGCTGCTTATACCTTGCTCAAACAGCATATGATACCCTGCAAGTAATTCTAAAAATTTGGGGGAATAACCATCATACTGCACCTTATAATACTGGCCCATGGCACCGCTGGGTGGTGGATACTGGCCCTGCAGCTGCTGTCCTGGCATCCTCTGGCCGGGGTAGTTGGGGGACGGCAGTGGCCTGGAGGCATTGGGTGTGGGGTACTGCCCCTGCTGGTTAGGGAACTGGTTGTTTGGTCCATATTGCTGTCCACCATAGTTTGGCTGTGCGTGCAGTGGTGACAAACATATTCAACATATAGCAAAGGAGCGAAATCTCAAAAGTGAAAGCACTGAATTCATATCAACTCACCTCCCCTGGGTACGGTCTTTTCATGCCCTGCATACCCATACTTTGAGGCCGAGGACCTGCATAGCCTTGCTGAGGCATCCTTTGGCCATGAGCTCCGAAAGGCCCCATGCCTTGGCCCCTGGGCTGGTTCATTCCCATGGGGGGCCCACTCATGTTGGATGCGTTCATGCCCGTGCCCATGTTCCCAGGGAGGGATGGAGGGCCACGGGGTCCTGGCTGGTTCATGAACTGGTTGCTGTATGCCTGGTTTGGTCCCATCTGGAAAGAGGAACTCATCTGGAAGACAAAACGGGTTCAATCAACTAACTGAGGCAAAGATAAAGATCTTCTAACAAACAAGACAAAAATCTTAAATAAAAATTAAATAAAGCTCTTGTTATAGCTATTCCCTATTTGGCTCCTTTACTACTGTGCTATTTCTATTAATTAAAGGGTAAAATTGAAAAGCAAAGTAATTTAGTTTATGAACACAGATTCTATCACACAGGTGATATCAGTTGTGTGCCTTGTCCTACCGGTCCGTATTGGTTCATGTCCTTGTTCTGGGTTTCCTGCAGGGCAGCTACAGTTGCAGTGGCAGTGGCAGTTGCGGTGGCAGCGGCAGCGGCAACTGCAGCGGCAGCGGCAGCAGCGGCAGGCTGGGTGAAGTCTGAGGGAGGACGTGAGTGTGGAGGGATACCCATTCCACCAGGTCCAGCATTGGGCCCTCCTGGATAGCTATGACAAGAAGCAACAATATATAAGAAATGACCTCAGACCATCATGAATGTGATAAATGTAACTGAGAATTATATCTTTGGAAGTTGCAATAACCAATACTAATCCGCTGTCCACTTACTTGCCAGCAAATCCTCCTCCTCCGGGGTAGTTGGGTCGTCCATACATGCCCTGCTGCATGTAGCCCTGGTTGGAGTTGCCTTTGTTGGGGAACTGCTGCTGAGGACCAGGGAACTGAGGCGAGTTCATCCCTGGATTGTTACCAGACATACCCGAGCCCATAGGGTTACCCCCAGGGTTCATGGGATTGTTGTTGTTGGCCATGGGATTACCCAACACCTGTTGGACATAGACACATAGAGACATAAACATGAGGGACAGTAAATGCTGGATGTTTTATGACGATGATCAAAATATCTCTGAATCAGAACACAGATCTGTGTGACTGCTGATCTCTCCCCAGTGAAACACTGAACCAAGGAACTGCATTTTTAGAGCTAAAACCAGGAGAATTACGAGGTAGACGAGATGAAATGAATCTATTCTAATAAAAACTGAAACTGTGAAACAGGAGTCAGTGCTGCCACAGCATCATAATTCACTTTAAAGTCAACCAATTTAACTTGTTGAACTTTTAACTCCGGGGGCTCATCTCCTATCAGTGCATGCATTAGGATTTGAGTTACATTAATTTTTCCATTACTTAACAATCACACCCTGGAAAGAAATACAATATGAAAACCACCTTTGAAGTCACTTTCTCAACTGACTCCTGGTGAGAAACCTTCTGTGTTTTAAAACTACTAACTCAAACAGGTAGGTAGATCTCACCTGGCTCTGTGAGGTGTTGGTCACGCCCCAGACGGTGGTAACCACAGACAACGAACCTGGAGGCTGATTGGTGTTCTGTTGCCAGGGAACTGAGTCGTAGGGAAAAGACCCATCTCTGTAGGGGACAGACAAAAATACATAATGTAGGCAAAAGACAAATAAGTATATTTTCATATGCTGAAAGATACAGAACAACAATTATTAACTACATGTACTAGAGGCTGGGAGGTACTGTTTGTCCCCACTGTCTGACTGTGCTACAAGCAGTTAGTCTGGCAGTTTGTCTGGCCACTGATCCATAAGGAACACTGGGCTTCATGTGGAGAGGAAGGGCTTTCCCCGAGGGCCCGGTCTGTCTGTTCACACACTCAACAAACACACACAAACACACCTCACGTGCATGCCAAAAAGCGCAGCAGTGCTAACACTGACCCGTGTGAGAGGCTGGGCTTCATGGAGCTCATTGGTGGCTGCATGGGCACTTTTCCCGGAGGCTCGTTCTGCCTGTTCTTCTGGTGACGGAGGAGGAGGAGGCGTCCCAGCTCTTCACACCACGAGGACAGAAGAGCTGCAAAGAGAGCAGAGGGAGAGTGTGTCAGTGCTGTCGGACTCCCGTGAGAAATAACTGCAGAGGTAACGGCCCTCCACTGCAAGCGCTGCAGAAAACCTGCAAAAACTGATTATGTGAAAGCAGTGAGGAGGTGAAACAACAGCTTAGGAAGAGAAGCTTCTGAACAAAACTGGACATGAAACTGAAAAGCAATGACCTGACTGACAAACTAGTGCATAAAATGGTTGTGCAAAATACGTAAGACCCCATAACTATGCAACATCATTAAACATTCTATAAGGAGCTTCACTGGAACTGTCCGCTATATAACAGACTGTAAGACTGTATTCCAGATGCTGCTGTGCCTTGAAATTATTATTTTTTTAAACTGGTTTTATTTGTCTATGAACTGTAAAATAGTTGTTTAAAATTTTTCACTTTTGACAAATAAAAATGTTTATTCTGTTGATGAGCTGCTTTATGTTTCCTGGCCTTAAAGAACTATAATTAAACTGTTCACAGCTTCAGAAGAGGAGCTGGATTGCAGAGGTTAATGCATTGCTTATATCCATCCATACACATTAGCTGCTTGGTTACTGCCAGTCGTATTTTCCATAGTGTTCATCACCTTTCAGTGACTCGCAAATAAATTCAAAACTATTTACTGGAAAATGAGGTGAGGATTTTCTATGGGGGGGAATGAATGAAACAGTGAAGTGAGAGACGTAACCTTGACATAATACAGAAAGTGACAGCATAGAAAAATGTCAGTCAATGGATCAAAAAGGATAAAGGAACAGAAAATGCATTTGCTTAGACACTTTTGTGCCTCTTTTACTGATTCAGTGACTGATTCTTGCTCTCTCTCTATATATATATAGTACAGATATAAAGCAATATCTACAGTTATTTATTTAAGTCTCATTCTATAGCGTTTCCCTGAATTCAAAGCTGATGGTTGGATGCAGTCGTTTTTCTGTTACTCTCTTACTTCAAAATTACTCACGCTCCAAAGCTAGGTCTGCATGTCTGCCCTGTAAAGGCCCTCTCATCAAAATCAAAAACATGGTTTTGAAGTATTTCACACAATGAATGTTACAGTAGCAAACAAAAGGAAGCACCTTCATGCTGCAAAATAAAAGATCGGCTTTAATCCAGGATGCCACTGCTGCTCTTGGCCACTAGGGTTCACTCTGGGCCTGCAGATGGACTCCAGCCCTTCCCTTCTCTCCACCATCCTACATGCCGCTCGGTTAGGTAGCTACCACTGAGCGCATTTGATCGAATCATATGCTTTTCATCTGCAGTGTATGTTTTTGTCCTGTGCCAACTACAAAAGACTCACTTTTCCTTTTTCCTCTCCCTCTCGCCTCCCCTGCCTCCTTCTCGCCTCTCTCCGCGGCGTCAGGAGGAGAAAGGGAATGTGGATTCAATCAAAGAGCAGGGGCAGCCACCTCCTCTTATGATTCACAGCACTTCTAGGCTGAGTGAGGAGTGAGGGAGGGGCAGGGTGGGTGAAACGGAGCGCTCGGTGATTTCAGCTGCGGTTCGCGCAAAAAGCCACGTCAATATGACAGCAGACAGTGCAGGCTGTCCTCGCAGGCAGATCCACCCTGCTGCCACATGCAAGGACGGCCTGCCACTGCACATATTACACACAGGGAGGGAGGGGGAGAGAGAGAGAGAGAGAGAGAGAGAGAGAGAGAGAGAGAGAGGCAGAGAGAGAGAGAGAGAGAGAGAGAGAGAGAGAGAGAGAGAGAGAGAGAGTGATAAAAAAAAAGGTTGAGAGAGGAGACATCAGGCTAATGGGGCTGATGGGAGGAAGGAACAAACAAAAGCGTCTGACTCCTATCACAGACATGGCAACCCAGAGATTTGACCACACATGAGTGCTTGCAAACAGAGCACAAACCTACTGACACACACACACACACACACGTAAGGGAAAAAGCCACACTGGCGTATCTGAACACAAACACACACACACACACACACACACACACACACACACACACACACACACACACACACACACACACACACACACACACACACACACACACACAGAGGTAACATAAATAGGACACGAGATGTCCTCTGAGTGAGCCAAATTTCCGAGGACAAAACAGAATTTCAGCATTGGTACACAAACACACACCTTCTCCTTCGCAGAGCATCGCACCCCAAAAGGCACCTCCTCTCCTTTCATTTGAACACTGAGCACACCAGCCTCACTCTGTGTAAAGATGAGGGCTGGAATACAAAAGACATGTACAGATGGTGCCAGCAGTCTCCCTGCCTCTCCCTCTCCGCTCCCTCCCCTCCCTCCCACTCCTTTAAAAGCAGCATGGGGCTCAGGCGCAGAGGCAGCTGGGTTTTTCCTCCTTCCCACCCGCTCATGCTCCCTCTCTTTTTCTCCCCCACCCTCCCCTCCTTCCTCCCTCCTCTTCTTGGCAAGGCAGGTGCCAGGAGACAGGCTCTGCTGTTCCTCCGGAGGATTGATCTGACTTTACCTCGGCTGTGCTTTGGTTGACAGAAGAGGCCTCTCAGGTGCTCCTCTCCTGAAAGCATCACACTCGCAGGTAGATGCACAGATTTGTAGGTTATTTTGTAATTAAATACAACCGGGTCCAAGCATGGTTAATAGATTTATGAGTTTCACATCTATGTCAGAACATCCTGCAGTGTTTTAACAGCCCCCTCCCACTCCCCAGACCCCCTTCTGATGGAGAGAGTTTTCAATTCAAGGGCCTGGCGACCAGCCAGCATGTTACAGCTCAATTAGGTCCTATTATTCTCTTCCAACAAGGGGTAACTTGCACTTCTTCTATGTTGATAAACATGTCTCCGCAATTTATCTCTCAACAGTGGCACCGTGAGGCCGTCTGGCTAAGGGGACGATATCCTCGTTTCACGCTGAGGCCGACATCAACAGCCGGGGGACAAAAACAACAACAGCGTTGAGCCGAGCAGAGAAATGACAATACATATCTGAGAGAAGGAGGAAAGGGGGGGGGGGGCACCAGCGCTGCCACTTAAAGAGGAATTATTCTGCCCCACCATTAGATAAAGGGCTTATCACCACACAAAATTACCACCTCCGCTGAGCACCAACCTGTTTAAAGGAGAGGCGCTCTGTCATTGAGTCGGAGGATAAACTTCAGGTTTCATATGTCAGGAGGAGGAACAGCCAAGCCGTTACTCCTCACAGTCTCGCGCTCTCCTCCTCCTCCTTCACCCAAACGTCTCTCAGGACAGTGCGGATGAGGGACACAAAAGGATTACTGTTTCTCTTCTCCTGTCCTCCCACAGACGGCCCTTCAATAGACTCATCTGTTTCCCTCCCTGAGAAGAGCCAAAACTGGAGATAATCGTCTCAGGTAGCTCTTCCAAATCACGAGGTTTACTCCAGAGTGAATCAAACTGCCGTTTGGTGCTACAGAGCATCCTTCTGCCTTATTTACATTGGTCTCCCTGGCGGCGATTGGTCTCTGTCTTCCATAAGGAGAGGAGCTCATTCTGTTTGCCTTGTAGATAGTCCCAGGGGCCCGGCTGAGTCTGAGCCGTATTGATATTCTGGTGCTCAGCTGCACTGCCTGATGGTCAGCCATGGCGAAGGGCGCTAAACGCATCTGCTGGGACTAGATGGGTGGTTCAGTAGCTGGGCCTGCAGCTTCCAGCTTCAGTCTCTGTCATAAAGCCGGGGTGGGGGTGGGGGGCATGACAAATGACATGGACTGCATCCTTGACAGTTGTTCAATGCTCTTTCCAATGATAATGCTCCCCCACCCCACCTTTCGCCGCACATACAGACAGGAGGCAAAGAGATAAACTGTGCTGATTAAATATCTTGATTCTGTCTCTTTTTGCTCTCACAAAACAAAAGGGGCGTCTGGATAAAAAGGGTCAGTTGACCCAAATTACTAAAAAACATGTTTTCTCACTTACCTGTAATGGTGATGGGTCATTCTGGCTCACCCATGTCTCAGGCATTTCTGCCTGTTCTCCACTACAATGGAATAGAAATGTATTTGTGCTGCTCAAAATTTGATTTATTTAAATCCAAAAAAAAAAAAAAAAACATCTCAAGGCATAAACAAAGTTATTTTTACTCATATGTAAACTGTTTCGTTGAGTGGTTTTTAGTGGACCTACTTTCAACAAGGTGGTGATATGGTTGTGTGTTGGGGGCTTTACTATATGTTCTGTAGCTAGTGTGCTCCTCCTCAAAAATATAAATCCACGTCAGGGCTACAGCAGCTACACATATACCACATGGGGACAGTAAAAACTGTGACTGCTCAGTTCAGACTGAAAAAACGTCCAGTAATTTCCATTGCCCACCATGAAGAGGGTGGACTTTCCCACCATTACTACTATCACAAAGTAACAAGAGGAATATAGGCTAGTTAACAATATATCTGTCTGCAGTTGTGGCGGTGATAAATCAGAATGGATGCTCCAGATATCTCCGCGGAGACTGCTGTTATTCCCGGCTATAAATCCATCTTATTAAAGGAACAGTCCAAATAAAAACTGATATGGTAACTGATATGTTTCGCGAAAGACATCTTCATTTTTCAGTACTTTGAGCACGACAAATAAAGTTCCATTCGCCTCCGCTGTACTGTGGTGGAGACAGAAATCAAATAAATGCCTTATGTAACTCGTGAGCTGACCGTTTAAAGCAGATGCACAGCAAATGAGACCTAACCATGATGAATAGTGACTATAGGTGCTGTGAGAACAACCTGTGGGAAAGGATAACCTTAAAAACATGACATGAATGGTTACCATTAAAAAAGTCACTCCTCCAAAATACCCCCCCCCTTTCCTGGCAGGGGACTTTTAGAGAGGCAGCAGGTAGGGCAGATGCCAAGTGCTCTTATGATCCCCCCCCCCTCCCTTTCTCCCTCTCTGCTCTGTATCTAACAGACACCTGCTCCCTTGTCAACTGTGGACTCCCACCTGGCATCGTCCCACATGGCTTGGTCACTTACGTCCGCACAAACATGCAGCACACATCCTGTCGTCACAATCACGCTCACATTATCAGCAGCACTTCACTTCCTCACTTATTCCCATTCGAGCCACAACACAACGATGTCCAACTCCTGCTGTAAACCTGTCGGGAAGAATCATGACCCCCAAACTGCTTGTTTGAAGACATTTAGCCAGAAGGGCTGAAAAAGAGAACAAAGACCATGAGCAAACTAACAAGAGGGGCTCTAGTGGGCTGCACTCTTTAGTTTCTGAGGGAGCTCTATTCACATTCTGTTCCTCCCTCCCTCCTCTCTCCCTCTGCCCAGAAAGGTTTGAATGGACACAAGCCTCCTGCAGGCCAAAGTCAATTAAAATGAGAGAGTCGAGGGAGCCCTGGTGTCCCTGGTTACTGAAAGCACCTAAGAGGCCAGGCAAAAAAAAGCCATGTTTAGTTTTAGCCAAAGAATTCCTCACTTCTGTGGGCCTCTTGGAACTGTAAAATACTGGGATTTATAATACAATTCATAATACAATATAAAGCTATATGAATAACTGGTTGCTATGACACTGCTTACAAAGGCCCAGCTGGTGCCAAACTATCCTGTATAAACTACCGGCTGGATTATAAATCATCTCCCACTCTGCCTCGCGGCTCTCAGACACAGTCACCACAGAGCCGTGGATGCCCACCTGGCAGCCATCAAACCTCTCTTTGTCTTCACACAGATGCCGCAAATTATTCATCGATGCCAATTTGATAATGAAATGGAAGCGACTCGTCCATCATGCAGTCTCTCTCTCTCCAAAAAAAGAGTAGGTATAACAGGTTCCGGACCTGCCAGCCCATGACAGGCCCGAATTGCGCTACTTGTTCGTCCATAGAGGGATAATTAGGTCGGAGCACACAGGTGTACCGCCTTAAACACATGGTACACATTTTACCAAGCTAACCCTATCACCTTGGCACGGAAGCGAGTGCGAATTGGGTGTTGTAAGTCTGTAAACTGACTTCATTAGCCCAGTGCTAAGATTTTAAAGTCGGGTGAGTCATTTGGTGACATATTTCAGGGTGGGTGATGTTTCCAGAGAGCTGATGAAGTGGGAAGGATGTGTGAAGTGGGAACATGTGAATGTCATGGCTGCCATGTGGCATTAAAATCTGACATATTTCCACTGGCGTCCCTTGAATATACTGTATGCAGTTAAGCAGCTATGTTACAGAGCACTATTACAGACTAATTAAAAGCGTTTAGCAGTTGAAGGGCAGCTACATATTGTGGATTGAAAGCATTAGTGCTAACAGTTATAAAACAGCCTGTCTATCTAGGCCAGACAACTGCCTCCTGTCTGCACCTCATCTTTGTCTCCTGCTTTTTTTTTTCTTTTTTTTTTTACTTGCATTATTTCCTCTGCTGCTCTCTCTCTCTGGGAAGTCAGTGATGTTGGAGTCTTGTCAATGAGTACTTAGGCCCGTTGCCTCATGGGGAGCCAGACTTGCTGGCTAGGTTTTATGGCCCATTTCAGAGTTGCCCCTGCTTAAATACAGCCTCCTACTGGCCACATGGCCGCAATGTCGTGCCATGTCCATCCAGCAAGGAAGAAGAGGGGAGGGGGGGGTTGGACTCGTGCCAGAGAGGTTTTACTGAGGCCACAAGCATATGTGGCCATGTGGAGGCAAGCGGCACAGGGAGAAAAAGAAAAATGCTACGGATTTGGTGTTTCTGGGTTGCTGTTTTGACATCCTGCGTTCTTTGTTGCAAAACCAAAAACCTCTAAATACTGTATTATTGAGGGATAAAAAAGCTGTTCATCTTAACCTCCCACTTCTGCTGTCATAATAACTTCAGTATTAAAATATCCGGCTAACCACTTTGTGATGCAAATGTCTATGTATATACACATAAAAATGCAGGATTTCTAAATAAAAATCGAAAATGCCAGAGATAAGACATTTATCCTCAAATAAAATCTGTGTTCCCAGATTCGAGATGAAGATAATACTTTATATCTCAAAGGAAATCCACTTGGCACTAACTGAATACAAACTGGAACAAGATACAATATATGCCACAATCTCAAGATGATTTAGTCAGATCTCATCACTCTGACTGTCATTTCTTGGTCATGGTTACACAGGAACCAACCCTCGCCTACGCAGGCCAGTGTTTTAAAAGATAATCTCTCTTGGCGCATGCAACAAATCTCTTCATTAAAAACAGGGCACGCCATTCCCTGTCCCTGTAAAGCACGAAGGTGGAAATCTATAGCATTTCACCCCCCGGTGAGAATTAATTCCCGTTGCGTTAAAGCCAAACATCTCCCCCCGACCAACATTCGGTCTTCAATCTGTTACTGTACGTTGCTCCCTGCTACAGTAAGCTGATTGGGAGCAAAACTCCTTCCAAACGTACATCTTTATGTCTTAATTCAGGAGCTGAAGTCTGGCAACACTCTGTCAAAGTGTCTGTGGTCAACTTTCGGGGCATCCACACAGCAGTGGTTTTAGCCCTTTTACTAGAAATCATGTCTACTTAACATCAGACCATTTTGCAATCCATGTCATTGTGTTTTAGATTTCTGATGTATTTAACTACCATGGCATACAACCAATTAATTTTTTTTTACTTTATAAAAATAAACTAGCAGTCTCAATAAACTTCTTTAACACAGTCATCACAAAGTCAAAGTCACATAATCACAGCATGGAAATGCAGTTTAAACACAGCTTGAACTGGAAAGAAAGGACTGTATTACCACATAAATAGTGATTATGTAACTAGACTTGACGCAGACTTGATGTTTTTTCTTGCTCTTATTTTTGTTACCTTAAACTCTACATCTTGTTTTACTGCCTTTACTTAAGATTTTTACAATTGGTACATAAATAAAGTTTATGTGATCATTATTATTATTCACTCTGTCGACTGATCAACCCAAGTTTGAACAGTTTCCTATGTTCATAAAATATGGAAATGAGTGGAAACCAATGGAAATTGAAATACATGAAAGAAATCTAAAACTGTACAACATGCATTTGAAAACAGTCAGCAATAATGTAAAGAGTACATGATGTGTAATTTAGGAGCTGAAACTTGCAAACATACAGATAAGGACAAAATAAAGCAAACTTTTTCACTTTGGACAAGATTAATTAGAGCAAAACCCTGAAATCAGATTGGCTAAATGATGACCCTTTCACCTGACCACCCTGCTCTGTAAGCCAAACTGCACCAGCACAGAGTGTGTTTTTACCCGCACACTTCTGCAACCAGATTATCAGATGAGCAGACCTGCAAAGAAGCGGCTTATGGGAGCCAGACTGTTTCCCCGAGCAACAGGCTGCTATTAATGATGGCCCAGCCTTAAGCCCTTGTCTACAATGATACTAATTAGGCACAGAGCAGATGTGCCCAGACTTGTGCCCACCTCAGGGTGCTGGGCAGGGCCGGCAGTGTCACGGCGGCATACGCTGCTGGCTGATTCACCTGTGACCTTTTCACAGTGGGCCTGGTGTCAAAGCCTCCCTTTAGAAGTACAGTAGAACAGACACTGGAGGAGCCCGGGTCGAGTCCCGGCACCCTTCTAGGCTCATTAGAGTCATCCATATGTGCAACAGATCAGGATTTGAATAAAAAGCTCCATCATGATCAACACTCAGGCCAAATCTAAACAATAAAACTCAAACTTTATTCACTTCTTTAAGCAAGCTGAGATTTCTGTGCATACATTATGTATGGCCTTGGGCAGACTTCATAAAACAATATACATTTTGCAGATAATGTGTATGTTTTCATTGCCACTTACACGTCTCATTGCTTCAAATTTGATTTCTTTTAGTTTTTTCAAAATCTATTTTATACTGTATATAATGTATTTAACTCTGTGTCTTTTAATTTCACTTTATATATTGTCATGGTCTCAGTTTAGTTGCTGGTGTTTTGTTCATTTACAAATAACATTAAAATATATATCATATACACACATATACACTTATCATTGCATATTCCATATTATTGTTTTGCCATTCTATATGAAAGTGCTGAAACTGATACGGATACTTGCTTTCATTCACTGTAAATAACAAGCTGTTAGCTATACTCTCAACTATGTTCGCTGTCCCAGTTTCCTTACAGCGGTCATTAAAGTTTCATCGCTTTATTCTGTCTCTGACATGAGCTTTGTTCACAACTTCTACTAACTGCTGTTTCACGGAAATGAAAAAGTGGGTGTAATTAACATGCAAATGCACCAAGAGGAGCAAGGTGTAAATGTAACGTCACAATGCCTTCGATGAACAGCCGAGAACATCAGTGTGGAATCATGACCGCAGGCAGGATGGTAAAACAACATGTGACATGCTTCATACTGTGAAACTCAAACAGACAACACAACAGCAGCCATGTAGCTTTTTCTAAATGACCAACCAAAAAGCACATCTGATGTCATTCCCGACGTACAGTATGCCGACACAGTTCAGTGTGAGGACATAATGTAAGGACTGTGATGAGGATGGTTGTTTGGATTCAGCCAGTGTTTTATGGGTTTCCTGTGCAGCACTTCAACACACAGCAGGTACCTGAGTCAGACTGACACCTCCTGCAGCAGCTGGTTTCTGTAGGGTTCAAATTTTACATTTTACTGTACTTCACAAACATTTCTACGATATTCAGTGAATGAAAACAGACATTTCATTAGGAGTTGATCCCGTGTTCAAACAAACTTATGAGGTGGCCAGATGGTTGAGAACTATATCAGGTTGTAATTCACAGACTGCAAACCAGTGTGTTTGCAGTGGAAGAGGAGAGAATGACTGAACATGCTATACTTGAAGTAAACAAAATTATGAATATAATGGAATTGAAACAAAACACTTTTTTTTTTAAAAATAGTTCTACAGTGCCATGGTACAAAATAATGATATTCAGTGCAAGTAAGGATTGTTAATCAGTGCTAATGAAGTGCAGTCAGTTTCAGCACATTGTGTCATTCCTGCTATGAATGCTATGAAAAAATGACTAAAAAGTATTATCATCAGTTATTGTTTTCTGCTGATTAATGAGCACGCTCTTTTCTGTTACTATTGCTCACATGCAACAAGTGTAAGTGTAGCAGCCTTTATTCTTCGCAGGCACAGAAAGGTGTGTTATTTGTGAGGAATTAAGTTCCATTAATGAATCTCTGCTGTTCACCTATAGACGTCGAGGAAGGTAACAGATTACTTAGCGCCCCTTTAATCATCTGATCCCCTGTCACTTCTAGGTGTCTTCTCATATTTTGGTTTCACCAGTGACAGAAGTGGATTTTCACTGCTTTCAGACCGTCTGAGCAACACGTATACAGGATTGTGTAAAGGCCTTTTGCTCTCTTTCTGCAGCAGGTAACTCGCTCTCAGATAAAGTGAGGCGCTTTTCACTGCTCTACACTCTGACACCTAATCCACAGCTAACACAAAAAAAAAAAAAAAAAAAAAATGTGTGATTACTTTTCACCCACCGGATTGATCATGAATTAAGATCAAATAACAGAGCACCCACTGAAGTCTGCGTTTGGTTGCTGGTGTTTGTTCTCTTAAGGACTAACATTTGGAAAAACAAGTAGGCGGAGGCGCTTGTGTCCCCCTTTGATGTGAGGAGACAAATACACCTACAGTTACACCTGGCATTTCAGTGCAATTTTAAACCTCGGCCTATCAAAGACCACACTGCGCTTTTTTGTGACAGATTCTTACGACTGCTCTACAGCTTTGAAGCTTTTTTTTTTTTTTTTTTCTCCCAACGAAACTTCTTCAGTTTCACCAAATGTCACGGGGTCTTCATACTAACTTCCAGTGAAGCATCCCTAACCCTGACCCAACCCCCCCCTCCATTAATATACTGCATCACGTTTTAAAACCATATCTGTCAGTTTTCAGACCTGATTCAGTCGCTACGTTTGTATCCACAATTTAAAATCTGATCTTTGCAGGATTCAGTATCAAATGCGATTAAAAGCACATTTTGGACTTGATTTGATGATCCCACTGCAACAGTAGGTGTAAACAAGCTGTAGCTGCAATTACTGGATACTTGGCTGGGTATACTTTCATTAAAGCCACATGAAAAGAGCCTGCAAGTTCTGCAAGTACACAAACAACATCAGCTGCTCCTGCATGCCGATCGCTATTATTTTGACTTGGGACTTTATCGAGAGACTTCAAAGAAAAAGGTCAATTTCACAACTTGGTGGGAAAAAAAAAAAAACCATCTCCAATACAGAGAACAAGAGATTCATTGAAGATGACAAAACAACAGTAATGAATAGTTGGAACTGTGGACTATACTGCACAGCAGGCCAGACATCTCTTTACCAACACCGCCTGTTGCAAAACCTCTCTTGTCTTAGCATGTTGGGAACAGTCCCTCAGACACATTGTAGGAAAAAAAAAAATTGTAATTGCCCAAACCAGGACTTAACTGTGCAGCTAAACAAAACCCTTCTTAGTGGAGAGAAAACCAAGCGAATAACAAGGAAGCCAACATGGCAGAATGTAATTCTCAAGTGAGGTCAGTAGGAGAAATAATTACACCAGCTGACTCAGACTCATTCATTAAAACAATACGCCACCCAAAATCCAGCTTTGGTTTGGAAGGTGGCTCTGAAAAGTTTGCAGCTTATCAAAATGCACTGTACTTCTCCATCATGCGTCTGTTTGTAGTCAGTATGATCTTCCAGTAGGTGCCAGGGTGCTAGTGGAGATTTTAAGTGAAAGAGGAGTTGTTTTTTTTTTAGCTCTGAAGTGAAAAAACATACTGAACACATGCATCAACGACTGAGATGTGGGCTGTGCTTTGGCAGAGGTTTGAGAAGTTTTCTGGGTGTTTGGAAGCTGCAAAGCTCCCAGAGCCACCTTCCAAGCACAGAGTGTATTTGATACTCAAAAGACAAGACTTTTGATAGTAGTATTCAGCATGAACAAAACAGGTGCTTGTTAGCATCTCGATGCTGTCCAATGTGTAAAAATGTAATCTGTTGCTCCCTCAGCATTAGACATGACTCAACCATGAGAAACACTGAATCACTGAACTCAAACCAGTGAATTCCTGTATTGGGTGAAATCCGTAGGGCCTGGCTGGTTGTGCAGTGTGGCACCGAGGGGAGTGGGGTGTGATAAACTGCCAAGAGTGTCGCGAAAAAAACGCCGCCTCAAGTAGGTCAGCGCGACTCAGAGAGATAATCAAGGCCATTTTGACCCCTTCTGTGTGAGCTGTAAGTGGGTCAAATGCAGCAGTCAGCTGTTGCAACTCTATCACGGAGGGCGCTGCGAGGCACTCGTCATACTGTCAAACCCCATTCCGTTAGTTTAAGACGTGGCAGGGTGCCTGCCTGCACCCACCAAGCCCCCCCGCCCCCCCGCTCCCCTCCTCCCAGGGGTGAAATAATATGAAGTTCCTCTCAGCAGCAGCAGCAGCAGCAGCAGCAGCAGCAGCAGATCCACCTTCCCTCTTGTCACTGAATACCCCCCCTGCAAACACAACCCTCTTTAACTGTTGTCTCCTCCTTTTGACAGCTCACAGCTTCGCAGCTCTGTCCTATTCACAGTGACACAGACTCCCCCTCCGTACCCCCTCCATGTCTAAAATGCCACCCGCATTTCAACCAGGCTAACTCTCGCAATGTCCCTGCTTATTGCTCACTCTTCACTTCACAGGGAAAAAAAAGGGGGACTCATGTGTCTAGAAACACTTTTGAGCATGAATCTGCAACAGCAGAACAAAGGCGATACAGGGCAGCCTTAATCTCTGCACTACTGAAGCCAGCAGCTATTTTAAAGCTCTTTCTCTGTGTCTCTCTATCCCTCCCACCTTCCTCTCTTCTCTCTAACATTCTTCCTCTCCCTCCCCTCCCTCTCTCTTCCCCCTTGTTTCCCTCGGTGTCTCAGGGCAGCAGCTTCTCTCCGTTTTCCTCTCCTCTCTCCCTGCGTGTCCAGTGACTGACTGCACAATACACATCAATTATTCATGGCTGCTCTCTCTGTTTCGCAGGCAAAACCAATCACAGATGGAGTCATTGCTAATGGGCTCCTGCTGTACTTGCCACCGGCTTCTTTGCACTCAAGCAACAAATACCCCAGAGACAATGAGAGGGAAAACAGGGATAAGCTGTAAAAAAAAAAAAAAAAAAAAAAAAAGAAACTTCATACAGCACCAACAGCCATGAGGAGAAGAGGAGGACACACACGTTTGTCGTCAGAGAAGAAGAAAGGTGCGTATCCTCACAAATAATTTAGCAAAAATTAGGAGCCGGCTCCTGCAGCAGTAAAGGGTTAAAGACAGAGAGAGGGGGTGGGAAGAGGGGGGAGGCAGGGAGAGAGAGAGAGAAGGTGGGGTGGGGGGGTGGGGGGTGAGTGAGAGGACAGGCAGAGAGAGAGAGAGAGAGAGAGAGAGAGAGAACCAAATGCTTATCTCCTCACCTCGGATGTATGCAGCTGTTATTGATGTATCTTCTTTTTCTGTCTAGTGATCCATTGCTTGCTCTCCCAATACACACATCACACAGAAGCAGCCACAGCCACTTCGCCAGAAGGGAGAGAGGGAGGGGAGGGGAGGGGAGGGGAGGGGAGGAGGGGAGGAGAGGAGAGGAGAGGGAAAAAAAAAAGGCAGGCAGCTCACATTTCAAACTTGCAAAGGGGGGTGGTGCCTAATGTGCTAGACAGCCTGTATCTTGGCCTGGGTCCAGAGCGACGAGTAAAAGAAGCCTCAATCAATTCATTTGCAGCAACGTTTGTTATGCTATGCGCCGCAAATCCTGCAGAAAAAGTGGTGATGGCAACGACTTCAGGTGGGTACATTAAGCAGTGATTCCAGCCCCCAAACCTTGTCTTTGCATACAGTCGACTTAATCCATCAAACTAGTCATTGTAATTAAGGGGCATAGAGGACGAGGAGGGGAGGGCGAGGAGGGAGGAGGGAGGAGGAGGAGGGAGGAGGCTGGGTATTGTGGCTTCCTGATGCGCAGAGGGTTGGGATCAGAGAGGGAGGGGCCAATTAGACCACATTTGTCTATCAGAACACACAAGCCAGAGTAAGCTTTTGGATAAACAATTACACACCTATAAAACATGTAAACTGTGGGCAGACACACCACCTGAGGCAGTCTGGAGCGTCCACTGTCATCTGCAAATAAAAACACTTGCACTCACCAGCACTGAGTCAATTCAGGTGTCAAATGAGTGCAACTCATCTGTGGCTAAAATACAATAATAAAGCATTTAATTAGAGGCACAAGCTACAATGTAAATGAATTTGAATGTGCAGTAAATTACTGAGCCACATGGAGCGGCTGAGGATGCCACCAATCACCTCCTGCTACCACAGACATGATAAGTGCTAGAACTAAGGGAGGAAGGACAGACAAGCCGAACAGCTCTTATCTCTGGTCTCTCCTGTCTGTATTTGCTCTCCTGGTATTTACTATCAGCTGAGCGCACGGTGGGTGACTTACAGCCCTGCACCTCTACTGCAAGTTAACACATCAATCACGGCTGGCTGGAAGACTTCACATGCAGTGATCATATAGTGTAAAACAGAGAAATTGTCCAAAGTGGACACAGTGTAGATTTACAGCTTCTGTGACACTCTGTCTAAGAATCAGGTGCACATACAGTACTTCCACCTAGTAAGCCTTTAACATTGTAAATTCTGGTGTGTAAAGTGGTGGCTCCAACTTCAGAGACTTGTGGTGTGCAGCAAAACTGTATTTTATATCCTCGCAGGGATCCAATTGCACTGATTTCTTTGAAAAATGTAATGTGTACTGGTGCAGCCGTTAAAACATAGTAGCTTGGATGTGAGTAAAGTGACTCCTAGCTTTGTTAAAATGTTAAAATTTGAGGAGAAAGTCCAGAGTTTAAAAGGTTTAAGAAAAAGCTTTTCTATAAAAAAAAATCATATCAAGAAAATACATTTTAGTGTGATAGATAACATGAAGAATGAATGAATCACAAATATCAACTCATCTTATTTAGAAAATGTATTTTCAGGTGGGGTTATAGACCTCCAGTGATTATAATGTATGAGTTGTATATGGAGCTCAGTCAGAGAGGACGAAGTCTTGACAAGACTAAGTACACGTTGGGCTAAAATAATGGCAGACGCCACTTAAAGAACCACGGCTCATCACCTCATCTCCCTCTAAAATTACACTTGCAATTCTGTTTTGAATCTGCAGTTAAATCAGATTAACTAATGCTTGTTTATTTCTTAAATACAGTGTTCAATTGAATCCAATTACTGCTGACAGTCACCCAAGGTCTGGGCCACCAACAATGTTTTTAGATCCTGTGTTATTCTCTATTTAGGAAAAGCCACAGCTAAACTATATGTTGAAATACACCAAGAGAAGAGACAAAACATTTTGGTGTGGAAAGCTCTGGGAAGAAAAATTACAGCCCTGCAGGCTTGTGTGTGTGTGTGTGTGTATGTGTGTGTGTGTATGTGTGTGTGTGTATCTGACCTCTGTGTTGTGTGTAGAATCTAAGACCTTTCCACAGCTCAGTGGCAACATGTCTGACCTCCGCGTCTTAAGCACCACTTCACTGGAAGGCTCGGTAAAAGCTGCTGCATGATCAGCACTTCAGGCTACAGTTAAGCGGAAATGTACATTATATCTCCACTCTAGCATGATAAAGAATTCAGCAACTTCAGTGTAAAATAGAAATGTTTTAAGGCACCCTTGAAAATATTCATCTTAACCTCAATCATGTCTCTTTCTTTGAAATAGGTAAGAATTTCTGCAATTTTCCTGCCTCAGGAATCTCCATTTTAACAAAAATGTATCGTGTGTAATACTTGAAATTACCAGCTTTGAGATGATGCGCCTAGATGTTGCAGATTTGACTTCGCTAACCATTATGAAGGATATTCTAGATAGATTTATAGATTTCTTTAGTATGAAGCAGCACTATCTAATCTCTATCTAGAGCTGCAAACAAACACAACATCCCCTCCTACGCAGGCTTAACGCTTCTTCATGCTTGAACTAGTAGGAAAACTGAGAAACCACCTTCTGAAATCTCATCACAAAACTCCCACTGTCAAAAACATTAAACAAGATAAAACAAAGTATGAAAACTGATACTTAAATATATTTCTTTTAGAACGCTGACACAGTCAACTACAACCCACGGCAGATCTAACTTGAAAACAGTCCAGCATGTGTAAAACGAGTGTAGAGACAACTCAGGCTGACAAAGCGAGAGCTGAAGCCCAACCAATTACGTGCTGAATAGCTGGTTTACCAGGCATTTGTTACATGAGAGAATGAACGGCTCGAGGAGCTGAAAAACTTCGACTGCACCCCACGCCACCCCCACCCCCCCACCACCCCTTCAGCTTTATAAGTTGGTGCCTCCTTTCACTCTTTAGAGCTGAGGAATTCCAAGGGCTTGCTGGAGCGCAAACAATTGGGAATGTGCCACTCTGACCCTCTTGGAGGAAAAATCGTGATTAAGCGTTTTGTCGACGCTCTCGGACCAGACTGAACCACTACAGTCGTGCAGGAGGGGTGTGACTCTGAGGAAATAGGCCTAACAGGGCTTGTAATGTACCCTGTGATGGAGAGAGAGAGAGAGAGAGAGAGAGAAAGAGAGGGGGAGGCCCTGATGAGTTTATCCACACCGAGCGTGTGATCTCCATGCTTTGATGTCACCACAGCTCTACGTGCGTGGCTTTGCCCTGCGGTAAGACAGTCCAAGTAATCACAGATTAATAGAGCAGGCTAATCTCATTCACAAAGAGGTCACTACTAGCAGACAGATGCCCCTCCCCCAGTCCTGCCTGAGCATTGTGGCCCGCTTGCAAAAAGGCAAAAGGACTACAACTAGCCAACCCCCCGGAGAACATCTATTAAAGAGATCAGTACTACAATTCACTTAATCACACCGTGTGTAGAATTTTCCAGTCAGCTAGAGAGGCATTCAATACACAACAAACATTACCTAAACCTCTAAACTGCTCACTTTGCTGAAATCCATATATATATGCCAACTGATAAAATCTATAGGAGGTAATAATGAAGTTTTCCTCAGGCGGGAGGATCCATATTACTGGTATCATTAGGATCAAGCTCTATGTCTTTGGGTTTTGCCCTCATAAGCTGTTTCTAACAAACTAATACCTTAAACTGTTGGAAGCATTTGATGATGAATCAATTTGTCAAAGCTACAACCTGTTTCCGCTGTAAGTTGCCTGTGAACATTGATTTCCTTACTGCTGAGATCAGCTCTGCCCTCCTCTCAGCACAATTTCCCCCTCAATTTGCCCCCATGTTCAGGAGAGGAATTCAGATGACATAACAGATATGTAATAGCTCCACCGCGCCGCGTGTCAGAGCCAAGACAAGTTAGGCCTGTTTAAAATGGGAAAGCAAATCTGATTTACTTATTAGTGCTCATCCACTGACCTAATGTCCTCTGTTTGCAGACAGCCCCGCTTGCAACCACCAGAGATCTCCCCCTTTTTCCCTTCTTTAAACCTAGATTTTCAGAGCAGATTACAAGATGCGTGACATGACTGAGTGGAACAGCGGTTATGAGAGTAAGATTTGGCTTTAAATGCTCCATGGACACTTTTTCTGCTTTGAAAACTCCCAGGGTTTGGCCTACATGAGCCCCTTTGTTAGCAGAGATAAGGAACAAATATAGGAGAACAGTGTCTTCCTGTCTTTATCCAGAACATTAAAAAGCCTGCTATGCACCAAATGGTAGACTATCACACTGTGTTTATGACAAAGCTGAGAGTTTGAAAAGGGCTTTCAGCACTGAGCAGAAACATCAGCTTGAATCACATTCAGCAAATCTGTGAGATTTGGCTAAATGAGTTATCATTAAAACAACATTATGTAGAGGACGCTGTATTGAATTCAACAAGGAATTCACCTCATCCCCACGTCGTCTCCACACAGACATAACTTAGCGTCTCAGATTTCTCTTTCAGCCTTTCAGAAGTCTTCTCAGTGATTGGCAGACACTGACTCGCCTGTCTCTGGTGCTGGATGGCTGACCTGCTGCCGCCATGCTGGCCTCATCATGTGACTCGCTCCCTATACCCTGTCGCTCGGCAACGGCCCCGCTTGATGTCGGGGAGCGGGTCCTGCCCCTGGGGCCCTGTGGGAGTGTCGTTTAAGAGCCATCTCCCTTGGCTGCCAGAGAGGGCTTTCTCCCCACCTTAATAACCTCCTCGACTGGGGCCTCCACACTGAAGAGCTTCTGGGAGCTTTGAGGGATAACGTCTCTGCAGCGGTTTCTACTGAATCTCGTGTCTCCTTTCAAAAATATTTATGCATATACAGGTACATAATTGTCCATGAAATGCATTTTGGGATGCTGCCTAAACTCAAGTACGTTGCCACTTTCCAAATGACTACTGTTGCAGGAAATTATTCAGACAGAGAATCAATTGGCAATCTTATCTAAGCCCATAAAGTAGAGCCTGAGATTTGATTTAGGATTAAGTAGAATTAGAACATTTGGTGGGGTAAGTTAATTGCAGGCAGAGAATGATTCCCCCCCTGTGGCTGACACAAGAGTGACATCGCATGATATGAAGCCTCATATAACCACATATATAACCATGAACTCCATAAATCAGAAAAGGCAAACACAAGTGAAAATTCAAACAAGATGTGGCTCTGACTTTCATGTCCTAGTCGACTTAAGGCGGCACCGCGGAGAGGCCGAGCACACAGAAGCAGTTGCGCAACCCCCATTTTATTTCCCTTTTTCCGCGTAACCCAAGACAGGTGGAAACCACAAATCAAAAACTGTAAAAGAGGACGAAATATTCCTGTTATCTTCCAAGCTGCTGACAGCCAATGCATCTTCATTCCCATCCTGCCTCAGCATGCTTTTTTGCCAGCTTGATAACAGCATTTAGCAGTCTACATCCGTCCCAATAATCTATCACTGTACCAAGATGACGCAGATGTATGAAAACAGGAACTCATCACTGATACAGTAGTTTTTTGTCGTGTGTGACAAATGAAATATTCTGCTATGTGCACTTTGTCTAAAGCTCTGGAGGAGAAAATACAGATGTAGTTCTCCATTTGGTGAACACGTTTGGGAGTGAGATGTGGCATGAAGAAGTGAAAGTTTATGCAGATATCAGAGGGTGATGCTTAATGTTCAGTGAGGTTGAAAAAGGAAAAGGTATTTTGCGTTGCTGCTTTTGTTGAAAACCAAGAAAAAATTGAGATGCTTGAACCGTTTATGATTCAGAGAGCGGTAAACCAATCGACGGCCATCATTTGTCTCTTTTCATCTTTGCAAGAAAGTAACAAATAATCAAGTTAAAATGTAAGGTATGAACTCAAAAATGTGCCAGTGACCATTTGGCATACTTGAAATGTTGTTCCAAAAACAGTTATTTCTCTGGAGTATCAGGATATTCTACAGTTTAGTAGCAATGGGTGGGTGTTGTGAAAAGATGCCAAAAAAGCAGACAGGAACTTTGAGCCCGGACAGGCCAGCATGGCCAGATGGCCTGAGACGGCGGTTGAGAAAACTCTGGTCTTACCTGCTGATTTTGGAGTGAACTTGTCCCTGTTGGCAGCGCACACGGCCAGGAGCCGGTAGCCCAGGTCCAAGTCGAAGCCCTGCTGCGCTGCTACGCGGCTGACCACCTGAAACATGAGGATAGCATGCAGCACTCAGTGAGGACGGAGTCATATTCTGTGGTGGTCTGAAGATTATTCCTACTGAGGACTTAACTAATCACACAATAATAAAGACAAGAGGTCAATTAATGGATTGTTGAAAAAGGACATTAATGTAGGAAATAGTGCTTTTCGGATGAATTTTATTGTAAACTAATAGAAAATAGGATTTGACAGTGCCTGCTTTATTAAAATTGCTGGGAGCTATTAGCACAGTGTGCGGATCATTTGTCTGACTCTTCACTTAATTTTGATTTTTGATCCAGCACCTGTGACGCGCTGGAGTGTCTTAGTTTTTGGAAGTTTTATTAACTAATTAGTCAATAAAACTTCCAAAAGTACTTAGTTATTATCTTTATTCTCTTAATTCCTAATAAGATGAAGGTTACAGAAATTAGGTTACAGAAAAGTTCTATTAGCAGCTAAATAACAGAAGTAACAACTAGAAAGTGCTCACCAGTTCCAAGGCTGCACAATGCTTTAAATGTGTTATTTTATGGGTTTATCATTTTTAAATTTGCATCTGCATCTTATCATCTCAAACAAACAGTGAGAGTTCAAGGTCTCATGCCCTGACCGATTTAGAGAAGCTAAAAGAAAGAAGTGCATTCATCTCCAGCAGGGCGGACTCTTCTAACACTCTCGTCCAGTTTTCCCAAAAAGATTCACTAGACAACTTCAGCTAATGCAGAACGCTGCTGACGGAGTTCTTACCAGAACCAGGAGAACTAAGCAACTTCACTCCTGTTCTTAAATCTTTACACTGGCTACCAGTTACCTACAGAATAGATTTTAATGTGCTGCTGCTAGTTAATTAATCACACAATAATACAGGGCCAGAATACATTTCTGATCACCTTGGAGGATGTAAACCCTGTAGGGCTCTAGGAAACAATCAGCTGGTAGAGCCTCGATCAGAACTAGAACAGGGCGAAGCTGCTTTTAGTTAATATGCTGCACACAGACGGAACCAGCTTCCTGATGATGTTAAATGCGCCCTGACTCGAGCCACTTTCAAATCTAAATGAAAAACTCTCTTCCTGTGCTCATGACTGATTGGTTTCTTTACTGCAAGTTTATTCCCTTTGCTGCATTTGGGGAAACTTCCAACTTATTGACTTCACTTGTTACTGCAATGTAATTGTGTTTCTGGTCTACTATTATTTCTGCCCATTTGCCTTTCATTTTCATTTTATGTATTTTATCATTTTTTTTGTCTAAATAGATTTTATTCTGGTTTTTATTACATTTATTATTTATCTTACTCTATTGCTTATTCTAATACGTTTTCCCAATGTAAAGCATTTTGTGTTGCTTCTGCTTTTCAAGAGTGCTGCATGAATAAAGCTACTTGCCTAGCCCTCAACTACATGTTAATGACAGACATCATGGCATATAGATTTATTCATTCAAGTGCAGAAGTTAAGAAAACCAGACACACACACACAAAAACAAACATAACAGAGCACAACAAAATTAAACTGACAACCTGCCAGCTCACAGAGAAAGAGCAATCATTTCTAAAAAAATTCCCATATCTGCACTAAAAGCTCAAGTTCCTCTCATCCCACAGCTAAAGATTTCATCAAATTTCACTAAAATCTCTGATCTAATTTAGAGATACCTTGCAGAGTGATAATGTTGTTCTGAAATGGGTATTAAATTCTATTTTTCATTGAAGTATAATGTATAATATAATATAATAATAATGTAGTATAACAATTAACAAATTTGATTTAACAAAAGCATATTGAATACAGACCCATCCTGGTAGTTAAACACATCAGAGGACTGAACATTTTCCCAGATTCTGACTCTTACATAAGAGTGAAGTTTGGCAGCATCAAAGATCCATTTGAACTTAAAGGATAAAGTCACTACATGTTTATCAGTTCCATATGAGCCGGTGGACAGCAAGATGAGAGGAAAATGTGGCCCCCAGTGCATCGATGCCCACTGAGAGGAAACATTAAGAGAACATCCACATGCCATAGGAGGTGATGTAAATCACCATTATGTGGCACACGTTGCTTTGATTTACCATTGCCATTATCAGCTCAAAGAGGCCTGCTGAAATCATTTAGACCTTCAGGACATACTAAGGCCTGTGTGGACCACACTGGGCCTCACTAAAGACAGATTCTTCTCCCTGCCTGGCTTTTCATAGCCGCGATCCTGCTGTCACACTCCGAAGTTCTGGACAAGGCCTGAGGTAGTACAGCTGAACGCTGCTGCCTGCACCATATCATTATCTTCTGTAAGTATAGTCTTGACGTGACACCAAAACAGTGTGTGTATATCTGGCTTTTATTTATAGGAATTGCCCATTAAGAAGAAGATATACGAGTATAGGCTGCCTAATTAGAATCTAAACTTGTGAGGGACATTTCGCTAAATGGTAATTCTAGTGTAAGAAGTTGCAACAAGTAGTTCTAATTTCAGGACTTAAATTGTACACAGCCAGTAGAGCTGTGGTGGATTGTCTACCATAAGGCAAGCATGTGCTTTTACATTCAACATCTTATTTGTTTGACAAATCCAATCAACTGAATCTGCACCACAAACCCTCAAAGCTCAGCTACTAAACAATTCATTTTTCAGTGAGTTGCAAAAAATCTACTTTGCTCATCTTAAAAAAAAAAAAAAAAAAAACAAAGAAAAAAAAAGGTGAACAAAATGATTTTAATGTCTTGAAACTAGCATAAAAATTGGGTCATAATGAAACACTCTCTGACCTTATCACTAACAACAAGTCTACAGCCATGCTAACAACTTTGTGAGGCTGCACCTAGGCCCAGAGATGCTTTGAGCTTAATGTGATATTAGCGTGCTAACATGCTCACAACAACAATGCAAATGAATCTACACACGAAGTACAGCTGCGTTAGCTATGCAATTAGCATGGCTAAGAATAAATACTTGACATAAGCAAAGAAACGTTTTTTTACTACATCAGTTGTCTATTTATTTGGCTTAATTTAAATAAAGTCTTTGGCTTCTTTACAGCTGATATTCAAAGGCTTTACATGAAGGCAACATTTTTTTTTTTTAAATACCCAAAACCAGATACACAGGCACACTCATGTGACAATGCAATCCACTTCAGACTTAAGTGAATTGAGAAAAATCAAGACCAGTGACCCTGAAACAAGCATAATAATAATAATTTCATGCAAAATAGTATTTGAAAATGATCAATCCTGCATGAGATTTAATTATTCCAAACATATGTGACAGTAGTTCCCAACCTTTTCCAACCTCCACTTGAAAATCTCAATGATGTTGAGACATCTGACCCCATAACAACACCGATGCCAAATAATATGTTCTGAGAGCATTTTTTATTTTAATGATGAATGAGCCAACATTCAGGATTAAACTCAAAGCAGGGCTAAATTTTTCCTTTTTGTTTGACGGGGGAGAGATCACTTGTCGGTTCACCATCTGTCTCTTGACTCTCTTTCTGTTTAACTCTTCCTGTTGCTACTATGTGGTCTGGCAGCAAAGTGGTCCGGCTGATGACAACATAAAAGTTCCTATAATTGGCTTATCACAGTGATAGGTCTTAATACAAGAAACATTTTTCAATGTTTTCAAAGATCATTTTGTTTTGAAAAAAATTTTTAAAACATTACATCTTTTCCACCAAAGTTGTACTGTTTTGCAAATGATTTGTTGGCTCACTTGCAATACCTTTGCAGCCATGGACGAACCACTGATGTATGATAACATTACGACTTTACTGGTTTGGCCTTAGTAGTGTGCAAACTACAGTGCAAAAAAAAAAAAATTATCAAGCTCTTTCTGCTTTCCCCATTGGTAGACTGTTGTGTTTGGTATCATAGCAAATTTCTCTTGATGACACAATATTTAGTTGTTTAAGGTAGATGATTTTGCAGTGTACCCACCGTCTGCTAGCACCAAATGCCAATGCTGAGGCAGCACCGAGATACCAACATGCAGGCAACAGGGTGAAGTGTTTACCATTACAGTCTGAGAGCGGGTAATTTCACAATCACATCAGATTCTGTGTGCTCCCTCCCAGTGTGGTTCATGCTAAGGTCTATACAACCCATAAACTAAAAAGGAAAAGCCTTGAGATTTTCACGGCAGGAAACAAATTGAATTGGCGAAATGGAGGAAAAGTCACCTGCTGCTGCACATTAAAGCAGTAACACAAACAATCACTTGAATGGAGGGAAGTGTCACTGCGGTTTCACCGAGATGCTCAATTGCAAATCTCTCCGCTTCCTTCACCTGCTGTAGCCACAGTTGCTTGGCGGGGTTACAAATCGCACCAAACAGGAGCTATATGTATCTCTCATCTACTGCTGGAGGCAATATGGAAATGAGCATGTTAAGTATGGCCCAAGGTGACAGGTGAGTGACACATCTGCAATCCATCCATTGTTCTGCTGACTGTGTGCTTGGCCCAAAATTTGTGGAAAATGGAGAGTAATTGCTCCATTTAGCTCTGCTCCTGCCTGCATTGACACAGAATCATTCTGAAGGGGTTTTGTTGCAAGGAATACTCCATTAAAAATCTACCAAATACTCACCCCCTGTAGGCTTGAACAGGGGCTCATTAGAGTAGTTTGTAGTTTGCTCCTTTGTTGGTAGATGGAGGCTGTAGTTAGCTTGGATTCAGTTATAGTGGATTTCAAAAAAGTAAATATACCAAAATATGGCTAAATAGACAACGTCCATTTGTCGCTACTGCAGTTAGCCATTTATCTTTGTTGCACAAAACTAGCTACATTTGCCAATTGGTCAAGGATAACAAAAATACCCATGGTAGTAAGAAAGAAGTTAAGTATTAAGCCATTTTTGTTTAAAAGCTAGCTGGGTATAGGATTAACAGCAGACGACTGAATTAAGAACGGTTTGAGAGGTTCGTTTAGACATTTTAATACCGTTTTTGAATCTGAGCTGACAGCTGTTTTTCCTTCATGAAAGAGCAAGCAACAAACTTCTCAGCGCCACCTTTCAACCCCACAGGGGGTAAGTGTTTGACACACAAAGGAGATTTCTGGTGGGACCGAACTTGAGAGTGTAAAGGAATTACATATTTACCTCTTTTGACAGTTTGGTGCAGCGCTGTAGACAAACAGCTCTGTCCTGTATGTCTATTTAAATCTAGTCAAAATATGCAACCCTGCTTCGCAAATTACTCTGGTGTATGTTTCCATTCTGGCCAAAATCTCTTCTTTGTTTACAGTATACATCTCAAATGCCATGGGATACTAATGATTCAATTAATCAAAAGCCCCTGGACATTTATGTAGGGGAATTAAAGGGTTTGAAACTATTTTCCTATAAGCACTGATTGCTTTGTGGTTTGAGGACATATTGCACTCGTCCTTTTCCTGTTCCAGTGTGCCAATTTCATGAGCCATAGCACAAACTGTAACAAAAGTCACTTAAAAGGTGATTAAATCTCAGCAGTTTCCAACAACTCAAATGCTTTTTATTGTCCAGTGACCTCAGTGAAGACCAGCCAGCTAAACATTAGTTCTCCTGTATCCCTGAGGGAGTTATGGAAAGAGCCACTGCAGCAGTTGTTTTAGCAGCCCTCTCCTTGTCCTTGAACCTCTGAGTATGAGACAGCAGAGGGGGGTCGTGACTGGCAACTTACCGTAAGGCATCCCATCAGGCTTTGCTCGAAGGGACGCTGGAAGGCTCGTGGGTCGCCACACCAGTCCAGCAGCTCGGTTGCTGCTGTTTGGAAATTTGCTGGATTTTGTAAGTGCTGGGGAGAAAAGGGGGAAAGATTGAGTCCAAAAACATTCAGAGGTCACAAGAAAGCAGAATAGAGATATTCTGAGATACATATTAAGTTACCCATTGATTTAATTATTTGTAGATAGAAGATTAGAAAGCACTGGATAATTGGGTTGGATTTTATTCTATCATAAAATCATACTTACAAAATATATGCATATATGCACATTAAAAAATACAGATACTTCCAAACAACTCAAAAGACTCTATTACATGGAAAATTGTATATTCTTATTCAATATAACAAAATGAAATCATAAACAATGTTAAATAACAGTGAAACAACAATCAAGATGTTATTAATAAAACTGAGCCATAACAAGACAACATAACTTGTTTTGGTCCTGGCCTGATTAAATGACAGTTTTGACATGATGATTTAATGGCTATTACATATATTACATACTGGTACTTATATTGCATAAACTACTATTTAAATATTCAATATATTTGCCTTAATTTCCTTTAATGAAAAGTTCTGTTAGACAGCCTGCATAGTTTTTCTATTTCCATGAATCTGCATAAGAGATGGAAAACAAATGAATGGATAGTGATAGAGAAGACTGATTGCCACCAACAGGAGGACTACACCAATAACATGATGAATAATTAAAAGCACTCAAAGTGTCTTAAAAGAAGACAGCATGTCCCAAATTTTGCTTATCACACCTCACATTACTTATGCTGTAATGCTCTGGGCTGACGGGGTATGTCCCCATTACACTCATGGCTTCACCTCACTCTCCCAAGGTTTGTGTAGCACTGCCTTCCCACTAAGTGCAATAAATCTCCTTGTGTGGCTGCATGAATAGCCGAGGAAGCCCTTATTTCACCACCCGGCCCTGAGCTGTGCTGTGACTTTATCTGACAACAGGCTCCTTGACCTGCAGGCACCCCTTTATGGCATTCATTCCCCAACCGGATCCAGCAGCCCCCTCACTAACCCTGCTGTCTGTCTTGCTGTAGAGCAGCACTGGAAACTGAAAAATGGACCTCTCTGGGTTTGCCACAACGGACTCAGCATTGGTCATTGATCTCCTCTAAAAGCTTTCAGACCTCAATATGAATTTTATATATAGAAGAGCAGACTCACTACCTCCACTCTGCAGTAATCTGTTGCCTTTGGAGAGATTATGCACACAAGCCTTTGTAGTGCACTTGTACAAACCAGGCACAAATGGACTCCCACTCCATGGCATCAAAGGTAAATAGAGAGGTTTGTCAGCCTTCTTAACACATCTGTGTGCTTTGATTTCACTGTCAGGGAATAAAGGAGAAGAGGAAGTGACAGCTGTATAGTCACTGCCTCGCTGTGCTTTTTTCTTGTTTGCTCTTTAGGGGGCAGCAGAGGTCAGGATTTGGTGAGGCAGTTTTCATATCAATTTACAAAGCCAGCATCTGACAAGGGCTGGATGAAACCAGTCTTGTTTATTTGATGCTCCGTCCGAGCTCTGTTCCTCACTCGCCCGACGTGTCTTTGTTGGGGGAGACTAAGATGAGACATGGTGGGGTTGCTGAGCATGTAAATTCTAATGTTGGATAAAGTCTCCTGGAGAAACACACACATCAACAGATGCTAAATTTAGATGAGTCTGGAAGCTAGACAACACACGCAATCAGCACACCGAGGATGGAGAGGGGGAGGAAAAGGGGAAGGAGGGAGAATATATAAAGGGGAGAGAGAGAAAAAAAAAACATGCCACCACCACTTGGGCTTGAAGTGATTACTGTTCTTTGCACTCAGAACAATTGGTCCCACCAGTGTGGCTGTCACAGGGAGAGCTTGGCACTGCCACACCACAGATGTTCTCCCTCCTCTGGCCAAAACCCACCAATCAAACCTAAACTAGTAGCCAAGAGACCCCCCCCCCCCCCCGTCCTCGTCCCCTGGGTGAGAACGATCCTCCAACATTAACACTCCAGTTAAAGCTCGGCCCAGTTTGAGGGAAACAAAGGGGGACGGGACTTGCAGTGTCCTGAGAATACAGCTTTCTTCAGATACAATCACCAACTGTAGTCACGTCTGGAAACAACTTGATCTGCACATCTGCAGCTAAACTGAATGTGACAGCGCATGCGATCTGGCGAAGGATCCCTTTCCTTTCAGAATCACAGCTTTTGGTTTTGCTGCTGTTGTTGTTCTACATTCGCTGACGCCCCAGAGCACTGAAAACATATTAATGGAGACAATTAACCCTGGAAAGAACACAGTGGCAGACAAAAAAAAAACAGATCCATAGCCCGTGCAGCAGTACAGAGAGGGATGTCTTCCAGTTCATCTTGAAATATTGACACAGTCTGAGGAAGTGTTCCTGCAGCGAAAGGAGAGTTCATAGTTTCCGCCAAATCCCTGAGCATATCAGTGAGTGGAGAGTCTGACAGCAAACCGGCTTCCCCACAGTGAGAGGAAAAATACTGTCTCTGAAATAAATACCAGCAGTATCACGGAACCCATCTTCCCTAAAGTGTTCACAACGGTGCAATTCTGGGACGCGAGAGGAAAACAAACTGCCAGTGAGGAACTATGTGTCGGGGGGGTGAAATCAGATAACTGCTTTTATGTATCACTTTTAAACATCTTCGTTTGTTTGGAGGTTAAACAAGTGAACATATTTATTTTGCTGTATCACTTTTTAACAGGGAAAAATGTTCCCCTGATGTGTTTGGCAGCAAAAGGAAACAAACACTATCAGTATTGTTTACCTTTTCCAAATATTGGTGTAAGAAGCATCAGGGTGGCAGCTAATATCAATGAAGCATATAAATCGCAATAAACAGTGAGAATTGACCGTTCCCGGAGCCTAAGGTAAGATCCTCAGTTCTTTTGTTTTTGTTTGACTAAAAGTCTGAAACCCCAAAGATACCAAATTTACAATGATATAAAACAAATCCTCATTTCAGAAGCTTTTGTTTGGCATTTTTGCCAAACAAATTACTGAAATTATGAATTGATTATCAAAATCATTATCTGTTTAATCCACTGTTCATTTCTGCGCAGGTTAGGTGTCAGATTTGTCATGAACCTTACATATTTACCTCTACTAATGTCAAATAATTCAAAAGTAAACAAGACATCTGATGTATTTTTACCAATCCTAAGTAAAAGAATTTGGATATTGAGGTGAAAAATGACTGCGTTTTCACAGTTTCTAAAGAGTTGGGTTAAGTTATTGTTTAAAAATCACATTACTGCAATTTCACAACAAGATGGCAATTTAAAAATTACCACCATAATGATTTCTGATTTAACTTTCAACCCGTGATGCAATCAGGCCGACGGATTCCAATTTCCTCCACTTTATCATCGCGCTCAGCAGTAATTTATCATTTGAGCAACAAAATCAATTTGTTCCCCTGTCCGCAGCACCGGCTGGGAGTATTCAGACAGACATGTCACATCTCCCAGAAAACAACAACACAATGGAGGAGCCTTCATTTATATTCCTGCTCCACGTCCATACTGCCTTTGAGATGCCAAATTTCAGCATGTGCACACTTTCAATTAAAGCAAACAGCTGGATTGGTTTACAATATTTTCTTAATTATTTTAATGGCTTGGATATTGGACAATGGGGAGCAGGGGGAGAAGATAGTGAGTTAATTGTTCTGATCTCCCCTGATGATCATCTTTGTGTGCGGGGAGGAGAATAGACGGCCGGCTGAATGGGCTCGCTGCTAGTCTAATTGGCAGGACATAAATGGTATTTATTATGCGGGTCTTCCAAACCCTGATTGTCTACGGCACAAAGCTGCCTCTATTAGCAGGGTGCTGGCTCTTACTGGTCGGTTTGAAATGACCCGGCGCTTAACCATTTATTAGATGGACTGGAGGCCTCCTTGTATGCCATGGATCTCTCTAATTGGCATGTTTACCCATGTGCTGCTCCCCCGGCCGCTAACATCCGAGCGTGTTTGTTTAAATTTTTTCCTCGAGGGGTTAACACATTCAACCCCCCGACATTTGAATTGTTTAAACTTTTGTGTTTCTTTTCCTGTTCCGTGAACTTCCTTTTATATAATCCATCAGCTATGAGCAATACAGTGCACTCATAGAATCCAAATCCACTTCCTGTATAACTAAAGAAGGAGTGGATAATGAATATATAATATCCTGCTGTGAAGAAGGTAACCAGAGCGAGGACAGGGACTGTTTACCTCTCCACCTTATTACTTAAGAACATCAAAGTACGTCTCTCCACACAGAGGCTTCCCTCTGTTTGCTCCCTAAGCACTCGCCCTGTCTCTCTAGCTGCCTCACCTTGTCTCCTTCTCAGTAATAGCAGGGAACTCCCTGCCGAGGGTAAAACAATTTGCCACGTCCACACTTGTGTCTCAATGCAAGCCCCATACACTTTCCCAAAGGCCCTCTGATGTACTTTTCAGGAGGTGGACCTCAGAGCTCAGAGCCCAAAAACAAAACGGGCCGTCAGTTAAGAGAAGAGATCAAAGGGAGAGCCCTGTCGCCCGGGGTTACGCAAGTATGTCCGTTTAATTCTGCCAGAGATTCGTCCCGCAGTAAATGGTGGTGAGAGGAGAACAAAAGGACTCACTGGGAGTCAGCAGTGGTGGAGGGAGAAAGAAGGGTGATGATGGCAGGGGGGGGGGGGCCCGCTCTTTGACCCCAGTCAGAAACCTGAGTTACACCACAGGCCTGATAATAGGACCGAACCGATTAGTCAAACAGGAAGCAGATGCACTGTGGCCATGACTGGGAATCTTGGAAAAGGAAAGAGTGTTACTTTCCTGCTTGTTTTGTTCAATTGCAAACAAATAAAACAAAATGCAATGAGGAAAACTTCACATCCTTGAAGTGGCAACTTGAGTCAATAATTACAAAGACTGGTTTCAGCTTGATGGTTTTAGGTGAGATATCTAAAAAAAAAAAAAAAAGTCATCAGCTCGAAGGGTTGTCAGGGCTGAAGATCATTTAACACAAACTCCTTAAAACTAGATTCATACAGTAAGGTTCAGAATCACTTATGGTTATAAACATCCCATATACTGTGCAATGGTGAAAGAAGAACTAATGTCCCTCACTAAAATAGTTAAAGAAGTGAGTGTCAGTGCTCTGCTTACTCTGCTGCCACAACCATCACCTGAAAGCCACACTGCCACTGCTGCTGCTGCTGCTGCTGCTCTTCTTCATGTAGCATTTCCAAGGCACCACCTCCACCCCAGCATCCACCTGTACCCTCCGTGTCTGTGTTCTGCCTCAGAGCAAGTTATTACCATCACTCCCCACTCCCTGCTGCGCAGAGTTTCCTTGTGGGGATGGACGAGGTCAGAGCCTTGACGCCCAACATCAACACTGTACATAATCCACGTCTACATAACAACACATCCTATGGCTGCCTGACCTCAAGTTAAAGTAGCAATCCTACACTGCATTTCTACACTTTCCCACAGTGCGGATTGGTTTCTTTCAGAGGTAGATGGTTGGTTTGTAAACCTCTAAGCAGCATTTGAACACTGTGCTGCAGCTGTTCCAGGTGAGTCTGACTTTGTATTGTACTTTTTGGCTGTTTAAACTACGGCAATGCATCATATTGTTGCTCTCCGGGGAAACTTTGTACTGCGTGTCCAGTCTCGGGGATTTTCGTGCTCTTGGACCAAATGCACAACAACACTGTCCTCTTTAGGATTCTCTTACCATTTTCTCTTGCTTTGAATATTATAAAATTGCATTATCTTCAAGCCACAACACTACTGTTATCAGTTTATCTCACAAACCAAACCTTTTGAATATAAAATCTCAGTGTGCAAGGTAAGAGCTCAGATTAATGTAATGGAGGAACATTTCCCCCTAAAATAAATAAATTGAGGTGCAAAAGATTGTACTCAACTACAATACTTTATGCTTCTGTATACACCATATCATATGAAAGAAGTTGCATAAATTTGCTTTATGGAGGTTATGTCTAGCCCTCACATAATGTGGCAAATAGAAATGTTTAATACCTGGTAAATCAGACAACTGACTGACGAAACACTCTGTCTCACCTGTTTGATACACTGCAGACGGTCATTGGTCTGCTGTATGTGTCTGTCCATCGACGGAATAGAGTTCATGTTGATTGTCCCTCTTTGGCCTCTACCTGCCAGCCATTAAACTGGAGCGTTCTGCAACAGAAACACAGACACGTGTTAAAGCTCGCCTCTTCCCAGGGAAGCTGCCAATCCCATCACCAACAGGATATTGCAGTTTAGTGTGTCTGTGTGTGTGTGAGTGTGTGTGTGTGTTTGTGCTGTGAGCTGAGCAAGGAGATATTGATTTGGCAGGTGACAAGCACCTCAGAGAGCCCAAAGGATGACATTTCTCTCAGCTCCTGTGACACCCTTAACAAGCCTTGGCGGTTGCCCTGAACGCTGCCACACACCTTCGCAGAGGACACACTGGACAACTTGGAGGAGATGTCTGACCATGTTTAAAGCACCTCGGGGTGAAAGTGAACAGAGATGGAAGGACACACATTGTGTAGAGCCTCACAGTCTGTCAGCATTACCTCAGAAAAGTGCATGAAAGCCTTCCATCCAGGCCTGTGAGAACATTAACTTGGCATGTGGTTCTCTGTTTACATTACTGAGCCATTATATAATCTTTGGTTAACAATTATCTGTACCCTGGGCCCAGACATGCTCTACATTTCATTTCTTCCCCCCTCCTCCCACTGCTCTCCAGCAACATAAGAGTTCCTCTAACAAAAGCCCTTACAGCGCACTATTGATTTTGGAGCAGCAGCTTATGGAAAACCTTTTTCTCTCTTTCTCTCTCTCTCTCTCTCTCTCTTTTTCCAGAGGAATAATTTTTCATGGAAGGCAAACAATGGGGCTGTGGTCTGACATGCTACACAACATTATTACAAGTTAAAAAGTATTACAAGCTACATTAAAGGTGATCAATTTTGCCTGTGGGGGTCTGATTTAATGTTGCATTCAACGTCAAATAAATATCAGACTCGGGGTGTCGGCTATAACTCACAGTGACCTGCAGCTTCAAGTGGAGGGGTGAGTGAATTAATAAGCACACACTATATGGGTGGTGGTTTGAAACGTACCCCTCCATCTTCACCCACCGTCTCCCCGCCACGCTCCCCCTCAATCTTTCCCTCTTGCTACTGCAGGGGCATCTCTTCCCGCGGCGCATCATCTCTCTCTCAAACACTGCTGGTCCCCCCACCCCCCCACCCCCATCACTCAGAGCCCCTCCCACCCTCATGCCATCTTTCTCCATTACCATCACACAGTGAGAAATTTCACTGCACAAAGTACCGGTGAGATGAGGGGGAGAGGGGAAGAGAGAGAGGAGGCAGCATGCTGCACCACACTGATAATACTCACTTAGGGGTCTCTAGCTGGATTTAACGGCAGGGCCAGTAATCTACTCCACTAGACAGCCAAAGAGCTTTTATGCTACCTATTGGAGTTGCTCATGCCTGTACTTGAGAGGAGAGAAGGGCACACTAGTGCATTCCTCTTCATAAATTAGAAAGCTCATAATGAAAAGAGACATTGGAGGCGTTTTTCCACTCGGACTCTCTCTGCAGATGAAAAGTTCTTGTTTGTTGATGTTTTTGAAGTTGCACATGGGCAAACTTTTGAAAGTTGAGGGAGGTCTGCATTTGTAAAATCTTGACTTTTCTGAATTTTATGAGGTGGTAAAACAAGAAGCCAACAATCCTGGTTGAATGTATTCAAGCACAGATACAGAAGCACAGATTTTTGTTTTTCAGTATTTGAACATCAATATATGTCCATGCACTGACTTTTTAAGGTTGCTGCTCTCTGTGCCAGCTGATGCTGAGCTTATCCTTGGCCAGGGTGGCCCTGTACCATCGTGCCCCTCAGCCACCAGCAGGTGTCTCCCTGGCCCTTCAAAGGCCTGGCTAGTGGCACAAAGAAGGCGGAGCGGTGTTGCTTTAAGCCTTTACAAGCTCTACAAATCCTCAGCTGCTGCTTCCTAACAGGGCCCACTCAGCCCAGCACTGCCTGTCTGACCTTGTGGTTATTGATGAGCGAGTCGACCTGCTCTCTCTCTCAGTCTCTCTTCCCTGCTGCCCTTCCCTTCGCTCTCACTCCCTCTTTTCTCTCTCCGTGTCATTTCTCTTACCTCCAACAGTGAGTTAAAATAAGGGGAAAGAAAGAGGCTGGGCTGCCATTCACCTCCCCTCTGCTTTCTCTGTTAAACATACATCGTAACAATATTCCTGACCTCCGCACACTGTCTACTTACTTATTTATTTTTCCTCCGTGAGATAATTTTTAAAAAGTAGGAAATTACATAGTTGGGGAATAATTGAATTTTCAGATATTCACTTGTTCTAATTAAACACCAGTTCTTTGTTATATCTTTAATGACTAACAAGAGCCAAATTAAAGATTAAACCCATGATGCTGTGGAGATATGACAACAGATGCAATTATGAGCCTGCCCCTATTCACATGCTCTCTTTTTTTTATCTTACAGATGTTATCATTTATTATTTTCTCTGCGCCATTACCCTATGTGAACTTATTTCCCTTGCTTCAGCTAGTTACCCCAGAAATCCTTCCGCACACTTTTTCAGTGTGTGAGGGGGAAATCAGTGCAGATACACGCGTTACTTGAGCTTAATTTACTGCAAATTGCACGGCAGGCGTTACACAACAAGTTGAGAGCTGTGGATTCCTGCACAACAAAAGACACATGGGGGAGTGGAGGTGGGAGAGGAGGAGGAGGAGGGAGACCCGCTTTCCTTCCCCTATTCAAGAGGGAGCTAAAATATATGTATTGAGTGGGAGCTGTAATAAAACGAAACGGGTGAGGAGATGCAGGCTGGGAACAAATATGAAAGGCAGTGGAGTATGGCGGCAAGGCGATGGAGCACCACCAGAGGATTGGATGAAATTATCTCTTTATAATCAGGGGGCTTCTGCATGGCTGCCTCCTCCATTGCCCAGTGACAGATGAGGCCTACCTCTTCAAATGGGCTTTTCACAGTGCTATCAGCCCACCTCTGGGGTAAAACAATGTTTTTCTTCCCCCCCTGTACCACCACTTTAAAAGCTTTGTTTCCACATGGCACCCCGCGGAGGCCAGGACCGACTCCCATCAGGCAAGGGTCCATGTTTGTCTCATCACGTGATCATGTTACATAAGTTTACCTTGACAAGAGCTGCAGATTTAATTTGATGACAAAACAGCGCCACGACAGGGACGGGAAGATGGTGATGCTAAATAACGCTGAGCGTTATCTCCACTAAGTAAGAGGGAATGCGTTCTGAGCTGTCACAATTGCACATTTTGGAATATAAACATTATTTCAGACACCCAAAACCCAGGCCTGCATCTTCAAAGAGAGCTTCTAGCCTGTTGAAGTAACGTAGATGAGTTGTGTGCCTCTGCTCTGCAGGATAAAAACAGTCTGAGGGGGGAGAAGAGTAGACAATGATTAGCTTTATCCCACCATCACAGCAGAACAAATGGATCATGAACCCTCGCCGCTTTACACAGTCTCTCAGCTGAGCTGTCAAGGCGCGGGGAAGTGGTAAACAGATTTAATTTATTCATAAAAATGCCTTGTGAACCAAAACAGTCAGGCTACTCTGGGGCCGGGCACAGTGTTGTTTAAAAGATATTTTCACTTTGTTACAATTTGGCTCTTATTTTTGTAGTTTTGGTCATTGGTTGTGATAACATTGTGTTCGGCAAAGTAACTGCTAACATCTGGGAACGTGGAAACAACAGAGTCCGACAGGGTGAGAAATGAGCAGTCACACGATGAACAGTAAGTTTAGTGAACGCACCTATCGCACAGGAAACTGGAGGACATGCACAACTAAGGTGAGTCCAGTAGGTCAAAGTTGAGACAGTTTAGGTTTGTTGTTTGTGCGATGTTGAGATGAGACAGTTTAGGTAATAATCTTACCATTTGCCTTGGTTTTCTCTTCCAAATAAAGATGGCTTAACTGGAGTTATGTTTAAAACCTGTATGATATCTGACCACTCTTCTGTCTCGCCATGTTGGGTTTCTTTTTAGCAGCAGCGCCTCATCCCTGGATCTCAGCAGTTTAGTCTGTGAATGCAGTATTATAATTACTGATAGGCAAAATGACGATGAAGCCAAACGCTGAGTTTAAAGATCCCCTCCTCACATGTTTTAATACTTTAAGTGTAAAAATATCTCAATCTCAATCTGCAAAAGCCCCTTCAAATTTTTTTCCACTCAGTTTCTGCCATTGAAAATCCCAGCTTCTATGAAAATGCCAATATTTTTAATTTCAAACGTTTGAAGACGTCTTCTTTACTTAAGTTTCCACATCACACCTGTGTAAACAGTGTATTGAACAATGGGCTCAGAGAAAATCACAGAACTTGTGCTTGTGTTAAAATCAGGCTTCAAACTTTTAGCCCCTTTTAGCAGCTAAATGTTGAAACAGCCTTAACTCGGAGACGGTCAAACATCCAAGTGATGTAACAATAAGCTAAACACATTTTTGAGAGGAGGAGGGTTTTGAATAAATTAAACTTATCCATGAAAGGAGAGTTGGAGGGTGGCTGCAAGAATTGAAAGACAGCGAGCTGTGCTGGCAAGCCTGGACCACACACACACACACACACACACACACACACACACACACACACACACACACCCACACATATACCCCCACACACACACACACCCAACACACACGCACAGATCTTCTCACCTTCCCTTGAGTGCTGAACCGGCATCATGATACCATAACAACACCCTCAGTCACTCCTAATGTGCTTTACAACAACACTACAGGCAGGGTGTTACACCTCCACAGAGCTGTGTGAAACATCCCCCTCAACTAACCCACCCACACACACACACACACACACACACACACACACACACACACACACACACACACACACACACACCTCACTAATCGAAAGCTTAAAGTACTGCTGACACTATTAAAACAGAACAAGGTGGCCTGAGCGAACAAATCAGCATCACTCTCGCACCTTGTGAGGACACATGAAGACGCACTGCTCAAGGTGATCGTGTCCCCGCGTGTCGTCTATTGTAGGTGAATTAGGCAATAAAAGACTAATCTGCGCCATCATTGACTAGGGCTCGCCTGTTTGCAGCACTTGCTTAAGGGCGATAAAGATGAGGGAGGAGGTAGGGAGGAGGAGGAGGAGGTGGAGGAGGGGGGGCGGGTGGAGGAAGCATCTCTTTACCCTCATGATTTTAATGAGCTTTGATTCCGAGATATGTCTTGTTTTCTTCCGACTGTCGGCCGAGGCCGGCGTGAAAGCTCCCCTTTAATTATCTCAGCATTGTAGAGACGCCCTTTTCTTGCACTGAGGGAGGGGTGTTTAGTTTGGAGAGGGCAGCTCTAGGACTCCAGGTGTCTGCCTGGTTCTCTGCCTGGTAAGTGGCCAGACAGGCAGCGGGGACAAAGCTGTGTTTGTTCGACAGAGGAAAAAAGCACAGAGGATGGAAATGTGTACGAATCGGCACCGCTTCCATTGTTGCTTTACAGAATGTGCCATAATCCCCGGCAGGCTCCATCCAGAGCTGGCACGGAGGATAATATGAGCTGCCTCCTGCCTGTCCCACCTCCCTGCTCTACCTCCCCTCCCCTCAGCCCTTCTCCATCACCTCCTCCTCCCTTCCCCCATTTCTCTGCTGCACACACATATGGACACGCAGCCACTCAAGTACACACACACACACACACTCTCTCTCACACCTCCCCACATGGCTCCTTAACAGGCTTGGGAATGGATTTCTTTTATTTAATGTGGTTTGGTCTGCAGCTCCAGCGGCAACCATGAGCGAGGGCGGGCTCACAGTTGTGACACTCACTCACTCACTCACTCACACACACACACACACACAATCCAAGCAGCCCTGCTGCGTTGGTTGCTGTTCACTGATCTCTCCCTCTTCCCCTCTGTCTTTCTCCATCTCCCATTCTCCCTCTAACTCACTCCACTCTCTCTCTCTCTCTCACGCAGACCCTGCCTCCCTCCCTCTCTCCTTCCTCCCCTCCCTCCCCTTTCTGCCCTCTCACTTTTTTTTTTTTTTTTCATGACAGCTCACATAAGCAAGCCTCCTGGATTCCTACGGGAGCCCCACGTTCAGTACACAGAGATTGTTCAGCCATCAGGCACATCTGCAGCGTGATTAGAAAAGCAAAGGGAGCATGGTGGTGGAGGCAGGAGGAGGTTGGGGTGGTTGCTGACGCCCCCCCCCCCCCCCCATCCCCAGCAGCAGCAGCAGAAGAAGAAGAAAACAGAGGGTCGGGGATCATAGAGGGGCCTAAGCAATATCTCCTCTCTAACCAAGTGTAACGTTTCACCAAGTCTCAGAGGCCGATTGCCGACTGTGATACAAAAAAAAAAAAAGAAAAAGGACAAAGGACAAAGGCAGATTGGGGCCAGTCCAGTCTCCCTTCTTCACCACCAAGCCCCCTCCCACGCACCCTCCAACTCGCCTGGCTCCTGGGGCAAGCAAAGGGAGAGGAGATGGTCCAAGCCACACGCAGTCATGAGGAGCATCATGGTCGTGGTCTCGCCTTCTCCTGTTTGCCCTCTACCGCCTCCTCCAAACAGCTACTCTTTTAATTTCCTTCCACCCTTACGCTAATAGCAGGGGAGGAAGAGAGAGAGGGAGAGGGCGGGGGTTGGTAGGGGGTCAATTCCCCCGGGGTGCTTGAGGCAGCACAGATGAGCCACATGACTGCGCGTCGCCTCCACCAAAGAGCAGCATGGAGCTAACAGCTAGCCAGCTAGCCTCACGCTCTCTGTGCCAGCCTGCGGTGCTGCTCTATCAGCCTCACTGCTCGCTGCCAAGCTCCTCTCCCTCTCTCTCTCTCTCTCTCTCTCTCTCTCCTCTGCAATCCTCCAGGAATTTCGGAGGCATGTGATGATGGTGATGAAACCAGCGAGCCAAAGTGTAAACCTGCAGCTATTGTTACGAGATGAAGTGAATTCACACTCAATATCTCACAAAGAAAGCCGTCACCACTACCCTCGGCCCCATGAAACACTTTGTCTTAAAAATTGCCTTTGATTGTGAGCACAGAGGAAAAGTCAAAGAGGTATTTTATTTCCATTCTGGTGAGTGATATTGTTGCTGTGTAGGTGCCGACAATGCTTCAGACAACTTGTGAGTGTTTTTTTTTTTTTTTTTTTTACCCCCCTTCCCTCTTTATGCTTTTTTTTTTTCTTTGCCAGTCTCCTGGTTTATTATGCATTCAGCTCATGTGTCCCTCCTGTGAGTGGCTGTTCATTTTCCACATACCACGCTTAATCCGGCCAGCTAAAACTTTGAAATAGCGGGAGCCACAGACGCAGCCGCTACCCAGGAGGAGCCATTATGAGGTCTGGGAGAGAGAGACTGATAGCGCTGGGGGGAGGAGTGACAGGCGAGCAGCAAGATACATGGGAAGGAATTCAAAGAGGGCTGAGAGCAGAACACGAGGGTGTGCGTGTTTGTGTGCTCGCCGCCTCGCAAGTGTGCGCAGGCGGTGGTGATAAGTTAGGGGTAGTTGTGTGTGTTTGTTGGCTTGTGCGCGTGTGTTTGATGGGGTTACTGGTGTAGGCAGGGGGATGGAGGTCCTCCTTCTCTCCATTGTGCCAGTGACCTTTGGCCTTTTGTGACTTTGAGTGAATGGGAGGAGAGAGTGAGAGCGAGAGACTTTAAATAGTGCATGAGCTCAACCTGCCCAGACACTGATGGACAGCAGCAACATGAGCTTTCTCTGTTTCACCCAAGAAGCCGCTGAAGACATACCATGAAACTGCCAGACCTCGGGATGACCCCACTCACATCTCCCTTTTAAATTTTCATAGGCAGAGTTTCTGTATGTTGGCTGCAACTAATTATTAATGTCTTTTTTTGTTTTTATTTCATTATCTTATTGTTCAGGATATGAAAAATCTGTGAAACGTGCCGATTATAAGTTCCCAAAGCCAAAGGAAACGTCTTAAAGCAGCTTGTTTTAAAGATACTCAATTCACAATGATATAAAACTGAGGAAAGCAACAAATCCTCACATTTCAGAAGGAGGAATGTGTCAATATTCTTCTCCTATTAAATGACTTTTAAAGTTATTCTTCATGATTTAATCTATCTGTACTGTTTTTATATTAGACTATGAGGGTTATCTGTATTATGATATTATTTATCTTATTTTTGAAATATATTTATAGCATAGTTTTCATAATGGTATGCTGGCTGCTGTTATTTAGTCAGTTTTACATTATACTTTTGACCTCATTTGTACTGTACTCAGCTGATTACTCTGTTCTTATTTTAAATCTTTCATTAGGCCTATAACTATAAGTTAGAAATCTACAGAATATGTTCAATGTGCAAAAACTGTCTTAGTCAGAGAGATTTTTAGACTTTCTGAAGTGCTTTCCTGGTTAAATTTAATATATTAAAGCCAAACTATGTAACATTTAAACTAAGAAATGACGCAGGCTTTCTCTTGCAATTACAGTTAAAATACACCAGAGATATACTCAGCGGTTTTGCTGCTACAGGTGTATTTGGTCTGGTATGACCAGTAGCTGATGGTGACTAACATTACAGTCAGTTGGCTGACTTTAACTACTACTGCTACATAATGTTTATTATTTACTTTTATCATGTAATTGTCACCTGTGGTCACAGAGACCAATGTTCAGCACTTCAGCAATCGATTCAAAGAATAGTCGTTTTTGGACACAACAAATTTTCCAATATGATCACGGGAGTAATTCAGAATTTTTCTTTCATTAACTTTCTCATGTTTTGTGGCCAAACTTTCAAGCACCTGCATCTTCTGAAAACCATCCTCTGCCCCACTGAACACATTCGCATCATCTAACTGGCATGACTCATAAAGATACATTTTTTCATATCAGCAGATTGTTTGATAACCTTACTGAGCGGACTGATCCTGTGTTAACAGCTTGCTAGTATCTGCAGCCATCGGTCCCTCCAGGGAGAAGCCTCTCATTCCACAAATGTGCTCAATTAAAAAGAGCAGAGTGCTTAGAGAGGGGCAGCGAGGGGCCATTCCGTGTGCCTGTTTGATCTGGATTTCCTAATTGGTCAATGACAACACATTACCAGACAGACGCTTGATCCGCAGAGAGGAGGCTTTTGACTGCGACGGTTCTGCCTCTTTTCCCTCCCCTTCCCCCGAAACACCGCCGCCATCCTACAAACCCCTCCATGACCAGGCAGAGTATGACTGTCCAAGTGTGTCTGCATGGTAAAGGAGGGGTGGGGGTCTGTTGTGTGGGAGGGGGGGGGGGGGGGGGGGGGCTGATTTAGAGGTTAGGCAGCACAGGCGGCCGTAAATCTGTGTCACAAATCTTCCTTATGGAGCTGTGGGGAGCAGGGGTGGGAGGGGTGACACTCACACAGACATGTGATGAAACCCATGCAACAGACAGACCTCCACCTCCACCTCCACCTCCACCTCCAACTCCCCTCCTCGGCCTCTGCTCGGGTCCACACCGCACCACTTGCACTCTAATTTGCCAGAGATTGTGGGCTGCCATGTTCTGATTGCCTTTGTGTAAATGAATCAGGAAGCCTCTCATCTCGTGTGTGGCTGTGAAGAATGCCAATGTGTCTGGGGAGGAAGAGGAGATTCTCCAGGGGAGTAGACTTAGCCGAGTCCTCAATCAAACACTGAAGACATTTATTCAATATTTTTTGTGCACATCTTTCCTTCTTCGCTGAGGCATCCTGAATCATTTCATTCAATATATATTATTTCACCTGTCCCAGTGTGTGGCCCTCTTTGTGAAGTCACTACAGCCTAAAAAAATAAAAAATGAAGTGCAAGTGTATGGAAGTAGCCTCAGTGATGCGGATCACATGTTTGTAGAACAGTATGTCTCATTTTATATAATCTTACAGGGGGCTAAAAATAACATCAAATGAATATTGAATGCCAGGACAGAGGAGGCTGTTTGCAGGCGTTATGTAATTCAACTTATGCTGTCAAGTGATGAAATAACTGCCCTGTGCTCTCACACATGCACACACAAACGTCACACAGAATGCACACCTAATCTCTTTCATACAACACTGCACAAATACTTAATACTGTGAGGGGTTGCTTATTTGTACCATTATGGGTCATCAAAGGGTGCCCAAAGTTTATTCTCTTATCACGTATCAAATAATTACTTCACATTAGAAGAGATCATTTTCATTCTTTGTTTTTAATTTAATTGACTTAATTGAGTTTATTCAGTCTATAAAATGTAAATGAAATATTTTTGAAATATGTTTTTGACCAAAAGTCTAAAACCCAGGAGACGTTCGACAAGCTTCACGTTTGAGAAGCTGAAACCAAACGACGATTAATGAATGAAAAACCAATTTTCAATCAGCTGATTAATCGTTTCAGCACCAGCTCACGTTACTTCTGAAGAGAAGACTTTTCTGCCTCTCATACTTTGCTGGGTATAATATTCGGAGCTTGTATGCTCATGGGTGTAATTTAGCTACATCCCATCTCTAGCTCTTGGCAAACAACACAGCTCCACATCATCCATCAGGGAAGTTGAGGTAGCTTGACAGGTAAACATAAACAATGCAGCCTGCAGTAGCGTTTCTCGAAGTTTACGCCCACACACACACACACACACACACACTCTCTCGCAGTCAAACAGCTGAAGACTGAAACATATATACACAGACAGACAGACAGGGAAGGTGTGAGAGGCAGCAAGATGCTGAAGGAGAGAAAGAGAGACGCACTGGATCAGAAAGGAGGAGGAAATGCGTGCTGCAAGAGGCGGGTAAAAAAAGCGGAAAAATTCTATATCCTCCTGTTTCAGCCCCCGAAAACTGCTGAACCATCAGCAATTACAGGCTGGCTGGGTCATGAATCTCTCCCTGCAGTGGTGTGCTCACTCTCTGCTCGGCGATACTGCAGAGGTGTGCGGCCTCAGTCACCTGGACGCCGACAAACACACACACATCCACATACACATCAGGAAAAAAAAAAAAAAAAAAAGATTAAAGACATAAGCCAGAGCTGATGCGTGACCCCTGTCATTAAAGTTCTGTGCAAATCAAACTGACACTTTGCATCTTCCTTTTCCATGACTGCAAAGTTTACACTGTCAGGAGCGAGCTGATATGCAAAGCAGTTGTTTTTACAGATGCACAGACAGGTGAGTGTGATCCATGGGCAGCAGACCAAACAGGCTGTCACGGTGACACAGTGCAAGCCGCCATGGGACTGGGGGGGGGGGGGGGGGGGGGGGGGGGGGGCCAGGCACATAAGTCAGGACACAAGTAGAAAGTGCTGAACATATAATTAGCTAATCCAGTAGAAAGCACAGATAGGCAGTCACTTCATTAAAATGATTAATTAAGAGCAATAAAAAAAACTTCTTCTTTCAAAACTGCTGTCTATAATTACAAGTGACTCCCTCTTCTCCGTGGCAGAGGGCTCCAATATGTGCCTGAGTAAGTACGTTTGCATGTGAATGTGTTTGTGTGTGTGTGCCTGTGTGTGTCTGTGTGTGTGCGCGCGCACGTGATTGGTGTATCTCAACGAGAGGGAGGGAGAGAAGTCAGTTTCTGTGGCTCATTCAGCGTTAGGATCCTCGGCTAATGAGATTAGTCAATAATGGATTGAAAGCAAGCAGGCTCCCCTCCCCGACACAATGGCCAGAGAGGCTGCCCTGTCAGCGACACATCCTCCGCCGGTCAATATGCACACAAACACACACCAGCACACTCACACTTGGAAACACATCCAAACAACGGGGGCCACCTTTTTAACATACAAATTGTGTTATAATATTGAGCGGCGTCTGTTTGAGACAGTGCTACCAGCCTTGCAGGCCGCAGACAATTCCCCGGGATTTAAATTCAAATTGGGAGTATATCTAGTCTTGATCTACAGAAAAATGGATATTGTAGACGTCATGCCGGGCCCTCGAAAGCCCTAGATCTCTTTCATCACATGAATGAATGGGTGTTTGAGCCCAGGAAGGACAAACAAGTCTTGAGAGGTGAAAACTCTTCTCTTCTCAGATAAACAAAGACATGAAACGGACTTTAAGGCCAGCTACAGCCCAAACAGGCCTCTTTTCCAACGTGTGAACAACCTGTTCGCAAGGGTAAAATAAACCCTGCACAAACAAGACTCAGCGAGGCGCCGCGAGTGTGCAGAACCTTGATGCATTTACAATTATGAGACTTTCACAAAAAGGAGTGTTAAAGCACCAGCAAACACCAAAAGTCAACTGCTTGCTTGTATTAATGTTGACTTTCAGGAATCCCTTGGTGCATCTTTTTAGGCTGAAAGAAACCTACCAGTCTATAAACACAGGCATCATTTTCACTGGGGATTAGGGGGATGCCCCATTTGACTTGTTCCCATTTTATTTACCAGCATCTCTCTCAACAAGGTCCTATCACTGCCGTCATAATCCCAAAGAGCCCTTTTGTTTAATTTCTCACCCTGGGTTTTATCTGTCATGCTACTCACAGTCTGCCCTCTGATTGGTGGAGCTTATTGGGGGAAGAGGAGACGACCCGCAGACCCTACTCAGGGCTGAAAAACTCACTCACTCATTTTTCTTTGCAAGCTCAATTCTAATCCACAGGTGTAAGTAGTAAGAATGAGTCATTTGCATATAATTTCAAAACCTTTTGACAGACTATGGTCAGTCTGGTATGGTAAGTAATGTAAAGCACCACTGTCAACATAATGTGTATTTTTCTAGGTTCATATAAATGTATATAAATACATAAAATAGTATTATTATTAATAGTATTATTATTAATTAAATGATTATGATTATTATTAGATTGTAATAATTCATTTTTATATTAGATGCTATTCCACCCACTAACATCCAGATTGGCCTGCATGCCACTGGGGTGTGTTGGTGTTCCTGTCAGTCCGCCTCCCTGGGTTGGGTCAGCACCATGCTACCAAAGGTCAACCCCCTGGTAATTTGTTTTACCGCTGCCCACACAGGGCGTCGTATCAGGTAAACCAATTATTATCTGACATGAATCGGAGAGCAGAGAGGTCCCACACGACCACTTCCTCTATTATTAGCGTTGCGTCTCTTTCTCTCCGCAAAAAGGCACCTTGTCCCTGATTCCCAGCGTGTCTCTGCTGCTGCTTATCAGCCGCCAAGTGACTCATTTACCTGCAATGTGCAACTCTGTGTGGGATTTTAAAGGTAATTTAACCTACATTCAGAAAAGAAAATGAATTAAGTGCTGCTGTTTCTTTGTCTCTCTATCTCTCTCTCTCTCTCTCTCTCTCTCACTTCGCCATCCTCTTTCTGTCTCAAAAGCATAAACAGCAGTCAGAACGGCGAGCTTTCTCCTGCTTAGTATTCAGCTGTAATCCTCCTGGGTGGACACCATGCTGTGTAGACAATCTGCATTTTGATTGGTGTACACTGGAAGTTTCCGCATGGCTCTTTAAAAGCCGATGCATTGGAAAACAACACAGACTAGTCATTTAGAAATGTACTTCTACGAATATTTTGTAGACTGTGCTGTGGAATAGCAAATAACTTGGTGAGATTTATCTTGTTTCATTAACCAGAGGCAGCGCTGACGCGAGGGTATGATGTGAAACTGATCATTTGTTGTGCTGCGACTGTGTTGGCCAACATGGAAATGCCAGCGATATATAACCCTCTCAGAGAGCCATTTGTACAATCTCACCATTAGGAGCCACTTTGTTCCTGTAGCCCCTCTGGCCTCAAACCAGGCTTCAGCCTCCGATGGCTGTAACCATGGCAACTGCCTTCATTCAACACTTGCAAATAATGAAGACAATGTGTTTTCCATTTAGATGAGCCTTTTTTTTTTTTAGTGCAAGAAGATATGGCGAGTCCATGCTGACTGTTTCATTAAGGGGGCTTAATAACATGATTCCTTCTGCAGGATGCACTGTACGAGTTGAATCACAGATTAAATTGGTCTGGTGGGACACGAGTCAATAACAATGTTCACGATTCAATATTATGTTCAACAACTAAACTTGGAAAAGTTATTTTTCTGCCTGGCCTCAGTGGACTTGAGCGCTGTAGGGAGAAACATCAAAAAATGGAGAACTGCCTCAGGCAAAGAATTTAGCATCTAGATCACACAAAGCAAAACAACAAGCACAAGCAAGGCAGACAAATGAAGAGCAGAGGTCCTTCAACACGCTGCTGATTATACTTGGCCTTTAGCTCTTTTGGACCTTTTAACATTACCACTTATTTGCATTGGGCACACAGAGAGTGCAGACCTCCACCAAGACCAATGTCAAAAAACATTCACCAGACTCCATAGAAAAAAAATTCAAATTCAGAGCAAATAATCCAGATCTGCCCCCAAATTTAATGGGCTCCTCCCTGACCCACACCTGATCCCTCCACCAAGTTCAGTGCTAATCGGTTCAGTACTTACACCTGCTTATCCAACAAACAAGCAAACAAACACAGGCAAAAACATAACCTTAGCGGAGGCAATAAAAACATAGTGCTCCCCAAGTTCATTACTGAGATCTACATCAGCCACTGTACATGGTGCAGCTGTCTGACACAGTTTTCCTGTGTCGTGAGAGATGAATGCTGACGTTTCTGGTGTATTCACATGTACTCTTACATCCAAATACAGTGATTTACGTCACTTTTTTTGCAACCTGTTTCATCATCTGACCGCCGCTTTTTTTTTTTTTTTTTTTTTATTTGCGCTGTCAAACTTTATTGGTGGGATCTTGCTGTTTTTCATACTGTGTGTGAGTATAATGATATAACATAACCGAAAGAGAGGATGGCCAAGACCCAAGTGATAAACAGGATTTATTCTTTTACAATCATTAATGCCTTAGGTGCAAAAAAAAAAAAGCTAAAACAAGTCAAATGTTAATAAGGAACCAAGTGCATATTTGTAAATCTGTGCGTATGTGTGAGCATGTGCCAACACACACACAAACACACACACACACACACACACACACACACACACACACACACATACACACACAGAGTGGAAAGAATGGAAAGAACTCAAGGGGCAGGAGTCTCCTTTCCACTGTTTATAGGGAAAACTCCCTGCAAGCGGAGCCAGCTTTCCAGGCCAAAATTAATTCAACACTTTTACAAATCACTAGACAGGAAACACGGTGTTGTTCTCCACTTCCACTTCTTCTCTTTTGCAGCCCAGTAAACATTCTTTTGATTTGTTGTGTTGTGCGCTCGCAAGGAAAACACACAAAGCAGATAGTTACTCTAATTCCTTGATGACAAGAGTTTATCTTGCAGAGTGGAGTGCATTTCACTGAGTGCAGCTTGTTGCCTCGTGTGGTGTCTGTGTTAACACAAAACCCTGTAAAGACTATTGACTGGAGGAGCTGCTGTCAATAGAATTCCTATGATTTCTATTCTTGCTGTTGCCGATCTTTGTGAACCCACAGTCTGGGGACTGTTCTCCTGCTTCCCTGACAACACAACAGTAAGCTTTAGAAAGAAAGAAAAAAAAAAAAAAAAAACACATATATACAAGCGCACCACAATACCACTTCAGAGTAGGTTTGTTGCTACAACAAACAATGCAGTGCGCTCTGGCGCTTGTGTGCACGGGGGCCACAGTGCACGGTGATTGATATACAAGAGATAAAACACTGTTTGACTCCTGAATCCGGCTCCAATCACACACTCTCTGTGACGCACTCACCACACGCTATCTCTGCCACACACGGCCCGTGCTGCTGATAAGCAGGGCTGAACCAGTCATATCTACCGCTTCTGGAAGAGTTTCTTCTTGAATAAATAAACTACGTCTATAAAAAAAAAAAAAAAAAAAAAAAAAAATCTAGATTTACAGTGCTGAGGCGCTTTGTGGTTTTCAGTAGCAAAGGCGGCACAAGTGACAGGGAGACTTACTAATTCCTTATGGTGAAATGATCGCTCGATTAATCAGTTCATCGTTAACAGAAGATTGAGCGATTACAGCTTCTCAAATGTAAAGATGTTCTGCCTTTCTCCGTTTTATATTCCTCTAAAAAAATGAAAATGTTGGACAGATAGTCAAACATTTTCAAGACATGTCCTTTGGCTCTTGCAGCTTGTGATGTGCATTTTTCACTGTTTATTACCATTGTATAGACTAATTATCAATCAATTAATCAAAATACAGTGATCTATCATGAAAACAATCCTTGGTTGTAGCCCCAGTCTTTCCTGAGATGCAGAGAGAAATGCAGAACATCCACTTCAGCCTGTAGCTGCTCATTACCTGCTGATTCTGAAGCAGCATGAGGAGTTTTTATGGAAAGCTTGTATGATTGGTACACTTCAGTTCAATACACTGCATGTATTTTTAATGAGACAAGCCTTCATGATAGAGGGAGATTGCCGGCATGACTGACGATGCATTACATCTCAACTGGGTATTTGAGAAATCTTTTATGTGAGCCCTTTTATCTTTTGAAGTGTTCACCAATAGCGATATTGAATTAGCTTTTAGCCATTTGCGGTACTAAGGTATTAAAGACATCTCTGAAGAAATCATCTGTTCTCATGATGGACAGTAGATTGTTGGACACCTTTAAGTGCAGCCTTTAGTTTCACTCCCTGTAGAGATGTAAGTCAGTCATTTGTCACCTTGTAGTGGCCCTGAATGCATCTTTACATGGTCATATCCAACAAAGAGGCTTGACCAGTGCTTCATATTGCCTCTCAATGTCACAGCTTCGCACACGTGCACACAGATCTACACACTAAAAGCACAAACACTGTTAAAGCACTTTAGAGAGTGTGACACAAGAGGACACCATGTAGCTAAAGGTTAAAGAAAACACAACAAAAATGAAGACTGCAGGAGAATTTTGATTAATGTTAGACCTCACACACTCTGAGGTGCACACACACCACGCACACACATTCCCACACCACCACCGGAGAGGGACAGAGGCTGCAGTGAGCCTCTAAGAGACCACCAGGTGTGACCTATTCATTATTTACCAACAGAGGCAGACTAGCAGCATCTGCACGCTGTGCACAGCCCTTCCTTTGTAGGAGAGATGTGTCGGGATCAGATGAGAGAGGGCACCTTTGTGGATAGACATCTTTGTTCCCACCCTGCTTGTCTGTCACCCTTTACTGCTCCTCACCCACCCACACAAACAGACAAAAAGCATCTATATATATATATATATATATATATCTTTTTTTCTAATCTGGAAAATATGATTCCACTTGTCCAGAACAGTGATGGAGTAAAATGTTACAGCAGTGACTTCTTTAGATGTATCTTGTTGGATATTGCAATGTATTCAACTAATTAAGTATGTCTTTCCAGAGCGCCACCGTGACAGATCAGGAGATTTGACCTGCTGTGACTTGACCAAGAGATGTGTCAGACTTCATGTTTAAGGTCTTTCACAACCTGTATGACATGCAATAGTCTTCAGTCAGGGAGGGAAAGAGAAGGACTTCTGGGAGCATCATAGAAGTTGTCAAACTTGCTGCTGTTTACTTGTTAGGATGAAGCGATACATTGACACGGCCACCATTATTTTTGTCTCTATACCTGTCTCTTAAGATAAGACTACTGTCGGGTTGATATCAATTACGCTGACTTCAGGTCAACTCAATGTCACAACCCTTTAGCTCATTTATACATAAAACAGATGTGGAGCAACACTAGCATTTCTTTGAAGTTGTGTTTCCAATCCCCCCTCTCTCGTAGGATGGTTTTGGTCTCCAACAACTTCCAAGAAAAATATGTTTGATATGAGCTGCTAAATGCTCCACTATGTTCACCAACTAGTCGCTAACTGTGTCCTCTCTGTGACGGTTGCATGCAGTCATTTTCTATTGTTACGAAAATATCAATTAGTGCAGCTTTAAAAGACAGAAAGAAAAACCTTCCAAGCCAGGGGTGAAGAGAAGGTTGATTTATATCCAACAAATTGGACCACTTTGCACGACCATGTAAATGAGCTTATAAACGCCCACGAGTTGAATGAATGACACCTCGCACAACTTCAGAGCAGAGTGAGAGCTGGGAAAAGGTCGCTGCCTGCGAGGACGGAACGAATTACGACAGACGACTGAGGATATGAAATGTTGACAGATGGGAAATCTGCCTGATGTCAATAAGAGAAGCGAACAATGAGGATCGCTTCACATCAGCGATTACTTATGTAAACGCTGGACCACCACACTTAAGATAAAAGCCCTTCTGGACAAGCAGGCCACCTTTCGATTAATGATCTATTCTACCTTGTGTGTACTCTATTCTATTCTACTTTCTTTTATCTTCTATACAACCACAACACTAGTGGAGACAAATTGCCCTTCCACGGACAGCTTGGCACAGGTTCACACACATCAAGGGTCATTAAGGCAGCTGACAAAAGCTTTTTTTTTTTTTTTTTTTTTAATGAATTTGTGTGTAAGAGTTCAGCCTCTTCTGGTCGCGACAGAGTGTGTATGTGTGTGTGATGAGTTGCAGTGTGTGAAGGAGCCTGGTTTCATTTCTTCTTGTAACACCCTAATGACTTTATTGTTTCATTCTTATCCAGCCTCCAGAAGCTATTACCATATAAACACCTGTGTTATCAAAGCACCACAAACAATTTCCTGGATAATTTAACAAAGATGCGAATGTTGATTCAGTATGAGGTGTTGTGACATATGAGTGTGTGTGTGTGTGTGTGTGTGTGTGTGTGCGCATATTCTGAGATATCTATTTTCTCAGCGCGTGTATATTTTGAGATATCTATTTTCTGTGTGGGTGTTTGTCTCTGAAAGCATTCTGGGATATCCATTTCATGGAGTATGTGTGTGCGTGTGTGTGTGCGCGTGTGTGTGTGTGTGTGTGCAGAGCTTAAACTTGCCGGAACCTGGCTACAGCTGGCCACTTTTCAGCTCCAATTGTGGAGGAAAATATGTCTGAGTTACCTTAAATGGAGGCTGTTTTGGTGAAGTGGGGACAGACTGAATGTTCTGCATTACCATCATGCGCCATGCAATCTGTATCAAAACCCCGGGTGAGGCAAACAAAAAGAGAACACTTGCATAACGTAGGAGCCTGATGTTACCCTGCAGAATTGGACCTCTCTAATCTTTTTTTTTTTTTTTTTTTTTTCTCAACCCCTGGTCCTCCCTCATTCTGTCTTTGACTCTCAGTCTGTTTCCCTCCCTCCCTCCCTCTCCCTCAGTCACAGGGGCTGGATTGTTCTGCTGAGGCTTGGCAGAGGCCGCGGATGGGAAAAGTGCAGGGGAGGCAGCTAACACTTCCTGCCTCCCTGAATCAGAGAGTTAACCTTCACCGAGGGCACAATGGCTTCTCGTTAGTGAAACCACCCCACATGCAGGCAGCCTGTCACCAGCCATGTTCCTGTTCGCTGACCCCTTTTTGTGTTTCTCTGTCCTCTCTTGGACTTCATGTGCTACCAGGGCTGCACCTCAGATGTACACAATGGAGGTTAATATGTTGTACACAGATGCATTTTTATCCATGTGAGAGAATGTGATCAGAAAATAAAAGACAAATTTAAGGGCATTTTTAGCGAAAACATATGTTACATCATGGATATCCAAAAGCTAGTTGCACTTTTAAGGACTGGTACTTCTCCTCTTTTCACAGAGGCTGGCAGATTCAAAAATATTCAGGAGGAAATCAGATCTGGGAAAAGCTAATTTTATTCATCTGTATTTTACAAAGTAATGACTTAAGTGTTGAGTGTCATTTTTTATGATGTGGTCAATTTCAAGAGATATTCTGGTGTGTGTGAATAATCAACTTTGAGAGTCTTTAAAGGGACTATTTGTACATTTTCTCAGACACCAAATGTGCTGAGCAGCACTACGTTTTCAGGGCAGACTGGAGGCTACAGTGAGCTGCTATCAGGAAGTGATGAGACAGGCTGGGGCCAGCTATGTAGCAATAGCAAAAACATACAAATAGATAGAAAAAAATATCCACAGATTAATCTATAATGAAAATAATTGTTAATTGAATCCCTATTTGTATACATGACACAATAACAAAAACCTCATCATCAAAATCCTCATTATCTTCATCATCATGAATAAACACAAATGATAACAGCCAAATGCAACCTCAAGCAACCGAGGACGAACACGCTCTCCACTGTACATTCACCAGGATGGGGAAAGTGACACCTATAACCTCACAGTAAATGGTTTCTCCCTTGTTTTCCTCTCATTTTCACTGGCAAAAAACAAGCATAAAGAAAGCTAGCCTAGGAGAAAATAAAGCATCGATTTTGCACACTGCCCTCTCTACGGCAGAGGACTCCGATCAATAGGCTCAAGTAATACTCTGCACAAGTTTAATGCTTGAGCTGTACAGAGGCAGACAAGTGCTTTGTCTGGAAATTATTCCTTTTTTTATTGCACCACCACCACCGTTCTGTTTGAAAGCAAAACAAAAGCAACCAGATCTGTTTAAAGGCACAGCGGCACAGACGGGGATGACCACAGCTCTGGGGGCAGGCAGTTCGCGCTGTGGTCAAAGGTTTATCTTAATCAATGGAGGAAGTTGCACGTGTTAGCCACTTTGTAGGATCATCAGAAAAGGAAAGCAAGAGAGAGAGGGAGAGAGAGGAGGAGGAAGTGGGTCAGACCGTCAGGAGAGAGGGTCATATTGCTAACCAGCAGCCGACCAGAGAGATGACCTCCAGCTGAGGTCGTGACCTTTGACACAGAGCACTACCGAGGCTGGAGAAACAGAAACAGTCACTCTCCATGAACCAAGACTGAGTCAAGATAAGCATCAGATTCTCAGAAGTAGTCAATGAAAACTACACTCTGAAGGCTGCGCAGGTGATCTGATGCTTTCTGAAAACTGTGAGAGCAGACAGAGGGAAACCTGTGAATGACTCTGCTAATGAAGCAACGACTGAGCATGTGGGGAATCCGAGAAACCCAAAAAAAAAAAAAAACTGTAACCTCCTCTTTACCCTGCAAAAATTTCATTTCCTGACTGCTCGCTATTTCCCTTTTAAGGTGCCTCAAAAAGTCGGAGAGAAAAACTCCCGCGCCACCTGTAAAACGTTAAAAAGCATTGACCCAAAGATTTGAACACTCATTAAGCGTTTTTAAAGTGGAGAATTCTCTGAGATCCCCTCTCTCAGATGTTTCCCTCTGTGTCGACCAAATGGTATATCAAGTTCAGGAAATTAGCCAGTTCCTGTTGGGGGAAGAGAAAGAGAGCTGAGAGAGGGGCCAGCGTCAATGCAGCTCAGTTTTTACTACAACGCTTCTCAGGCCTCTATTACATCCTGAAGCCAAAATCACACAGACTCACAGCCCAGGAAACCACTTCACTGTGTTTTCATTAACATTCTGGTTAAAAAACATGAAAATATTCAGCTGCCTGCCTGATGCAGCAGGATAAATTGCATCTCAGACATGTGAACACAGGGACAAAACAGTGGCTAGGCATCTCAACACCTTATAAACACACAGAGATTTCCTCAGGTTAGTTCTGTGCAAATAATATGGCCATTAGGTCATTTAATATCCTCTGGATAAATTGCTGTGGACCCCTGAGACACGACTGGTGTCCACACATCAGGAACCAATCAAAGGTCCCTCCTGGTTATGGCAAAGACTCTGTCAGGCTTGAAGCAGCAACATGTCCCCGGGGAAATAGAAAAAGGCCAAATAATCAAAGACACTCTGCCACTTCCTGCCCTTTATCGGCCCAGAGCATCTCAACAAGCGCAGTTCTGGACTGTGATGAGGCTTTCCTCGCTTTAACCGAATTAAACGCGAGTGAGATTATGCTGCGGATTTCAGTACAAGTTGACCTCCTGAGTTGTGGGATGAGTGACAGCACCACTACCGCCACCTCCACCACCACGAGACTGGGTTTGGCATGTCACACAACTGTGACCCCTGTCGCAGTCACAACCCGGACACACACACACACACACGGTGGTTGTAGCATAGGTTGAAACCCTAACCCTGCTGTTTCCATTGCACTCTTCAAACAGACAACTGGCCCTGCAGCATGTGGTGCAAAAAGCTTTCTCATGCATGAATAAGCAAGCACGCGCACGCGCACACACACACACCAAAAACAAGTTAAAGTGAGAAAATGTAAGTTGTTTACAGAATTTTCCACGGAAAATCCTCTCAAACTCAGGTCACTGTGGGTAGAGAACTAGCCGGCAGGGCTCCAGAGTGGCTTGAATCTGCTCAGTGTCTACTCAAACTCTGTTGACCGGCAGGCGTCGAGGCAGACTCTTGCATGCTGCAACTGAAATTAGGTTAGAAGAAGTCATTTGTCTTTGGTCGATGGAAAGCAAGGGGGGGGGGCGAGGCAAGAGAGGCCAGATTGAGCAGGAAGGCTGCAAAGGGGAAGGAGTTCATGCAGACTAACATCTGTGATATTTCTTCACTTCATACTCGTTCTCCCATCCCCCTTGCCTTGGGTGTGCCAAATGCTAAGGTGGGGCTTACAAAAACAGCAAAGAGCGAGGGTATTTTTTGGTTAGCACAACTGTTATGCATGCTGCTTCCTCTGATGCCACCATGTGCCCCTCAGGTTTTGATGTTTTTTTTTTCTTTTTGTGGAATATAAATCAAACAACATTAGTTATACTGTTGTTATCAAAGCAGAGTGGACCAAGAGGTCCTAAAATGTCAAAAGCCTAACAGAGGTGACAGTTCGGCTAAAACATTGTTTTCCTTTTGGTGCGTTAGCAAATAAACAGATAACGAAATCTGAGACTCTTAGTTTACCTAGCTGAGCTAAACCTAGCTTACTCTTCAACTACTTTGAAAAGTCAGTAGTAGCTAAAATTGACTCTATTTAACAAGTTGTCCACTGATTTATGTTGTCTCTGTTTCATGGCCAGCAAACTATGAAAATTAGACTCTTGGATCTTGGCACAGGAAGCAAACTACATGTATCATTTAGTCGGTTTTCTAACATTAAAACACAATATACAACATGTAATTACACTTGATATTTCCTGGCCATGATGTGGAGAAGAGATTACTCTTAGAGCCTGCACATGCATTTCTGTGGCCTTCTCAAGGGAAACCAGAAAAATATGCAAATTTTTAACATCACTAAAACATAACTGCTATCAAAAGGCAAGAGGCGGAGGGCTATCGTTGATAATTGCTCATGGACAAGCTGTAATTTTGCTGCCATGCTGTTGCCGAGTTGTTTATAAAATGGCTCATTAAGGGAGCTAAAAGGCTAACTAGCGTGGCGTGCTAACATCTCATCCTTCTCTGGCGGGGAAAAGCCTCACTTCACCGCATTGGTTCATTATCTCAGCCTCCTCCCAGGTACAGCGCAACCACAAGCTGCCTCAGCTTGCTGGAACAGATACTTACAGCTTGTTGGGCTTGCCCCACTTCACCTCAGATGCATCAAACACACACACACACACACGCACACACACACACACACACACACACACACTGATAGAGAGACACAAACACAAAGCATCTCTGTGCTCTTATCAAATCACTTGCTAATAGGTGTTTTCCTGGAGTGGAGGTGCCTGCTATTTTTGTCAAGGTGTGTTCAAGATTATTGTGACGCTAAAATGAAACATGAAGCTAATTTCTCAACTGAAATAAATATAAAAGAGAAAACAGTTGTAGACGTCGTAGCAGGTGGTCGTGCATGACAGGACTGATTTTTCACATCTAAATTGCTACGTTGTTTTCTAAAACTATAATTATTATAAACATTAAACATGTTTCAGGATGTGCTAACGTGCTGATTTAAAAGGCTGCAACCAATGGTCTGGTCTATAAAATGTAACAAATTAGTGAAAAATGTCCAGCACAGCTTACCAGAGCCTGAGCTCATGTCTTCAGTCTTTTGGTTTTTGTCCAGAAAAAGCAGAAAACACCCAAATATTCGATTTACAATGATTTTAAAAAAGAGAAAAGTAACAAATTCTCTCATTTAAGAACCTGAAACCAACAAATACTTTACATCGAAATGTATTTATCACCTAATTCATTAATTGACTTCTAATTAGTGCCTACCCACTTCCTCAGACTGTTTGTTTCTGGATGTGGCCCCCACAGCCCCACCCCCTCCTCCAAGACCAGACCAGACCAGACCAGACAGGGACAGCACTGGTCTACTGAGAAGCACTTTGCCGTTGCTGCCACCTTGTTCTCGGGTCTGGAAACATTGTTTGTCAGCTGGCTCAGATGGTGCCTCCTGTCTCCAAGATGAGACCACCCCTCCTTTCCCTCTCGATCAGCCCTTGTGGACCTCCTCCTCCCCCTCCACCCAATAGTTGGGCCCACCCCACAGGGGGGTTTGAATTTAATAAAGGCTCCCTCAGCCACATGCTAAAAAGGTATGCAAATGTGCAGGTCCTTCTGTTTTCTGATGCCCCCCCCCCCCCCCCACCCCCCCCCACCCCCCAATCCAACTGACTGCTCTTCTCTCCAAGCCAAAGCCAAACACAGAGGGAGGCAGAGAGTGTGTGTGTGTGTGTGAGAGAGAGAGAGAGAGAGTTTGGGTGTTTGTTTTTCAGAGGAATGGATTATTTTGTTAGGACCGCTCCTGGGTATTTGATCTGAAAAGCTATTACGATGATTGCGATTAGAATTAATTACATTATGAGCTACAGGAACAGTGAAAGAGGTACTTGACGTGCTTCCTTGTGGAAAGAGGAATCATAAACACACACGCATCTGATAATTCCTCGAGAGCAGCGGGATGAAATTAATAGTGCCACAAAATTGGCAACCTCAAGGCCATCGCTAATAAATAAAATAATAAAAATTAAACACCCTTACATATATGTGCTGTAAAAACCGAAACAATATTGACTTCTCCGGCCTTCTGCGGCAGCTCCTCCTCCTCCACCTCCTCCTCCCACATATCAGTGATCCCTATCTAATACAAAGGGCCCAGGCCTTGCATGGCTACCACGATGACCCGTGTTCATGAGGAGGTGAGAGCTGATCATTTTGTTCCGATGTAGTGAGCCGTGACAGGCAGCAGTGCGGGAAGGAGGGCGCGCGGGGGGGGGGGGCACAGAGGGACCCACCAGAAGCAGGAGCGAGCCAGGCCAGACTGAGGGGACCAGCCTTTCCTGCTGCTTCCTTCCCGTGCTCTTGGCCAGCTGAGCAATCAGGTCACCTCTCTTTCCAGTGTCGCTTCTGGTCAATTGTTCTCCTCCATCTCTCCCTCTCTCTCTCTCTCTCTCTCCCTCCCTCTTTCTCTCTCTCTCTCCCTCCTCCCAGTGCCACAGCCTGCAGCTGTTGCGGCTGATGTCATTTTTTGATAGGATTTTGTCTGTGCCTGCTTGTTGGTTGCTGCCTCTAAACAAATGCGAGCATGGTGAGGATTCATTTATACACGCTGCGAACGCGGGAGAGGGGACGAAGCGACTGCAACGCTGCTCTCATGCAAAGCGGAGATCATATGCAAACTCGCATTTCTTCTCCGGAGTCCGTCCTGGTATCATTGTGAAAACACGCTTAACTACGCAACAACACAAGAACAAGCTCTGCAGTCATGCCTGCATGTTCCAAATGTTTACTCTTGACCCACACTGGCCATGATTAAGGAGGAGAACAGGAAGTACACAAACATGCCCTTTTGACCTCCTACAACCACCGTTCAGAGAGTACAACTAGTTCCTCAAGCTGAGTATCAGCTCATGCTGTAAGCAGAGCCGAACCTATACCGAGTTACATTTACAAAACAATATCAAAGCTTCATCCTGAGGGCGTTTCAGGAAAATCCACTGCAGAAACTAATACACTGCTCGCTTCCAGCTACGAAAGGAGACAGAGAGAGGGAGTTGTGATGATGCTAGCTGACAGTTAATTCCCAGCTTTGAGCACAAGATTTACTCCAATACGGTCATGAAGAAAACTCCCTTTTTTTTTTTTTTAAGATGTTCCAAGAGAGTTAGCTGGAGACTTTATGTCAGAGACAGATTAGATCACGTCTTGGCTTGTTCGAAGACCACGAATATTTACATTATTGGTTCAAATAGCATCTGAATGAGCACATCGAACCCCCATCAAGGACAGAACAGGGCATGCCTGCAGATTTGGCACATTCTAGTCCCTATAAAGAGAGATGAACATGATATTCAGAGTCTTGTTTTTTTTTTTTTCCAAGGGTAATGCTTCTTAAAATGAGCAATCTCACAAGATTGAACAGATTCTAGAAACACCAATCTGTTGAAACTGAGAGTGAGATAAATAAATTCTGAATGTGCAGCAATGAGACACAACTGTTGTCTTGACCTTGAAATATCTGCCACTTATGAAAAGCTGTTTTGGTATGAGAGACACCGATTATAGCCCATTTCTAGGCCAGCACATAATCAGTGTCCAAGTTCCAAATCAATGACCTACTTTCAAGCACATACACACATATCTACTGCACATACGCTGCGAGGCAAACTCTCTTTTAACAGCTTAATGTGGAGAAAGACGGAAATCAAATCGAGCTGACACTTTGTTTTGATCTGAAAATGTATCCAAGTGTAGATATTTAGAAACCCAAATGAGGGCAGCATGATTTCATAACAGCAGGCAAAGTGGCGAAGGCCCTCCACAGAGCTGCTTGTGTTATTTTAACGCTGGCTGGCAGCGAGGGGGGCACCAGGGTCATGAACGTCAGTGCTTTACTAGTGAGAGTAGATCAGATCTGACCTGGATAAAGTGGAGGACAGTCGGTGCTGGCCTCCACAGCCTCCCGCGCTGCGAGGAAATGTGAGCAGCGGCTTGGTCGGTGAGGTCAGGACTGCGCAGAGAGCAGCCCCGGCATGCCGCTTCTTAATGCAGGGTGGGCTATTTACAGAAACACCCCACCGCCACCTCTCCTACCCCACCCCCCTCCCAACTCGGTTCTACAACCCCCTCGAGCGGATCCACCACCACACAGCTCCATGTACCATGCAGTCATGCAGACAGATGGAGAGAGACTTTTCAGATCATCCAGCTCCGTCCTCTACAACTGTGGAAACACTTACTTCCCCCCAACGCAATCCTCTGACTTTATTTTTCAAATGAGATGTTATTTGACCCGTGGGCCCAAACATTCAAGATGAGACAGAGAGTACAGAGAGGGTAAATGTGCTGTCCATACATACACATGCTGCTGTCATGTGGATCGGCCCCAGACAGGCTGAAGGCTGATGACAAAGACAGACCAGCAGACATGATTTAATGAATGGAGGACACTGGAGTACATGCGGCTTCATTTCCTGATGTGAGGCTTCCTTATTTTGAAGGGTCAGTTCATCCACAAAAGAAATGTCTCATTTATCACATTAGACAAAGTCTGACTTAGACAATTTAACAGAGTATCTTCCTAAATCATCTTAGTTCAGTGTCCCTGTGTCTGCAGAGGGACAGTAAAGCAGTACAAAGATTGCAACACTCAAAGATACGCACTTGGTTTTCTAACTCAGACCGCTGAAGCCTCATATTAGCTTAAGCTGAACTTAAAGGAGGACTCCACCAGTTTAGCATTTCATGACATTGTCGGACTCACCCCCCGGAGGGTTTGAAAAAAAAAAAGATCAAAGTCAGTGCAGCAAAATTTTCCACACATTCTTCTTCCTTGTCAAAACCCAGCAACTACATTACCAACAATGCAACTCGACCACCAAGGGTTTGGTCGGAGATCCGGGCCTGTTGGAACTGAGTTTTTAAGTGGATGTGGACAAGCTGAATAATTACAGCCACCAGTAACCCCTAAAATATTCATATGGGCACATTAGTATTGTTTTATGACTGACTTGAAAAAATGTGAATTATCCTTTCACAGCCATGCAGATCATTTTGGTTTTATTTCCCTGGGCTTTGATATCTCCATCTTGAAATTTTGGCTGCCACAAACCTCACTGTGAAGTTTCTCTCGTTCACTCTTTTCATTGGAACTAGTCCCTAAGTGCTGACAGTGAGGTCTGCGAATAATCCTGAGTAACCCTGACATTGTTTCTGAAAGGATACCTTGCTGCTACTTTTTTATATTTTTTCAGAACTATAAACACCAAAAATGAAATTCCATTCACCTCCATTGTACTGCATTTGAGGCAGATTTTCTTAAAACCTGGGCAAATAAAAGCAAAACGATCTGCCTGACTATTCGAGGTGACATGTGAAAACATGTTGAAGTGTGTGAGGCAGAGCTTTAAAAATAATTTTCATTTTCTTAACGGTATGACAGACATTAGATATATTATGCGAGCTTAATAAAAAACATGCATATAATAGCAGGTACAGTATGTTGTCGTGTACCTTGGCATGCTGAACCATCAAGAAGAAGCCTTGGGTGGTTACATATTTTGATGCAATCCTCCATCTGTGTGTGTGTGTGTGTGTGTGTGTGTGTGTGTGTGTGTGTGTGTGTGTGTGTGTGTGTGGTTTGAGCCTGCTGTTTCTCCGGGGGAGCATTGATCCAGCATAATGACTTTTGTGGAAAATGCTCTCTCCACAATGGACAACCTTGTCTTGTGTCATACTTGTTATCAGGTTTAGACAACACAGGAGCAGAATAGGAACATGCCAGTGAGTAGACTAATCCTCCTCCTTTTCTCCTACCAGGTACATCAGGTTTTGTCGCTAAATCAGGGGCAAAAAAACCCCATTATGCTGAAATGGTATATAAACAAATCAATTTTTCATGTTCACGCATGGTTTCACAAAACTATTCCTCCGATGCAGAGAAATAGGCATGAAATAAGTTTGGCTGGGAGTGGCTGCTAATACGCTGAATGAGTGGAACTGGTTGTGAAAGCGATTGTGAAATCAGTTTTTTTTTTTTTTTTTTATCAATGAAAAGGCAGAGTTAACTATTCACCCAGGCTTTATCACTGGAGACTAAATGAATGACTTCCTTTCTCTGTGCTTTGCAGGTCTCCAGCAAGGTTAAATGGGTATATCCTGCTGACCCCATTCCCCCAGTTCAACCATAAACATGACCTGCTCTGGCTCTCTCACTGCAGCCGAGCAGAGTGGCCAAAGTAAGAGTTCACGCTGGGAGTCAAGGAAAAACGAGGCACCGAAGTGCTTCTCAGCATGCGGTCCATGATTTTCAGGTAAAGCAAGCAATTAAAAAAAAAAAGAAAAGATTTGGGAATTACAAAAAGCAAAGTGGCATATAAGTACAGAAATCATCTAGAGGCAAGACAACAGCATGAGGAAACACCGTGCTGCCCAGGGCATTGTAGTCTGACAAAGCTGTGTTTCTGGTGGGAAAAAAAGCAGAACAAATGGGGATTACAATATTTGAGGAAATAGTCTTTCAGTTGACCTACATCTCCCACAGAGACTCAAAATTATAATCCCAGCATACATGTTCAGCTATTGAATTTTCAGATCCTGTATCAACACCATGAAATTGTGTTAGATGGCAACTAAATGGGTAAAAAAAAAAAAAAAAAAAAGGAGATTAGTGGCAAGAGATGCTGACAGCACTTAACGCATCTGGAGGTTGAAATGTGGGCTGACAGCTCATGATTTCACTTTGTTTCATTTTCATTCCCACTTGACAGCTGTAGATCCAAACAGTTGCATTAACAGTACGGATATATATTAACACCTTCTGTAGACTACAACAAAAAGCTTAAACACAGAAGAATCCACTTAAGGCTGTGAGCTTTAAAAAAAGCCTGAGACACATTAAATCATTCTTTACCATTTAGCAGCAGCCTCTAAGGTTTTGATTAGTGTATTCATTGAACCCTGCACTTTAACACTCCGAATCAATTAGATGAACCAGCACACACACACACACACACACACACACACATTTCAACCGGTTCAAATTGAATAATGATTTAATGCACTGCCATCCTCTGGCAAAGTCCAGCACAATAATAATACTCACTCACAAACAATATCCATTAATGGCTTTAGTGATGGTGATGTAATTGCTGAAAAAAAATACTTTTTAGTGATCTAAATGCAAAAGAAGTGAAGCTCTCTCTCTCCTGGGTGTGCGGTTTGGAGTACAGTTTGTTGTGAACAGATTCCTTGATGATTATAAGAAGATTATTTAAAAAAAAAAAGAAGTGAGAAATAAAGTCGCATCTTTCTGTCTTCCAGGAGTATCAACATATTGGAAGCTGTTTCATACACTTATACCTATTACTCCTTATGCTTTAAATTAAATCATTTGCATTATTTAATCATCACCTAATCAGGAAAGCTTGAAATTAAAGTCAACAGTGAGTCACAGATGAACAGAAGCTGAGTTATTATACCGTATTTTTTCATTGTTTTATGTTCTATAGTAACTAGTTTTAATTTGCCCTCTAAAACACTTGCCTGGTTATACAAACAAAGATTATCATTACATTATTGACTATTTAAATACAACCTCCAGAGTGTGGGTGTGTGTATGTGTGTGAGAGGGAGAGAGTGTGTATGTACTGTATGTTTACGAAGCCTCAGGAAATACCAGGACAGACACGCTGACTCTCCAGCACTTCAGGCCCATGTGACTGGAAACACACAGGCCAGATTGTTTGCATGTTTGCTCGGGGGCCGCGATAAGAACATTTGGTTAGAGAGAAATATCAAAGCAGAGCTTGAACGTCTGAATCTGGCCTGCCACTGGAGGTGTGGTCCAGTTTTGGCTGCTTATCTCGCGTTAAACTTTTGTTTTTGAGTTATCAGCCATCCTGTTAATTTGCATGATGACTCTTGCGTCTGTGTCCCCGTAGCGATCCAGCGCGACTAGCCTCCGTTGGCTTCCTGCTCTCATTACATTACCATAATGCAGATGCAACCGGAGTCAGTAACCTTGCTGTTGCTCAGCACTATTTACAGCAAATACGCACGAAAGCTGAGAGAGCTGCAGCGCTTGACAGTTTTTCTTTACTAACCTACTTTTATTTTCTATGGTCCTCTGTGTCAATTCATCATTGCATCTATTTATACACTTTTTACTCTAAAAAGCAAAAAAAATCATCATTTAATGTAACACACCTGCATGGGAAGCTTGATTTGAACTTTTGAAGATATACTAGACTTTGAACTGACTCTGGATCTGCACCTTTATCAGCTTTAAGTCTGAAATTCAGTTATACTATCACCATGTAAAGACAATTAGTACTAAGTCACATTTCCAAGCACATTTCTAACTCTTTGGTCTTGAACTTCAGCTTTCTCCACTGATCGGTGCACCTGAATAAGAACCACAACAAATCTTGACACAAGCTCTTGATATAGACACAAAAAAAAGAACCAATTTGACAATTTTTTGTCAGCTGAAGGACCAAAGAGGAGGAGGACACTGAGGCTAAATAACTGTAAATGTCCCATTTTCATAACTAACACAAAAACATTTCCAATTCAGCGAAGTACTGTCCTGTCTGGTGAAAGGTCAGTGGAAACCCGACCACTGATTATTATAAAACTCGGTCTTTTCCCCCGAGCTGTGGAAGCTAAACAGTGGTGGCAGAGATGTAAATATTTTGAGGAAAAGCTCTAATCTCTTACCTCTTCATTTCCTCTTATAATAAATATTTAAGCCAATCTCATTAGCATAGGTTTATGCATGTCAGTTGGAAACAAAATGTACCAGACTGCACCGGGTAAGAGATGAGGTAAGTATAAAGATTTGTAAGATCCCAGGTGATGAATTTGAGAGCAAAAAAAAAAAAAAACTAAAAAACTGGATGCTGCCATAAAATGCTCTCACCCATTGTTCTCTTTGTGTTTGTACCTGGCATGCAGCGACCTGTCTGGCTGGACTTTTGTGCGATCTCTGCATAAAAACACATCACCATTAATCTCTCACAAAGATGCCATTATAAATGTCATTAAATATGGTGTCCAGCAAAAGGTACAAGCAGCCAGTCTGAATAATTAATTCCTACTGTTCGTGCTGTGGGGGGACTCTTCTGATCAGAGCTCAACCTGGTAACACGCTCTGTTATGATTGGCTAACGCAAGGTCACTGTCTTAAGAGACCTTGCTGTAATATCCAGCAGCAATTAGTGGCTGCTGTGCGGTTGTTGCACATGTTATTATGTGATAGGGGAGCGAGAGTGACCGCAGGTAGAGATTTAATGTCGTGTTTATGCTGTTGCCATGCAAAACAGTTTATTGGAGCACAATGAACAAAGACAAGTGGTTACTCACTCGTGGTCACATGGCTAAAAAGACAAGAGTTGCAAAAGGAAGCAAAGGTTCCAAAAAAAAAAAAAAAAAAAAAAAAAACAAGCCACAGAAAGAGCTAAGCATACATTTTTGTCATTGCTTATATTTCATACAAAAATATAAATGTTCTATTTCAAAGGCTGTGTTCAAACAGATGCTGGTCATAAAGACAAAGACTTCTCATTCCTCCTCAGGCTTGTCCAGCAAAAAATGCAATGCAGCATCATCTGGCAACACACTGCAGTGGCCAATCAAACATGTGCAAGTGCACACTGCGTGGTACACCACGTTGCTTTCTACAGCTGACTTCCCAATTGTTGAGACAGGAGAAAATCTAAAAATCTGATAAGAGATTTGAAAGAGTTGGAAATCACTGTGCTGATAAGCCCTCAAATGTATGGATGTATTATTCAAACTGGACTGGACTCCAATGCCAGGAATACGCTGGATGCGTGGTGTGTGTGTGTGTCTGCTCCTCTATCTGTGTATATAGAGTTTGCAGGATACTTAATGTTGGGTTTCTCTTCATATTCAATTAAGTTCTAATTTTTTTTTTTTTTTTTTTTTTTTTTACAGAAAATGTCTCTGAAATGCCACTGTCTCCACATGCAGCTGCTAAAATGGTTAAAAATATATTTACATTTATTCAGATTCAGCCTTGACATAAACAACAACAGTGGGAGGTGTCAGTTTTGTGTAATATTGCTGGTATGATGTCAATATGACTGTCAACAGGTCTTTTCTCTGTCTATTTTTGCAGCGCGACGTAGTGCAAATGTAATGCAAGTGCATGTTGGGTGAAAAGACACGTAGCTAGTGACTGACTGGCAGTCCACCTCCTCCCCAGGACAACAGCGAGTTAAACAGGGACAAGAAACCTGACCATTCCCACTGGAACGAAAAGAGGGAACAATGCAGAAACATACACAGTCGTGAGAAAAGACCACTGTCTCCATCAAACCACACAGGCAATGAAAGGGGTCAAACAGAGAGTTCCAGTAAAAATGACTGAGAGATGGACACTGAACAAGCTCGGCGTCTACTCCCTATGAGTCAACCCATTGTGAGGCGTACAACACACAAGTCAAGTTCCCAGTGAATCAGAGCAGTCAGCTGCCATCCACAGGGCCAGGCTAGCACAGGACTACAGACATGTGACCAGCTGTCTCGCACAACCACCGTCACTGTACCGCGTCTCACCAGGACAGAGACACTGACAGAAAGCTCTCAGAGACGTTCCTCCAGTGGATTGACTTCAGAACGTGTTTGAACAAGTTCTCTCAGTTTATTCAGCTCAGACAGATAATATACTGCTATGATATAGTAGGAACCGAGGTAGCAGGTGTTTGTAAATCTATAGATGACTGCGACGTGTGATTTACTGCCCGCTGTCAGGAGGGTGCAGTGACATCAATACTGCAGCAGGAGTTTGTCGGAGGCCTTGCTGAGGACACCGAAATAACGCTCCACTTCTACCCCCCACCTCCCACCGACAGCGATACACAGCACTACACGTGCAGCTGTCTAAATATTACTTCTCCCTTCTTCTCCTCTTCATCTTCACATTCCTCTGCTCCTCTCTCTCGCCTTTTCTGTCCCCGGCCTCCGGGCAGGATGAGTTTAGGGGGAACAACTGTTCGGACCGGCGACCAACTGGGGATGTCCACATTTGGTGCACCGTTGTCATGTTGAAAGTCCGAGGCAGAGCGGCCCGAGGGCTGGGAATAACTCACCTTCTGCTGTCCAGCTTTGAGCTATAACCAGCGGCGCACCTGTGGTACCAATTATCTTGCAGCTAACCACAATTAGATAATTCCAAATGTGAATAGTATTTTCGACAAGGCTCTGTGGCAGGTAGTACCTTTTTTTAGTGAGTACAAGTCATCACTAAATCACTGTTTGCAATTAGTCTTTTAATGCAATTTATATAAGAAGCCAGACTAAAGCTCATCTCATAAAAGGACAAACAGAGCCATTAAAAGTCCTCTGCTCTTTACTTCATTACTGGCTCAGCTTGCTCTCCTTATGCTAAGAGTCCCCAGGTGCATGAATGTTTCATAGCCACCCTGCTGCCTGCTTCCCTCCGCTCAGATTCAGCCTTTTTCCCTCCTCCCTGAGGAAGCTCAAAAACTCCGCTGTCAATTGCACTCTCTTACACTCTGCTACCGTCATCATAAGCCATTAGTGGGGGGGTGTGTGTGTGGGGGGGGATGGAACAGCAGCATACAAGACAGCTGTTTTGCCTTGATGACTCAATCATCCCCTTCAGTGGGATTAGCATCAGTATCATCATCCTCATCATCGCCTTTGATCCCAGAAATTACCAAACAAGTCTGAAATTGATGACTATCAGTTTGTCTGCCATGAATTCCAGGGCGTTCAAAAAAGACCGACTTCATTGTACAACGCTCAATCGTGCTACAGAGCTTGAGGAGATGAATTTGTAATATCCACCATATTTCATATCAAAGCCTTTGACAGAACCAAAGGAACAAATTATTAATTTCACAGTTTGTCAAGGTGACAAACGCTGTAAATACTGAAATAGCCCGTTTTTCTTATTTCTCCATGGCTAAACATTTCAGATCCATTTACTGATGTAAAAATACTCAAGTATAATTAAATGTTTGACATGCAAAATTCCACTACAGGTAAATATTTGTAGTGGGCCAAGGTTGAGCTAACTTTAAAGTAATACTTGAGCATATTGAGAAACACTCGTCTTTTTCCCAACTGTTAGAAGAGAACATCGGCAAAACCCACATATCAGTCTGTTCAATTTGAAGCTGACTTAAACTACAGCAAGCAGGATCTGGGCTTATATCTGTCGCCTGCTGTAAATACATTCTTCAAACTGGGCCACTTGAATGGCAGTCAGATCAGCTGATGCGCTAATTCGAGGCCCTGCAGCGCTGCCACTATCATCATTTCATTAGCTTTACACAGACATATTAACAGATAGAGCGTTTAGCGGAAGCTGTGTGGAGCCAAACTTGTTGGGTCTAGTTTATGTTTTACAACAAGAATGTACCAACCTAACGAGGCCACAGCTACTGCTTTCACTGATGCAATAATATGGCAGCAATAGGCAGGAGAAAGGCTTGTTAATGTGGTCATATTTCAAGAGGCAGCATTGAGGTAGACCATTCAGAAGCCAACGGCATCTCAATGCCAAGTGTTCTTAAAACATATTATGCCATGCCATTAATTAATCTGTTGGCTTGTGAAGCGTAGCTTATTCAGGCTATTCATCATGAACAGGAAATTGACAAGTTATCCGTGGATGGCATGTCAAAGGGATATCAGCTTTAATTTTGCATCAAAGGAAGTAAGCACTGCTCCATTTGTTCAATACTCTTTGTTTTCTTTGCAGCGTCTTTGTTTGAGCAGAGCCAGACAGATAGCTGATAGAAAGACACACGCGATGTAAAGGAGGCTTGAAGATGGGTCACGGGACAGTGGGGAAGTTCATCTCGGAGACAAGTGTTGCTCAGTGGCTTCCTCCTGCTGTACGTCAACTCAGACCATCAGAGTGGGCTGCTGAGAACATCTGTCCTGGATAGACAAACGCTTTGTACCGCTGCAGTCACCCTGTCAATCAAACGCGTTCTGGCACGTCACTGACTATCACCAGCGGCTGTGATTGCTTCTGAAGACGTGTGCCTGCACTTGCTCCGGGTGCACGTACAAGCATGACCACGTGCATCTGCATTTGTATGTGTCTATGGGAAAGCAGGGATGACGCCGCGTCTATTTTTAGTCCAGTACACTGAGTTCTGCCTCTGTGTTATGCTGCTCTGTTCCTAGGACAGGCGACCGGGTCATCAGCAGCAGCAGAGAACACCAGGAGAGCTCCGGCTCTGCTCCTTGACCCCGGCCCTCCAGCTCCTACATCAGTGGGAGAGACCGACAAGATTCCTGGGCGGCGGTTAGGGGAGGCTATCTGCAAAAAAGAGGCACTTTCTTGAAGGATGCCATGTTCATCCACCTCGTTCTCCCTTCGGTGACTAATGGGCTGATAATTCAGCTGTCACCCTGGCACTTTATCTCACGCTTTCTCATGGGAAGAATACCAACCCGGAATATCTCCGCAACAGTCTCAGCCCTGAATAAAATATGGGAGATTCCCAAAGCCGGTCTACAACTAAAGGTATTGTGAAGAAAACAAGGTGGGATCAGATGGAAAATCCTCATGAGTGTTGAGTACTGAGGAAAACCCCGAAAAGATAAGAATGTAGATGCAAAGGTTTTGTGGAGGCAACCTGGCTCAAATACTTTTTGGTCATGCCCAGTTAGTCACTCAGTCGTTTACAGGAAAATCATCTTCACACTCATCTGATGCACATCAATGATGAACCATTGAGTCAGTAGTCAAGCTGACACAAAAGCTTCAAGGGTAAAATTCTTGGATACTATTGAGATACGATCAATATGTGTTATTCATTCTACAGAGTTGTGCAATTACTATCCAGTTAAGTGAATTCCTGCATTTCAAAGAATGTTTTTTGGACACTCTCACAGTCTGAATTTGATCTTACCACATTGAGCTGCTGGTAATGAGCAGAGTGAAAATCTTTTGGAGAACTTGTACTATAACTGCAACATATCTTGTAGCTGCGCTGCACTTTAATTACTGAAGCTACTGTTTGTGTAAAAACAAATTTTTCAGTCTGGTAAGACGACCTTTTTCTGAGATTCTTGAGGAATTTTAATAGTTTTGTACTTCAGTGAAGAGAGCTCACTGTTGGTGCTGATGGTTTAGATAAACCTATCACTCCCCACGGCAGCTGCACTGAAAATATCCTGGTATCATGTCACATCATGTAAGTCAGTTATCCACAGGAATAAAATGCACTGACAGACAACAAAATAGCCCAGAATACAAGATAAAGTACCTCACAATGGCCAATTGCCACTGAATTTAACTCAACTTATCATTAAATGTGTCCACACACAACAATAAAATCATGGCAAAATAAAGTCACATTTCTAGAATGGAACATAAATTACATGAATTAATGGCTTATGTGGTTTTTATATATATTTTGGTTTATCTGACTGTAATAAAATAAACATAGATGGACCGGTTAAATAGTACGCAATAATTTTTTCCTATTTTCTACTGTACACTATTCATTATTTTAAAAAAAAACATGCTGGTTGTCCTCTAGATGATTATCATTACATTGATTACAGGTTTTTTTTTCCTTTCCAGAACCTTTTATCTTCCGCTAACTTTGAGGAATAGCCCTGAAGGTACTGATGGCTGGTCTGTAATTTCTGTCCTCATGCAGTAAGCACTTTGCGAAGTCTGATTCCTGTTGAAACTGTACATAAAGAATCACATGCTGAATGCTGTCCTGGGTTTTTTTGTTTGCACCACAAGCTCAGCAAAGTAGCTCCTCACAACTGATCTTTCAGCCTACAGCTTATTCAAACCGATGTCTGATTTCGAGTGGGGCAGTTCAGTCCATGTTACAACATTCTTTTGGTTTCTTTTCCCTTTACGCACCTTGCTTCAGGAAACACCCATGTATAGACACTGCAACACTACAGCCTCATCACGCTTATCAGTTTAACAGCTTGTCATTCAGACCTCTGGGTGTTCGGCTTGAATGATAAACTCTCGCTGCTCTGCCATGCACTTGTTTAATTAAGTACTTCCACTTGACTCAACACCGGTCAGTGGACCAGGGGAGTTGTGATTGTGCCCGGGTGTGAAGCTGCTATAAAATTTGGCTATGGGCTAATCTATCAAAATGTCTCCCTGTTATTATATTCAACAGAAATCTCTTCAGAATAAGAGTTCACTCCAACAAGTGATAATAATCCCTCTAATAGGCTTGGATGTTATGAAACCTGAAGTTAAGTGGCAGGCTCTGGTCTCTTTGTTTGCCTGCACAGGGGAGGTGGACATGTGTGCAGAGCCAGGCCCTCTATCCTTCCTGTTCAGTTACCAGAGGCCTCGCACTTATCAGTTCCAGATCTCACAAGAACAGAGAGAAAGAGAGAGACCACTGACAGGAAGGGGATTTTTTTTCCTCCTCCCCCCCCCCCCCACCCCCCTTTTTCCTCTAGCGAGGTTAACAGAATGTCTGCACCCCTCACATTTCAAAGAGGAAAGCAATTATTCATTAAAGTTTACACTGGTGCTGCAGAAACAAAGACCAACCTGGCAACCTTCACGCATCAACCCAGAGAAATAACAGAAACTACCCCAAGAACAATTTTGATAATCGTTTAAGTTATATGTCTGACAAAATATGCCAGAATTCACTGCTTCTCCGATATCCACAATTTTCTGTTTCTATTTCCTGACATGTAATAAATCCTAATAAATACAGATTAGCTAATCATCATTTACAGCCACGCACACGTTTCATTTCTGGAGACTGAATTTTTGGCTCTCACCATCAGAGGTTGCACTTATCTATTTGAGACCGTTGCCATTTCCTTTGACTGCAGCCTTTCCATCATACCCAACTATATTTTCCCTCCACATCGACAGTGAGAGGGAAAAAAAAAAAATCTGTCATTTACAGTAAGACAGAGAGAGGAAGAGAGAGAGAGAGAGAGCTGACTGTGAAGCACTCATGTCATGTCCCTGTTCATGTCATATTCCCCTCGTTTCACTGGCTCTCACTGTGTACCTCGCCTGACATTTCCACAATAATCACTTTGGTTTATCCCACTCAGCTGTGTGGCGGGCAGATGTTTGTCGGGACACCGTATTCCTCAGCATTCACACTGCTCTAATCAAGATTAACCACTCTTATCTATTCAATGTGTGTGTGTGTGTGCGTGCGTGTGTGTGCGCAGATGCTGGATGTCCCAATTCCTAATCCATGAAGCCATAACTGTATTGTATAATACAGTGGACGAACCAATTACATTCCCTTTCCACAACATAATTCTCCCTTTTAGTGGAACATACGCTGAGCTCCATATTGCATAAGGATGAACTACCGGCTTGCTGGTGAAGCAGATAGTCATGACCTTCTACATACAAGTGCGGGCACATGTCTTCACACTGCATATGAACTTGGATGTCGGCAAAAAATATAAACAGACGCAACATCTCAGCACTCAGTTGCTCAGAGCCCCCCCCCCCCCCAGCCCCAAGGAGCTCCTGATGAAATCAACATGCTCTGCGAGGTGAGCCGACCCTGGCCACACACAAACTAGCTGCCATCCTATGTTTACCAAAGACACTGGAGCACAGTGGAGGACAGAGCGTGTCCGAGCAAACAAAGTTGTGGCCCTTAAATCACCGCAGTGACGGGGGAGGCTGATATCTTGTTTCCAGTAACAAGCTTTGTTCGATTCCAGCTGTGACATAACATCTTTTCCAGAAATATTTGAGGCAAAGTGACATCTCAGCTAATTAGGAAGTGTCCTCACAGAGCCTGGGATGTCTCAGGGATTTAAAAAAAAAAAATCTGTTCACACTGGATTTGTGCTCTCAAATTATTTACTTCTTGTGCACAAATTAGTAATTTCTGCTCTCAAATTTATCGAACATAATGGTAAACAATTTGGTTTTCATCTGAGGGTTGTTGCAAAACAGACTAAGTAGTCTGATGAGTGCTAGTCACTCACATTAGCTCTCTAAGCTTCTTTATTTCATTTACACCCCAGGGGACATTTTATTCTCATGATTTAAAAAGGGCTATTGATACTCTCCGAGCTAGGCTAGCTAGCTGCTAACTATGTTGCTAACTATCATTTAGCTAGTTCATTAGCTTGGTTGCTAATGTAATAATAAGGTTATTTTACGACGGTTTTTACATTAGATATGTTTGAACCAACAGTTCCTGCCTCATAAATGTCTGACAACCATTTTTCTCTTGTGCTTTAAATAAAAGGAGAACTGAGCTAACAGGCTATGATAGCTTATTTGGACTTGCTTTTCCCTTTTAGATCAACCATGTCAAAATGCAAAACACAGCCACTATTCACTAGCATTCTGTGTGCTGCAGATATTTATTTAAGAGCATCAATCTCTAATTTGTGATATCTGCCGGGCTCTGTATGTAAGAAAGAAAAAAAAAAAAAAAAGACTGACCTGGGTTGACTTCAATCCTTGATTCTTCACCACGAAAGACCCCCCCACCCATTCACACACCAGGAGGAGAAACACTCCAGCACCTCACTTCTTCAGTCCCTGAGAGAAATCAGAGGAGAAAAAGAAAAATACATCAATCACTGCTGCATTATCCACCAATCTCCAAACACTGAATTATTACATTTGCATTTTTTCCCCCCTGAAAATCAAGCCCACTCAATGATTTCACTTCTCGCTGATTCCTTCGGGCACTGAGTGGCTTCCATCTGCGCCTTGCTGAACATGATACACTCCTTCCCTGCACGGTTAAGCTCCTTCATGCTCTCATGCCCATGACGGGACAAAAAAAAAAAAAAAAACCTCAGCAGATACTTCACATGATCAGTATGGCATCATAAACACCACACAAGTTCAGTGTCATGGCACATTTGCGAGTCACTCCTGATTGACCGATAAGCCGATTAAGAGAGGCCTTCACTATAGTTTAGCACTTCAGCCTGGCTGGCAGGGCTTGTATATAATAACCAGTGTTTGAGATAGCATGATGATTATATATACGCCAGGTAAGGACTTAATACAATAACCCAAAATATAATGGAAAACTAAAATGTAAACCAATGTTATGTTTATAAACGTGAGCATATGTTGGTATCAGAGAGAGAATAAGCAAACAAAATCTACTTTCTTACTATTTCACAACCTGAATGAATGAACGAATGAACGAATGAATGAATGAATGAATGAATGAATGAATGAATGAATGGATGGATGGGTGAATGAATGAGTACTCTAACTTTATTTTGTAGTTCCACAAGGTTTCGATTTAGATGCTGAAAGACATTATTATTTAAGTCTTCATGTGAGGGTCAGCACAATGTCAGCTAAATGAAACCCTCTTTGAATGAAGGGTCAGGGTTAAGGTAGTACTTCTAGATAGTCATCGTTTAAGGTAACAGGCCACTCGGCAGGTTGAAGAGTATAAACAAACTGTTGCCCTTTTTCTTTGTCCCTGTCCTCAATTTTTCCTATAACTCTCCCTCTTTTGCTCAAAGGACATGACACTAATTTTCACGGAGTCAGAGAAAATGTTGGAGGGCAGCAGCCAGCTTTTTTGTTGTTGTTGTTGTTGTTGTTTTTCCACTCCTCAAATGTTGAACTATGAAATTTCAAGGAGCTGAATGGGATGGTGGAAGAAAAGAAAGAATAAAAATGTCTTCAGGCTGTTTGCTCTAGCTCTGTGGATGCATGTGGAGTGTGTAAGTATGTAACAAATGCGATTTTTCCCTCCTCCTCCTTTACCACCTCTACCTTAAGGTTTTCAGCTGTATCCTGTTGGAGCATCATTTTTTTGCCAGGCGTCTGCTTAGTGACACACAGCGTGCTAGCCATTTCTTTCCCCAACCAGAACTCCTCTGGCTTCTCCTGAGCTCATGCTTTGGTTGACAGGACAAGGCTAATGCCTCAAATATAAAAAACTGTCTAACCACAAGGTGTATTTTCACATTCAGTGGGAGAAGGCAGTCCCTTGTGCCTTGCACTTTTTTAATTCTTTTTTTATCATTGGAAGATTTTTCAGGCAGTATTTCTCCCCTGTTGGAAGTGCCGCTCTCTGAAAAGAGAGAGTGGAGGAGAGCTGGGGGCTCAATGGGTTTGGGAGGGAGACAGAGGAGGAGGGGTTGACGCTGGGTGCCTCCTTTTTAAAGCCAGATTCTCCCCAGATACCTCTGTGCTATTCATCAACAGCTTTTCCAGGGCTGTGAAAAATCAATGTGCTCTGCACTGCAAACAGTTCATAATGACGGGGGATGGAGGGAAAAAAAAAAAGCTCAACTGCAACAGAATTGATTTGTTTAAGTACAATAACACGGCTCTGCAGCGCAGCGAGGAGGAGGCTCGAGCGCCCAGACAAAGACTGACTGGCAGTATGAAACCACAAGCAGTAATTGATAAACTGCTGGCAAAGTGCAAATCTGAAATACAGAAGCTTGTTATCTAATTAAAGGAGTTTTTCTCTGAATTACCACCTGACAGAGGAAAATACACTTTGAGTCTCAAGAGACTGTAACTCTTCTATCAGACAGAGCAAAGCCCAAATAAAGAGTTTTAAAAACCATAAAACATTTCTCTGTTTAAGATGAGTTGAACACTTGTTTGTTTGAGCAACACCCCATAACTGTGCAGTATTTAGTTTTACAAATATATAAACAGAAAAAGCAGCAAATGTTCACATTTGAGAAGCTGGAACTAGTGACTGATTGATGACCACAATTGATTAATTTGCAATAAATCCACTGATAAATTGACACAAACACACACACACACACACACACACACACACACACACACACGTTATTTGTGCTTTTGGCAGGGAGTCACTGCCTCCCCAAACCACTTGAAAAGCAAATGCAGAGAGGTTTTGATGTTGCACAAAGCCAAGTCATCAGAATGTTTAAAAGATGACACCAGGCTTCTCCTAGAGAACACAAACATGCACAAGGTGAGATTTTAAACCTCCTGATTCTGCAGGATGCTGGAGTAAGTTGTGTCAAAATAGGCCGGCACAATAAAACATTTCTCCCTGCCTCTTTTAAGCCGGCCACAGAGGAGCATTTATCATTGTTATTATTCCTTCAGAGAGGCCCTCCCAGGTTTAATTGGATCCTCATGGAGTCAAAATCTCCACTGTCGCTGCAGCCACTGGAGCTGGACAAGCTCATTCTGCCCCAGTCAGTAGTGGGTTTTACTCGACTGCATGAGGAACAGTCATCCTGTGCAAAGTGGCCACGAAACCCACTGGTGAGTCTGATTGGGTGGCGGGAGCTGGACGCCACCCACGAAGCCCAGACAATGGCATGAGAGAGGCACCTGGGGGGGAAACTCTCACCTGGCTCTGCTCTGAACGCTGTGGGGAAAGCTCTTGAGAACCACAGGCTGGCCATGCACCCAGCCAGCTCTCAAGGGCTATTATTCCCAGTGGGCCACATTTGCATTGTAACTGGTAAATACAGTAGGTTTTGAATGCACGTGGATGTGAATCTTGTGTACAAATGGAGAAAAGGATTAAAAAGGTTTTTTGCCCTCCGTGAGAAAAGGGAAACAATGTGCTGGTAGCTCAGAAACATAATCACGCTTGACTAAAAGCTGATGAATATGCTGAGTGAAATTAATTATGACAGGATGATATGTCATGAAAAAATTTCAAGTGACCTCCAAGCAATCTTGCAAAGCTTTCATCTTTTTACTACACAAACGCAATGTAGAAGTTTAAAAAGCAGACAGATAACTGTGGGAAAAGTACATTTTACCATTATGTTCTTAGTAAATACCAGCTCTGAAACTTTTGACCTCTCATTCACCTCCCCCAGTAGTGCTCCACTTCCACTTGGTGTTACCTTGGCACAGAAATCCCAGCTCCTCCTCCAGGCTGCTTCCTGTTGTTGATATGCTCAAGACATGCAAGATCAACGAAGATACGCATCTCTGCTTTTCAAAAGACACCCGACAGAGACACTTGAACTCAAAAGGAGGAGCGCTGGAACAGCAAATGTAGGAATGACAATGTCGGCGTTTGTAATGATTTTCGGCTGAGAGGCAAGTTTTCATTTGAAGAGGATGAAAACAGCATAGAATGGAAACACGTCGGTAATCATCTCACCTTACAGTCTGTCTGTTTACACATACACTAATAATGTGTTTATAGCCAAATTAATTAAGGGGATACTCTGCATCTGTCATAATTGGGTTATTTTAGTGAAATTAAGTTTAAAGGTCAATAACTGATCAATTTTTCAAATGACATGTTTAGTAGGGCTGCAACCAATGATTAATTTCAGTGTATTAATTACTATTTCTATGATTCATTGACTGTAAATTTTAATGTAAAGCAGGTCATAAACACACATGTAAATACTGTCAATTGAACCCTGTTGAAATAGTAGTTATATGTAAAATAGCTGCTAGGAAAATATTTGCTATTTGACTAAATTTTGCCTGGTTTTAAAGATGTCTTGTCCTGCAAAGCACCAACTTGATTACATTTTTGGCCAAAAGCAAAAGATAAGTGAGGAAGACAAGTTTTTGCAAACCAACATAAAGGCCTTTATGAAGTATTATCCTAATCTAGTAATGTACAGCAGTAAGGTTATAATGTCTGTATATACTATACCTGCTGTATTGCCTGACGCTCAAATCCAGGTTAACAGAGGAGGGACTGAATATCTTCCCAGCCACACGTGCGGCTAATCTCGGAGGACATCCATATGGAGTGATTACATTAGACGGTGTCACATGTTGTGGTGGGCCAAGGCCATAGACATGAAGTATGTCAGTGCAGTGAATGAGTGCTGCAGTGATGATTACAGGTTTAGAGATGATGGTTTTTAGCGCAATACATTTAGAGAGCATGAGACACCAGCTCAGTTAGCTCCCCAATCTTCACTCTCTACTGATTAACACAAATGCCGGCGCCTAGTTAAACACCGCTGCTGTAATTATGTGGAGCCTCACACACACACACACACACACACACACATATAACCTATACAACACACACGGGCAAACACACTTTACTGCAGAACAGTGCAGTGGTATATATGTTAGGTACCACCAGATTAGCATCACAGTAACTACCAATTATGTGTCTTATTTATGCAAATGTAGGTAATTTACTTCCCGCTGTGCATTACTTCCCAATGTGTTTGCCCTCCAGCATCACTTGTTTGTATCTTGTACTTTTGGCAGGTGTTTATATCAGTTGCTCACCAAAATGTTTGCAAATGAAGCCTTAGTCAGAGCAGAAAAAGACATACAGAGGATGTCCTTTACCTCACAAAATATGCGGTGCTTAAGGCTTGGTAAGCTAGCTGGTGAGCTAACGGCTAGCATGCTAGCCACTCGGGGACAGGCTCATGTGATTGTTGTTTACTCCCAAGGGCATTAGCTGTAAGGAATATCAGGCTATATTATACAATAAATAAATATTTAAGTATGGAAAAAAAGCTTTTTGGGCAAGACTGCTAAGTCATTATTAATACTGACAGGAATGTTGGCCCAAATCATGAAAATAAGGTGAAGTTGAATGGAGCTGGATTTCATCTTAAATATCTGTTTTTTTTTTTGTTCCAGCTCCAAAACAATAATCTGATGCTAATGTGAGTCTTACATGAACTGAGGGCTTCAATATTATTTCTCCTCCTCCTCTCTACAGTAGCTATATCTTGTTTCAAAAGTGAGAGCAGCCCAAGAGGGCGCCTGTGTTTTTCTTCCTTTGTTTCCAGTCTTTCCCTATCAGAGCGAGAAGGTGGTAGCAACTCCCACAAGGGAGACAGAGATAGAGGTGTAGGCAGCTGGCAGAGCGCTAAAGCAAAGAAATGCTGCACCGTCTGACCACAGACATAAAAATGATGCCCCCTACCTCCCTTACTCTGTCCTGCTTCATCTGCAAAGCAAATCACATGCCCTGCAGCCAGAGATTCCTCTTTGGTCACCTGGCTGTTCTCATCGTTTCACCGGTCCAGGAACAGAGGAGGGTTTACAAGAAGTGAAAGACTTTATAGTGTAATGGAGACAAGCTAGACAGAGAAACAAAGGGCAGGTCTTCCAGCCGGTTGCAAAGGAGAGGTGGGTGTAATGAGGCCTGATCTGTCACAAGAAAGAACCACGGACCTGTATTTGCATTTTCAGCCCCTTTCTTCATTGCCCTCCCTTATCGTTTCTTCCTCCCTCTCGTAATAAAGGGAAAAAGAAAAAGCAATGAGAGGGAAGAAAGACGGGGAGCGGACATATACACAGAGGAATCCAGGGAGGGGAAAGAGAGCACATTACTATTGGGAGGGAAAAAATGATTAAAGGCTGAGATGAACACAATCTGCTGGTTCCAGAGGAAAGAGGAAGGAATTTCCAGAGCCAATAAGCGAAGCATCACAGGGAGACCTGCCTCTCCCTGCTATTCAACCATGACCATGCTGGCTGAAGCACATTTCTTTCATCCGCCCCTTCACACCAGCCTATGGCATGCACGTTTCATTCACATACAGTCATTACTGGATCTAGAATATTGATTTTTAAAACACTGCCACCTCCTATTTATAGGATATAATACAGATCGGATGCAGAAATGTGGGATTCCTCAGGATTGTGATTGTTGCAGCAAACCAGGTACAATAGCATTGGGATGACTCAGTTGCAGAAGACTCTCCAGGCAAAAGGGGGAAGAGAAAGAAAAACAGCAACATCAATAATGAAGTGAAGGAGATGGGGGAAGAAAACAAAGCCGTTCATAACAAATGAGAAAACAGGCAGAGCGTCTCATTGCGAGAGCGCTAACGACAATCAATTAGCAATTGCTCATGATCTTGGGTGCGTCGGAGTATAAGGTGTCTTAATGAGTCCCATTTCCATTAGCTGCTCGACTCGAGAGGCATAAGGAGGAGGCTGCTCCCACCAGCTCCTCCATCTCAATGCCTAATGACTGCGAGAGTGGATTACTCCATCAATTCCTCGCTTCTCTTTGTTTATCCCCTGCGTAAATAATGGTCAACCATTACAATGCATTAAGCGGGCCACTCACTGCAGAGCGAATGAGAGGGAGAAAGAGGAGCACAAGTGCTCCAACGGCATCCTCCAGTGATCTCCAGGAAATCGGCTAATACTGGCCATGTGGTGGCAGCGGGGGAGGGGGCAGCGAGGGGAAGCAAGAATCTGATGCTCGACAAATATCTGGCAGGTCTTTGCTGGGAGGTATGGTTGGAGAGTAAATGTGGGAAGAGAGGGAAAGGTAGAGGAGCACCTTATCTTATGAACACCACATCGTGTCAGTCATGTTCCACCACATCACCAGAAACCTTCCTCCACAGCCAGAACCTTTAGCTGAAGAAACGACACAGCTTTATTTGCTAAACACATATTAAATCAGAAATAAATAGGAATGTGCAAAAGGCTTGTTAGCTCCTGTTGCTCCATTAAATATTTAGTGAAAAAGGGCCTATAGGGACAGTTTGGTAGAAGGTAGTTCAACCGTTCACAGCAAGATGTGTGAATTACTCTGACACTTTGTTTCTTGAAAAACATTTTGAATTTAAAAGTAAGATTTTCTATGCTGTGAACTCCACAAATCACCTCCATTGTTTTGGAGTGGCAAAAGAAATCTCAGCAACCTCGCAAATAAAACCTAAACTCTGCATAGTTACCACTAGAGGTACACTTTTTGGTTATGTAATTTAGGTGAAATGACCTTTTAAGAAGGTCACTTGTGCACCTCAGCATGCAAACAGGAAACAGAAATTTAATTTGTAATTTTCACATCACTGGGCTTGATGAACAGCATCAGCGATATGAAGGGATGGACTGAATCTAATGCAATCAACACTACATAGAGGATTTTATTTGTGTCATATGAGAGAGTATAATGAACCTCTGGTGTTGCAGTGCTTTCACACCGAATTGTACCAATCAATATTTCACCCAAGCTCCATCACTCCCTTTCTATTTTCCTCTCTCTTTGTGGCACTCTCTGGTTTCCCTCTTGTGTCACAGCACCGGACAGGATAAAAATTAAACGCATCAGCAGAAAAACACACAAGTGGAAATGATCTTGCCGCTCCGGCCGCTCGGGTCATGAATTCAGCTAACAGTGCTTATCACAGGCCGCTGCTATTAGTCTTAATAGCTGCGGTGACAACCCGCCTTGAGAGAAGATGGGCTCTGCTTCCCGGGGCTCACCACAGACAGGTGATTCTCATCTGCGGTCTCTTCATGTGTCATAGCGAAGGCAACGCTGGCTGAGAAATGTCTGGCGGCTTATTGGAGCAAAGCATCAGAAACTGACAGGCCATTCCAGACACCAGAGCCATATGTTCTTACACACTCACATCAATCAAGGATGAATTAAGAATTCAATCAGATGACGATCACACCCAAACTGGTGCTTGGCTTTTACCTTGAATTATGAAGATGTAAAGACCCCAAATAAACATATAAGCTTTTATGCAAATGAAATACATACTACATACTAATGTACCTTATACAACGTGTTAACATACAATATGTAATAAGAATTCATTGTATACTGTTTTTGCAATTAATTATTTGTTTTTTTTACCAGCAGAAACCAATACAAGATATGCATCAACTTTCTACTGCTAAATAAATATTTTTATATTTTATATATATCAGGAATCTGAAAGGTGTCTTTGGCAGTAACAAGCTCACACACAACTATCACCAAAGTCCACAGTTCCTCTCAGCTCTTGGAGCATTTTATCTTCTTTCAGCTCATTGTTTTGGTTAAATTTATCATTTTGGTTCAGTCTCACAGATCTGAGCATCATTTGCAGCCAAAAGTTCTGATTAACCAAATAAATGCTGCCTGCCCAGCACTCAACAGCAGACAGACAAAGTTAGCGACTAGTTAGTGAACATAATGGAACATAATGGCAGTTATATAGGTGGCTATTTTCCGCAATGTAAGTCTGAGTGGGTGGAGACCAAAACAGAGCTAAAAGAGAATGGGCATTCATTGACTGCTACAGACACAACTTAAAATGAATTATAAAGTTGGTCTGTGTTTGTTGGAGACATAAACAAGCATCAACTGTATTGCAATAACATGTCAAAAACCTGAAGGTTTAATTTCACAGAGAGAGAGCTTGTAGTTTTCCCTCAGCGGTCCAGGCAACAGATCTTTAAACTCCGTGATGAGATGTTTCTTGTGAAACGTTCCTTGGGATTTATAGCAGACTTCTTTTTTCTCCTAATTTTATCTACACAGGCCTACACCTTTGACCTCTTGTCAAGGAACGAGATGTTTTTATCACTGATGATTCAAACAGGTTTTAAGCTTCATTTCCATCCAGACCTTCGAGTGCTCCAAATGCCAGTCACAAACGCTATCAATGGACTTTCACTTCCACAACCTTAGGCAGCATGAATCACTCCAGGGTCCAGTGCGTATTCAAACAACAACTTTTCTTGTAGACTTGGCGACATCAAGCACAGCACTGTAGAACTAAATGCAATGCAAACATCTTTTATTTTTCTCAATGTGAAAGCGCTGCATGACCACAGTGTTTAAGGGAATATTGCCAGGGTCAAGAGGTGAATGTGGCGTAAGTGTGAATGTCTTGGGGAGAAAAATGATTTTTCCCTCTGAACTAAAGGTTACTTTCTGTAGCCTGTCGAGGAGCCATGCTGCGCTGCCATTGAATGGGACACACAGCCTGGCCCGGGCTGAAGAGACAGAGCGACGAAAGAGAAAGTGTTTAGTTAGGTACCTCACAAAGTAAAACCACATGAAAGAAGCACATACAATCAGCTCACACAAGAAAAGTCAGCATTAATCAACACCACCATTCGACAGAAAACCCACTGAAAAGACAGAGATCCTCGCTGCCCCTTAACATGAAGCCAGGCAAGCGCTGTTTGTAAAACAAATGTCAGGACATCTTTTCAACCAGATTGCTTTCCCACGAGCCAGTGGAATCCTCAGCCACTCCACTCCTCCACAAATGAGTGAGCTTGTGACTGGGACCATGTCAACATGTTCCCCCATTTAGACAAGGGGAGGGAGGAACTACTTGGATCCACTTTGAGGCATGTCTTCCTTTACTGTCGACGGGCTGGTTAGGGCGGAAGAGGAGAAACTTGTGCATCCGCCCCGTGGCTTTTCGGCACAGTGGCACTCCAAGCCCGAATAAGATGAAAGAGTTAACTTATTTCGGCAAGTTTTGAAGGATTCGATGTTGTTGTAACTTCCAGACCACAAAGAAGCAGCAGAACCCGCGGCGACCTCTTATCATCGCTGAGAGATGACACTGTATTTTACAAACATGACATAGTGCAGAGATACTGGGCAGAACAGGCTGCAGCTGCAGATCTGACTGCAGAACAATGGGAGTCTGTGCTGATCTCTGGCCTGAACAATGGCAGGATGACACGGAGCCTGACAGACACACACAGAGCAGCAGGATCTGCACTACAGACAGGAGAGGCAGCTTCGCGGAGCAACAACACCGCCAAAAAACATCTCCTCGTCTTCCTTTTTCCTCTTCCAACATCTTTTATGTGTTTTGGCAGCTCTAGCAATCGTAACTCAAAAGTGAACAGTCAAACTTTGAGCATCACTATGAGCACAACCTTGTGGAGGGAAATGAGTTACCGCTGAACATTTGGGGATGAGCTAATCTTGAATGGAAGGTTGAAGCTTAGGTGTGAAACTGAAATTACTCGTGTTTATATGATGCAAATTTCTTTAATTAATTTGATCCACTAGCTAAAGAAAAGACAGAAGAGAAAAAATATAAATTAATAAGATTTAAAGTAATTACTTCACATTCTCATCCACTGTCTGTTAGATATGAAGTATCCAGTTAGCTTGGCTCACCACAACGACTGGAAACAGGGGGAAACAGCCAGCCTGCCTCGCTCTGTCCTATGGTAATAAGATCCACCTACCAGCCCCTTTGAAGGTCACTTAACCCATTATATCTCGTCTGTCTAATCCATATGAAAACACAAGTGCAAAAACGACAAATGGACATTTTCACATGGGACTGTGAGCATCAAATTTAACAGGCAGATATGTCATTCATAGGCATATTTCCCAAAATGTCAAACTATTAATCCAACAATAAATTCTAAACATTTACGGGACCTTATTAAAAAACTTAGCCTTTAAAGATCTGGCCCCTGAGCCGGTGCAGATTGTGCAAAAACTTTCCACAACTAAATAAATTATATAATTCTATTATTGGTTGTTATTGGAGGAGACTAACCATGAAGTGTATTTGTTTACACAATAAAATAAAATTTAAAAAAAATAAAAATTTAACAGTATTCTGGATAAATTATAATTAAAAAAAATGACAAATTTCTAAAAATACAAAGATAAAAAGTACAAAAGAAATAAAACAAAATACAAAAAGAGCAAAGTGATTGCTTTAAATCCAGGAGGTGATGAAATCTCTTGTCTTCCATATGCCACTGAGGCGCTCAAAGTGTCCTTCATTATTAATGTCCTCGGAGCAGGACTTGAAGCAGCTTTGCTTCTCTTATCAATCATTCATCTGCTTTCCATTGAACACACTCCGATCCTCCAGTGTCGAATCAGACGTGAAGTGGCTAAAGAAGCACCAATCTGACGTCTTTCCTTAATTACACAAGGCTAACACGAGCCTCGAACACCTGCTTTCAAAATGATCAGCAACGCTACACTAATGTGGGGTTCCCAAGCAATCCGTAACCTGTCAGTCATTTCATACACGACACTCAGGTCTCATAAATTAAGAATAGGATGCCAGGACCTATTTGTGCTGACTCCTTGTGCGTGTCCTTGTGTTCTGAAAACGCCTCAGCAGTGAAAACCTGAGATTGAATCGGATTGAAATAATGTCAGTGCTGCTTTTTTAGTCAAACGGACATAAAAACACAAACAAATGTGTGCTTTGGGCCCAAGCTGCTGTCTTCTCACCTTCCCACCTTGCACCCTGTCTGGATCCCATCTTTTCTCGACTACAGCAGGCGCTTGGTTAACAGCAAACATAATCTAAACTTTGTGGTCTGTCTCTCTGCGGCGTGGAATTGAAAGCATATCGTGCAGAGTTCTTCGGTGGCAATCTCCAATTACCTTCTGCGTGCAAGTGTTCACTGCGCTGGAACTTTTCCATTTCATCACTACTCTCAAGCTGCCCCCATCGAAAGCCAACCAGCAGCGGCAGCGGCACAGCAGACCGTGTCATCTGTGCACCGTGGGGGGACCCTTCCAAGCTGCAGTGAATTCCTCGTTTTGTCTGGGAAAAGATTCATGTCGATACAAACCACAGGTGCAGTGAGGTTTTTTTTTTTTTTTCTTCCTTTTAAACCACCACAGTGAAAAGGGGGCAGGGCAACACTCAGCTCCCCCTCGGCTATGTGTGTCACAATTACTCGGTAGGTCAACTTTCCCCCAGTCTCATTAAGAGGTAAAACACTGAGGCTAGAAAACTCCTCTTTTTCTGACCCTGCAGGAAATGTTTCAGCTCGCAGAAAGCCACTGATGCAATCGCTCTCCAGCCCTCACAATGGATTTGGGAAACGAGAATGAGGGATTATTTGATGTAACTTCCATTCAAGAGGCCAATTCAGCCCCGACCAATCAATACTAATCAACGAGGAGATGACAGGAGATGAAATTCCCTCTGCTGCAGCCAAAGTCTCATGTATCAGGACTTAGAGGCTGAGCTCAGGCTTTCTCTGCTCCTCCTCACACAAATCCACAGCTTGAAAGTAACTGACAAGTACTCCACTTATATTTACTCTACTCAGCTACAGCAGTGTAATTCTGCATAAGGCATTGTGCATATATGGTTTGTAAGTTGCAAATGATATATGAATATGATATTCAATTAATGGGTCATTAATGCTTCTTATATTAGTAATAAGTCATCAGTGAGGACAACTTCTGGAAACGTTAGCGACTAGCTGGTGAACACAGTGAAGCACGCAGCAGATACAGAGACAGATATTTCTCTCAGGAGGTGGCTTCAGGCTCATGGGGGATTGTCCCATATTTCAAAATAAAATGTATCTAAATGTCCCGTATTGAGTCAATCATTTTCTCACACAGAAGGTGGCAACCCTAGGAGGACAGAGGCGTGACTACACATCAGTGTGAGTATTGACTCTGACTCTGCTACATGTGGAAACAGGCTGTTTAACTGTTAGCTAACACGGTTGTTGTTACAACTCGCTAACGTGTCAGAGCTGTATTTACAGCTTGCTGCGCTGCGCCCAAGTGGCCAAAAAATAGCAGGAAGTACACATCTCCTCTGAAGTGAAGCCAGACTGTAAAAATACTCCACTGCGAGTAAAACATATATTTGAGTAAAAATATGTAAGTATAATAAGGAAAAAGGTGCTCACATAAAAGTAGTCAATTGAGAAAAATGGCCTCTGTGTCTGTTAAACTACATTATGGTGTACCACTCTGTTATTATTACTCATTCATTGATGTGTAAGTAGCAGTTTACTGTTGTAGTTGCAGTGAAGGTGGAGCCAATTTTTAACTATTTGTTACTGGATTGCAAATAATGGGTATATTCATTATATATAAATCTGCCTGGAGACCAAATTGACAACAACTGGCACTTAAAAACAAATTCATATAATTAGAAGGGAAAAGATGCCGGTCCCCACAGGTGGAAAAGCTGGAAAAATTACACGTTTTGCATTTTTGCCTGAAAACAGAAATAGCATCTCAAGTTCCTTGTCCATCGAGTAATTGATTTGCTAACGTCTTGTTGTATGAACTGTGTGGGCAGAATCTATAACAAAGCATCATATTTTACAAGCTCTTCATAGTGAAAAGCTTAATTTGTGAAGTTCCTGTGGCTGCTAAATGCAGCGGAGTAAAAAAAAAACAATATTTCCTTCTGTAGTGGTGTCTAAGTATAAACTGCCATGAAAAAAATAACACTCCAGTAAATTCTGAGTACCTTAAGTGCAGTAGGCTACTTGAGTAAATATATTGGGCCACATTCCACCACTGGACACATGTAAAGTTTTGAAAGCAGGGCTTATAGGCTCTGTATTGAGGTATTTTAACATTGTGGTCTGAATTCTTCTTCCACCGCTGCCCAAATCTCGTTGCAACACCCTGCAAATTATTAATCTCCAGCGTTAACCATGTTGACAGTGTCAAGCTCTGAAAGAGTAGAGCCTGTAGAGGGTGCCTTTCATCTGAGGCAAGGAACTACAAAGAGCATGAGCTTTTCATGTTAACACAGGAAACATATATTTAATGAGACAACCACTGCAATCTCCGCTGCCATGCTAAGTGAGTCTGACCCCACACCGCAGCTTGGCGGTGCTGCCAAACACCAGTCACAGCAGTCTAGACGAGGCCGAGCTGCGACCGGGGGCCTCCCAAAAAGCTCTTGTAATGCACAAGGAATTTGGTGCGGTTTCCTCGGAGCAGAGAGGAAACGCATGAGCGCGAGTAAAGAGGGAGCAAGATCCCTGCAGAGGTCAGAGCGCATCCCCGGAGGTGTCAGCGGGAGTAAATGGGCATGACTGCAGAACACGGGGTTATACCCGCTCTCCTCCCTCCTCCTCCTCCTCCTCCTCCTCCCTTCTCTTCTTCGCGGGGTGCCTTCGCCGACTCGTCCCAGAGCGCCTCAGAGCGCGAAGCAGCACAGCATCCCTCCCATGCCACGCAAATTGGAAGGGGAAACAATTGTCAGCTTCGGGCAAAACCACTACCTCATTTGAAAACAAACACACATGTGACGTGAAGAAGGATCTGTGGGTAGACACAGGCGTGGATGGAGTCGCATGTGGAAGGATCAACCTTGTTTGACGACTGTGGAGGCTGCTGCTGCTGGTTCTCTGCACGGCTGGCTGAAGGCTGACACCAGTATCAAGGCCCATGAATATTCAGTGACCAAGTAAATGAGGCAGATAGCACTTGACATGTTTAACATCCACCTTTGGCACCTTCCCTCTACAAAGCCAACAAGGTGAAGCAGCAGAACAAATATGTTGGTTGTTTGTGGGCGGCAACAATCCCCGCTGATGAATTGGTCGGCTTTTTTGAACAAAGAGAATGAGTTTCAGTGGGCGAGCTACATCAAAATAAGCTGGACTTGGGAAAACAATCTGATTTCCTCTGTGGGGTTTGCGTTTCTAAACTGCTGTTTTTTTGTTTTTTTTTTGGTTTTTTTTGGAGACTGGCATTAAAATAAAAAAATTGTGGCATTATGCCTCGCAATATGCTGACATTTACATTCTTAGAAAAACATGTTTCCCTCAACTATAATCCCTGCTGGTATCAAAATGTTTGCTCTCTAAATATTTACCAACCCTGAGTCACATCTAAAGCCTAACACAGGCACCTTGAGACTTCACTTTTTTTTTCCCCCAAGTGTTGTGTCCCAAAGGAAATGCTGTGAAAGCACTACAGACTATCTTGCAAGTGAGTAAACTCTCTGAGCACACAACACATTCCTCCAGCACCTCAAAACAACTCTGAGGAAGAAAAAAAAAAAAAAAAAAAAAAATCTGCCACCAACAAACTGCGCTGCTTGAAATCAGTGTCACAGACAAGCATTTGGTTTTACAGTTTTTGCCTCAGAAAGCAGAGAGTGGGAAATGTATTACTGTGATTGGCAAAGTAATGTAAATATGAACACTTTGACAACCTTCTGCCTTCTTAGCCCCTCCTCCTCTCCACACTACTGCGTTTTAGTTTTAAGACGCGTTTTTTTTTTTTTGTTGCTATGTTTACGCCTGACGCCCACACTGCTCCGGAGATTTCGATCACCTAAAACAGAGACTTTTGGAAATGCTGCTGGACCTGTTTTAGTTTGCGTTGTAGTCTGGAACGGCAAGAGCAAACACCGTCGGAAACAATGGCATGGACACCCACGGTCGCTCCCTGATTGGGTCTTATCAGCCTCAACTACCAGTGGTGAATGCAACATGAGTGACACATTACACGTGTTACTGACCTTGTTGCCTTTGCCAGCAGCCGTGGTGGAGTTAAATTACCTTGCTGTGTAGTAACGTGGACGCAGCCTTAGAGCCATTTAGCATCTGCTCGGTGCAATCGTAAGGGAGGGAGTTTAAAAGAATGTTTCAATGTAAATATATTGTAACATACACAAAAAGTAGCTCAGCAGTTTCTCGTGGATTTCAATGGAAAAACTAACTTTTGAGAGCTGCCCCTTATTTCAACAGACTGGACAATGATTCGAAATCAGTGGTTCATTCACAGGTGGTTGGCTACCAGCTGACTAGTAATCTCCATTCATATTCATATTGCAGGTGCGGAGAAGGGTCATTGTAACCTGCAGCACACTTCTCTGCAACTAATAACTATTTGATTAAGCAAATAATCTTTGATTTGATTAATGCCAATCACAATGTCTCAAGGTGATATTTTTCAATTGCTTTGTTTGACCAATCAACAATCCAAAGGTATATTTAATCTCCCGTTAAAAAAAAAAAAAAAAAAAAAAAAAAAAGCAGCTAAATCTTCTGAAATTAAAAATTTAAACCATGTTTGGCACTTTTGTTTGAAAAATCAATTCAATCAATCAATCAATCATCAAAATCCTCGCTAATTATTTTTCCCGTCGGTCAGCGAGCCGATTACTCGACTTTTCGCCTCAGCTCTGCTGCGCTGATCTGCCATCCCAGCCTCCTCCTCATGTGGTAAATTCTCGTATTGTTTACCAAAGATTTAACATTATGTAAATGTTCACGGGGGATTAGTTCTCCGGCAGATTTCTTCATGCTGCTTGGATTGTTTGAGAGCTTCCTCAAAGATCAGAGCCTTTTCCTTAATGTCAGTCTCACTTCCCTCACAGAAGCATTGTCATTTTCAAGCAAGCACTTCAAACATTAACGTGGTTCCAGCTCCTCCTTGGACTGTTGGTCAGACTAAACAAGCAGTAATATGAATGTATCACCTTGATGAGCGTTTATTTACTATTTATTTACTATTTTTTGTGATATTTCATAGACAAAATGATTGATTGAACAATCAGCATGTGAATCAATAATGCTAATAGTTGTTGCAGCCCGGCCAGGATTCAGTGGAACTGTGTTGTGGTGACGTGAGTCACTGTGCGATCCAATTCATTGAAGAATATTCTTTTTATTATTGTGTAATAGATTTCACAAAGAAAGATTTTCATTGGAGTATCCCTTTACTGGGGTTGTTTAGCAGCGTTCACATTATAAACACACAAATGCAAGCACATATATTCACACCGAGTTGTGGGCCATGCGTAGAAGCATCCGTCTGTCCGTCCGTCCACCCCCCCCCCCCCACCCCAGCTGTGTCTCTGCAGCTTCAACAAGCACCCAGCTTCCAAATGAACTGAGAGGTTGTGTGCCACTAAACGCCACAAAAAAAACACACACACACACTAAGACACACACATGCACTCTAACCCCCTCTTACCCCCACCACCACCACCACCACCCCGCCCGCTGCTCAGTGCACCCTGCCTCCTGATAAGCTGGTTTGCCAGGCTTGCCAGCGCCACTGATGGCTCCGTTTGCACAACCGCTCCATTGTTGCTGTGCAGAGTGGACAACTGCACTTTGGACCTTTCAGTGGGGGGAAGCCTTTTATTGTGTTTCCCTTAAGGGCATCCACTGTGGTTTATCTGCAACCTGCCAACCACACACACTTTAAACATTGCATTAAGCATATCTAAGGTTAGAAAACACAAACAGTAGCCGCTGCGTATCCTGTGCCGCTGCTGTTAAGTACAGTAACAGTCGCCTTGCCTGGCTGATTTTTCCTGAGCTTAAAAAGACTCATAAAAGGCAACTGAATTATCTGTGTTGCTGGAACCTGATCCACTGCCGGCTGACCTTTTCCACGAAGCAATATCAAACGTTATAGTTGGGCCCAGTTAAGTGATTGCAATTTATGAGTCCATTTAACTTGATTCAATATTGGATGACAAATGATTACCTTGGTGAAGTAAAGCTCACATACACGAAAATAACGCCACTATGCACAAATACAGAGCTTTATCAAACTTAACAATCAGCTCAGTGTCTGTCTGCTGCGAGTCTGGCTCAGCGGAGGGCTGAACAGAATTTTAAAAATGCATGACGAGACTAGAAGGAGGAGAAGAAGGAGAGGTTGCATATTAAATATCCACAGATCCCCCCCCCCCTTCTTTTTTTTTTTTTTTTTTTTTTTTTTGGCTCTAACTCCATTAAGCTAAAATTGATGTGTATTGAATAGATGTTGCCTCTAAATCTGGTCAACTGGCCAAATGGATTAAGTGAATCAAATCCATTTTCCTGAGTACACTGAGGAAGTGTCAGAATGAAACATTTTCAATTTCGCCCCTTAAGGTCCAAGATTTCTTCATCTTGCTGTAGAACAAGTTGCTTACCCTGCAAAAACAGGCTGCAACACGTTGCCAAACATGGCCCGAGCATTAAATTAGCCAGACACAATCCACATATTTGATTCGCCATGCAGCCAGAAAAAAAAAAAAAAAAAAAAAAAGAGTTAGATGACATCCAGCTCATCCAGAGGCATCCAGCTCAGACTATAAAGAAACAATGTAGCCTACTTTGCACACTCCTCACTGCTCTCTTTTCAGCCACATCCTCTTGGATTTTATGACTCTGGTTAAAATGCAACCATTAAATATTCATGTGCGAGGGCTTTCACCCGTGAAGCAGTTTCCCCTTCTCCCACTCTCTCCCTCTCTCTCTCTCTCTCTCTCTCTCTCTCTGAGCTTTAGAGAAAGTGAGAAACTTTTTTGATTTTAACTGACAGGAGCTAAATATTAAAAAAGAAGCTTTGGGAGTTCAGCAAAGTGTGGACTACTCCTCTCCAATATCCTACCCGGCTGATACGAGCCTCGCCTTCTTGGCTTTCATCCTCATTGTACTTAAAGATTCCGAGTGTAGCGAGGCTCTCGTAGAGTAAATTTACATGACAATATAAACTGCGGAGATTAATGAAAACAAATACTCAGTAGCTGAACAATGACATTATGAAAATTGATGGTTGACAATCACTCCAAAGAGAACAGTGTGGTTTGGGTTTTTTTGTTTTTTTTTTCTTTAGCAAACATCACACCGCATGCAACATAAACTATATCTTTGGAAAATATTGCTCATTAATTTTTCACTTGTTGTCTCGGCTGTTTATTATGCAAAACATTTCCTATCAGCAGCAAAAGTAATGACACAAATAATTCATACTTTCCCTCTTAGAACTCCTGCCATGCTCAAATCCATAATATATAGCAAGTTAAGAGCGTCTATAAAAGATTAAGGATGAAATTACGTCTGCAGGTATAGACGGTGGCATAAATAAGGCTGAAGTGCGACTTTGCTGCAGTGAACATTAGGGAAATTTTTTTGAGGCTTTATTTGGGTAGATGTGATTCGCATACAAATCGAGGGATGCAACATTCAGGGCTTCTCCAAACAAGCCATTTTGTAGACAAATGAAGCAACTGCTCAGACATGTGAGGCTTTTGCAACAACCTCCCCTCCCTCCCGCCCTGCAGTCTTTGTGTAGTCAAGGTGGCAGAACGCATGTATGACAAGCCATCACCGTAAGTTGACTCTAACTGCCGGAAATTCATGAAGGGGAGCGGGAAAATGAAGCCTAACAATAGTATTGTTGTCTGAGAGCAGAGGAAGTGTGAGCGGCATGAAAAGTTCATTCATTCTGAACTAATCTTTTTAGTGATTTGGGAGCAATGATTCGTGCCACTCGCTAATGAATGAGGGACTGAACTAATAATTAGGATATTTACGGATAATATTGTGTCAGCCGAGCACTGCTACGAGCAAGTGTACAGTCAATCCCCATCCGTCCAAGTTTGGATGGTAAGTGTTTCAGAAGAGATCGATTATTACTCTTTCATCAGTCACTAGAAAGTCTCTCTTGCCTCAGCACTGAGCAGCTGATTGAGACGAATCAAAGGGTTTTTTTTTTTTTTTTCTTTTTTTGACCTGCACCGGTTTGAAAGAAGCCACTTGGCAGAAACTTTCCATCGCTGCTCATCGCCGTCTTTGATCCCAGACAAATAAGAAAACAAAAAAGAAAAGAAAAAAAAAAAAGAGTGGAGGATGGCTTGTGAAACATGAAGGCTGTCAGAGGCATTCTTCTACTCTTGGAAGGCTGCCCGCTCTTTTGAAAGGGGTTTTCTTCAAAGCAAACGCCAGTGACATTACCCATTCTCCTCCCAATTAAAATTTATTGGAAACATCCAGGAAACACTGTACGGCTAATATCATCACAGCTAGCTTGTCAGAAACAAACAAATACAGCGATCACAAGGACAAAAAAAAGGGGAATCCTTCCCCGGCCTTTTGAGTTCATAACCAGCATTTAATCCGCTGTAATGATTTACAATATGACAAGTCGGGCAAAATTTACTGTGACAGATTGAATGGGACCCAACATAAATATAATTACAGCTCACATGATCTTCCCCACCTCCCTCCTCCGAAGGAAGTGTCTGTCGACGCCACACAAAGGAGGTGGAGGATACGCAGCCTCGAGCAATTAGCTTTCCCAATTTGCTCCTCAAGATCAGCTGATGCAAAGAATAAATAAATTACAACACGATAGATTCCTCTGTGCTCCAAGTAGCAAGGTCTTGGTAGCAGGAGAAGGAAGGTGGTTAACTGTGGCTGGATGTCCCGCCTGACCTCCAACATCCAAGGTCAAGCGAAACCGCAGAGCAACACAAAGTGATCAGCATCAGAAAATGAATCAACAAGCATTTTTTATGATATTTTGCTAACTGGATATCATCTAGTTTTGGACTGATAAAACAAGACTTAAAAACATCACCTTGGATTCTGGAAAACAGGGATGGACATTTTTCACAATTCGTTGTCATTTTATGGATGAAATGATTCATGGTTTTATCAAGAAAATAATGAAATCATCCAGAAAAATGTGAAAGTGAAAATGTGAATGTGAAAGTCTCTGAGTGAAGGCAGAATGCCTGGTGTTTGTGTCTTAAAAAACGAGTGAAGAATAAAGCTGCACTAGAATCAAGGAAAATGATTTGAGATGTTTCAGGTTGGATAGAACAGGTTGAAATGGTGTTTCAGCACTGGCGGATTTTTTGTAAGGGCAGTAAATAGAAAAAAGAAAATATAAAAGTTGTTTACAAAGTTGTGTAGCAGCAAGACTCCCCCGTTCTGACAAAGTCGTAAACTCTCCGAGAAGTGGCAACACATAGGGGTAATTCTCCAAAAGAAACCCACTGTGCCCAACCCCCCCTGGCCAGCCCAGATTAGGTTTCACATTCCTACCTCACAAATAACACACACACGCACACACACACACGAGAGAGGAGACGGAGCTGGATTGAGACACAGACACTTTTGTTGAGACACTTCTGACCTCAGACTATTTCATCTCGCTGACGATGTTTACACCATGAGTCAAGAAGGATATCTTCTCTCTTCTTCTTCTTCTTCTTCGTCCAAGATGTGGAGGATCAGCCCCCACCCCAATCCTAGCCCTCAGCACCCCCACCCCCCCACCCCCCCATCACCCTTCATGCTAATGTAACACACATTAGTGAAACCAGCCGCACACTGTGTGCGTCCATGGCGACATGGAGGATGCTGGGCCCTCGGGTGAGCCATCTCTCTCTCTCTCTCTCTCTCTCTCTCTCTCTCTCTCTCTCTCTCTCTCTCTCTCTCTCTCTCTCTCTCTCTCTCTCTCTCTCTCTCTCTCTCTCTCTCTCTCTCTCTCTCTCTCTCTCTCTCTCTCTCTCTCTCTCCACATGCCAGGCACATCTCGGGCACAGCCTCACACCACAGCGTCTGTGACTCAAACATGCCCTCCTTTTAGAGCAGATGGTCAAAAATAGCGTCCGCCGTCAACATTTTTGTAAGCCGTGGAACCCGTTGGGCCACACACCGTTTGCCAAGAAGGAGCAAGGGGTGCGTGTGTGCAAAAATAATCTGGTCAGTTACAGCTTTTCTCTGTTTGATACTGACAAAGTGAGAACACCCTGTTGTTTGAAAAGAGCTTATGCAATCTGCACCTATAAATAGGAGTGTGAAGTGTGTCTCTCTGCGTGTTTACAACCAAACAACGCTGCCCAATTACTTAGCATCATCAGCAGCAGTAGCAGTCGTTATGATATCTGTGATTACTGCTAGCGTGTGAAACAAATTGCTGTTGCCGCCACGGTAACTGTTGATTTCCCGAAGACCGCCGCTGAGGACGGGACAGCCCGCCAGCGACCGGACGGTGGGGGGCGGGGGGCGGGGGGTGGATGGATGGGAGGTGGGGGTAGCGGAGGGGCATAAGGAAACAGACAGGATGTGTTTACAGAAGAGTTATTTAAAGGCACCGCTGGGACAGCCGCGCACGTGGCTACAAGCCATATTTTTAGTCACCTACATGCTGTGAAGATACACAAACGCACATTTCATGTCCTGAAATCTCAGGTCAGAGACACGCTCACCAGTAAAGTTATTATCCTTTTAACACTTTATTATCACTTTCTTTATTGCCAGGCTTATGACGCTGCCACTGTGCGTCTCTCCTGTGGGTGTCAGAAATGTCCTCATTTGACATGTCGGCTGCATTATACAGTCTCCAGACACTTTTCCATGTAGTGGACGAAATTTGAAAATATTTGAGTTTTTTCGCCTCTATGTCCACAGGTATTCATCACGTAGCGCACGGCTGTGTATGAATGGATAGAGGAGAGTGTCAGTGTTCCAGGAACATAAGCACCATGTGGATGGGATGATGGATTATATCATTCCTATTGATTTTTCTGCTCTTATTTCCATTTTTGGTGCATGTACGGATGCAGTTTTGGCACCAGAGTTCCCATTATGCTCTGGGTGATGTAAACAGGAAGTATTATGTTGCCATGGAGAGGCAAAGCTAGCTGTTGGCTACACCTGAGCACAGTTTCTTAGTCTATATTTGCTTAATTTGTGGCAAATCTGCAACACGCCATGCTACTTCAGCTACTAGCATTTGCACTTACAGACAACAACCTCCTGCATTACACTGAAAAAAGGGTCTAATGTGAGGATTAATATCCAGTATGGACAAAAGAAATATCGCTATCACTGAAAAGAGTAAGATGTAGAACAGTAGGGGTGCGATTTTTGACCCAAACTGCATCAATCAGATGTGAAGGGTTAATGTATTCCACCCAGACTTCTTTCATGGTCTTCTTTCACTGCCCACAGCTGTCACGTCAGTGTATCAGCTCCGGTCCATGATGCATGCCTTGCACCTGGGTAACCGACCGCACGCAGACACCGTGTTAGAATAAGGGTACAGTGTAAGCTGACACACAGGCAGTGGGTGTGGTGTCACCGCTGTCTGCGAGTCATCATCAGTGACAGCAGTTTTGTTTGAGCAGGATGGAGAGAGAGAAAAAAAAAAAAAAAAAAAAAGTGACATCTGATCCCGAAGAGACAAAATCACGTTTATTTAACTAGACTGTTTAAGCTCCGGTGGTAACTGGAAAATACCAACTTCTCAAATGTAAGTATTTGCTGCTTTTCTCGGTTTTATGTAATTGTAAATGGAATATTTTGAGGTTTTCGACTGTTGGTCTGACAAAACATGCAATGTGAAGATTTCACCTTAGGCTCTGGGAACTTGTGATGGTCATTTTTTCCTCTCTAGAATGAATCATTGCTGCTGTTTGAAGAGAGTTTGTATTGAACAGGGACTTTTTCTCTGTTATAGCTCAGGCACAGTTCTACATTTAGAGTCCCAAAAAGCCCTTTTCTTTATCAGCTATTTGTCTCGTAGAGACCCTGAAGTTGACTGACATTACTGGTGGCCATAAAAGATGTGTTTCCATGCACCAATTAGAATTTATGTTCAAGGTGACATCTTCAGAGAGCTTGTTTTTTACTCAACTAACAGTCCAAAACTCAAAGCTATTCAGTTATCAGTAATATAAAACAGACAAAAGCAACTATTATGAGGCATTTAAGAGGCTGAAACCAGCAAGAATCTGACGCCATGTGAATCAAATGTGATCAAACCACACACAAGGAGTCCTGAGTTTTGAGTGTTAACCCGTAACATACCAATCCAGGCATCCATGCATTGAATAAAAAGTGATTAAAAAAAACCGTCACTAAAAATCAAAGCCTGTAAGAATGAAAGCTCAGCAAGCCCTTTTCACTTCGGGTCATCTCAGTCACTATGCAAAGCGAAAACAGGTGAAATGCAAAACAGTATTTAAATAGAAGCCTCTTGTCTGTCGACATATGGCAACAGACGAATGAGAAAACGGTGCAACATGCTGGGGATTTTATCTACCTGTGTTTTACATCTTGATAGCAAACTTGAAAGAGTCTGACATTTGTGTTTGGGGTGAAATGGATGGGTAAGGGAGGGTTTAAAAAAAAAAAAAAAAAAAAAAAAAAGGGGTGTTGCTGGGGAAAGAGATTACCCTCAGACCTTTTCTTTGAGAGCGAGAGAGAATGGGGGGAAGGACGTTCCCTGTGTATTAGTAAATCCCAGTTAATTTTCCCTGTCAGAGAACAATGAGATATGGACCCCCACCCCCGGGCTCTGTTGAATGTAATTCCACCACTTGCTCAGAATCACCTTCATTACTCATCAGAGGTGTGGATCTCTCTCTCTCTCTCTCTCTCTCCTGAAAAAAAAAAAGAAAAACCCTCCAGAGCGCACACTAGACACTGTGATACTTCAGCAGAGCCCCTCAGGACTCTTTTCAGCACCCATTTTTTGATAGTGAGATTACACCTCTTGAGACATTTTCAAATTTCCAGAGCAGCTGCTGGTTTCTCAGTCTACACTGAGATTTAAGAGGGAAAATATGTCTGCCACGCAAACACCATCACATGCTGCAAAGATTCGACAACCCTTCAGGGTTCCTGGGTTGGACCCTGTTTAATTTATAGAGGCTGAGACTTTTGAGAAGCCGGATGTTATTCATGATTCAGAGCCTTTCATTTACACTTAACACTGCGGCGCTGCGCTGTGACATCATCTGCGTATGTTTTTCACAGCATGTCACATTCAACATGCATGAGCCTGCGATTGCTGGGGGCCTCAAAAGCTCCATTTATATCCATCGAGGGTTAAGACTCACAGATTGGATCTAGTTTTTTGTTTTTTTTTCTCCACAACTATCGTGGCAATCTAACTTTAACTCTAAAACCCTGCTGACGACAACAGACTGTAAACAAAAGTATTCGTTGATTTTAATTGCATTTTAATTTCAGATTTTCTTTCCCTCACAGCCGCATTTGAGCACAAATGACTTCAGTTTAACAAATCATGTGCACACAGTGGTTTACTCTGTAATTTTCATCATCAATGAATTGTTCAGTCCGTTCAATACTAGAAAATAGTGAAGAAATGTCCATCACCAGTAGCAAGAACCCACGGTGACGTCTTCAACGAGCTCGCTTTAGTTTTAACCCACAGACTTTCGATTTCCAGTGAACTAAAGTGGTAAATCCTCACATTTTAGAATCTGGAACAAGAGAATGACAAAATATTTTCATAAATCTGCAACTGTTTTGAGAATAAGTCAATTGTTTGAGTCAAATTTAAGCACAAATTCCCGATTTTCTTTGTCACACATAACAGCAAGCTGAATATCTTTGGCCTGTTGGTCAGACAAAACAAGACCTCTGAAGACGGGCGTTTTCCACTATTTTTGGACGTTTTATAGACAAAATAATTTACCACGCAATAGAGAAAATAACCCGCAGAATAATCAATCCTGATAATAAACATCAGTTGCAGCCTTAAATCCTGCAGATGAATGATATTTTAAATAAAGAGGGAGTTTTCCTGATGTGCCAAGCAGGCATGGGAACAATCCAAAAATACAGTATTTAGACCTATTAATCACAAGATGTGTATTTTCTGTTCCGGCTAACTTCCCCTCCAGCGTGGCTGCAGCTGTAACAGGAGGCAGGCCTATTGTTCAGACTAACAAGGGCCGCAGAGGTCACTTGCATTTTCACAAGAGCTTTGCCAGAGGGGCTGGGGAAGCAACCGGCACACCGGTCTGTTTAGTATGGATCTACACTAAAGCTTTTTCTAGAAAGTCACATCATTCCCAGTCTATTATAAAGGGGGATGGATTAGATTAAGTGAGATTATGCAGAGAGGGGCTCCCTAAAAAGAGCAAAAATAACACGCTCAGTACTTAGCAGGCGAGTCAACAGTGGGATTAAGCCAAAAGGACACGTTCAAATCCAATGCTAATATGCACAATGGCCATCCTTCCACACACTCAACTTTTAAGTGGTTTCAAATGCTGTTGCTTCAGATTCCTCCACACGTTTCCCCAAGATGCACCGGGAACAAAAACATGACGTTTATCCTCATATTCTGCTCATAAAACTGAAATGAATCTCCAATTTGACAAATCTCAGACCTCAAAATGCGGGTGATTTTTCTTCTCGCCATCAAACTGTCATCCCGTCTTCCCTCCTGTCAAGCCCTCACTCTGCGCACAGTTTGTACAATAACAACTCCCAGCACCGATGCAACCGAAAAAATGCACAAAGTGGTTGCACACTCTAACATGATTAAATGATGTGTGGTCTGGCGTCACTCCCAGCACCTCTCCCATCCCTCACTCTGCTCCATATCTCCCTCCTGCAAGGACGCAAACACACACACGCACACACTCACACAGATTCCCTTTCCCTGAGCTGTGTTTTGAAAATAGAAGCTTCATATTAACAGTCAACAGTCAAGCTGACAGGTACGGTCCGACCACTCTCTCCATCATAAAACCCCTCGGTGGATATCTGCACAGTACACATGTTACTGCAGCTCCGTGTCACCCAAGGTGGAGCGTCACAAATCGTCACAAACACACACATGAGGAATGCAGAATAACACACATGTGCCTACTTTATCATTCTGAGTGGTGGAAGGAGAATTTGGATCCCTCGCTGAAATTAAGCTAGCAACACCGCCATGCAGAAATACTCCATTACACCAAAATACAAGTGTATTAGCAGCAAAAAGGTACTCAAGGATTACCGACACAAGCAGAATTTTAATGTTCTTCTTGAACTTCTTTATCCTGTCCACTGTAGTTTAACCCAGTGGTTCTCAACCTGAGGGGTCATGAGGTGAGCAACAGGATAGGACAGAATAAAATAACTGGTTTTTCTCCACACGTTATATTATTCATTCTGATTGTCTTTCACAATCTTTCATATGAAATCCTAGATAATCACACTCCAATGAATCACTTCTTTGGTGGAATTCCTGACTAACCTGTGAAAACGGGTTGCAAGCCCACCAAAAATCACTTGCACTGCAGAAAGTCTTGTGGACAAAAATCCTGCCCACTGTCGATCATCTGAACTGATGTTTTTTGGTAAAAATTTGATCTTCATCATTAGGTAAAGTTCATCACATCTTAAGATTTTCTGGGAATTTTATTCTATTTTTATTTTTTTCATGATTAGGTGCAACTGAAGCGTTGACAAAGTGAGTAGAAGTGAGTGGTTACGAATGATTTCTTCACAAGGTTGGAAAACACTAGCTTATAACAATACAACAATATAACAATACAACATATTCCATAAAATGAAAACTCTGTCTGCAAAGTAACTTGTCACTATGGCTGCCAACACATGGAGCTTAGTTAAAATGCTCAGTATTTACCTCTGAAACATGGTGCGGGAATTCACACTAAGTGCTTGGATACATCTGCTTAGTTTCTTTCTACCACACGATCTCACCACCAGAGGTCCTGCAGTATCAAAATAACCCTTTACAATGTTATAATTGCTCATAAGTACCATAATAATAGGATTATTAAAAATGAAGTGCTGTTTGACACCAAAGTAAACCTCAAGATTAAGCTGCTACAACTGCCCAGTGACACACTTTCCTGCAGTGAGAGCGCCAAGGCCTGCTCTCTCCTTACTCATTGAAAATAGTCATACCAATGGGGTGATTCATCCCCAGGAGTTTATTCTGTCAAGCAAAGACAACACAAAAAGAACCTTGAGCGAAACCTACACAAACCTCCCACAGGCTCTGACCGCGGAGGAAGAGCAGTCGGTCGCTTTGCTCACTCGCCTTTTTTCCTGTTAGTGAGCTTAAGAGAGCTCTCGGTACGCGGGAGCTGCTCGCCGCAACTGGAATTCCCAAGCCGAATCAATAACATTATGACATTATACACCATCTAACAGCCCTGTTTACCAGCTACTTAAGCACATATTGTTGGTAAAAGGAGGCTCAGGCTGCAAACCTCTGGGAATGGGTTTATTTTAGCTGCTGTAAAGCTGACTGGACTGTCACATTTCACAAAGCAATATTTATCTCTTAACTGTTTGGGTGTACGATGACACTGCACATCATTTTTTTTTTTTTTTTTTTTGGCCTCCGGAATATTTTCAGACAAAAAAGGAGCATCAGATGCAGCATATAGATAATGCACCAGTAGGAGAGTGTGGCTGGCCGAGACACACCAGCTCTCAGTCTCCTCTCAGGCTGGCCGGCAGTGCTGCTGGAGGTAATGAGGCCTCTTGTGTGTCCTCTCTGATCTGAGAGTTGAATAATTTCCCATGTGGCACAGCCATTTCCAGCTTCCGCCTTCACTCTCACCTCGTCGGGTGGGTGGAAAGGCGAGAGCACAAACTCCCACCCTACGCTGAAAACGTGTTGCCATTGTCAACCCACAGTGACACACACACACACACACACTCACAGAGAGACACAGAGAGAGAGACCTCAGGCTGGCTGCAGTCCAGACCAGAAAAAGATTTGCTTCAGTGTCTCAAAGATATGTGTGATTGAGGTTTTGTTCACTAATCTGAGTCAGAAGCAGCTGAATGTCCTTTTACAGTTGTATTCTGCCTCACTATGTGCGGATGCTTTTCACTGGTCAGTAGGAACCTCAGAGTTAATAAATGGTCTACTTCAGCCCCCAGACACACGTGCTGGGTTGCAGATCTCTGTTTCAATGTGTCTTTTGTTTGACGGCTGGTGTTTCAACATCCTCAACTTGAATAGAAGAAGGTCAGCCTGGTGGGCTCTGCCCCATGGTTATTCAGGAGCCCAACCTGGGGCCCCTCAGAGATGGGGTGACTTGGAGGGAGGGGACGGGACGGGACAGAACCCCCCACCCCTCCTCTGTCTGACACCATCCTAATCTGTGAAGCCACTGGAAGTTTGAAGTTTCCCCACACAAATGGAGCTGAATCAGCTATTGATCACACATGCTGTCACCCAGTGCTCGTGATGCGTGCAGGGACTGGGGGGCGGCCCGTGCAGGGATCTGAGCAAAGGGAAATCCAGCGACCAGGTGCATGAAGATGGCACCCTCCTAGTTTGACTGAGCCTCCCGTCCCGCATCAAGACTGTATCTAAAAGTTTTTTCAACCAGTTGAGTCGAGGAACCCAGCTCAAACGGTTGCATGGAAAACAGACCCACGGATGACATGACAGAAATGTAAACAAGCAACTGAGCCTGCTCAATAACTGGCATCACCACAGAAGTTTTACATGAGCTTCGGCGGCCGGGTCGAAACAAGTCGGCTTGTGCGGGGACAGAATTCAGATGCGGCTAAAAGCAGACACGAGGAGAATGAACTTTTCAGCAACATAACAAAAACAGGAAGAGCTCTCCTGGACATCTCACCAGAAAAAGACAAGAAACATCTGCACGTGTGTTTGTTTGCCTGCTTGATGCCCCCAAACTGGGGATTTTTAGAAGCAGAAATTAAGTGTGTATATAAACACATATACATACATACATATGGGAGAAACACACTCCTTCTCTCGCCTCGATCACGGTTAGGAAAGCAGATCAGGCAGCAGAGTCTAGCTTACTTTTTCCACTTGGCCATGCCTTTTGCTTCCTGGACAGATGTACAAGCAAGAAAAGGAGCCCAGTTCTATATTAGAGGCCCCCTCACTCCCAACTGGTTCCATATTGAGACAGCAGGAATTTTGGGGAGTCAACTTGTTAAACCCTTAGCAAGCAATGATGACCTACAGCAGCAAGATAACTCCAGGCTGTGACATAAATGCACCGATACATGATGCTGTACACATGTGTCGCTGTTAATAAAGTCCAGAAATAAACATTTAGCATGGCACTAAATGGATAATCCGGGCGCTGCAGCGGCCGCTGTCTTGCCTTGTCCACAGTTATTCTGCAGCTTGCATGTATCAGCGGCATTAAATCCACATTAGACAAACCATGTGCACATCAGAAGCCAAAGGTAAGAAAAAAAAAAGAAAAGAAAAAGCAAGACCTCGCACGCACACACACACACACACACACGCACAGAGACACACGCACAGCGGAATGATTCATTCTGCAAGCAAAATGCATACAGGCTGCTACAATGTAGCCTCCAAGCCCCGACGCTTTGGAGATCAGCGCGGCATCTGTTACTAACGAAATGCACAACCTGCTCAGCAGCCCGCCGGTTCAATCCCGACGGCACAGGGCAGCGTGGTAGTAAATAAAAAGCTGCCGTTTATTATTACATGCTCCGACGTGCCGCTCAGTGCCAGTTCAAGTGGTCACTCTATTGTTGAGAAACAATCTGAGCCAAAGTGGAAACAAAACCTTCCCGAGACAAGAGCCTCGCAGCGCGACACCGGGAACAAGCGACGTTAAGTTTGCAGCTACTCACCGGGTTATCAAGCGGAGAAAGTCCTCGGTGATTTTCGGCTCTTGTTTTTAAATATCTTCCCCCCTCACGGCCACTGAGAACGGCCTCAACGTCAGTGGGTGAGTAACTGAATAGACTCGGAGAGAGCGCAGTAAGTTGAAGTGTCAAATTACATTGGCTATTCTATTACCAAAGGGACCCATGCTCGGTGGCTGCTGACAAAATGTGTCGCGGATTTCTGCGCGGAGGAGAAGCCAACGGGAGGTGAGCCCGGAGCGGAGCCGGACCGCCGCTCAGCTCGGCTCAGCCACCTGGTACTCTGGATCCGCCGGGGCGACCCGCTCGCTCGCTGTGGTACCAGCCGGGATCACCGCACAGGGCGGAGACAGCCTCATGTTCAAATGTGGGAATTTCAAAAACACATTATTGACAAGCGGTGTCCCACATTAAAATGGAGGCTGAGCATGCTGGGTAATTTATTTCGTGTCTCTTTATTGATTAAATTAACTTGAAAACATATAATTGTGGTTTAGTGGCATTTTAAATGATTTTTTTTTAAAAAGGGATCAAACACCGAAATGTTGATTTTACTATCACTTCTTAGGCTACTGGTTCATCATCATCAACAATAATAGGCTAATATTAATGGTAATAGTAAATTACAATAGTAAAAATTAAATAAAGATTACATAAAAAATAATACTAATATGAATACACTGATATAAATACGCAATACTTGTAGGCTACAAATAGTAAATAATAAATAAATCTAAAAAATACAATTAGACAATGCCTGAACATCTAAAAAAATAATTTGTAATAAATATTATAATAAATATAATAATATATATAATAAAACTTAATAATATTACATGTAACGTACAGATATCGAAATATAACAATAGGCTATTGCAGTTATAATACAATAGTGTAGCCTATTAATAATAATAATCATAACAATCATAATGAATACTTATTTAAATGAATTCTGTGATTACAGTAGCCTACAGATGTACAATCTGTACATTTATAATCATGAATGATAAACGTCAACTAGAACACATAAAACAGCCTCATAAACAACAACAAAGGCACGCACGCCTGTAGAAGCACACCCGTGATCCTCCACGGAGCCGGCGCCACCCTCCGTGTTTTGCAGGTCGCCGCTCTCTGATGGAAAGCTCTGAATAACAAAGACATGTTTGAGAGCAGCAGCGGCATCAGCAGCAGCAGCAGCAGCAGCAGCAGCAGGCAGGGCTGAGCACTGACGTCAAGGAGCCATGACTGTGCCAAGCAGCATCCAGACTCCAGTCCAACACACACACACACACACACACACACACACTGACCTGCCACTGTGGCCTGTTTGGAAGCATCTCATGTCAAAAGTTAGAAACACACCACCCTGCACGCTGTGATTGACTCTCCAAAGTTGGGATCAGAAGCTCTTATAGGAGAAGTCACCACACAGCTGATACACTCTGTCAGTGTGTTTGGACTCCTCTGAGCCCTGATCTCTGGCCTGTGTATCTACCCCAGCTGTCTGAGTTAGGGGGAGGGATGTGCTGGAACAATAGGCGCCATTTGTCCTGCTAAAAGGTGACAGGAAGCATTGATTCCAGCCTGTTCCAGGCTTGTAAGCCATCCCTGAATTGGCTAATGTTAATTTCCCTCTAACGGAGATTGGAAATTTTTTTTAGGTAATTGTGATTCACAGCAGTGGTGGAGCAAACTTTTGATTCTAGCATACCAAAGCCCCCCATCAGTTTTATCGCGCTGTTAATTGCAATAAACCCCTCTAATTTTCAATAGGTGATCGAAGTTGCAACATAAACAGCTTAAATCTGTGCAAAAGCTACTATACAAAAAGATAATGGGAAACAAAGAACAAATTGGGAAACAGACAAAAACTAAAATTATATTAACTTAACTAACATAACTAAATTGTTAATGATGTGGTTCAATTAAGGCCAGTCTAGCCGGCTGAGGATATTTAAGTTACTTAAAACTCTGCAGCTGCTGAAGTGAACATGAGGTAAATGAAAAACTTGGAACCTCTCGTAAAACCTATTACATTTTCATACACTAGTCGGCTTCTTATAATTAAAATTGCACCTTTCAAAGCAAAAATCCAATTTTGATATGAGACTAAATATTACAATTGTATTTATATACAAATCAGAAGACGGAGTAGTTTAGATCTATATTTAATACCATTCAGTTAATTCTAAATGCAATTAGGCAGCCGTTTGGTGCTCTCACTGGTAGGAATTCCTAAATTGTCGTCCATTAAATAGCTTAAAATAGTTCTCACTCACCAATTTGTCTCAGGCCACTTAGGCTTGTCACACTCAGCTGGAAGAACTATTCTTGTGATTAATTCCTGGTATGGTTAAATATTTGAGCCACTGAAGGACTTCTCTTTTTCCTACGCTGAGCTACAACAGTTCAAATTCAAGGTCAGCATCGTGGCACCCCATCAGAATTTCAGCTTCTGATGCATGTTTTAGCTCTTGTGTGAAAAAGTATGACTTCATAATTGACAACTGAGTCAAATTTTCTATGTAATAATCGACCATCATGATCCTCCCCGTTGTTCCACTGGGATGTTTTGAAAAGGATCGACCTGACAGACCTGTGATCACAGCATTGTGACACATTCTCTCCCTCTCTCTCCCTCGAGATGCTGTGACGTCTGTGATCTACGCCAGCGCAAGACAGACACACTGATCCAAATATAGAGGAGAATTTTCCTTATCACACTGGGTCAAGGAGACTGAGAAAAAAAAAAAAAACAGTCTGTCAGTGCAGTTCTTTAAAATGATATGCAAAGGGATGTTCGGCAGTGCAGCATCAGCAGACTTGAGAGCAGACTCAGTGGGACATCAGACTTACCCGACATGCTTTACTGGCAGGGGCGTGCTGGTCCGGCAGTTAACGTCATCACCCCACAACATGCAGGTTTGATTGCTGGCCTTTTCTGACTGGAGGTTCTTTATTCTACTCATGTTGACTTTAGTGTATTCTGCTCCTGTCAATATCAGTGAATTAGAGATGAGACAGCTGAGGTGGAGATAACAAATCACTTTGCTGATTTAAAGGTGCTATATGTAAGTTTTTGCCATTGCTACATAGTCAATGTCAGCTTTAACAGCTCTTCTCTCTATCACTGCAGTTATCATGCTAACCAGGTAGCAATGTCTTATAATACCACTCTGTGATAGTGAGTCACTGTGGCAGTCTGCCCTCAGTTCATTAAGTGAAGGCCTATTCTAACCTCTTGCCTTGTAAACACAACAATGGCTGAAGCTCTTGTCAAGCAACCAACACCACCATCACTTGCTCCCGGCATGACACCATGTTTGGCGGCAGAGAAAACTTACGTATACCACCTTTAAAGCTGCACTAATTTGTGTTTTTTACTAACAATGGAAAAAATAACTATGTGTGATGTGAAAGGGGTCACTTGTAGCAATGAACCTACAGAAAATTATCATCCAACCCTGCAGTTTCCCTCAGTTCTGCTGAACATTTTAGTGTCCTTTAGCTTGGTGTTTTGGTTTTCCTGTCTGTAATTTTACTGTTTTGGTTCACTCTCACCACTGTCATTAGTATCCAGCCACAGCAGGCAGCTGTTCTCTGCAAAAAAAAAAAAAAACTTAGATAAACCCACTATACATTACCTGCTCACCAGCAAACTATACAGATAGGGCGGTGGAGACCAAAACAGAGCTAAAAGAAAAGTGAATATTAGATTTACATTCACCAGTTAGACACAGACATGACTCCAAGTAAATGCAAATGTTGCTCCATGCCCGTTGGATGTGTAAATAGGCAACTGTTTTCTAACACTAGAACAATGTCATAAGGAGATAATGGGGAAAAAAATCAGTTAATTAAGGTCTAAGCGATTGCATCACTGCTCCTAACATCGTAACAAAGCGCTGTTTCTGATTTTCTTTAGTGTCTGATTTTAATTAAGTTCAGTCTGTTGCTTGTTGAAACTGTTTTGTCCTGTTCAATACAAAATAGATCTACACAAACACTGTTTCTAAGGGTAATATCTATGCAGCCCCCTGCAACAAACTTACCACATCAGATATTTTGGTAAGCTTTTAACCAAGACATAACATAACTGTATATATGTTAAGAGTTGTGCGACTCCAATGCAAAAAGCTGCTGATTCAATCAGTGACACTTATAATTCAGAACACTCTGTTCAGCTTGAGGATTTGGTGTTAAAGATTTATTTGTTCATGTACTGAACACATCCAACAGACAATTCTAATCCACCAAAAACAGTCGGTGCCAAATGCAATTACTGTAAACCGCTGAATGCACAGTCTCTTTCTGTTTCGATCACTATGCTGCGCTCCCAGCCCACCTCATATTTTGTAATGCCCCTCTTAATAACCCCATCTGTGTCTTTTACTCTTAGTTGTTGCTGATATCTTGTTAAGGTTCTTGTCCTCGATTGGCTTGTTTTTATTTTTTGGATTGTTCTGCTGTGAGTGGTCAAGCCAAAGGCAAATGTTCACATTGTGGATAATGAAATCCCTAACCAACCAAAGAACACTAACACACATAGATGTGTGTGTGTGTGTGTGTGTGTGTGTGTGCTCATCTGTCTGTCTGTGTGGGTGATCCTGTTTCCTAAAATTTACATCACATACTTTGCAGGACATTTTGAAATAAATGTAATGCTGCCTGGATTAAATCTTTATCAAGATAAGGAGGAAAGATTTTAAAGGTACAAATCTGCAGAGTTGTAAAATGTTCATTCTGAACTTATCTGCAAAATCATCACTGTTATAACATGCAGTATTTAATTTGCCCCCCCGCCCAATACCTCCTTATGGCAACTTAGGCATGATTGCATAAGTCAAAGAGCTTAATAAAGGAGGATATAAGGAAATATGTTGTATTGAATAAAAATGGAAAATGTAAATTACGTCTTTAATGTTTCACTATTTAACATAGACCACAATCTTTCCCCAAATCAAATGCAGAATATGGAGACAGGGTTGGTGTCTCCCTGCCTTTTTCTCAAAGCATACTAGGTGATAGCTTTACAACACATTACACTCTCTGTCAGTGTCAGTTGTTTGTTACATTTCATTAGAGGGATTCACCTGGTGTTACACCCCATAAAAGTCTATGTTGTCTAATAGTCTAGGTCTAGGTCCAGAGGGCTGTCATAAAGATGAGTGAACTGTAAGGAGCAATAGCACCATGTCTAGTTATGTTAAATGATTTGAGTTTCTGTGACATAAATATTCTTACATTTCCTTACTTCACTTTATTTATGAGTTGAGATTATATATATACACACACACACACACACACACACACATATATGCATATGTAGATAAACTGTTTTAGAGAATTATAAAATGCATCGCTGACGTTGGACTCCTTACATAAAAACCGCACAATGTGATCTTTGAAAGTGTAGGCAGGGAGATGTCTGTGTTTTCATTTACAGTTTCCACCTGGTTTATGAATGAACAACCGCCAGGCTCCAGAGACCAGCCCACATCCTCCGCAACCAACCAACCACTGGCTGTCTTCCAGTCCAAATGTGTTCACTGTGCACACTTTACTCCGCTGTGGACAGAGAGCTCATGCCGTCCGGTAATACGTCTGCAAATATGGAGGGAGATAGTGTTGGAGTCTTCCATTCCCAAGGGTGATGTTAAAGAACAGTGTTGGCATATTTTGCTTCTCTTTCTTTAGCTGAAGCATTAAAATCAGAGTTAAATTATAGCCGTAGATGGCAGCTTCTAAGACCTTAGGTTCATGTGCGTCCTTCCCCAAACAATCATGTTATTGCGGTTCTGTTGTGTTATGGGATTGTGTGTGACCTGGTGAGCAATGGAGTCTGGTCAACAAATAGGACTGCAAAGGATGGAGGGAATCAGCAGGGCAATGAGGAGGAGGAGGGACAGGACTCTGTAAACAGAGGAGATGACTATTGCACTCCATCTAACAAAAAGACATGAGGGAAATGTGTTAAACCCCATTGATTCTCATTAAAGCGAGAGAGGCAGACAGAAAGAGAAGAGACATACCTAGACAGGTTGTGGTGAAGCCTCCTGATGACTTCCACCCCTTGTTTTTTTTTTTTTTTTCCCTCAGACTTTTTTGGAGCAGCACCAGCAGAAAGCTGGCTGCCGGCATCCCATGCTGCTCTGCTTTTGGGGGAGTGGAGAGCCAATCAATGTGTGCTCACAAAGGGGGAAGAGCATTCAGAAAGCCAACTGTTCCCTGAGGCCATGGGCAATGAAGAAGTGGGAGAGACAGAGGGAGACAGTGCAGAGAGAGAAAGAGGCGAGGGGGTTGACAACATGTTTCCTTTGCTACTATATACTGAGAGGAATAACATGATCAGTGCAACACTGGCATGCAGCAAATGTAGCACTGACAATAGTTCACAGCAGCAATGCACAAATACAGTTATGCTTGTTTAAAGAACATCACACCAGGGGTGTAGCTAATGATTAATTGAATTAATAACTAATCTGTATATTCATTATCATATTATTATATTATTATTATTATTATTATTATTTATTTAGGTTAATTAATTAGTAGTTCATTATCTAATTTTGAGAGCCCAAGCTCACATATGTAAGCTGCTGTTTGTGTGCAAATATAGGTCCCAAACCATATACTTTTAGACACCACATAAAACCAAGAAAAGAAAACACAATTTGCAAAATGCCATATTTATTCTTATATTGCAGTTTATTAGTGAACACAGAGAATTACACAATAAATATAAAGCACTATGAATACAAAACCTAAGATTTTATATCCAGTCTCCGCCACAATATCATAATCAATGGGTAAAAAGGTTTAATCAGCGTTTTTCAACACAATATATTCAAATCTCTGCATAATGATTCTTTTTCTCTTGATTGAACAATTATTTGTTTCACCTCATATTCAACAATAATGATCACAAGTTTTTTTTTTTTTTTTTTTTTTTTCGATTTACAGGTGCCGTTCAGTTATTTGCTGCCTTCATGGCACAGTGCCGTGCTGGTGAACTGTACTGTAGGTGTGGATTATAGATGTTTTACCGTGCACCTAGAATCATGTATAATTTGCGTCAAACAATCACTGTGTGGCAGATTGGGCTCACAGTGGGTGTTCCACTTAATAAAATCACTTAGTGTAACAATTCCCACCTTGACATCCCTGTGTTCCCTCTCAGAGGAAAAGGCTTAGGTATATTGCAGAGCTGTGAAAACTTTTTTGTTTTCCTTTTATGTATTACCTGACAGGAGGTTAACTAGCTATTTCCAGGCCCATTATTCTCCTGTAACTCCAGGGCAGAGTGGAAAGTCAATTATAGTCAAAGCATACTGTGTTTGTCAGAATCCCAGGCTTGTGGAATACTCTGCCGAATCATTTTCTGCTAAATGTGAGGGTTTAATTATTAGCAAGACATTATAGGGTTTAATGAGATACCACAGTAAATTGCATTGCAGTCTCATACGGATTAATAAAATAATTTTTAAAAAAAAGCATTTCAACAAGATGGCAGTTCCTCAACAATATCAGAGTGAGCCTGTCCAGCACTGTGACATTTAAGTAAGATGCTCTCCTTATCGTAGAGGATGGGTTCCAGCTCCTCAGCTGGGAAATGTCACATGTTTTTTAAGGTCAGGTTGAAACTCTTCAGTTATTTTTTCATCAGAGGAGCTTAGCTGAGTGATTCCCTCTTATGATAATTTACTTCCACGACAGGTATCAACATATCGACATGCACGATCTAAGATAGTGCAGATTTACAGTGGTATTCAAGAGTAGAAGTATAACCTTGTGAATTCATACAGTGTTATATATATATCGTCAAACTTCCCAGGATGAATTTTCTGGTGGTTTCTTGGTGTATCTGCTTTCTTCTCAGCTGCACTACATCCACTGTGAGTTAGTGATTTCTCACTTTTCATAGAAAAACTCACCAAATCCCCACAGAGCAGGTGTGAACTTATGAACCTGCTGCAGGACTTGCTTGCGGGTGATGGGTGATGGAGCAATACTGATAGTATTCTCCATTTGAGAAAAAAAAGTAAGTGTTGTGCCCCTTTACTGAAAAAGTGATATCTTGTTGCTTTATTGCATTATGGTGCACTGAGAATCTGGGATCTCTGCCTCTTCTACAGTGGATATCTCTTGTGTTATTGGTGCAAATTGGTGAGTGCAGAAAGATGCTCTGGAGTTTTTTGAAAGACCTGACGCTAAAAGCTGCTGTTTCCTCTAAAGTCTTAGAGTGCTGACACATTCTCTGCAATCAAACTCTAATGTAGCTGCTGGATGTTCACAAAGCAGACTAGGCCTAGAAATGGAAGATGCAAGAGCCGTGTTTTAGATAAAGGGGAAATACAATTTTAGGGTGGTGTTTTTCCCGCTCTACTGCTGAGCTCTCACCTGCTTGATTCTCTTACTGAAAGCCATTGTGCCCCACCAGGGTGCCTGGTTTTTCCTCTCCTCTTCTGTTTTCTCTGTACACTAATGATCTTGTGTTTACAGGCACATAGGTAATACATTTCACAGATATCTCTCTTATGACAGTTGTTTAACAATGATGTGACAATATACAGAACAGTGGTTGATCACTTGCTTGCAAGGTGTTCTGTTCAGACTAAGAAATCTAAATCTGTACTTCTACTGTTGGCCAGTAACAGGCTACAGTAATGTGATTACTTTTTTCAGTAACAAGTAGTGTAAGCTACAAAACATGGAGGCGTAACTGCTCAACCAAAACTGGAGAAATACAACTCTAGGACACCAGGAAATACGATTGTGATTGAGTTGCATTTTGGGTAGTGTAGGGGCTGACAAAGTTCTGGCAAAGAAGAATGACGCTAAATCAGTGGAGCACTTGTTTAAACAGCATTGTCTCTTTTGATAAACATTAATAAAGAAGATGCAATGTGAGTGCGGAGGTGGTGGAGGAACCTTTGATGCGGCTTGGCTCAATAACAAAAGGAATCACTCTCAGTAATGTTGAGTAATGTCATTACTTTGTCAATCAGTAAATAGCACTGTCTACAGAAGAAAAGTGTTTTTATGTGTGTGTATTCAGAAGTAATGGTACACACATTATGCATTACAACAAAATAATTATGGTAAGTCAATCTGAGGGATGGGAATCAAAGTGACACTGAACAATCCCCAAGGCCCCACAAAAAAATCCTATGTATCTGACCTTGCAAGCGATTAAGTAATTTGCCTAATCTGAGAATCAGTCACTGCCTTATTAGACAGTGGGAGGTTAACACAGAGAGAAGGTGCAACAACTTGTTAAGCCCCATGGAGGGCGGCAGCATTACCTGTTCGCAGATGCAGAGACCCACACATACACACACATTTGTTCTGACACCCTCATGACAACATCTACTTCTGCTGCTTTACAGCTTCCCCTCATCCATCGGTCTGTTTGGCAGGTGTTGCCGGGCAACAGGCTGCGTAAACACGGCACCTGACATGTCGAAAGAGAGAGCAACCAGGCGCTCAGGCACTTGTCTGCATAGCTCTGTTGATTCCACTTACAAACATGCACTTACCATGCAGAAAATAAAAGCCCACTCCTGCATGTGTGCACGGGATAGTTTAATCCTCTGAGAAATATGAGCATATCTCTGAGTTACCATATGTAATTTTTAAGCATTTAGTCAGGATAGAGTGTATAAAAAAAAAGAACAGTGCTTCATAATAAATGGGTGTTTGAATGCAGGGACTTTACCAGGAGAGCGCCTGAATCACTGTAATTTGATTATATTAGTGAGGCAAATCAAAAATCATCACTTCTGCAAAAAAACAAACAAACAAACAAACAAAAAAAACCAAACCCAGGATATTACAGATTATGTTACAATAAAGTAAGGATTTACAGCACTGCAGATACAATGTATAGTTTAATGTGTGTTTTGGCTTTATCCACAACCAGGACTTTTAGTGAGTGTAGAGAGTCACTGCTGCATTTCCTCCTCTGTTTTCGTCAGGCCTTTCAAGGTCAAGGGTACCGTTATTATCATGTGAACAGAACAGGATGAAGCAGCAAAATGCAGTTGTGGCTACCACACATGCTGCGAACTGAATTTTAGAGAAAACAATAAGTATGAGTGAGAGATAAGTAAGAGAAATATAGTACAGCAATAAAAAAAATAAAAAAAATCCAACAATGTATTAAAAAAACATTTAAAAAGAATATAGCAAGCTACCCAAACAACATAAGTGAAGATTTGGCAACAATGCAGCTACATTGACTGTTGTGTTGTTAAGCTGTGCAATTGAGACATATTATTGTGGCATTCTGCACTGAAGGAACATGAGAATATAGCATGAAAAAATTATTTCCCAACATCTGGTAAAATATTTTGCACTGCATAACAGGGGCCAGTGTTTATTCATGATTTCAAATTTGCAACAAAGGAAATAAATATTCAGATAGCTCGGTGCAACATGTAGAGCAGGGGCACGCTAGCTGATAGAAGTGAATCTTTGAGTCTCAGTGCTTATTTGTGTTGCTGTGAAGGAGTTCAAATGGAGTTTAGGAGTCACACAGCCAGAGGGAAGAAGCTCAACAGCAGCAGATACTTTTGTATCACCTTACAGACGGCCGCAGAGTGAACAGGCTGTAGGCATGTTGCTGTCCTGAAACCTCATCGCTGATGTTGGGTTTTGAGGTGCTGAAGGTATTCTCAGCTGCAGACATGCCAGGTTGTCATGAGGCTAGTTACTTGGGGATAAGGACTACCTACTTGTATGTGCGCACATTTTGGTGATTTCTACATTTTTAAAACTATTCTGATACTGTGAGATGTTTGTAGAAAGATTGGACATTAATTGTGAAAATAGACACTGAGCCACAGTGGATTTTTCTAGCTACTATAATGGTGTGGCTCTTGGGATTGCAATGTCAGTCCACCATTTTGACAGACTGAAATAACTGGATAGATTGCCAAGAAATGAGATAGCCTACGGGCATCAATGGCCCTAAGAGGATAAAGCCCACTGACTTTGTTGATTCCCTGACTTTTCCTGTAGCACCACAATGAGGTTGACATTGGGTTTTTAGTGAACTATCTATTGGATGGATTTCCACAAAATTTGATCCAAATGCAATATTTATGGTTCCCAGAGGATGAATACGTTTTGTGAACCCCTGACTTTTCATTCACACTCTCCATGATCATTTTTCAGTTTGTCAGAACTTACTTTATCCACATCAGCCTCAGCTGTACACTGTGTTTGGTGCTAATTAGCAAATGTTAACATGCTCGTATGCAAAGATGGTGAACATGGTAAACATAATACATGCTAAACATCAACCCATTAGTAGTCACTCAGAGCATGTTAGCATGCTAACATTTAGCTCAAGGCACCACTGAGGCTCTGAATACAACCTCTCAGAGCCGCGAGGATGTTTTCCAGACTCTTTGTCTTGTTGACTTTGAAGATGTGCGACTGCATATGAAGTGATATGAACTGAGGTGAAAACACAACGTGAAGATGTTTCTTAAGCAAGAAATCTGTTCCAGTTCAGAGACTAATTCATTCATGAATGTCCAGACAAGAGGAAAAACCGAGAGAAGCCAGGAGGGAAACAACCTGGAGAAGAAAGAGCCGAACTTCATGGTGGGTTGTCACAAACACACACAGACACACACACACTAGACACTGGTCCATGCGTGTGTAGCTAGCATGCTACTGGTTATATTGCTACAGCTGACTTCAATAGATTACATGCTTGGGATGAACTTGACACACCAGATGTAGGGTGTAGGTATAAGCCTACTATTGCGTGCCTGTTCCAGACTTTCACTACATGTTACCATTTTCAAAATCCTCTTAGCTATGAGAAACAACAACAACCTTGAGCTATCAATCCACGAGCTAAAAATGTATTGTTTTTAATGACGATCTCGATGATGCAATGGAAGAGTCAACATACGTCTTTGCTGTTATTTGTTGCGTTTTCTTTCTGGGGATTTTAATGCCATTGTAACGACAGTGCTCACCTCCACACATGCGAATGTTCCACCAAAACAAGTTCCCCTCTGGCACTATTTTGCAGGGGCACTGTCGCTGCGACCTAGGCTCACCGCTGCTCAAGATGTTTGATTGCGATTGGTTTATAGACATTGAAACAAGCCAGAGCATTTTCAAAAACACCCATTTATACAGTATCTCGTGGCGAGAATTTGCTTTGTGGTCTGCATGAACACAGGAGGCACCAAAGTCAAAATAAATCTTTTAATCCCTCACTGTTTATGAAGAAGTATATGATGAGACTATTTCTTGGTGGACTATAGAGTGCACATCAGGACCTCTGTAATTTTTTCCCACCAACTTCTGCTCTCAACATGGTCTACCTTAGCACCACTGATCTTGCTGAAGAATGTGTTTTCCTAAAACTCTACTTTTTTTCTTTTTTCTTTAACTGATTTTTGTGTCATTGTGGGCAATTCAAGGAGAGGCTTTTCCATTGATCTGTTTCCTACAAAGGACAGAGTTCAGAAACAAGATGGATTTTATATATCTATTATCTGATGTGACTCCTCCTCTTTAAGAGGATATAGATTTTCTGCCACTGATTCGAGGAGTTAAGTAGGGCTGAGGATCCCCTGCTTCTAAAGGTTGCACCCAGTGGATTTTCTCAGCTCAGTAGGATCACACAATAAAAGGTTGCACTGTACTGTATAAACTTTAAGCTGACATTTATCGTTGTGGTTAGCCCTGAAATCCTGTTTTCCAACAGTAAAACATTGCGCTAATGAATTGTTTTGTCTTAGGTGAGTATGTCAGCAGAAGAAGAATCATTCGAATATCCTGCAGGATTTGTCTTCCATGTTTTTCATTTCGACCTGATCAAATTGGATGTGAGCACCCACCAACCCATTTCCACAATGTATTCTGCAGCCACAATGTGGACAACACACAGCGATAGCACCATTAGTGTGCTAGACTGTCCACAAATCATCTCCTTAGTCCTTCCATCAGACTCCCTGCATTTGGCCGGTGCTGATAAGGCCCCGCCAAAATGACCAGGGGGTCACAATTTCACCACTGAAGTCAACGGCAGAGATAGACCACTGTGTCCATCAAAGTGTAACTTCAGGCTGTCTCCACAGTGTTGTCATTTCCCAGGCAGAGGGATGCTTTGAATTAATCTGAAAAACATGGAGTGCGAGATAGCTCAGGCAGTTGTGAGGGCTCACACTCCTCTTTGGCCTCTATTTCTAATACACTGTCAAGACATGAGGGCTGAATGCGCTCACAGAATTTCACTTCTCAATAGAGTAACAGTTGTGATTATTCTGTTTTGTTAAATGTCCTGACTAAATGTCATGAATATCTTTATTTAAAATGAGGGTGATAATGCAGTGGTTGGTGGGTGCTAGTAGGGGCTATTTGTAAGTTTTCTCTGCTGCCGAATGGGCTTTCTTGCTGGGAGCAGTTGGTGGTGATTGACATCGGTCAAAAGCATGGGCCATCATTTTCTTTTCAATACAAGAGGCTATAACATGCCCTCTGAGGAGCGCTACGTCTTCAATGCAGATTGAAGGCTATGATGAGCCTCTATCGGAAAATGACGAGATGGGCCGAAGCTAGGTGGTTACCATGCTAACTTCAGTAGAAGAAAAGACATAATAGAGACAAGAGTTAACAATGGCATTGCTTCCCACTGCTAGAGACAACTCTTGGCGAATAAAGGAATGAAGTTTGATGGTGAACTCTCATAGTTTCTTCTAGACTGGTAAGTAAACAGTTGTTAACTTTAACATTTGCTATGTAGCAATACCGAAACTTACAAATAGCTCCTTTTAAGTATGTACATACATGCTACAAGTCTGCACCTCTCTAGATTATTGCCAATTTTGTGTTTAGTTTTTATTTAAAACATCTTGACAATGGTAATCCAGTCAATTAGACAATATAATTAAGGGCTTGGTTACACCAGCATTTATAAAAGGAACAGCTTTGACCAAAGCTGGTTCATATGAAAGAAATAAATGTCTTTTATAACATTACATTTATTTACATGCTTGTTTTATAACAGAAATTCAGAGTCAGGAACAACAATCATAATATAACTACTGAGAATCATCACATATCTCATAAATAGGTAGAACATAGGCCTAAGTATGTTCACCAATGGATACTGGCATATGAATGTTTACACATGCAGTTATGCATCTCTGACTGAGGACAGGAAGATCACGAGCACATTTCTTAAACATAATTAATAAAAGGGATAACATGTTCATGAAAAAGAAATAACTAAAATATTTCTAACAATTAAAAGTGTAAATTCATAATGACAAAAAACCCACAAAATCCTGGCATTTAGTCTTAACTATTACATTACAGCATCAGCAAATTTTATGGTGAGTTTGCAGAAGCTGCACCGGACATAAAAGATTCAACTTTATTGGTGTGAGTGTGTGTGTGTGCGTGCGCTATTACTGTCATGTGGACAAGTTAGAATTCAGCTGGAAGTGATCTCTTACTGTGTCCTTCACTATCTCAGATAATGTCAAACCACCTCAATACTGAACATGACCATTATAAAAACAAGTTAAGCTTGAGGGCCAGACAAAACACAGGCAAATAAAGACCTCAATAAAAAAGATGCTGAAAAGCTACAATATGCTGCAAATAAATAAAATACCTATAAACGCAGAAAATGCAAGCAAATGGAGAAACACTGCATGTCCAACACAACATAACTCTGGCAGCACTAAGGACCAGGTTGAGAACTAGTTTGTTCAATGTGTTGTCTGACCACGCCAGAGGGGAAAAAGTGTTCATATTTGTTCTGAATGGAAATCAGCCAAGTGAAAAGCTGACCGTCAAAGAGAGGGGCGAGATAATCATTCAAAAAGAGGATAATGGAGCACATTTTCAGAAGTCTCTCCTGGAAGGCATTTACAGTTGCAAACATGAAAAGTGACAGAAATAAAAAATGTAATAACATAAAGAGAGAGAGCCCGAGAGAGAAGCTCAATCCTTGGCACCTCACTCACATCCACACAGCGGGGAGAGGGTTGATTTTTTGAATCTTGCATTGTCTGCTTTGAAAAGTTACATCCACCATCGGAAAAGCGTGGGAGGAAGGGTTCTCTGGACTCTTTCTGATGAAGTACATTGGCGCCTTAAAATCTGATGACTACAACACATTAACTATTCAATGAGCTAACAGTGTTTATTTTAGCTTTAACATTCTGATTGCATGTTTCTTGATATTATGGGGGAACTGGCAGTGCACCTAGCAGCTTTCCGTTAGCATGTTCATCAATCAGTGTCTTTCACTAACTTCTATTGTGTTATAACTTAGTTCCATGTTGGACTTGCAGTGTTTGTATTTTCACTGTTCAGAGCACATTATTTTATGCCACTTATCCGTTCTCTTCTCTCTTTAACGTTGCTGAATTTGCCTTCATTTCACATATTATGACTTTTATGTGATATATGTGCTGTTAAAGCATTCAGTATGGTTTTGCTTGTGCTTTGATGACCTGTTCTTAATATGCAGTGCACAGGTTTCTCTTGACCACTGCAGGATTAATGGGGGGCATCATTTCTGAAAAGAAATGTTGCTGTTAAATTTTTTTCATGCAATTTTTCAATTACTTTCACCTCTATTGTACTGCAGAGGATAATGACAAGAGGTAAATGAAAAATATGTTTGTTTGTTTTTTTGGGTGAATCAACCCTTTAATTTTCATTTTAATCTGTATTTGCCTGTTGTATCTGTGTTTGTTGTATTGTGTCTTGTGTATTTCTTTGCAAGTACAGTATCTGTAGTATTTTATGACAGAATAAAACCAAACTAGTGCACATAAATCACAACTTACTGATCATAAAAAGCTGAGACAACAGCAGTTAATTAAAGCGATATTAGCAGAAACATTATGATGAAGTGTCTAAATAACAACAGCAGAAAGCCAGTCATGCTTGGGGTCCAGCAGGACACTTGATTCCACACAAGGACATCCTAAGGGCACTGCGACAGCCAAAGCACACTCACATACACACACAGGCGTATATATACACACACAATGATGCTCTGCACCTTAAGACCTTGGAGAAGCTAAACCATCCTCATTTCAGCATTATGTTGGTGCCAACTGTCAGAGGTGCCTCTTGTTGTTCCATAATGATGATCAAGCACTTCAATCCATGAGGCTTTTCTCTTTTTTGCCTCGGCTGGGAGCTCTGTTTGCCAAATGATAAAAGGCTTTTTATGATCCTACTTTTCTCTACCTATATGTATTGTTTGACATATGTTGTCCCCTATATTTCCCTGACCCCTCCTTGAACCCAACACATCCATTTAATGCAGTGGATAAATGGCGGGGAGCGGGTCTCTGCTCTGGGACCTCTTGGCACTCGGCTCGGTGCTGAAAGAACACTTATCCCCACTCACCCACATCAAATTCATTTTCTGGCATTGACGCGGAGCAGCACCGTGGTCAGATCATTTTGAGTCAAGGTAAACTGCCAATAGTACACGCCATGAAACAAGATGAAACATGAAATATGTTGGCACACAATGAGCACTGTGTGTCTCCCTTGCAATCTTCCCTTAACTTCCTCTCATTTTCCTCTCACTCTCAGTCACTTGAGCTTTAGTGGCGCCATAACCCCTGAAAGGCAATTACCATGACAACAGCAGTCAGGATTTGCACCACAGTAATTAGTCTGGTTAAAGAAAAAAAAAAAAAAAAGGAGGGAATTATGCGTTTTTGTCTGAGAATTGATATGACACATCAGAGTGTAAGATGCAGCCCTGGGGATGAACCCGTGGGTAGAAACGAGGAGGTGAAAAATATCTGAGCTCCAGTAGCACACAAAGAGGAAAGCAGAAGACTAGCTGTATCAGGTCAGTGTATTAAGATCTCCATTAATCACTATGATACAGTGGAACCAAGGAATTGAGCATCCCGAGTCTGTGTAAGTGATGTCATGCTCATGTCCGTAGTAAAAAATGATGGTGGAAAAGGGAATGGTTCTAGTCTCAGCAGGGCTGCAAAAAAAATCATAAAACATCATCTGATGAAGAGACTCTTTCTGCAAGTATGTAAACAGCGGCTATGGCCCGTGATTCCTCAGTGGAGAGAGAGAAAGTGGGAGGGCCATTTATTTTCTTTTTCTCGTTCTCGTTGAAATTCCCAGTGTAGTGCATCCTGAATCTCATTGCCCTGGTTAGCAGCTTGTTGGAGGTGTGTGCAGGCTCACCTCCAGCCTTGCTCAGCCGCTTTAATAGATGTGTTTGTTGCTAAGTGGCGGTTGTAATGGGATGCTTGTTTGCCTTGCTCGGTGCACTTTCATCCTTCACTGTAGTGCTAATGCCATGCAGCAATTTGTCTCACGGCTGCAGAGCTTTCTGGTAGGTGAAAAAAAACAAAGATGCGGGGAGTTGTACACCCCGTATGCACATGTGAATGTATGTTGTACATGTGAGTTGAGTATTCGTGATCATTTGCCACCAATGGAGGGTTGAAAAGGCCATGTTCCCTTTCTACAGAAACCTGTCTTTTCTTGCCGCCTTTGTGAGCTGCAGGTTGTTCTGATCAAGAAGGGTGAAGGGTCCCCTGTGGGCTGCAGTCCAGCACTGAACCGCCATATATGCTGCAGTGCTCCATAAATAGAGGAGAGTGAGAGATGGGCAGAGGTGGAGAGGAAGGTAAAGATAGCACTAGGTCTCATCCCACACACTCAGACTGTCACTGGTCTGAGTGAATCATCCAATCATGAAAAATCTTCCAGGCTCCAGAGAATAGTCCCTGCTGCTCTCCCACAACCACTCCACGCATATTCCGTCCAATGCAGAGGCCCCTTAGTTCCTACTTAGTTATTGCTATTGTCAGTGCATCATTTATATGTCTGAGTATCTTGAGTATCTTGGCCTCTACACAGGATTGACCCCAGGTCAGCCTGTGGTGTTGTGAAATATTCAGCGCCTCTCAAGGCAGAGACAGGCTTCTTCAAGTTTTGGTTTGATGGAGTGAAATCCTCTTTGTTACAGCGTCATTAAAGACTCGTTCTACTGGTTTCTATTGTCAGATGCTGCTGCCATGCTGGTGCAGTCACTGCGGCAATGTGTGTGTATAGTGGAAACGCTCCACGTTGCCTGTAAGTGACATTTAATTTAATTAGATGTAATCATCGGATGGTGCATTCTTGTGAGTCGCAGCCACGACCCTGACATGTGGATTTGTGTAGAGAAATCCAGAGCATTAAAGAAGCTGTAACCTTGTTTGCTCAGGAGATGTGCCGTTTGCCTCTCATGTAATAAGTACCCTGATCTCGGGGGCGATGCATTTAGTGTATTTGCACGTGACTGTTATCATGCCAAACAAATAAAACTGAAGGTCATGCGATGTCAAGGAAGCAGCGTGATGATCAAAACATTCATTTAGCTCAGGATGTGAGTGTTACTTTGAAATTTTATCAAACCCTGCACTGAGGTTCAAATGTTGCCTCACCTTTTATCATCTATTCCCTTTCTAACCTTTGTAATTACTGTTGTGGGCTACGGTGGAAATGGTTTCACCACCTCCCTCTCTCTCTGTATTTTCTGTCTCTTTGTTTTACATGTGGTGGTTTGAAGTGTGGCCAGTGACGGAGCTTAAGTGGATTCCATGCTGTGTTTTGATAACTGGGCTGTGCGAGAGAGTCCTCACACTGGATCCTGAGGAGGCTCTGATTTCATGTCAAAAATTGGACCCAGCTGTCAGAAACCGAAACCAGACTCTTTGTCAACAAATATATTTTCACCTTGGTTCTAGTAAGTCCCACCAATGAGCGCTAAATGTACAATTGGTCTAATGGGAAATACAATGGATAATTGGCTTGAAATGCTTAAGTAATAATAGGTGACAGTTTTGGGGAAATAATCCAAACTAATTCTTCTGTCGGTGAGTTGTTAAACCAAAACAATGAGCTAAATGAGGCTAAAATGGCCTATAGAGCTGGTGATAATTCTTTGCGTGTTTGTGAGGGCTTCACATTTCACATAGTCATGTGATTCCTATTAAATATATAGAAGCATTAATAAGCAAAGCTTTAAGGGAAAACAAGTGAGCAGTTTACTCTTAGATGTGTCCTTGGTTTTGTGTCGTTATTTACAGTAATGTATTACATGGCAGTGAATCCACACAGCAGGCCTCTATGCCCATTCACTCCTCAAGGCACCACCAGTCCATTTGCATGAAGCAGAATCAATATCTGAGGTTCACTTGGCGCCACATGCAAATGGCAACTTGTCTCCGGGCCGGGAGCAGGCGAGGCAAGGTCACAGCCCGCTGTGGTAATTAATTTTGGCAGCAGTAGGTTGTATTACTACCAAAGGTTTGGATGTGCCATCCCTCCGAGCTCACATGTGTGGTCAGATATAAGACAACACCACAGTTTGCAGCCCACGGCTACAGCAGCAACATGATGCTGCATCACGAGAGGCAGAAAGACCACAGACAGGCTCACTCTACAGCCTCAGTACAAGTGGTTTGGTTGTTCCTCTGCGCAGGGCTGAATAGAATAGCAGAAAAGGAATGAATTTTCTTGGGTGGCCCCAGTAACAGTAAAAAATGTCAAGGTACAGCTTGACTTGCTGGTTTGCATGATAATATTCTAAAAATTTCTGAAGAGCTGGAGTTCATTTTCTCTCCAAAGTTGTGAATTCATCCTCATGAAGTAAGTATGGGATGAACTCCTGGATGTGCGCTCAAGGGCATGAGCCAGGATTCAGCGAGAAGGAAGTGTAATCTGCCAGCACTGACACTGAGCGCTGACCCACGACCAAGGGCTGATGGGATACAATTTCAATCGACAGGCTCAGTCATTGGTAGGTACGGACCTGAAGCAGTTCAGGTCATATTTCTCTGGCCTTCATTAATTGGTATTTTGACTACAGTCCTCTCTCTTGTGGTAGACCACCCGTCCACCCACATGAAGTCCTTGAAGTGTGACATTGCAATTACACTCACCGTGACACATGGGAGAAAATCCCAGTCTGCTAATAGAGATCTGGCCGGCCTCTCCCCCCCTCTGCACTGAAAGGAAAAAGGAATTTTCAATAACATGGCCATTTATAGCTGCTACCACATGGCAGAGTGAAGCAGGGAGCAGAGGGAGAACTACTTTTCACTACTGATGGTCTTATGAATGCTAATGGTTTGGCAATCAATACAACATTACAGTGCCCCTGGTAAATAGAATTATGATCTGGAAACACTATATAAATGATCACATGATTGATGCTTTAAAGTACTAAAGCAGCACATTATGGCTTGACCGTATATTCAGCACAAAGAAAAGGTCAGTGGAATGGAAGGAAAATAATCAGACTCAGTCAATAATCTTGGTGTAACATCGTATTTGTCAATATTCATGTCGAGCCCGTTTTTAACCAATACCATTATTCATTAAGTGGCAAAGTGTCTAATTTGCATCAGATGGGAGCCTCAGTGATTGCTTGTAATGAAAACACACTTCTTCTGCGATCAGCACAATGACTGCAGAGCAGCTCAATGCAAATACCACTGCCATTATTCAAACATGATGCCTACACATATTCAGTTAATACTAGATGAAATGCAGCGCAGGCATAGTAATTGTATACAGACAGAAAAGACAGGGTTAAATTGTGCTCTATATAAACTTACTCATGCAGCTAAGTCAACACATTGTATATATTAAATATTCTATTTAATTGCTTTAATAAGTGGGCATATGCAGCGCTGTTTCTTTTGAAATATTTTTGTGTGGTTAAAAAAAACTCAATGTTCCTCTCAGGTTCTAGCATCTGTCACTTCCCTGAAGTGTCCACCAGCTGATACAAAACAGACAGAAAGAATGTCTGTGTGTGTGTGTGTGCGCGCGCGCGCGCGCGCGCGCGTGTGTGTGTGTGTGTGTGTGTGTGTATGTGTGTGAAGTCTCCATAAAAATAAGATTTTGGCTTGGAGGCACAACTTGAATTGCATGACTAATAATATTTAATGACTGAAAAGATTCTCCTCTATGGAAACTGAGAATAATTAATTATTTTGTAATTAAGAGGGGTACTGCAGTTCACATACATGAAGGAAGTCTCTCACACAGCGTCTGCACTGTCTGGATACTATGACTTCTTACTTTCGTCATAATATGTCTCCAAAGGCAAAATGTGCTGTGCTGCGAGACAGCCAGTCTGCACTTTGACATTCAGTATCTACAGGAGATGAATTTAACAGTCTGCCAGTGCTTGCAGTGGGTTTAATTGAATTGATTTACAGACCGTGTTATTTTACAAGTGTTCACGCGGGCGCAAATATATCATTAGAACATGAATTGTGTGTCTTTTCTTAGCTATCGGATATATCTACAGTAATGATCAGTTAAACTGCACTGATTAATGGGCTTGGGCAGACCCTCCCACCACTTTCTGGGGTTACGATTAGGATAAATTTTCTCTCCTCAGCTTTCGTTCATAGACAAGACCGTTTGGAACAAGAGAGCTCAAGGAAACGCACAAGTTTGCACATGTCACTCAAGACCCCACACATCATGTGGAAGCCCATTAAAAGTTAAAAGCAGCCCAGCGCCGCAAAGTGGCAGGGACAGCAGGTTATAGCCAAACATCAATAACAGGAAAAAAACACCTCAAATGACAGAAGCACTGAAGCCCAGAAAGGGGTGGAATGAAGTGCCCGCACAGCCGAGCCCTCAACAGGAATGGCTCAGCTGGCTTCTAATTCAAGATGTTTGTGGGGTTTTAACTGACAACACATTAAAGGTACTAGAATATGAAGCAATTTACATGTATTAATCACTTTTTTTATTGCCAATGTGTGAACGGATTGTAATGTAATTTAAAAAATGAGACCTTCCCAGACTCCAAGGCTATAACGGCCTGTGGACTGATTTCTATGTAAAGGACTTGAGATGAATTTTCCAGGAAAATCCAAAGGATGTGACATTTATGACCACTCCTGACTGCTTTGCCTCTCACAATGCCTCTCTTTCACTCCCCAGTGCCAGCAGTGTGCAACGCTAGCTAACGTTAGCTTAGAAATGATGCCAGCACAAAATAAAACATCTGTTATTTTGCGGATTTTATCTCCATTATCTCCAGTCTAACGTTACTCATCCCACTCCCATCATATGTTTAAAGCTGATGTTTTTAGTTTAGGATTATCGTTGTCTCAATCCACTGCCAGACTGTAACATGAGTCAAACTATAGCCTTGCATAGAAACATTTAATGTTAGCCTTTAACGTGCCAGCACTGGAGAATCAAATACAGTTTAAAGTCTCAAATATAGTTTATATTCATCTGTCAACATGATGCCGGCCAATCACATTCAGTCTCGTGTAAGTCACGTCACTGTTTTGGCCCATGCCCAGGATGCTCATTCCCGCCAACCTATGGAGTCTGAACACGTGCACGGGCGCTGTCATCAATAACAATGGTTTTCTGAATATTACATGTCATAGCTTTATGTTAATATTATGCTTAGTTATGGCAAGCAAATGATTACAATTTATATTTTGTTCAGACTGACAAAAACTAAGTGACTGAAATGTTGTTATTCACCTTTTATAGCTTTCATTGGGTTATTTCATGGGTCACTGTAGACAGAGACCAGTTAAAGGTCTCTGACGGATCTAATGCTGATGAATGAAGAGTGAAAGTGCTCTTGGTCAGAGCACATAACACATCACTTGACTAGTTTAGCGGCTAGACTAGCCCTCCTTGGATAAATGGCAAACCGCATTTACAGCGTGTGTAGAGCTTTTGTCGAAAGTACTCGTCCAATCTGCCTCTCGTTGATATTGACACTGATAGAAATGAGTTACCGTGCAAGTGGCCTAACCACCGGGAACATTTTGGGATTCAGTGTCTTGCTTCGACTTCAACACATGGACAAGAGGGAGCCGGGGATCGAACCACCTACCTGATGATCAGTGGACTATCTGCTCTACCTCTTGAATTTCAAGTGTCCTCTAGGCTTAATCAAGTAAAGGTTACAAAAAGCTCAACTTTCATATTAATCTGCTCTGCTGCACATATTTTTTTCTGTCCATCTGATATGAGTCATTATCAACAGCCTTATTTTTTCAGGTCTGACAGTTATTAACACATACTGAGAACTGCTCTTTCTGATCGAAGCGAGGGCATAAATGTGCTTTGCATTGGAGACATTAATTAACCATGACACTATCAAAATCAACATATAAACATCTCTCCAAAAATATTTCTGTTAGCTTTTGTCATGTGAAACAATCCTGCTGGTTCTACTCTGTTATTATTTGTTAGATTACAACAATGGAAAAGACAGTTGGTAAATATTATCCATGTGATTGGGAAAACCATATCCAAACCCTTGTTTAAATACATGATTAAAGGTATGAGAACCCATAAAGCTCTGTGGAGAGCGTCCTGCAGAGGTAAACCAGGGGTGTCAAACACCAGGCCAGTCAGTTCCAACCTTAGTCTGATATTTTCACAAATTTCTGGTGTTTCCATTCAGTTTTTTTTTATGTTTTCTTACATTAAAAAATGTGAATGAAAATACAACTTTATTAGAGAGTAACTTTAACATGCACATTTTATCCATTCTTGCTGATGAAAGATCTAAGGTTCAGTGTGTTCAATGTCTCACTTACAAATGAAAACAATATTTAAACCAAAAAAAAAAACAAAACTGTAACAAACAACATCTGTCTCTGCTTTTATTTGATCTGTTTGTAAGGAGGATGCTTTTCTTAAAATTTCTTCACTGGACCAATGGGACCCATCTATGTCACGCATTGACAGTCTCTCAATACACTCTCATCCAGCACAATTTTCCCCTCCTTTTTCCACAGAAGAGTCATTCCCTCCTGCATCTTGTAAGCTCTTTTTTTTTCCTGAGGAGGGGAATGAGGGGGACCCCATTTCTCTCCACCTCCTTATCCCTAAATCCAAGCTGGTTTCCATGAGAAACTGGGAGGAATGTGTTTCATTAACATTCTTTGTGGAATGCATATGCACTTCTTGTTCATCAAATCTAAAGCAGCCCACAACCTCCCTAATCGAAAGCAGCCCATGACGCCTTTTAAGTGGGGCTCAAGTGTCTTCTAAGAAGCAGCATGTCCATATGAATGCCACAAATGACCACATGTTTGAGGGTGTTGATCCACAACCAGTTTCGTGTGATCCCCTCGCTGGAGAGAAAGGATACAAATAATTTTGGCAAGATTATGGGACGGAAACGACAAGGACGTGTGCCGCGCTATCAGCCCTTTAGAGATGATTAACTGAGCGTGTCTCGAGATCAAACCTCGGCTATAATTTTTGGCATGTTTTTTTGGGTGTTGCTCTCCCTCACTGTCATATCTTGTTCTCTGTTCGATGTTTTAACCCTGCTCATTGCCAGACCAGAGCTAGCGGAGCCCTTTTCTCGTTTAGAGCAGCGAGCGAGCTCAGAGGTCACAAGGACCTCTACACTGAAGTGACCTCTGGGGGGTAACATGGTAACACACACGCACGCACACACGCATACACACAATAAGGGGGTTTCATGCAGCTGTCTGTCAACCAAACACTTCACATGTTCTGAGAAGTGACATGCAGCTCAACAAACATGGATACTGCAGTGACAGGAGAAGGATGAAGCCATTATATCAGTTGATTTTTACCCCAAATCCAACCGGCTCATGGGAAATCTCTGCAGTCTGATGGATGTAGTCATGTCTTGTTACTAGGTTGTTGCTTTTATCAGTGATGTGATATCCTTTTGAAGAATTTCTTTGACTTTTTTTTGAGTATAAGGACTTTCATTTAAAAGAGGTGGTTCATCCAAAGTGCAGGAAATGAGCAGTATTTTATTGCTCAGCCCATGAAGACGTAGTTTTGTATATAGTTTTGGTTTTATTGTGAAGGTTCTGCGATATAGGCAACTATTGATTTCAGCAGCACAAATGAAATCCCATTCACCTCCACTGATTTGGACAGAAATGGGAAAAGTGGATCCCTCAAAACCTGCACATATAAAAGCATCCACACGCCCAGATACCACCTGAGGTAAGCAGAAAATGACTTATGACTCATACATGTACGCAGTCAGTATTTGAGGAGTTGCTGTGACTCAACTGGCCGCTGACACGGTGACTGGAAGGCACTTGGTTGCAGGAAACACAAAGCAGATCGAAACAAGCCCTGGTAGATCTGTGTGGTCTCTTGGTGGAGCGGCGGACGTGGAGAGTCAGCAGGGAGCGAGGGGGAGGCCGGCGTGTTTCACCTCCTCGAAAATCAGACGGAAAGTCATTGATTTTACCATGACATACCCAACCCCCCCACCCACCCCCACAGCAAACCCCTTCAGAGTCAGACGGCTGGCGTGGTGATCATGCACACCATCTCACATACAAACACGCGCCTCAAACCCGGAGCCCTGCCCCCCACCTCGGCCTGACGACCACCCCCTCTTCCCCCTGTCCTTCCCTGCCTGTCTCTCTCTCTCTCTCTCTCTTTCTCTCTCGCTCCCCCTGTCTCATTTATGCCTTTGCGGAGCAGCTGCTGCCCAGAGAACTGAGGGAGCAGCATTCACATCTGAGCACATTAGTCACCAGATGTCACCTTTTGCTGCCAGCCCATCGAACATCCAGGCAGACAATGCCCCATGCATTCTGAACATCTGACTTACGACGTCTCCTACAAAGGGGGCTGGGTGGCGCTCTGGACTCCAACAGCCACGGATGGTGGAGCTCAAAGCCACGTCGACAGTGACACCTACAGCTTGTCCGCACACACTTGAAGTGGAAAGCTACTCTTGAGGTATTAATATCAAAGACCGCCTTGAGATACCCAAGCTGATAAGGGATGAGATCCCTCTGCAGAATGGATGAAAGCGTGTAGGTTTTACACCAAAAACTGCTACTTTTTATATTCACCAAGCATTTTATTTGGAAATGTGGAGAGAATTTTGAGTGTTTACCTGTTTTTCTGTATCCTAAATATGTCTGAGCTGCTCAGAGATCTGAGTCGTGCGCTTTCTGACAACCCTGATGTTGCCTTCGACACCTGCAACAGATCTGCTGCTGTCACCTTGAGGGTATCAAATCTGTTCAGACTGAGAGACGGCAGCTCAGCGCACTCTGCACTACAGACATAAGGAGACAGTTTGCATGTATTTGCCAAGTAGAAGGTCTCACTCAGGGAAGTAAACAGTGGTAGGAGCGCACAAAACCCCAGAGGCATGAAATGTATGAATTGCAGAATTCCATTAACAGGCACATGTAGTTTTTTAAAGCCTCGGGTTGATGTGAAAGTTTTCTCTTTCAAAAAATGCATCTCTTTCAATCAGGTTCACTCACACTTCTAAATTATTCATGGCCGTCTGAGAGCTGATGTCACACTTATATGACTTTAGTGATGATAAAAACTATATGTTTTGTTTCATTTCACTCAACAGTTAAAAAGATTGTTTTAAAACAATCATTCCCAACTTCGACACTGGAACCCTTCAAGAGTTGCCAGATATGTCTTGATTTCAGAGGGGCTCCACCTTAACTCCACCTTGACAACAGTATAAATGCTGCCAGTCTAGTGATGCATCAGTATTAACTATCTAGTAATGTAAGGCTGGTGACGTTGGGTAGCGAAGAGGTTTTTGTTTGAAATCAATGTAGCTGCAGGTTGGTTAGTTTACCACCTATTACTTACATTCTGGGTGGTGAAAAAACCCCATTGTCTGTTTTTTTGTGGCATGATATCTGTAAAGTAAAAAACCTGTTGGCATGGACAAAATTAAGTTATGTGTGCTGTGCAGTTCATGCAATAGAGGAAAGGGGGTCATCTGAATTACTAATTTTCACCCATGTTTGAGGTATGGACTGACAGCACTGATAACTTTCAAATCAATTATCAAATGAATTCACTCTAAACAGATTGAGATCGAGTTCATGGACATGTCCCTACTGTCCATATGCAAACCTACGCCCATGGTCCATACTAATACGCCTGAAAACAAGAAAGGTAGTTGCAGAAAGTACTTCGAATGAGAAAAAATGAATAAATTATAGCATTATAAAATGCAGAATTTAACCAGGGAACAGCTGCAAAGACAACAAGGTCATCAGAACGGTTGCATTTACCCCTGGTTAACGTAAATTTCCAAAAGTCTCTGTCCTGGGGGTTTGAAAGCTCACCAGACATAGACGTACCAAAATGATGCGTTTTAAAACTAAAACGTTTTGGCACAGATGGTTCTTCTACATGTATGACCACACTGTCCCTGCATTTTGAAACGCACATGACAGTTTTGCACATGACAGTCACATAACCACAGATCAATGCCCGCAGTCAGACAAAACAACCATTCAAGTGCTCTTTTACTCTCATTGTTTATCCTTGTAACGGTTTATCAGTAACGCAACACTCCCCCCTCCATCCTCCCTGCCTCTCTCTACTTCCTTCTCTCCATATACTGAACGATGGGTGGCACTTTCCCCTCACAGTGCTATCTGCTATGTCGAGTCACCTCCAGACACATTAGCATATTTATCATCAGCTTCACAGACTTCAAAGTCAGCGCTTGCTTCTCACAGAGATGGGGAAGCGCCACCAGGAAGCCGACACAGATTGCAAAGCACTGGGTGTTCCCCAGGGATCAAATATCCATTTAGGTAAGAGGAAGGGGGGGGGGGGGGGGGCTATAAGCAGAATTCAATTCATTTATTTGCAGTGGTGATGATGTCTTTAGCAGTGACTTTAAATATTTGCTCAGTGCTAACCACAGCTTTCACCACAGTTTTGTGATGTTAACATGCAGCCAATGCTGGAGGGATTTTTGGGGGTTTTACTGGATATGTACAGGAGGACGCTGTCGAGAAGATTATTTACATGCCACAAAACATAACATACATAAACAAAGCAAACAGAATGTGATTCCATTTACATAAAAAACCATATCATAATGCAAATTAAGCAGCCTAAATGTTACTTTTTGCTTCTATTTCTTGATAAATCCTCTAATCTGTGTGTACGTGCTGCCAGGGAAGACATTAAACAGTACAGTAAATCTTCTGTAAACAACATCAGTCTTAACACGCACTTTGTCCACCCATGAAAGCAGCGTGGGTCAGACTGCATTTGTCCTCTGAGTGCACACTTGATAGACAGCTTGTCCCAGTGTGAGGCTGATGAAACAGCCATTCAGGTTAAAGAGAGGTCAGTGAGCCATGGGTGCATTACTGTACTGTATCACTGTACATGGCAAGTCTTACTATTGTTACAGTATTAATAGTACATTGTTACAATACGATATTATTTCATTTTAAATAATCAATTAATTTTAGATAAGGATTATAATGAAAAATGAAAATAATAGAATCTGTTCAATGAAAAAATGACATTTAATTTATGCAAAGAAACCAAACGCACCTGATCAAATGTAGATACTGTTGCAGTCCAATTGTCATATTTGTGTATCATGATAACATTGTGCCATGATACATTGTTGCACACCAGCATTAAAATGCAGAATTTTTTAAACAGATTAATTTCCATTGAACTGCCCAGATCAGTGAATTCACACAGGGGAGCCAAGTAAATCTACCCGGATTTTTTTTGCCTTGAGTTCAGCTTTGGTGAACTTTGACACGTGGAGTTGACCACAGCAAACTGACTTGACAGCACTGACCTTTGAGGCAATGGAGAGTGGATAAGTCCGAAATGGAGAAAACTATTGAACTCATTAGCTGAGTTGCCATTTTTACTGACCCCTTCCTTTGCCGGAGCATAAACCACACCACAAAGTAGACATGTTTTTTTTTTAACTTGTGAGACTGGAATCAATGTGTCTCTTGCATTAACTGTGGGAACTTTGCAAGATGTTAGTTCAAAAAGCATTTTCCCCTTTAATAACTCTTTATTGATTGGAATGATGCGGTAGAGGGAAAACAGAAGGATGCTCTGACAGCTTTTGTGACTGAAAAGGTTTGCTAACGTGTTAGCTGTTAGCTGTTAACTGGCCAACTACAGTAGTTCACCAACAGCCCACCAAATTTCACATTGATGCATATAATTTCACTCTGGTAGGATCAGCTTTTAACTCCACCCTCTGCACGCTGCCTCGCCCCTGCAGAATAATTGTGCAGTCGACACTGGTACGATGCTATTTTCGTCTATTTATCACGTGACACTTGCAGCTCAAGGTTTACTTTTGTTTTGATCCCTTTTAATTTGCACTGACACTTCCTGTGAACCACCGCCGCATGAAATGCATCCTCCTTTCTCACACATTCTCTCTTGATTTTTAAACATACATGCTCTGTTAATAATGTGATTTGAATCATTAATACGCTACATTGTAGGCACCCATTATAATTGGAAAATTAGTTACAGCACAGTGTCTAACAGCTTCCTACAACACTAATGCCAGCCCTCTCTCTGTGTCATCTAAACCCTATGCTAATGAAGCCTGGGCCCACAACATGCAGGAGGTTGAATATCAATTTAATCAGGCCCTCCCTGCAGGGGCTTTCAGAGAGAAATGACAGCCAAAGTGCATTAGTAATTCTACTGCTGTCACTTCTCATAGCTGCTTACCTTGCAAACAAACTGCTCTAATGGCACCTGCCTGCTGGGCAATTTAGGCACTGTAGAGGCAACAGAACATGAAATGGACTTAAGACCACTGACCTAAATAGAAAAGGGCCAACTCTAAACAAGGAGTGGCTGTTTTATTGTCAGACAGAAAAACATGTCAGCAATGTGTGTGTACAATTAACATACTCACAAGATGGCATTTTTTAATAAAAATGTGATTAAAGTAGCAACAGCTACATCAATCAAAGAAAAAAAAGCCTCTTGATCTGAAATTCTTGTCAATTTGTTTGTCATCCGAAGTGTTTTATCCTCATATCCTCACATTTCTGATTAATATCTACAGATAACAGGCACAAATAAATACTTTAATACGCAAATGAATAGATAAAAGGAAGAGTTCATTACCTCCACTCATACAATTGAATTGCTTTGACATAATCCCCTATTATTCCTCAAGGGGTTGGGGGAGGGATGAAGGGAGAGAGCATGATGGGATTGGTGGTAATGTGTGTATGCATATGTGTGTGTGTGTGTGTGTGTGTGTGTGTGTGTGACTGTGTCACTGTTGGGGGTGGTATGGCTCATTCCTGTGTTAGCCTCTGTCTACATCAGCATAAGGCAGAAATATGTCATTTCTCACTACACCCAGTGTCAGAGCCCATGTTTTCATTCACTCTCTGTCCTCTGAACACTGCTGCTGCTCAGCTTTTAAGGGCTGATTCAATACATGATGACTGGTGAACTAGCGCCACCTATTGTTAATATTCACATACTGACTGACTGATACACTGCAAGTGTTACATTTTGTATTGTTGGAGTCTGAAATGAATCTATCATGCTGTTTTTCTGTTGTACAGTTTCTCTCCTGGACTGCAAAGCCAGTCCTCTCCCCTCTATCTGACTGCTTTGCTCAATATGCTGCAGCCAGATGCCTCTTCGCAGCCAGGCCCCTTTACATCAATATGTCAGGTCAATAGTGTTGGGTGGTATTGAATGTGTCAGAGAAAAGAACTTCACTCGGGGAGGTGGGGTGCTGATGGCCAGGAAGACGGGATCCAGGTTTCCTCCAGGCCAGTGATCCATTCCAAGGCTGCAGAAACAAACAAAAAAACAAGGCTGGCACCAGCTGGGCAGCAGGGATTACAAATTTGTCAAGGGTATAGACGAGTCAAGAGGTAGTGTGAGATCTATAGAGGGGAGTACACACTGTGAAACATGCTACCTGTGGGTCTGCTAATAAAAGCATCTTTTCTGTCTCAAATGTCATCACGTCTGAACCTGTGGCAAAACGTGCATCCAAAGCATGACCACCCATTACACGACACTGTACACGATGTACCGCAAAACTTTAATTCCCGCTGCCACACAGCAGCAGACAGACTTTACACCCTGGAGCGGACCACTGCGCGTTCGCTCGTACAAATTTGATGTTATACATTGTTGTCTGGTCTTTAACATGGCAGAGACACGGCCTTGGAGTTCTCTCACAGGCATTACGTAAACCTGTAATGAGGAGCAGCCTGGCGTGATTAGTATTGTCTTGGGCACATATTAAATCCTGATTGGATGACACAGAACAAGACTAAACACTTCCCATCCAGTCATGGCGACTGCTCATTTAACCGTGGCAAATACTGAGGTGAAGGGGGCGTTTGTTCTAGCACCGCGGCTGGTTTCATTCCTCCCTTAAGTATGCATGAATATTTAAGGTGCTGCATGTAGTCGATGAGACTACCTGATAGTCTGTTTAACCAAGGCCGGCTGCTTTGTCAGTAGACTCTCTCTCGTCTTTAACTACTACAGCTCCTCAGTGAGAGTCCCCTTGAACACAATTGATTCATAGTCATCTACCTCATAGCCGAGGGCCGGGTAATCACAGCCAGAGAATCGAATCTACCACACTCCTGTTCCACAAGGGAGAGGAGTCTGTAATGAAATAACCCTCCTCTCTGCCTTAATTGTCTTTTTGGCCAATGGCATACAGAATCAGGAGCTGGGTTGTTGTTTTTTTCATCGGTGGAATTAGAGAAAATGATTTAATTAGAGCGTGTATTATCAAGCTTCTGCTAAATTAAGCCAGGCTTGATACTGTCAATAGCACGAGCTGGCGGTCTCACTAAGACCAGTTAGCACTAATAACATGTTGAACTCAAGAAGGCTGTCCCAGTGATACGCTGAATGAGCTTCTTTAAAGGGTCAGTTCACCCAAATTACATAGACATTTTCTGCCTTACTTGTTGTGGTACCTTGGTATGTACATGGTTTTGCTTTTATGTGCAGTGGTTTTGAGATACAGTATATGTGTATGAATTTTCTGTCACAGTCACAGAGTAGAAGGATTGTTTTCAAAGTATTAGCTATGTGATGAGCTTTTAAACACTCTTGGTTACTCTGAATAGTCCACACACCTCAGAAAAAATGTCTTTGTAATTTCGGTGAAGTGACCGTTTACAGAGAATAACCCCCCAAAAAAATGAAACAAACCAAAATGATAGGAGAGCAGGAGCGGTGTGCACTAATACACGCGGATACACACACACACTTTCACACAGCTCTGATCACTCAGATTGTGCAGTATGCAAATGTTTTGCCATCAACTCGGCCTAGTGGAGAATGACAGGAACATTTGATGCAGCGCCGCTTTTTAGTGGAGTCCCCGCAGAAAGCTATTTTCACAGGATGTTATGTATGCATTTTTCAGACAGATTGCTGCAGGAGACAGGAGCTCAGGAGGGGAGCAAACACGACTAGAATGAAACGCAAGCCATAGTCTGGCTGAGTGAAGCCAGCCACAATGCGGCCCGTAAAGAAAGCGGCATTCATCTCAGATTTTTCGCAGAACCAAAATAACATGTTCAATAAATCTTTGAGATCTTTGCATAAAGCTACCCCGAGATTTTAAAACTGAAACATTTTATTCTCATAAGCACAACTCATTTAGGTGTTTCATGACGACTTGTTCGCACAAATGAACATGCAATACATGCTCATTTATTGCATACATTATTCAACCAATTATACAATAAGCTGTGAACCACCGTGCGATTTGACTTCCTAATCTGCTGCTGCAGTTTATTTGAATAATATAAATGTAAAACCTTTACGGTGAGTGAGTGTCACGCTATCCCACATGGGATTATACAGTAAGAAGAAACATTAGTGATATTCACAGTGTACCATTTTCTCCTGCACAGACGAAGAAACAGCTTCCAGCCTGTCCTGATCAACATGAGCGTCTGAACTGGATGTAAGAAATGCACAATAAACACATAAACAAACAAATCGCATTCACTTTACTGATACTGTAGAATACTCTCATCATCAGCTCCCTACTGTTTCTGTATAATCTACCAATTGCCAAGTCTCACATGTCATCATTAGCCTGTATTACAAAACAAGGTGGTGCAATAAAGGAGCACAATAACAGATTTTTATTTCACCCACAATTCACACTGAACGAATTATACTTTCTTCATTTCAGTTTCACTGTAGCGTGATCATTTTTTAAAACCTTTATTTACTCAGGTAGGTTGGCTGAGCATACATCCTCTAACCCTAACCCTAACCCAACCCTAACAGCAATGCCCTGTAACAATTATGATAAAATACTAAGAAAGAAAATGACTAGAACAGGCAGAACAGTCATTAATGGATCAGACCCTGGGGTATCTACATGCATTTCACTTCCAGAAATAAAGTAATGCTAATCTGATCACAAAGCAATCTGATTTTTCTTAAACCGTTAATAAAAATCTGAATTTTCACTAAAGAAATCAGAATGTAGGAACTGATACCCCGTTAATAGACCCGACCCGGGTGACAAATCACACACATCACAACAAAATTTCATGGAGATTGTCTGATGTTTCTCCAAACGCTTTAAGAAATGGGAATATTTCAAAAGATGATGTAATTACAGTACACATACAAGTAGGGGCTTTAATGTCACAATAAGGATGCAGCTTTAGTTCACTTCAGATCTCATTTATTCAGCCATACTTAATTTTATGATTCATCATTTATAGCACACATTATGGCTCGCTCACTAAACCCCAGCCATGACTGTCCAACTATGCTGTCAAATCAATAAAGCAGAAATCCAAGCACTGGGTTGCTAATCCACACATCTTCATCAAAGTTACAGGCTTCTTTTTTTTTTTTTTTTTTTGAATCAACAGGCATAGCAACAGTAGCTAAGGGGTGCAGGGTTTAGCAAATGGTCAATTCTGATGTTTATCACATTACAATAAAACAATATTATTTCGGCTACTCCATTATGTCCTTATCAAGTAACCTATGGCACAGGCTAGCAGTACAAACGCCTCATGAATCCTCAGAGAGTTCTCGCCTCTGATCTCCTGTTACTGCCGAAAATTGTGTCATAATTATGCCCCAGAAATGCCAGACAACCCAGTTATGAATCAGTTCACTCCTTTACCATGACTCCAAAATCCTTCAGCGTAACCAAGAACTGGGCAAATGACCTTAACAGTTGCCATGTCACATACACATATCCTCTTACATTATGCTGCCATTTATGTGTGGTGGATTAAAGGAGCACAGCCCAGTGAGTGCTTCAAGAAACATGTCCTTTTTTTTTCCTTGGCTTTCTGCGTTCTCTCCCAGGAGAGGCCTAGACCCAGCCCTGCCATCTGCTGGCTCCATCCAGGTGAACAAAAACTCATACCAGCAGATGACCCAAAGCACCCTGTGTTCCCACCATGACGAAAATCAGACATTCTCATCCCTCAGTATCTTTGCTTCTTCTTTTTTTTTCTTTTTTTTTCAGGTTTGATTACAAGTCAAAAGAAACGTGACACCTCTATGAGCAATATCAAGTGCTCTTAAATAATCTTGGCAAAACAAAAATGGAGGAAATTGAAAGGAGGAGGGAAAAACCAGAGTGTGTGTGGAAGAGAGAGAGAGACAGAGAGAGAGAGAGAGAGAGAGAGAGAGAGAGAGAGAGAGAGAGAGAGGTGTGGGGAGGGTCGTTGGAGGGGGTTTCAATGCTTCTGAGAGGTGCCTCATTTTCCAGCACCATCTGTTCCTGGTTCTGCAAGCTGGAAGCCTCGTTTGTGTCAAACACCTCCCACACGCTCCGAGCGGCTAGACACCAACAGCAAGGACTCCATCACCTGTTTCAAACAACTGCACAATGTGACCTGCTGCATCCGTTAACTACTAATCACACCGTGTTTGATGATGTTGTTAACCCGCTCCTTGAGAGGTTCCTTCCCTCAGGCGCCTTACCAAAGTTCCAACCAGCCCTGAGCCACTGCTAATCTGTGCTATGGAGGTGGTTGACAATGAAAAAAGGTCGAAGGATGGAGAGAGGAGGAGGAGGAGGAGGACCAGTCCAGACCTGGAGGCTGCCCCCCCCCCGCCCCCCAGGAGGACAGAGAGATAGAGGGAAGACAGAGGCGCATGAACAAGGCCATGCTCCTCCATTTCAATCAGCTGCTGCCGTCTCACATGGCAGCAGAGCATCCGGAGGGGAGGCGCCGTCATGAATCCTAATTGCTCCCTTTTCGCCACATTGCAGGGTGTTTCTATGCAAATCTGTCCAGAGAGGTATCTAGTTTATGCAAGGCCAACTGTATGAACTGAAATGTGAGCAGGAATCTCACTCAGACAAAAGCCTTGGTGGTGAGATGTTGGTATTATAATTCATTTGGATAAATTATTCATTTTGCACATGGCTCCCCTGAGTGCAGGACAGAGCGCAGTTTCACACACGTAGCTAATGTTTTGACATGTATGTATTCCGCCACATCGATGGGCACTGGCCTCAAGTTAAGATATATGGCTTTAATAAGAGTGACGAAGATGCAAAATAATGAGATGTCTGCAAGCAGAGCGCAGGGGTGTCCGTGGAGAAACAGAGAGAATCGAAAACATTATTCAGCACGTGGACTCCTGGCCTTTACAGCAATTTCTGCCACATTTTAATATGTTTATGAATACCCAGTGATGCACATTTGCGACTTGCATATAAACACTGTACAAGTGGATGTGTGAATTAGTAAAACTATAACTGTGTAAATCTTTAAATTTGTTCTTAGTCAACACGAGGGGCCAACAGGGACGCTGTGCTGACATGATGAAAATACATTTTTTATGTTTAATATGAATCACTATGTTTATTTCTTACTCTTTGCAGCTTTAAAAGCCCGGCATGCACTCACACAAGTCATAATAATGTCAAAATTGTCTAAGCTACAGAGTATTATTTCATTTACTTCAATAACAATGGCTACATTTTTACAGCTTTTGCTGCCACATGTGACATCTGAGGAGGGGTATTTGTCAGAGCTAAGGTGAACACATTCGCTCTCACCAGGCACAGACAGGATTAAAGAAAGTTTTTTCAGCTTTTCTAGGTTGAGTGGGACTTCTTAGCTGCAGTGTTGACATAGTGTTGGTTGTGGATACATCTTAAGGGTTTTGATTAGAGTTCTACATGCTGACCCACCTACTACATTATTATGTGTAGTGCTAAAACGGTTGGTTGATTGATCGAGTGGCAATTCAGTGCCACAGGGGCCAACCTGTTTGTTAGTGTCACCCTGGTTCCCTCTACAAAAAGTCAGTGGGATTTTTACATCAGCTTTTGGATTACTGCAGAATATAAACTCTGCAACAAACAAAAGTTATTGATACTCACACGCTTTGTTCAGCATGATAATCTTCACAAATAAATACTTTTTTAAGAGACGTAAAAGCTTAAAGAAATAAGGTATTTACTGACGTCTTTTACATTGTAGAATAAAATACAAAAATATCTTGAGCTTGTGTTAACCACAGACCTTATTTCAGCCATCTAACCAAAACCCCATCCAAAAAACCCATAGGCTTCGGGACGAGGGCATTGGAAGTACTAACATGCTAACTAATTTCTGGGTTTTAGGACTCATTCCTTTGACACTCTACAAACAACCATTTGGATGATTGATGAACTGTTTACGCCATTAGAAACAAGACTAGGGGTGAATGTCTACCCCCAATATCACAGCAACCCATCCAGGAGTTGCCAGGACATTTCACTAAAAAAACAAAATTGTCACCCTCATGGTAGCACCAAGAGGAACAGCCAGAGAACCATCAAAGTCATTGACATGTGATGTCATGAAACCATAATTGCAATTCAGTTGTGTCTTTCATTAGATTCTCCCTCCGTATACTTCAAATGAGAACATTACACATTTGTTTTGGCAGGCTAAGTACTCCTCAAGTGAACTGGTCTTCATGCAATTAAAGTGAAGTTTAAATGAATGGTCTCTATGCCGTAGGTTTGAGCACAGGATGTATTGCTTTCAAAGTCCAATACTGCCTGTTTACAAAACAAGAAACCCTTCGTGTTGGGTGTGCATGCGTACACTTGAATCCATTAAAACAGCTCGATGAATAACGCCACAAACAGGATGTGCTGACTGATGGCCGACCAGAGCCCATGGATCAAACATTACTGTCTTGTGAGTCCAATGCCATACAGCTCCACGTGCACTGTGCTGATCAATACGAGTCGTGAGAAGAATACAATGAAGCCCAGCTCCATCCCCGCCCTCAAATCATACATGCACATACACATAAATGCACTCTGACACAGGGCTCTTATTACAAACCCTTCCGTCACAAATGACCATAATCTATACCGTGCACCCAATGGCTCTCCTGGGAAGCTCCGCTCATTTGAGTTTTCATCTCATCCTCTTTCGCTTTATTTCCAGTGATTCAAACCCACTAAATCCAAATATGAGGAGACACGGAGCCCTGCTGTTTTGACAAGTTAAATGACTACAGGCGATGATGTGCTTCCCTGCCAGTCTGTAAGCAGCACACGTCGCCAGCCACCGCCTCGTTGTGTGTTTAATGGAAACTTGTGTGTGTATTGACGTGCATGCTTTTTACCACGTGCACAGTGCTCCTTATTCCCGCAGCCGCCCGGCCCTCTGCAGCATCTTTTTGAGGTGAAATTGAAATGGATTGTGTAGCTCAATATTTTATTGACATCAACTTCACAGAATGTTGCTACAGTGACACCGGGGATAATTATTTCACCACAGATTTCTTCCTCTCCACGTTTTCTCTCCCTCTCCCTTTCTGCCTTCCTCCAAGCCCTTCCATTCCTGTAGAGAATTAGTTCTGCATAAATTACCCAGTGGAATATTGAATCAGTCTCCAGCCACCAAAGGCGAGTCTGTGTGGCTGATTACCGAGCAGTGCGCACAACACGCATGCAGACACACACACGTAGAGCAAGACGGAGAGGGGGCCTCTAAGCAAGGAGCTGACACCATTGCAGAAAACATGGTAAGAGGAGGAGGAGGAGGAGGAAGAAGAGGGGGGACAGAGTGGGATCATCCAATCTGTATATGTAGAGTGAAAGCTGTATTAGCCACCCTAGCTACACACTATCTGCTCATTACTTAGTCATTAGCAGGGGCATGGTTTTAAAGGAGGGAGGGATCAATCAATTGTCATGGGTCAATGTTTTGCAGCCCCATTATGAACCTTGGGTGGCTCTGTAAATTAAGCACAGTAATTACTCATGTTAATTACACAAAGATGGTGGTCACATTGATCTACAAATACGTTTTGCATGTGAATGGTATGACAAGTAAACACTGGGTTGCACTGGAGTATTTAAGAGGACGCCAAGGCTGATCAGATGAGGGAAGGCCAGAGGAGCACTTCTCTAATCATATATTTTAACTGCAGTGTAGTGCTGAAAAAGTCAATCGCCAGAAAAAAATATTCCGACAACTGATTAAAATCAAGCCTTTTACCAAGCAAAAGCCTTACTTCATTGTAAAGTTCATATATATGGTATGTTAGGTTGAACAAGACAAGCATGAAGACTTCATGTTGGACATTTCTGTCTTAACAGACTAAATGATGAGTTTAGATGAAATTACCTAAAAAAATTATTTGGATATTGCTGCAACTGTTGATTATTATTATTATTTTAGCTTAAATCTCCAGATTTGGTGGAACTTGGCTGGACATCACAAACCCTGAGGGCTTTATTACATACAAGTGAGCAAGGGGGATGTTTTTCTCACTAGATTTTATGTAACTAATCTTTTGAGCGTTTGTCTAAATCTAATACATTATTGAACAGGGACAGTGACCAAATCCGTGGATCCCCAGTCCTGAGAGAGACCCGGTTTCCTCGATCTGAGCGGGGCTCAGATATTCAATTCCTCCACAGGGAGAACTGTGTGTGTGTGAAAGAGAGAGAGAGAGAGTGTGTGTGTCTGCTCATGATTGCACGATTAGCCCACTGTATATGATACAGTTTGGTACACAGAGATGCTCAAGAGGCACTTTAAAGGAAGATCACGGAGATGCCTCTCAGGCTGAAAAACATTGTTAGCAGCAGTCCCTCAAGTGTTTTTGATGATTACTTCTTATGCTCTTTACATATATTTGCACAGACTGATACATCTGTATATCCTTGGGTCATGTGTCCCCAGATGTAAAGATTTACAGAGACCAAGCTCTTTGGGGATGCGCTGCCTCCTGAGAGGCAGATTTAGAGAGCCCAGGCCATGTTGAACACTGTATTAGAGGTTTAATTAGAGGCCTTGGTGGATCTAAGTGGCAGCAGAATTGGAAAATGGAAAATCAGATTCAGCCAGGCAATTTTCACTGTTGGAGGTTGTAAGTTGACAGAACAATTAATCAGCACAAACATGTTGTGGAAGGAAATCCTCATCAGGAAGTCATCAGTCACCATCAGTGCTTCCATGCCAGTGTATCAAACAACACAGGTAAACAGCAGGTTTGTTTAGAGTGTGTGCCGACGCTGTCCCTACGCTTCCAGCTGTTGGAAATTCATTTGATGCCATCTAGAGGCCAGACAGCAGATTGCATCGAATACACTCAACATGACCCATGAGTCCACCATGATTTAAATGAGGAGATGTTCATTTGGTAATTAGATTACTTCCTTACTGAATAATATCAAGGTGGATTTAAGTACAAAAAACTGACGTGTGCATGTCAAAATAAAAGTAACACACTGTCACATACATGCTCAAACATATGCATAGACATGTGTTATATCTGAGAAGATCTCAGCCTCCTAGAGCACATTCATTCACTGATCCTCACCTCAAGCTTAAACAACCATCTGAATAAACTGCACAATACTGGAAATCAAACCCCCAGCTTGGAACAGTTCGATATTTTTGGGAAATGCACTTACTCGCTTTCATGCCAAGAGTGCGATGCGAAGACTGATAACACTTTCATGTCTGTGCGTGGAAAAGAGCAAGGGCCAGGAGGCAGTAAGCATAGCTTGGCATGAAGACTGGCAGCAGTTTATCCCTCCACCCAGTGATCTGTGCAGTGATCTGCTTGTTTCAACCCCAGGCAACAAGATTCTGTCACTATGGCCTGCTGTTGTTTCTACATTCCTGTTAGCAACGGCGGGAAATTACTACTCCTGTACTGCAGGCCTATATAAGTACAATTCTGAGGTACTTGTACCTTACCTAAGTATTTCCATTTTAAGCATCTTTAAACTTCTACTCTGCTTCATTCCAGAGAGAAATATTGTATTTTTTATTGTACTAATCTTCATTTATCTGACAGCTGTAGTTTCTATACCTTCTGGGTTCAGATTATACATTTAAACAACATATGATAAGTTTATAAAGTGCATCACATTGTTCAAAAAGAAACCAGTAGTATCCATTATTTAAGACTTGTGACCCAGCACAAAAAGCAGTGTCTAGTTGTGCAATCTTATCAGTTTCAGACATCCATATATGTATATAAAGAGACTTTTCCCCTCTAATCTTTATTCTTAAAAACAATTGGCAGCTGAAAGAGGTAAAATACAAATATTTCACAAAACCAACCATAAGCCAATAGTCCACAATTTGATTACAAATGTATGAAGCTGGACTTAATGGACTTTATACATACTATAACTACAACGTTTTTAAAGATAGCTCCAATTTGGCCAGCTAAAACAGAAAAAATTTGTGCCATTAGTAACAATCTAATAATTTAATATATTCTCACAGTGGCCAATTTTCTGCAGAACTACATTTAACTTTAAGAGAAGTATTTTCATATTGTAGTATTGATAATTTTACTCAAGCATAAGACCTTTCAGTCCCCTCACATAAAAAAGTGAATTAGCAAAATGTCCCCAAATGTCAAACTATTCCTTTAAGCAAGAATATAATATATAATCACATTTAAATACATAAATAGCTTCTCGTAAAATATTTTAGTTTGGATGATTTCATTCATTTTTCCTTGTGCATGAAGGCAATTCACCTTTCTGGCCAAACCCCCTTGGAATTATTATACATTTTAGCCGGTAGGTGTCAGCACTCACTTGATACTGATTGCCCTCATGCTGCCATGAATTGTCTTTGCTGTTATTGTGCATAGACTTGTGCTGCTTTCAGGTACTATATGAAAGTTCGAAAATTCTGCATAGACGTTCATACCTTCTTTGGCACTGTAATATCACATTAGGATAAAATAAAATTTCGTCACAGCTGTAGCTGAAGGGGAGGAATGTATACATGCCATGATTAATGGTTTAAATGTTTTATCAGTCAGCTTCCCTCCATTGACTTTTCAACCACTAAGCTAAAGATTCCTTGATTACCGACGAACCCTGAAGGCAGCGTTACCGTGGCTCACACGCTAACAACACATTGCGTTATCAATGCGCTGAAGTTGGCTTCCGACTCGTAGCTGCTTCCGCTTTGTTTAAGTTAAGAGAAACCTAACTTTTCTGAAAGTGCGTCTTCAAATTTTTTGAATCCTTAAATATTAATAATTGTGGGGATAGTGAAAAAAAATTACCTCCAACAGGACACAGTGAAGGTTTTGGCAAAAATGGGGGAAATAACAGTGGTTCAGATAAGTTTCCCTTAACGTTCCCCTTAACTGCCGAATCGGAAGCTACGAAACGGAAGCTAACTTCATGGCCGCTAGCATTTCCACAACATGGGGAAGCCAAGTGACAGCGTGCTGGTTACACATGAAGCCTAGTGTGCTGGAATGAGGACTAAATAACAGTTTAATTAGTTGTGTTGTTGTTTGTTTGGGTGAAACTGCCAAAATGGTGAAAGAGCAGTTCAGAGAGACAGATGTGGCCAAGAAAATGTGAGTATAAGAGACTGGGGAACACCGCTAGCGTGTTAGCTCACTGGTTAGCCACTCAGTTTTCAATGTGACTAATATTGACAAGATGTTCATTACCTCAATGTTGCAAAGTAGTGGAGGACACAGTGTCACTGCCACACTGTCAAATAATTCACTAGGGTTAAACCTTCACGCCCTCTGAAACATTAGCTCCCTTGTGCGCTATGTGAAAAGAAATTGAGGATTTAAAGCCAAGACAATCTGATTTTTAGAATTGGTCTTAGTTTATTGAGTTTCTCATTGCTGCCTATCACTTGGATGCTTGTGGAAAAGTGTATCACAACAGGAATCCTTGCACAATGTTGGTTTGCTTCAGTGCTGCTGATATGACAAGTTGTAATTTTTAACATATTAATCCTGTGGTTTTCTTTGCTCTACTCGTTGTGCTGGTTTACAGAAGCCACATCTGCTTTGGGATGAAGTCTGCTGAGCAGATGCGTCAGCAGGCTCACATCCAGGTGGTCAGTAAAAATCTGTACAGCCAAGACACCAAACACACCCCACTGCCCTATGGAGTGTTGGACCACCGTATGGTACGACATGAACACACACAACCCAACCTTCTTGTGTTTCTTCCTGTTTATTTCATTCACCTAGACTGTTGTCTTTTTGCCTACATTGTCTGGGGGACTTATAAACTTAATCACTACTCTCCATCATAACAAGATCAAAATAAAGTTGCTTCCAGATCTCTGCTTTTATGTGTGGCGTTTGGGCCAACAAACACAATATTACAGAACTTAAATTCACTAGTTGAAGAGTCTTGTTTTTAAATCAATGAATTATAGAAAAAAATAGTAATAGTTATTGTTATAGTAAGTTCAACCATTTGAATCAAAAATCTTTGGCTGTTTCGAAAGTGATTGAGTTTATAACACCGGTCACACACCACTGCATCCTAACTAACCATACGGCTGACACAGTCCAATCTGCACCTATTTTAGGACAAATGTCAAACACTAGGATTATATTGAACTATGTTATTCAGCATTTGAACACCCTCACACCTAGAATTTCTCCGTTCCCTGCCATGTTTCCTGCAGGGTACCAGTGAGAAAGACCGACCGTGTCTGACATGTGGAAAGAATCTGGCAGATTGTTTGGGACATTATGGCTACCTGGATCTGGAGCTGCCATGTTTTCATGTCGGCTATTTCAAAGCCATCATAGGAATCTTACAGGCAAGTGTTATTAGCGTTTTTTTCTGAAATAACACAAACTCCAGAATTCACATTTGTCTTCAAGGGTAGCACAAAAAATGATGGTTCATATTTTGAAATCAGTCATTTGGAGATTCCAACCTCGGGTTCTGCTAGAAATTAGCAGATGATTAGCATAATTGGTATGGAGCTCAACCTTCAAGCTCATGTTACATACTGTGCAAGAAGAACCACTCGAACCACTAAAATTGGTTCGTACAAGGTACCTCTATCTGGAGTGCACAAATATAGTTTTTCCTTTAGGGGTCAGTAGAGTATCAAAAGTAGAAGAGGGAGAATCTGTGTGTGTGTGTCATGAAGCTCAGTCTTTTCAATCTCCTAAACATGTAAATGAATCAAAATTTTAGTATAGTTTACACTGCTTTTGTATGTAGCCTTAATCCCACCTTTGATAATTTAAGCATTTGTGTGAGACATTGATTCAGTTCCCTCATTCTAATTATGTATTTCGTCATGTGTCTAGATGATATGCAAGACATGTTCAAGCATAATGCTGACGAAAGAGGAGAAACTGCAGTTCATGGATTACTTGAAAAGGCCTAACCTGGCCTATCTCCAGAAACGAGGGCTGAAGAAGAAAATCTCTGATAAATGCCGCAAAAGGACAATCTGTCTGAAATGTTCCGCTTTCAATGGTGAGAAAAGGCATTTGCAATTCTGATATTTAAACTCTGACACTGACTTTGTGCTCTAGTCATCCTGATGTGATAAATGGAAAAGCTGAGTCCGGTGTCTCTTCTGCCTTTAAGGACCAGTGAAAAAGTGCGGCCTGCTTAAGATCATCCACGAGAAGTATAAAACAACCAAGAAGGTGGTGGATCCTTTTGTGTCAGATTTCCTGCAGTCCTTTGATATTGCCATCGAGCACAACAAAGTGGTGGAGCCTCTGTTGAGCAGAGCACAGGTGAACTTTTTACTCTGTTTCACACTGCGCAGGTGGTGTCATTTAGTGTCGCCAAACTCTGGTATATGGCAAGTGAGAGTGCCTGACTAGTATAAGAAGGTAAAGCAGAAATAATGCTGGGTATCAAACCTCAATATGTTTTGCTTTCTGGCAAAATCCATGTTTAAAGTTGGCTCTGAAAGATTGGTCAGATTTTGCTGTATTTATTATTTGCTGATTATTCTCTCATTTAATTGAAGAAAAATCACACATTTTTAATTAACGTTCATTGAGGAGTTGAAGAAAGAGATTTGTAGAACATTATAGTAAAGTTATATTCCTCAAAGTAAGCTGTGGAAAGAATCATTATTCTCAAAAAAAGACCAAGATTTAGCTCTAAGTAGAAGATCTGTATAACCATGTGTTTTACCTCACTTTGCCTTGACCATCATTTCTTTTCTAGGAAAACCTGAACCCTCTGGTGGTGCTCAACCTGTTCAAGAGGATTCCCCAAGAAGACATTCCCCTGCTTCTGATGAATCCTGAGGCAGGGAAACCTGCAGACCTCATCCTCACCCGCCTCCTGGTGCCTCCTCTCTGCATTCGACCCTCTGTGATCAGCGACCTGAAGTCAGGCACTAACGAGGACGACCTCACCATGAAGCTCACGGAGATCATCTTCCTCAATGATGTCATAAAAAAGGTTGGTATCTGTCACTGACAGTTGCTACTTATCAAACAGTATTGATAGAAGGCCTCCAGTTTGAAGAAAGTAAACTTCAGACTAAAAGATGGATTTAATTTAAAATGAATGAGGCGCTCTGAGCCAGCTGGCCAAAAGCTACTCATATCTTCAGCTTTTAGAAAAGGAAAATATAACATTATTGCAGATTCCTTCCGCCTCCAGCTAGAATAAATCACATTTCACACAGCATACAGCTCCTTAACAGTGAAGCCAGAAAGCAAACACTGAGTCCAATAAATGAGGAAATGTCTCTTCTCCAATTTAAATCTGCTCATTTGGTTTCTGAAGTGGTCTGTTGCGGTCTGTCAGATTTACAACTGTAAGAAGTCCTAAATGCAGTTATAAGATCTCTCCTTAATGAAAACAACCCATATTAACTAACTGTTTGATCATCCAGCATCGTATGACAGGGGCTAAGACTCAGATGATCATGGAGGACTGGGATTTCCTCCAGCTGCAGTGTGCCCTTTACATCAACAGCGAGCTGTCTGGCATCCCCCTCAACATGGCTCCTAAGAAATGGACCAGAGGCTTTGTGCAGAGACTCAAGGGGAAGCAAGGTATAGTGTATATTAAATCTTATGATATCTATTTTTTTTAGCAGTATTCAAATGTGGTTTTTTTGTTTTTATTTTTCTGTAATTTGGACAATCTGCATACAGTAAAGAGGATACTAATTTCAAATTTTTGCTAATTTGGCATTTAGCAGGTATAGGTGCAGGTATTGTCTTTGTGCAACTGAAATACAAAAACAGAGCAGACTGACTGATGTGTTTACTTAGGTCGATTCAGAGGAAACCTCTCAGGGAAAAGAGTGGACTTCTCAGGCAGAACTGTCATTTCTCCTGACCCAAACCTGAGGATTGATGAGGTGGCCGTCCCAGTGCATGTGGCCAAAATCCTGACGTACCCAGAGAGGGTACGCCCCGCTCCATGGCTACAACAAATACACTAAACAACCACCTCCATGCCAGAGTTTTAAGTTCTCAAAATTTGGATCTGTGTTATAGGTGAACAAGGCCAATCTGGAGCTCATGAGAAAACTCGTTCGCAACGGCCCTGACGTTCACCCCGGAGCCAACTTTATCCAGAATCGTCACACACAGATGAAAAGGTGAGTCTGGCTCCTTCTGGGGCAAATTCAAACCAGTGTTCACCTGATGTGGTTCACCACCAAAATACAGTCCTCTCTGTGTGTCAGGTTTTTGAAGTATGGAAACCGTGAGAAGATCGCACAGGAGCTGAGGTTCGGTGATGTTGTTGAAAGGCACCTAATAGACGGAGACATTGTCCTCTTCAATCGACAACCCTCTTTGCACAAACTTAGCATCATGGCCCACATTGTAAGTTTAGTTTTTTGACCTACGACTCCAATAAAAGTAGATTGGAGAAAGGGACTTTGTGATATATTTGTCATTTGTTCCAGTTTAAGTAACTTGATGTTGATGTTAAAAATTGTTAAGCATCATAAAAATGCCTTTGTCGTTGCCATAACTTTCTTTTTGTGGTGTATCTGCCACCACAGGAAAAATATTTGCAAGAGTTTTAACATAATCAAACCATGTCGCTTACAATTTCTGTTTTTTTTTTCAGTTGTTTGTGGTGGACCCTCCACAGTTGGCTTGCAAAAGAAATTTTCATGCTGAGTTTAAAAAGTCACAGTTTTCAAAAACTGTTGACATTGAAGCAAAATTTTATGCTCACATAATAATTTGAGCTACTGAGGAAAAAAAACTGTGTTTGTGCACTGATGAGGCACAGGTGTCTGACAGCAGTCTGAGACAAACAGGAACAAAATCAGTAATTAGTTATTTACTGCATCTAAAACTGCTTCCATTAGTCCCAGTAAACTGAAGTAGACAAGTTTGTGCTCCAGAGTTTTACCAAAACATTCTCAATGTAGTGCTGCTTTTCAAGTTTTCATTTCATTTTCATTCTGATCTTGTAGTAAGGCTTTGTTTAGTTCCTTCTTTGTGTATCTTATGTATTATCTCTTCCCAAATCACAGGCCAGAGTGAAACCTCACAGGACGTTTAGATTCAACGAGTGTGTGTGCACCCCCTACAACGCCGACTTTGACGGTGACGAAATGAACCTCCATCTACCTCAGACTGAAGAAGCCAAAGCTGAGGCTTTGGTCCTGATGGGGGTATGCATCATCACAGCACATGTATCCATCTAGTATACATGCACCTGTCAGCGTTGACGTTCAGCAAGGAAAAGCTGCTGTCAGGAACTGTATTGTTGAAAGGGAATTGACTGCAGCTTGACACAAATTGTTATCTTTTCTTGCAGACAAAAGCTAATCTTGTAACTCCAAGAAACGGCGAACCTCTGATTGCTGCCATTCAGGACTTTCTGACAGGTAAGTGCCATGACGTACAGTAGCCATTCACAGTGCCCTTGTTGTTTTGTTTATCCACGATGAAAGGGAAAACTGTCATTTCCAGTACACACGTATATCTGGAAAAGGATATGCAATGTTAAATGTGGAACAGAGGTCTCTAATTGTACAAGAAAATGCTCATTCAGTGCTTTAATGACATAATTGATCTTAAAATATTTAAATTAAATATGGTATTGAATAATTATTTTCTACCTGATGGGGGAGCAATTCAGCCATATTTAAAAGTCAACTATAGTTGTTTCCATTAATCTTATAGAACATTTCTACCTCGTAGGGGCCTACCTCTTGACGCTGAAGGACACCTTCTTTGACAGAGCGAAAGCCTGTCAGATAGTGGCATCAATCCTGGTGGGCAAAGATGATAAGATCAGGGTCTCGCTCCCCCGACCAGCTATAATGAAGGTACTCCACTCTGCAGAGAGCCTGTTACATAACTCTGTATTTGTGAGCTGCCACTCACATCTGTCTGTGTGTCCATCAGCCCATGGCTCTGTGGACAGGCAAACAGATCTTCAGCCTCATTCTGAAGCCGAGTAAGGAATGTCCAGTCAAGGCCAACCTGAGGACCAAGGGCAAACAGTACTGTGGCAAGGGAGAGGATCTCTGTCACAATGACTCATGTGAGTTCCTTTAGTAATAATATCCACAAAGCATATAAATTAAAATGTTAAGAAGTTAAATGTTATTTTCACGTAATCTCGTTCGGATTGATTCTGATTCTTTTTTTGTGCTAGAAACCTGTGCACAGCTGCAGAAGCACACTTAAACTGATTTGTTGTTTTGTTTCTGGCAGTGAACTTGTGCATTAATATGGTAGACATACGGCAGAACAGGAAAAACAAAGCCAAGTCAAGTCACTGTTCTAGTCCTTCAAAGCCTTCACTACATATATTATATGAGTCTGGGCAGACATACAATTAAGCTGCAACTTGACTGATGGCGGAGGCATTCAACCTTAAAGTGGAAATTCTTGTTCACCTTTGTCTTCTTTCTATTCTGGGACCTAATGGCGTCAATTCCTGTCACATTCCCTTTTCACCTTCCCAGTCGTGGTGATCCACAACAGCGAGCTGATGTGTGGCAGCATGGACAAGGGCACCTTGGGATCTGGCTCCAAGAACAACATCTTCTACATCCTGCTGAGAGACTGGGGACAGCTGGAGGCTGCCAATGCCATGTCCCGCCTGGCAAGACTCGCCCCAGTGTTTCTCTGTAGGTTGTCTCCAGTGCTTTAACAACATGTGTCTTACAATGCAATAACAATTTAGATATGTCTATCTCTGCAGAAATAAACCTAGAAAGCTATAATAGAATCAGTGACACTCTTTGGTACTAGAGTAGTAGTAATTTTCAGTTCCATATATTTGATAATGTATAGCGATATTGAATGTAACTTAAGTTAGCTTTTTTAACCCCCATCTTTCAGCCAACCGGGGCTTTTCTATTGGAATCGGTGACGTGACACCGGGCCAGGGTCTGCTTCAGGCCAAACATGACCTGCTGGATGACGGCTACAAGAAATGTGATGATTACATCGAAGCTTTGCAGACGGGCAAGTTGCAGCAGCAGCCAGGCTGCACAGCAGAGGAGACCCTGGAGGTAGGATATATTGACACACGGAAAATATTAGCATCCATTTAAATGCATAATCTGATCCTCACTGCTTCCTCTTATTTTATCAGCCACACACTACACAACATGACACTTCCCATCCCCACAACATTAACTGAAAATCCACACTAGTGTTGAGTCATCAGAAGTGTGAATGACTCACTTTCATTTAAATTTCAAACGAGGATGTTATTAAGAAGTAAGCCTGGAGTGGATGAGCAGGTGAAAATTAATTGGAATTAATTGGCGATGAGTTGAATTAGTTGATGAGCAATGTTAAGCAACAGCTGAGCTGTGATGCTAAAAGAACAGGTTGATATTAGAAGTGACACCAAGTCAGTCAGTTCTTCGTAGGCATTACATAGTTTGTCCACCACAAAGTACTGACAAGTTAATTTTTCATTTTGTAAAAATGTCTTTGTAACAATTCTTTGATAAGCAAACTTCTTATCAAACATGAAGTGTGCTCATATAAAAAGGAATATCAGCTGATATGTCATTAATATAGTTTTTAAACATTTAAATATTGATATCAGCATAAGCAATTGCCTCAAAAAGCCAGTATAGGTCGGCTCTCATCCTGAGCAGACAGACACACTGGGTATGTCTCAGAAGCATATAGTATGTAATCTGTAATGAAATCTGACTAAATTGTAGGCATGTTGCTATGCTAACATCTCACTAATACACCTGAGCAATAATGCTAATAAATATATTTGAACCATTCCACCTTTTCACAACATTTGTACCACTGGGGCCAAGAAATATAAGCATTAGAAACTGTTAAAATATGTGGATTGGAAAGCTGCTGTAACAAAAAACTTCAAAATCCATAATCACTTGCTCCATGAAGTACTTCACATTTTAATGCATTTGCTTGAAATCCTCATGCTGTGCCTAAAACCAGACTCTCTGAATAGTTGTTTCTTCACCAGCCAATATATGCAGAGAATTTCTGCGTATATTTCAGATTTTTTTACCGAATGATGTACTTCATATGCTCAAAATTCAAAAAGTTACAGATTGCAAGTTTGTGGATTTGTCACCATAATCACATACTGCTGGTAAATGGCGCAATTACCGCACAGAACTTTTGAGTTCGGTCAAAGGTGTTACTTAAAATTTTCCCAAAGCCTATATGATAACCAATGCTAGACTGCTGTTTTGAGCCAATAACATCTCCATCAGACGGCTGATTGCTGATCATTATCAGTCCAACCATTTGCGCTTTCACAGTCAGTGAAAATGCTTGAAGTTTGATTGTGCCAGGGCAGTAATAGTGACGTTGCTGAAAAGTGAAATGCATAAATCATCGAGTGATTAATCTATGGAAGAAAAACTTTCTTCTGTCTACATCAATTCATATCTGCCATTTGTATGCCCCCAAAGCTTGAGACTAAAAGTGATAATTGTAGTAAATGTACAAATGTTTGTATGATATGAATGTATGCTTTACACTCACCTGTTTCAAAAGGCTCCAAACATTATTACAAACACAGCTTTTATCTGTGTGGATCAACATTTGCTTAATGTATGTTTATTCATCAACCAAGATCGTTTTATGTTATGTGTGTTTGTCAATAGGCTCTCATTTTGAGAGAGCTGTCTGTCATCAGAGACCGAGCTGGCAGCGCCTGCCTCAGGGAGCTCGACAAGAGCAACAGCCCTCTGATCATGGCTCTTTGCGGCTCCAAAGGTAAGCGAGCTGATGTATTCTTAAAGAAAAGGTTGCTCGAATGCAGAGGCAGTGAATGAACCTGGGAAGACCACAGCAAGAGATCCAAAGGTTGTCGTTTTAGGAATATCTTCTGCAAATAATTTTGTACCTTGATAGCAACCAAATTTTTTAGCACTCAAAAAAAGAAGTGATAAATTATGGACTTTACAGAGAAAAAAAAGTCTGAGGTGGGAAGAGAAAGAATTAAAGCCTGTGTAGGTAGTCAGAAAAAAACAGGATAGTCTAATTTTGTGAGGCTGATAAGCACCACCAGCTGTAGATACTCAGACTGAGAGGGGACAAACTTTCTCCCTAAAAGGCAGAGGAAATAAATAGAAAAAACTTTGGACATGTAAAGTCTGAGTGAGTTCGGTATCAGTATGGCTGAGCAAGCAAAAGGTAACTGGCAGAATAATAATAAATGTTCTTTTTCTGTTCAGGCAACAAATAAAACTTGAGGTAACTTATCCTGTAACCCCTGTTCTCCGATGAGATGAGCAATCCACAAAGTGAGACACTGAAACAAACAGAAGAAATCAAAGAGAACCTTGGGTGACTCCCTGTCTAACACCTGTTCTCTGATATCAGTGTTCCCTGTGCTTAGACACCGAAATAAGAAAAGTCTAAGAAAACAACAAATCACTTCTGCCTCAGACAGTCGGAGAGGACACAACCACCTTTTATAGAAACAGAAGTTATCATAGTAGATTAAACTGTGTCATCATCAGCTGGCAGTACAAAAAAAATCTTATCCAGTGTAAAACAGCAGGTTAACACATTAACTGCCCAGTAGTAATTTAAATTAACTAAAGAAAACCATGCAACTATGTCATCATCTTTGGGGGACAAGCACATGATAATCTCACACTATGATGTCATTTTCAGTTTATGGTCACAAATAATAATTATTATCGTAGTCGTAAAAGTGAAAAGTGAAAAACATCACAATATACCTGAACTAAGTTAAGTAAGTTTCCGTAATGCTTGTTTTGTCCAAGCAACAATCCATAAGCTAAAGTTCTCTATGTAGAGGCATCCTGCTAATCATAGTGGTTAAGACACAAACAGTAACACAACATAATCACAACATCCCCAGGTTGATTGCAGACAAGGTCCTTTCCTGTCTGATTCTACTGTCAATAAAGACTATAAAGACAGAAATTATAATAGTAATTTCATTTCTATAATGATACAAAACCCCAAATCAGCAAATCCTCATATTTGAGGAACTGAAAATGGTGAAGTTCTGTTGCTAGATAAATTACAAACCATTAGTTTATTCACAAAGTTTTTGTGCTTGTGTTCTGAGGTCACAAGGAGAGGAAAATTAAACATCAGCTCTGTCCGTTATTATTACTTCTGCTTCTGGTTTGAAAAAAAAAAACAGATGTAGTATTTTTTTAGTATCAGTTTTTTATCTGAAACAACATAAAATCGTCCCTGGTCTTCTACTAAAATAGATTCTAAATTGGGAATCTTTGCGTGTGTTCTGTTTCTTGTATTTTAATTATTATTCCTTTTCGCGTGTATGTGTGTGCGTGTGTGTGTGTGTGTGTACACACGTACTATGTCTCCTCTTTTCATCCGTCTCCTCTGTTTACATACAGGATCCTTCATTAATATATCTCAAATGATTGCCTGTGTGGGCCAGCAGGCCATAAGTGGCTCTCGAGTACCTGATGGCTTTGAGAATCGCTCCCTGCCTCACTTTGAAAAGCATTCAAAGGTAAGGTCCAATTTGTTTAATTATTTTGATGTATATTCCTCAAAGGGATTTGTTTGTTGGGTTTTACAGTGGTTGATGAGCTTTCGCAAATGGAAAAAAACATAGTACAAGGGTAGCGTCTCCTGTTTTTATTGAATTATTTGAATTTTGATAATCAGTTGTGTCACATCCAGGTCTCACTGACTCATCAGCTCTCAAGTGCTGAATCAGAAAACGTCAATGCATTCTATTACTGTTTTGTCTATATTCATATCTCTGTTTCCCCAAGGATCATATGTAGAAGAATAACAATTGATGGGATAAGAAAACTGAACTGAGACAACAACAATAACAAGAGCAGACCTGCCTCCTTAATGGCTTAATGGTGATTTTTCTACAGCTGCCTGCTGCGAAAGGCTTTGTGGCCAACAGCTTCTATTCTGGCCTGACGCCCACAGAGTTCTTCTTCCACACAATGGCTGGCCGGGAGGGTCTGGTGGACACTGCTGTGAAAACAGCAGAGACTGGATACATGCAGGTAATGCCTGAGGACGTTTTTCCACCATGATTTGCTCCTGTTGCCATTATGATATCACAGGACTGAATCTAAATGTGTGCGCCTGTCTGCTTTAGACTTTAAGGTTGTCATTGTTAGTCCAGCAGACTGTGGTGTTTCCACCATCACTTACATTAAATGCTGATATTTCTACCTTTCCAGTCCATACTCTGTTTTGGAACCAAAACATCAAATACAGGTTATGGTTTAGGGGGAGGTTAAAGCAGTGGGGGTTGTGTCAGAGACATCTTGAAATAGACTTCCCTAACAGTCATAAATTATGTGACGCCACTTTAATTCCTTGCATGGTAGGCTGGGAAAGTGCTGAAACCAAAAAGCGACCATGTCAAATAAAATGAGACATGTAGTTGAGAAAAAAATCTTTCTTCTCATTATCAGTTTGTTTAATCTTTGATGAATCCAATAATATAAAATTATAAATTCTTGAAAAATAGTGAAAGGTGACCATTACAAGCTTCTGAAGCCCGGGGTGTCGTCTTCTCAGGAGCATCTGTCCATATTTAGGAGCACCACTTAAGTCAAAAGCATAACACACTCATAATTTCCCACCTTACCAGTGTTACTGAGGAATCCTTAAATAAAGAATTCCTAATATACCCATGAATGATTATTTTTATAATCAATATTTATGTTGATTGTTTTAAATTAATCCCTTCATTGTTTTGTCTAAATTATACCCAAAATCCACATCGCAAAGTCTCAGAGCCCGAGGTGAGTCAGTCCAACCCCCAGAGACATTCATTTTAAAATCATAATAAAAACACTGAAAAGCAGCAAATATATAAAAGTCTTAGAGGAGTTTCATCTCAGTCAGGGTTTCATCTGAGATGTGTTTTCAGATATTTACCTGCATTGGGGATTTTGGTTTTTTTCTTGTGTGTCTGTCTTGTATGTCATTGTGATATTTATTTCCTGCCTGTGTTTGGACAGAGGCGACTGGTGAAGTCCCTGGAGGATTTGTGCTCACAGTACGACCTGACAGTACGCAGCTCCACCGGTGACATCATTCAGTTTATTTATGGCGGTGACGGTCTGGACCCCGCTGCAATGGAGGGGAAGGATGAGCCACTGGAGTTTAAGAGGGTCCTGGACAACATCCGAGTAAGTTAAATCAGCAGTTTTTCCAGTTCTCTTATTCACCCTTAGTCACATTCACACAGACACATGGGCTGGTCTATCTGCACACACACCCACGCATACAGCAACACACGTGCAAACCAAAAAAATGATCTCAATGTGGCTCTCACATAAACTTTACATCACCCCTCATGTTAGTGCGGTCACATTTCACTTGAATAATTGTCTTTCATTTTTGTTTTGTTTGGTCTGCATGTCTGTATCTGAAGCTTCATGGACATTGAATGTGCACCACACACTACTTAGTGTTTGGTATGCTAATGTTTAGTCTGTTGTCTATCAGTAAAAAAACCCCAAAAAACAAATCTGGAGAGGTGGATTCTCAGGAACAGAAAGTCATTGGTTCACCTCTTAGTGATATTGTTGAAGAAGAAGAAGCTCTCTTACCTTCATTTATGCAGCCAACCTAGTCTGGATAAATAAAAATCAATCTGCCACACTAGTGCTTAGACGGGAAGACGAGCAGGAATTAATAATAAGAAAGAAAAAGAAAACAGTGATGCAGTTCCTGAAGTAGGACCTGCCAAATAATATAGTATAATTTACTGTGTCTTTATCTGATTTTTTTTTTCTCAAGTATCTTCTGACGTATTGTTTGGGCTCTTACCAGTTTTAAGAATTTCAACTTGACAGACACAAAACAGACAAAAAAAACAGAGGATGCACGTGTCATCAGCCCTGACAGATAATATGACCATATATTGAAAAAAAAAACAAACCAAGCTTCTCTGACTGGTGCACTGGGAGAACAAACACCAGTGTGAATGTTTTCCCAGCGCCAGGAGCCCGGTGGCAGCCAGAGAGGCAGCTCATTACCACAGAATCTCCTCATGTGAAAACATACGTGTTGTTGTTAAAATTATAGCAAATTCAGCTTTTGTTGTCAAGCCATGGCGCATTTCAGATCCCAGCTAATTAAATGAAATTATAGGAAATTGAAATTAATTTTCTCTGCAGGAAAGTGGTCATGATGGCTGAGCAATTAAATCTGTGGGTTAGAATTAATTTTCTGGCTGAAGGTGTTCATAAAGGAGCCCAGATATTTTAGTGGCTTGGACTCACCTTCAGGTCTTCTCACATGTTTACTCAATGTAATGTGCATTTTCGGCATAATTAACTTTGACCTTTAACCCCTTGGGAAACATCTATCACGTCCAGATTATCTGAAAATACTGGGATTAACAGTAGATGGCAATTATATCTAAATTATTAATATTTTCTGGTGCAGTTGAAAGTTTAATATCACTAATATTTGTGAACACGGTAATAAAAAAGGCTTAAATGAATTAGTAGTAAGCGTTTTTTTTCCAGTCCATACATTCTTCTTTGTTTGTGACTGTAACACAAATTTATTCAGTCACATTTGTTAAAAAAAGTGAATTTTTCTAACTGTAATCAAGAATAGATTGACTGTTGACCCCAGGCATCTCTGTTTCTTCTCGTTATTACGTGTGATTAGCAGTCTGCCATCTGTGTAAAATGTTGCCTGTGTTTACCGCAGCGAGTGTAGTAATTAATGACAGAGGCATGTTTGCAAGAGAAGATTGATCTCAGAAATCTCCAGGAAAACCCTCTGTTGCATGTTAATGTGTTACTGGCAAGGCAAAGCGTTTTCACTCATACGGCACATTTCATACATTGCAGTAAAACACCAGCAGTTTTCATCATTATTATCATTATTATTATCATGTGTGATATGCTGTTTGTATCAATTGACACCAAGGCAATTACCATAGATATCCATCTACCAAGAGATCATTACTAATCTGATTGGTAATGTATTTGTAATGGTTCAAGCAAACAAAGTGAATTATGTGTTAACAAAAGGATCTGCTCATAAATGGAGATCAGAATGAATATGATTAGCTGGACCTTTCTGTTCTAGTCAATAGTTCTCTTTCTCTTTGTTGTCACTTTGAATTAATTCCAGATGCTAGGAGGATCATCAGGAGCTGTTAACCCTAGTGTGAGGGAACTATCAGGAACTGTTGACCTATGAATGGGTGCCTCTGCTGTGTCGGCTCCCTATAATCACCTTTTTTCTCTTTCCTGTCCCCCTCCAGGCAGTCTACACATGTCAAGATGAGCCTGCACTCAGTCAAAACGAGGTGGTCCTCACTGCAGATGCTATCATGAAGAGAGCTGACTTCCTGTGCTGCAGAGACAGCTTCTTGGAGGTAACCTCACCACAGCACAGCGCTATCTATGAAAGTTATATTTTTAAATATGGAAAGAGGAGAATCATGATGTATTTTCTAGTCGTCAAACAGAAGAGTGTATAATTCAATCTATTAAAAGAGGATGGACAATTCTCTCTGAAGGTTCTTGATAACATGAAGTGATAAAACTACAGTTTGTTGTTTTGGGTGCAGATGTTGCCTGTACTGCGGCAGGAAACTCGACAATCATGTCAGCAAATACAGCAGTTGAATCAACCATAAAAAAATTAACCCGAAAAGTCACTGTTGTTGCAAAACACCCACATGTCCCTCTGTATTTCAGAATAAAATACAACAATGAAAACTTAAAGGTTTAGTTATGTATATCTTCATAGTGCTACACAACTGCTATGAACTGTTAGTGCTACTTAAGTTTCTGTTGTTGTTATTATATAAAGATTCTTTATAGTTTTCAGGAAAACAGCTTTCTTTTTTATTTCTATTTCCTTGACTGACACAGTAACAATCAGCTTAATTGGGCAGAGAGAAATTCATGATTGTGGTACAAGGCTAACATGTACCAAGCCCACAGGAAAACATGACTTAAAGCATATCCTTTGATTCAGTCTGTCTTTATTGGTTTTTGAATGTGCGCTCTGAAGAGGAATAAACATGGCAATTAATGTGAAAGTGTGATTAGGCTTTGTTTGAGATGACATTTGTCTTGGATGTAACAATTACAGTATAGAGAAATACTGCTATTAAATGAACTCAGAGCCAGTTACAAGCAGTTAATTGGTGTGCTGGCAGTAATACATGTGAACCCCCCCCCTCCCCCCCGTCCTCTTGTGAAGGAGTTAACTGACACAGGCTCAGAGAAGTACCTGGAGGTTGGTGACCAAGCATGCTGGGTTGTGCTTTAACTGAACTGTGAATGGTGTGATTAAGATTTGGAGCAGCTTAATAATAATGTTTAATAATCTCATCATTGCTCTTTTACAATTAAAGACAATTACAATTACAATTAAAGAGCCTTGGTCAATGTGCTTAGATTCACACTCTGACATTGTACTGCTTGGTTTTATAGGAGGTTGCATCGTCCACGTCTGACCTGTTTTCTGTGGTATCTAACAACTGCATGACAGTGTATCATGTGTCAAACAACGTACAGTTTGGTCACATTTCATTGTCGGTTCTTAAGGATGTTAATGAACCTTTGGACTAGACATCTGAAAATGATTTTGTCCCCTCAACTGTAGGAGATAAAGAAGTTTATTAAGAGCGTTTCAGAAAGGATCAAGAAGACAAGAGACAAGTACGGCATCAACGACAACGGCACCAGCGAGGTAGACACCATCGATTAATGTGCTGGGTTCAGCAATATCTTTAAGCTCCTGTATTTCTGAAACTAACTGAGTGTCTTTCTACTTTATATTGCAGCCAAAGGTTCTCTATCAGCTGGACCGCATTACACCCACACAGCTGGAGAAGTTCCTTGAAACCTGCAGAGACAAATACATGAGGTACAAGGCTCATGTCATAGTGCTTTTCTAAGGCTCATTGCTTTTGTGTGTTACCCATTTTCAGGAGAACAGAAGCTTTTGTAAGGAAGAGATTCGTTTAGAGCAAATGTCACACTGATTTTCGTTTTGTTTTCTGCTGTAAGAAGACCCTGATCACCGCAATTAAACCATAACGGAGCGGCTGATTATGTCCCTCAAAGTAAAAACAAGACAGAGGGTCAGGTCATGGTAGCAAAGAGCTGGTTTTTACAACGTTATCCAACCACTTCAATTCACCAAAGTCAGTAAGGCTTCATCCTCCAACCATATATATACACAGTGGGGTCCAAAAGTCTGAGACCACTTTTGGATGCCAGGTTTCATGGCAAATCATTCCAGTATTTGTTGACATACCTCAGTCTGGCCCAACCAATGCTGGAGCCATGCCACTAGCATGGCTAAAAGCAATCTGTTCATCTGTGTTGGTGCTGGTTCTCAGACTTTCCCCCGCTTTTCTTTTATGATTTATTGTTTTTAATCAGAATTTAGGATTTTTTTTTTATAGACCAATAAATTACCTTTTTTCATATACAACACAATTTTTGTGTGATAACTGCTGTTTCACCTTTTACTGAAAGCGGAGTCAGTTAAATGGAAGTTGACTCACCTCAGAGACTTGTTTCTCATCATGTGTTGACTCATGTAGAGCTCAGATGGAGCCAGGCTCAGCAGTAGGGGCCCTGTGTGCCCAGAGCATCGGAGAGCCTGGCACTCAGATGACCCTGAAAACCTTCCACTTTGCTGGCGTAGCGTCCATGAACATCACTCTGGGGGTGCCTCGCATCAAAGAGATCATCAACGCCTCCAAGAACATCAGGTATAATATGTAATTACAGAGATGTTTCTTTAGTTACCTGTGATTTCAACAGAGGAGAAAAATAATAAGCTGTTTCATCCTTCAAAGGTGAGTACCGGCTTTGTCTCAGCGTGCCTCATGAAATTCAGTGGAAATTATTGTTGCCAGATGGAACAAGAACTCATTCGTGACCACTCCCTGACTACTGTTTGAAAGGAAGCGGTTTTTCTGTCTAACAATTGCTGCCAGACATCATTGCTGTTTGGTTTTTTTTGTTTTTTTTTTTATTGAAGAGCGAGACGGCTCAGCCTAAGGCACTTTCATTGTAGTGTAATGTTGATCACCGAGTCCATGGTTTAGACATTGAATTAGTGCATTAAGCAGAATGAGCTCTGCTGGGCCTCATAAATGTGTCACAGTAATGAATACACCCACAATTTGTTCAGAATGAGCTAATGAAGCTTTCTACTCATCATTCAGCACCCCGATAATTACGGCGCATTTGGATGTGGAAGACGACGCTGACTTTGCCAGGCTGGTGAAGGGGAGGATCGAGAAAACTCTTCTAGGAGAGGTATTCCAACCTGCTGCATATTGTAGTTGCTTTTTTTTTTTTTTCTTTCATAAACCTTTATCAATCCATTTATGCCATAAGATAGAAAGAATGGACTGAAGGGCATCAGTAGATCAAAAGTAGCTGTGTTTAAGATGTGATGAAGTTGAAGTGCAGAGCTGTAATAAAGCCAAGGTCTATTTCTGTCCTCCACAGATTTCTGAGTACATCGAGGAGGTTTTTCTACCAGATGACTGTTTCATCCTGGTGAAATTGTCACTGGAGAGAATAAGGTTGCTGCGATTGGAGGTACCACAACTTTTTTTTTTCTTTTTTTGTGACAGTGTTTTAAGTGTGTCCTCTCTCAACTAGATTCATTAAAGAATTATTCTGGTTTGTCACAACTTCAGTCTCATTTGTGTGGTGATGGTTATCATTTTGTATCAGTATTCAAATTATAATAATCCTTTAAAACAACACCATGTGACTTTTGAAACTGGAAGTAACACTTTATTTTCCTTCGTAATTAAAAGTTGAAACATAAACACACCCTTGCTAAAATCAATACACAAAGGCCAATATTTTGTTATCGCGTTATCTCAAGATAACAAAGCTCGTTATCTCGACATAATGAGATATTATCAGGAGAAACAGATTTTGCTAGCTGTTACACCTGAGCAAAAAAATGCAACAAAACAAAGAAGCATATTTCCTAAAATGTTAGAACTATTCCTTTAAAGTAACTGCCTTGAGAAAGTCTTGAAGGTGGTCTCACACTTATTGTCTGTAGATCATGAAGTGCTACATTATTGATAGTAGTGCTGTAGTGTAGCCTGGTAAGAATAACAATAGGAGCCTGGCCTCTGATTTGTTTTCTTGTCACTCAGGTAAATGCAGAAACAGTGCGTTACTCTATCTGCATGTCGAAGCTGCGAGTGAAACCAGGAGACATCGCTGTGCACGGCGAGGCAGTGGTGTGTGTGTCTCCACGAGAGAACAACAAAAGCTCCATGTACTACGTGCTGCAGTCATTAAAAGAGGAGCTTCCTAAGGTGAGAGCCCATGTGTGATATACTGAAATTGGCTTATATATGTTTTTCTTTTCGTTTCACTCCGGCTCACATTATTTATTTTACACCAAATTTGTATTTCGACAGAGCGGCGTGAATGAGAGATTGTAAATAAACAGAATCTTCCAGTTCTCTGCTGCATGGATTAGTGTTCGCTCTCTATGCCAATCCATCTTTTTTTTTTTTAAACTGTTGACATTGTTCTCATTTCCCATTTGGAAGGTGGTGGTTCAAGGAATACCAGAGGTTGCTCGAGCTGTCATTCACATTGACGAACAGAGCGGCAAGAACAAGTACAAACTGCTGGTGGAGGGGGACAACCTGCGAGCGGTCATGGCAACACACGGCGTGAACGGAAGCAGGACCACGTCAAACAACACATACGAGGTATTAGTCAAGCGAGATTTAAAGCCAGCGGCGCTGTAGCTTGGATTTGAGTCCTGCATGGCTCCACATCTGCCCCTCATCTGTCACATGAATTTCGAGATTGAACTGACACCCATGACAGATTAGGTTTTGCAGGCTTACCTGCTCTGCATTTATTGGTTTTGGTGTCAGGGCCATCCCTGACACCAAAACCAATAAATAAAATGTAGGTGAAGGCGATTTCAGTTCAAGTTTTACTTTTTATTGTTATATTTTTAACAATTGACTGATTTGATCAGGAATGAAGGAATATATGTATATCTGTGCATGTATTAGTCATGCATGTGCTTGTTTTTACATGCAGGTTCCAGTTCCCACCTGAAACTATTGCTGTCAGCCGATAAGCCCTGTAGTTATGCATGACTTCATGAACGTTAGAGGGTTTGTTCAAACTATTTTAAAGTGGTGTTGATATTTTTTTTTTTTTTGGTCATTTCGGAGGCTGTACTTGATGATGTTAAATTGTGTCCACATGATTCATTGGCCCATGATACCCTGCGTGATTCATGGGCACAACTTCCAGTGTCTGCAAACAGTGTCTGGAAGAGTTTGAATTCGAACTTTTCTTATTTTCTTATTCTTATAAACTGTTGGGAAGTACTGCAAAAAAAATTGAATATATTAATAAATAATTGCAGTCAATTCTTCAAACTTTAATACTTTTGCCAGTATGACTATGAAACTGGCCTTGAGGTACAATCTATAAAATATTAAAAAAGCTCTTTGAAGGTCTTACATTTAACTTTTTGGAATCCTGAAGAATCGACCTTCTAAATCTGCAGCCTCTTTTCATTTTCAAACACAAAAATTATCGATCATCATCTGGTAAGAAATGAGCCAGTCTCTCTGATCTCTGTGTGGCTCATTTTGTGTTTCAGATCATCTTGACTGTCAACTGAAGAATATAAAAGTATTGATTTTATATCTGGTTAGAAATGCAGCCTTTAAACCAAAGGCCGGTAAATGTTTTCTGCTGCGCTGCCTCACTTACGTCAAGGCACTGTGAAATCTACTCACGGTGCTCTCATCCGACAAGAGAAAGATTTTCTATGACACTTGCTTCGTATCAGTGGCAATACGGACAAAAAGGTATTCACCTATGTCTGTGAAGGTTGACAGTCAATTTTATCATCATTACTGCAAAGTGAGTACTGCATTTTCAAATCCACTCTTCACCACCTCATATCCACTCCTGAGTGTAAAAGGTAAATCTTGACTTTCATGGAGGGAAGCTGGTGGCTCTGTATGCATGAACAAAAATGAAATTTAACCATCTCTCTACTTTAGATAATTACAAATGTTGAGTTCTTACAGTAGGGTATAGAATTACCACAACTGAACCAGACCACAGCTTTCTTCAAACAACCTTTTCTGTGTAATTTTTTAGGTTGAGAGGACCTTGGGTATTGAGGCTGCTAGGTCCACAATCATCAATGAGATTCAGTACACTATGGTGAATCATGGAATGAGCATTGACCGGCGGCACGTCATGCTTCTCGCAGATCTCATGTCCTATAAGGTATGAAACCACCATCTGTCCTCGTAGTGTGTGTGTTTTGTGTATTTAGAAGTGTTTCACATGAGTGCGCACTGTCTTCTGTCCATGAAGGGGGAGATACTGGGAATCACCAGGTTCGGTTTAGCCAAAATGAAGGAGAGCGTCCTCATGCTGGCCTCTTTTGAGAAAACAGCTGATCATCTTTTCGATGCCGCCTACTTCGGACAAAAGGACTCTGTCTGCGGTAAACTGATGCTTCATTTCTAATGAAAATGAACTTTACTCTTTAAGTCTTAACTGGGCCGTAATATTTCCTTTGTTCCTGTTTCAGGTGTGTCCGAGTGCATCATCATGGGGATTCCAATGAATATCGGAACAGGACTGTTCAAACTCCTTCACAAGGCTGATAAGGATCCCTCTCCAGTCAAAAGGCCTCTCCTCTTTGACAGTGCAGACTTCCATATACCTCTGATCACATAGCATCAAGGAGAGAAACAATAGGGATGTTTGAAGTGTTTTGTTGTTTTTTTTTTTTTGTTTTTTTTTCATTTGTTTTTTTTTTTTTTTTCGGAGCCTACTAACAGACTATCTTAAGATTATCTTCAGCAGATAAAGAAGTGCCTGCACAAGCGTCAGATCAATTTGATTATGGGGATCTACAGAAAGTGGGATTGTGTCTTCTTTTTTTGGCGTGATGTTTTTCTTGATGCCACAGATGCTGCTTTTCATTTTACAAAGCAAATTTGTTCGTGTGTAAGAGATGGTAGAATTGCTTTTTGTTTCGCTTTCAATCTGGTTAACTGTAAGGAAAAACTTAAGATGCTGTAAACACTTCACTTATCTTGCTTTTTTTGTACTTGTTTCTAAAACAGTGTGTTTCCTCTGTTATTAGGATGTTACATAATCTCATGTTCCCTCAGTGTAATGGCACTGAACAGTTTTGGCAGTGTTGTATGCATAATGTAACCCAATTATATGTGCAGCAGCCTCAAGAAACATTTCCTCTTGATCATGAAGCAGACCTGATTTGGCACTTAGTTTTGTATTATAATATAAACTCTATTAGCATTGCAGTGTCTATTTGCCAAAAGACTTTTTATTCACACTGCAAAGCCCACTTCAGAAGTGTAGTTCTGTTTGTCATTTCGGAAACATACTTGTTTTTGTATAAGATTAACATGAAGTTCCATCCTGTATGAAGTCTATTCATATATTAATGTAATAATGTATATAATGTAATAAATTAATGACAAAGAAAATCATGGGAATGATTATTCGTCAGTGATTGACCAATTGAAGGCCAGAACTGTTTACAGTATCTCACCCTGTTGGCCAATCAGTTTCTGAAAAGCAGTCATTTTATGCTTCAAGACATTTTTAATTGTAACCTGACCTTACATATCATCACAACCTTTGACCAAGACAGAATTCAAAATTTTTACATGTTTGACCACTTGATATTTTTTAGACATGCTAGCAGAATGGCTGACTTCACCTTTAGCCATGAGGGAGACGTTTGTTGTTTAAGATGAAATATCTCAACAACTAACTTGGAAATTTGCATGAAATTTTCCACAGATATCAGAGGTGTGTCTTCCACAAGCTGCATCATCAGGTCAAAATTTCAGTTTGTTCAGTACTTTTGTTAATGATCCAAGAGCGATACAAAAATATCATACCCATCATCCTCTGCTGTACTTAGTGCTACTTAGTGACCATTAGCATGTGGACACTAAATTAAAAATGGTAAACACGCTAAACATTAGACCTGCTAATCAGCATGTTGCCATGCGAGTGTTAGCTTTTAGCTCAAAGCACTACTGTGCCGAACTATGGAGAGGTAGCTGTGGACTCATGAGCTGTGTCCAAAAACAACACTACATACTACTTACTGTTAGCACTTGACATTAGATGTTTAATCAGACTGCAACTTAAGAAAACTGCTGGTTCAAACTTTTTCTATGATTAAATACTTTCTTGTGTGTAAAATGTGTGTTATCTTTTGGAGCTGCCACCAACCCACTTTTTTTCTTTTCTAAATTGCGTGCTTTGGCTCCATTTAGCCACAGAACACAGTTCATACTAAGGACCTGCTTAGAATCAGTGTGTAGTTTGTAACTGGGACAGTGCATCAGCCTTGTTTTTCATTTTTCAACCCAGCCTCAGAAACCATCACAATCTTTGCCAAACACAGCATTCTAAATTTGAACACAGGACAATTTGACTTCCCGGCATTTGTTGTCTGCGGCAGGCTATGTGAGTCGGATTCCTTCATCATTTATCATCATTCAGATAGTCCCAGATGATTACAAGCTTAAATATAAACATCTTTATTGGAACTGTGAGAAAAATGTGTTGAGGTTCTTTTTGTTTTTTGTTTTTTTTTTTTGTTTGTTTTTTTTGGGTCACCCCTGGAGTCCATTGCAATTATTGTCTTCTACAAAGACGCAAAAGTTTCACATTTCAAGCCTACAGGGGTATTTGATACTGAAAAGAGAGGTTTTAAGACCATACTATCAAATATATACTTGCTAATTCCTAGATGTTTAATGGCTGCAGACATTTGACTGACAGCATTTGTTGTTTAATTGATTAACCTCATAGACACTGACACAGCCCCTTTCCAATGCATCTTTAAGCAACAGAAACATCTTGCAGCAGTTTTAGGCACCTTTTCTGCTGAGTAATTGGAATAGTGCATTAGCAATTTTGCCAAACCACAGTTATCTGTTGCTAAACGTACGGCTTCAATACAAGCTAATATTTGATGGCTCTCAGCAAAGACAAATTTTCTTATTAAACTACAAAACATTATGTAGCACAGTTTTGTGCAATCTGGAAATATTTTTTACACCTAATGAACAAGACAAAAAAAAAAAAAAAAAATTCAATAAAATAAAACATTTACAATAAGAAAAAATATTTGACAAATAATGAAAAGCCAGCCATCAATTAATCAACAACCAGATTTATTTTTTTCCTAGAGCTGTTAGCCAACTCCAAAATTTTATATATTAGTACTATTGTTATTTTTTGAGTCAATAAATCTGAATTAAATCTGCACAGAACTGTGAATAAAAGCGAAGTTGTTGTTACCGAACATATTATTACAGAACGTGTAACATTAAATATACACCAAAGAAAAGACAACATCCACTTAAGCTGCATTTAGACATCAACATTACAAAAATATCCAATAGCAACATTAAGCAAACACATTAGTTGTGAAACCAATTTTGTCCTTTATGTGAGGTCACATTTAAAGGTTCAGACCTCCAAATTCTCTAAAAATTGGTGTTATTCATCAGCTCAGTCATTTAATAAAATGTCTCATATTTAATATCATTTTGTGTGTCACTGGGTTTGGTCTCAGAAAAGAAAAAAAAGCCTGAACAATTAACTAAATTTTAAACACGGCAGGGTGTAGTCTTCTATTTCAGTCTTTATCTTAAGAAAAATCCTTTCAAGGGCTGTGCTTGCAGGCCTGTCTGTTCATCTAACTACCCAGTTTCATTATCAGATTAGAGTTGTATAAAGAGATGATGACTGACCTCCAAAGGATTTCAAAAGTAATAAAGCCAAAGAGGCTAATGAGCAAAACAGTTTGTGTCACCTTACTAAAATAAAGGTCTGCAATTGAATTAACCTGAACTGAATGGATTTCCAAGTTGAATAGCCGACTTGAACTAATGAAAATTTAGCTGTGCAGTAAAAGTCGAGCTGTCCTCTTTGTTGCTAAATGCGTGGCTATGTAACATCTAATGTCCTTTTTGTTGTCACATCCAAACAATTCTCAACGTAACACCACGGTGTAACAGTTTCTGCTCATTTGGGATGATGGTGAACACGGTTCCCTCTGACACATCACTAAATGCTCACTGAGGGAGGCTGAACAACCTGCAGATGTCAGAGACATCTCAACAAAAATGATTTCTCGATCCAGAAGTGGTGTATCAGCGTCTGACTGCTGCTCCTAACAGCTCCCAGCGCAGTCTTTAGAGTAAAACTGCCTCTTTCTGGAATTTTTGAGTGTTTGAGCCACAATGGTGAGACTCAATATTTCACATCAGACGCACCTACAACTGTTAGTGTCATATGCCAGTGGTTGATGGCAAACAGGAGGGTGGAGCTCAACGGCTAAACACCTGAACTTTGAACCACTTCCTCTTCATTTGACTTGAGAGGAGCTGTTTGCAGGGAGCTCTGTTTGGATGGTGGAGATTTTCTCTCCTATTATTTCCAGGGAGCTTTCTCCATGCGTCGAACTTGAAGCGCCTTTCTCTGCTGAGTGCTGCTTCGAGCTGTTGCCTTCATCTGATTCCAGGAAGGCTTCTCTGCTTTGGGGTTTGATGAACTGCACGCTCAGTTTGGGTGCCACCACAGCACCGCCCTGCTGGTTAGGTTTCCTGATGCAGTGGGAAAGGGTGGAGACGCAGCTCTTCTTGAAGTTCTCGTTCATGAAAGCATACACGATGGGATTGTTGAAGCTGTTGAAGAACCCAATGGCCTGAACAATGGCGATGATCATGTTAAGCGTGACTCCGTCATATTTCTTTTCCAGGTCATCTGCACAATTACACACAGACAGACAGAAGGTCATAGTGAAACTGATGAACCACACTGGGGCGTTAAATAAATGGCAAAATGCACTTAAGCTGTTTCCATCTCACATTAAAATTCATACTGACTCCAGCAATACTCACAGTACTCAAACAACATGTGGACTGTGTGGAATGGTGCCCAGCAGATGGTGAATAACAGAACGATGGTGATCATCATTTTAACGGCTCTTTTCTTTTTTCTGTGGAAAGTAAAAAACGAAACATAAAGAAAACCTGATGACAGATCTAAGAGATGTCAGTCTTTCCTACTGCAGACACGGCGACTTGTCAGAGCAGGAAAAGAACAGGTACAACTACTAACACCAATCATTAAAGAGTGGCAGTGAGCTACAGCTGTGATCAACAGGAAAGATATCAGGACCCTGGTAGCCACACACCCAAATGGGCTGCAACCAATTTTTCCCTTGTTTCAGCCAAATTGGAAAAGCCAGTATGCAGTCCCACTGTTGGCCTGGGGAGTATGAAAACAGCCACACGTCTGATATGAGTGTCCTTGCCAGAAAAAAACGCAACATTTTTTTTTCTTTTGTAGACACATCTTAACACAACACATTTTTATATTCTTCTGACAAGCGCCAAAGTTGGTTATTGTTGAATTCCAAATCCATTTCTCACCAAACGATTTGTGATTCTCCGCTTTGTTTCCCCTACTTTATCTCAACCAAGTTACCAGAATATATTACTGTAGCAGTCTGATTCTGTGCTCAGAGCTGTAGTGAAGACTGGGCAATTTAATGATCTGTCGATGCAAACACAACAGGTCTTGGTAAGATCTATTGTGAAGCAGCTTTGTGGAAAGTTTGAAGACAAAAAAAAAATACAGTGCTTTGAATAATAAGATTTTGGTTGGTTACTTAGTTGGAAATTCTTAAAATTACATTTACTCCATCACTGAAAAATCCATAATCTTTGATTATGTTAAGTTTAAGGCCTATACACAATATGTTTTTTTGTTTCTACATCACACTTGAGTAAGTTGCACATTGAACTGTGACAGGCTCTGACAGAAGCTGTGATGTCACAAAATCCTGCTGTGTTTCTTTAAACCTCAGCTTTGAGGTTTAGCACAAAGAAACTTTCAGCAGATGAACAGTCTTCTATCTCCACACGGTGAAAGTCAAACATACAACTGAGGTAACAATGAGGAAAACACATTTTTGAGCGGAAGGGGACCTTAAGCGCAATGCACCCTGGCTGCGTTGCAAAGAGTGGTGTCATTAGACGTGCTTCAGCTGAAAGCTGTAGCACATACCGAATCTGTCAAGGTACATTATCTGGTATTTGCAGACCTGGGGAGCAAACATGCTAAAATTACTGCTTTTCTGAAAAGTGTCTAGATGCTGCCATTATATGTTGCCCTTTAGTGACCAACATGAACATGGTGACATCTGTCTGTCTGTCAACTGTCCTCTCTTGAAAATCATGCAATATCCTCATATTACAGATGTTTACATTCTGTAGCAAATGAATAAGTAGCAAAGGTCAAACTGGATGGATGGATGTACATTGTGTTTACGTTTGAGTTTAACCATAAAGGTGAAGATTTTTCCCTACCCTAAACATGACCATAATTTATTTGGCATCCTGATGCTCCCTGTACTTTTAGTGGCCTAAGCCTAAAAAGTTTAAATGATCAGCATTAAATGATGCTCTCCGTTGTCAATCATAGATGCTTTGTCCACCCATCCATCCACCTCGACCTCCTTTTTCTTATTTGTAGCTTTATTACTAACTGTAAACATCAGTAAGCAACAAATAAAGTTGTAAGCTTTTAGCCATTTGTGCATTTTTACCACAGAGACATGTCTTCTAACTGACACATATCTTGGTATTATAGATAAAATATCTCTGAAATTCCTGCCAGTGGTATTTTTGGCTCAGTTGTGCATTGAACAGCAGTTTTTGTGGGTGGAAGCCCAGTGAGGGATCATGTCTTTGTTGCTGCAACTCCTACTGGTTATTCAGGGTACTTACACACAAGGGATAGAGGACCTGCACTGAACTTTCTAGTTGTCCTCACTTGAACGGTTAAGGCAAAGAAGTACTGCTAGCGCAACAAGAAAATGATCCCTCTCTGGCTTCCCACGCACAACCACTGCCAGTTGGGTTCAATGCAATGCAAAACCAGGCCACCAGGAGACACATATTTTGACGCTGTGAAAATGCTCAAATGTAAACTCATCTGTCTAACTCACCTTGAGATCTTACTGATCTCCCTGTGGTTCATGGTGTTGAGGACTGAGGAGTCACCCACCCTCTTGCGGATCCACAGCTCAATGCCAATACGCGTGTAGAGGAACAGCATGGCTGCCAAAGGGAGCAGGAAAAGGGCCACCATGATGAAGGTGGTGTATGCCTGCCTGTGGGTCAGAGAGCGCCAGCTTTCCTGACAGCAGACGTGGTAATGATCATACAAGAAGTCGTACTTCACCTGGTAGAGGCGGGAAGAAAAACCGTGAGTTCCTTGAGGACCGTTCGGGCAGACAAAGTAGCTCTGACTGACAGGGTGGTATTTATGTGAGGCTTATGTGAGTGCACAGCTGTCATATTCACCGCTTGTGAAATTTAAAAAAAAAATGGCGCTGACTGTACTAGTGTTTCGTGACATAACACAAATACACGGTGGTGACAGCATCCTGCTTGACTGTATTGTATACAAAATGCAAATTAGCTAACAAGGTAGTGTACCTAGAAGTTCTCAGCCACTCAGTGCAAGATTCCCTTCTTTTCACCAGGTACAGTTTGGCCCTGTTCTGACTTGGTCTAACGTCCGTCTCAGGTGATCCAATCACAAGTAGACAGCACTAAGTGCAGGTGTAAATGCACCAAGGACGTATTGAGGACGCATTTGAGATCTAATCACTCAGAGCACATTTGGAGGCGGTCTGGGCTGCATGTGGCCACACTCTTCCAGCAGTATGAACACAAATGAGTCCTGGGCAACAATGAAAGACTGCCTACTCGACTGATGTCCGCTGCCACAGTCTAACTAGTCCTGCCACAGTTTCAGGACAAGTGTAAGCATTTTTCTATATCAAATGCAAAAAGGTTTATTTGCATTGTAGAGCTGTGTGCAGCACATTGATAGGCTCAACCCGTCCTTGCCCCGCTCTCTCTGTCTCTCAGACGAAAAAGGGTCTTTTCACACAGTTTGCAGTGCATTTTAGGACAAGTTTAAAGGACTGAAAGTACAAAAGATGATGTTGAACTGCCTCTCTGAACCTCTTTCGGTGTGCTCACTGGAACTGCTAGCAAGCATCTAAGGTATCTGAGGTGATGGACGGGAGCTTTACCATCTGCACCACTCTGTTTCATCTAATCCTTTTATTTCCACGGGTTCATAAATACTGTAAGTCAGATTACCATCTTCAGTGGTGTAAGATTCAGTTGTTTATGGTTATCATTCTTAATATTTACAATTGCCTGCTACTCTGAGCTGAATCAGGATATCCATATTGACTTTTACAACGGGAGGTGGATTTTGCTTTGTAGTCACAGCCATAGGAAGCTAATGAAAGGAATTTTATGATGGGCTGCTCTGAAAAGCCCCACTTACCTCGAGCTGTTGCACAAACAGCATTGGTGAACCCACTATCACTGAGGCAAGCCATACAAGCCCTGCAGGATGCAGAGAGATATGTTTTACAAACCAATTAAGTCTGCAAATAAAACAATTATTAATACAGGGCATGCAGTTTGATAAATACAGCAGCTGCCAAGGAAACTGAAGTAGAGTCAACTGCATGTGACTAATACCAAACACTAGTAACATCCTCCACATTTCTTCGTTTTCAACTCCAACAGTGTGAGTAGAGCCTGCTAGACGAGTTTTATGACCAATATTGATATTATAGATTCAAAACAACAACAGTAATACTAAATAGTAGTTGTACTTAATACATTGTGACAGTACAACTGAATTCCACTAAAAGGTGTTTTTCAGAGTTGTTTGCATCGCTGTTCTATCTTGAATACTTCTATGGCTTTGAAGCGTAGTCTCATGTCTCACTTTCCATCCTGCTGACAGGAAGTGGGATCAACCAATCAGCTTTGGGCACCTTGTGCTGGAATTAGAAGGGTGTTATGGGTAACTATAGGTCACAGAGGACTGCAGAGGATCTCACACTGAAATGTGGTGTCATTGTTAAAAATGTTATATTTTTATAAATCAGTTCAGCCTCTAACTAGTTAACAGAACAAATGTTTCCTTGATTAGGCAAACACATCCACTCTTGGAAACATAATGAGCCACTCTTGCAAACATGGAATACCTAGCATCTTGTATGCTCTTTTGGACGAGTACTGCCTCCTCATTTTCAGGGGGAAGACAATGCCCTGGTATCTCTCAATGGCAATGCAGGTCATTGTGAGGATGCCTGTCACTATGGCTGTAGTCTGTACAAAGGGAACTGTCTTGCAAACCAGAACCCCTGCATTGATAAACAGAGAGATGAAACAGTGAGGCACTGAGAAACAGCAGAAAATGCATTTCTATTAAAGTTCACGTCACTCCTATTGTTTGGTCAGAGACCGGAAAGGTAGGCAAGCTATTCCTCATCCTTTTCACCCTCCAGTGGGCTTTCACTGAAGTGACAAAACGACCATCTCTGATTACACTCCAACACAGTGATCACACATATTTTCCGGCTAATGAAGCACAGAGCTGAAACCCAGGTGAAAATTTGCACTGTAGGTAGGACCCACATGTCAAGTCGACTCTGATTCACCCTGAACTAATTATGACCGTATTTTAATGGGAGGACATGCTTGAAGCTGGTCTTCTATTGCTATGATACACTCAGTGTAAGTTGTCAGCTACACTTCTATGAAGTGTCCTTATGTATATTAGGCATGATCATAATGTTGTGGACTGATAAATATAATGAATCTGCTTTAATAGCCATATAATGATAGTCCAAGAGTTGCTGATTCGGCTCTTTTGTGCTTTTATGTTATCGTAGTGCGGCTGCATATTGTCAAGATTCCCTTTCAGATTTACTGAAATGCAATAATGCAAAACAGTAACAATGTATTATACTGTAAGGTTACAACACCTGTTTGCAGGAGTATTGCATTAGGCTATAATTGCATGAGTTTTCAACATATTGAGTCGATCACAAACAGCATCACAATCTCAGCAACAACTCCATTATTTAAAGTTTCTGCTGGCTGATGCAAAAGCTAAAACAAAAAAAACAAAAAAAAAACTGTTTCTTTGTAGAAATGTTTTATTATTTTCCTGTGAATATTTCTCTTCCACACCATGTCCTTTCCTCACCACTGACACCTCAAGTAATGGCTCAGTTTCACATATGAGCAGCTGGCAGGTGAGAGCCAGTGGCAGCTCACTTTGTTCCCTCCTGCTGTCAGTCCCTTCAAGTTTGTGACTCAAATAAATGCCCAACTTTTTTTTTTTTTTTCCTGAAGCCCCTGTGCTCCACCTGTCATTTATTTAATGCTGGATGGATCAACGCTGTGCTTGCTTCCTGATCGACATAATTAGCTCGGTTTGTTTGTTTTCACTGCTTTGTTTGCTCGCCCTTTATGGTCCTCCGTTGCTTATTATGAGTAAATGACAGGCTTCTCTGATTTTACAGTCTGTATCATGATCATTTACCTTGTGTGCTCAGTTAAACCGATGCAATGATCTCTATATTTCAGATCCTATTCTTATTTTCCACAATCAACATAGTTTTATAGAGTTGAAGTCGGATTTTCATGTGCAAATGAGAAGACAGAGGTTTGAATGTGATTCTGTCAGCAGTTGCCTTAATTTCCAACATTAAAATCATCATTCATATTCAGATCATGACTCTTTATTCCCGTGATGGTCTTAGAAAGTAAGGCATGAGAGTTTGCAGGTGTAAAACTCACCCCCGAACCACTCAGAAGAGATGTTCTGCAGCAAAGTAAAAGGTATGCAGAAGAAAGTGATGAGCAGGTCGCTGACCGCCAGAGAGCAAATAAAAATATCCGTCGCCGTCTGTATCGCCCGTTTCTTCACAACTATGTAGATGACCAAACTATTTCCAGCCAGAGCCAGGACGAAAATCACCACGTACATGATCACGAAGGTGGTCTTGGCGCTGTACGGTAACTCGGGGATGTAGACGAGCGGCTGGATGTTGTAAGTGCTGATGAACTCCTGGCGGCTCAGGTTGTAGTACCGGAGCATCTCCCGGAGCACTTCAGGAGTTATTTTGGCGGATCCCTGCCCCGAGTCCGTCGAAGCTGCTGCCATCCCGGTGCGTTGTCTTCAAAACCTGAGACGAACTTAAGAAAGAAAGGGGGGGGGGGGGGGGGGGGGAGAAAAAAAAAAAAAAATCAGTGAAGGTTCAGAGCTGAAGCCTCTTTAACCCGCAAAGTGCGTCTGGATGTCGCTCTGCCTCCTTCATCCAGCAAAAGCTGCTGCTGCCGCTGCTGCAGATGTGTGGACCATATATGGACACTAATGATATGATGACTACATCTGTTTCTATTGAGCAGCCCAGACAGGAAATACAAAAGAAAACACACATTATGCAAATCGTAACGCTTTCTTATTAACACTTTTTTTTTTTTATTGCAATATAGAAAATAAATGTGACGTGACAACACAGACCGTGTCTGTTTTTGACGGGAAAGGAATGACACGTGATTCCTCCTACAAAAACAAGCAATAAAAGGCACTAATGCACAGTTTATCACATTCATATTATACATACAGCTTTACTTCTTCTGGTTTGACCAGTGGTGGGATGGCTTTTTACTCCATTTCTCCTCTAATCTGCATCAAATTACACTTTTCTTTCCAAGAATCGTTCAGAAAATGACTGGGACACAGGTGTCCCTTGAAATTCATCCATCCATTCATTTGTTAGCAAAAGAAAAAATATATGTTGCACAATTGTTTTCCTGCCAGTTAATCATCTTGTGACCCTTCTGGTGTATATAGTAAATGAAGTGTACAGAAGCATTTACCACGGTTTCTGGTGATATGAATCATTCAAAGTTTAAAAAGATTTGATAAAATCTAAACGATGTCATTCTTATAGAAGCAGTGTTGATTAAACAAGAATTTGTCTGGCAGTTGTCCTTTGTCAACCAGCCAAGTTGCCATTTAAACATTTGGATATAAAATTTTATCATTTCACTTTATCCTTATAGACATTTGACTGAAATTGTCCTAATTAGCATATGAATGTGTGAGTTATGGTCAAAAAAATCACACTGACCTTGACCTTTGACCTTTGACCATCAAATTCTAATTAGTTCATCCTTAAATCCAAGTGAATGTTTGTACCAAATTTGAAGCAATTGTTACTGAGATATCGCGTTCACTAGGCCAAAACTGTGTTTTGTGGACAGACACAGACTTAATACATTGTATGGCTGTAATAAAGCACCACACATCTCAAAATGTGCTGTTACAGAACCTCCATCCCAAAATATCTTAGGGATATATGAATTTTTTATAACGCCCTGCTAAAGATGTGTAGAAATGTTGGCAGCAGAGTTGTCTGATGAAAAAAGATGTAACATGATTTGTGCAATTTTCTTTGATCCATAAATTTCACAGGGATGCATTATCATTACGGCCCCTGTTCTTTTCGTTCAATTTCATGAATATGTTGGATTTCCAATGTAAAGTGATTATTTGCATTTATTCTCAATGTACTTTTAAAGATTATTGTGTGACTGAACCCCGGTCATATTGACGGGGCTGAGACGTTCAATCATGGCAAAGTGCAAATCTCAGAGAGGCTGCATTCAACACATTTCAAAGTACACTTCGCTGTCTAGGTTTTAAGTACAACAACATCTAATCAGGCTTTCATTCATCAACATGCAGAATAGGGGCTGACATGAGTTTAGCCTTGGATCACGTCACTCCCTAAAAAAAGACTGAATGTTCGAAACCCCACCACGACGTTCCAATTACACAGTTTAAGTTGAAGAGAACTTCATGCTGACTCACTTTTGTGCCATTAAATTTAATTTTTTTTATAGTCATGAGCTTAAACACACAATTTAGACACAGCGATGTGTTGTCAAATGGCAAATTTGATACACAATGATGATGTTTTGGATAATGTTTTTTTCACAAAAGACATATTTCTACTGCTTCGGATTTCACGCCACCTGGCTGTACACCAAGCTGTACAAACATATTTAGTGTAAAATGATGGGTTATGTCCTTCAAGGTGGGCTGTCATGGTGACAGTTCCTCTGTCCTTATCTCCTCCCTCCTGCCTCTGGTTTTATCTGATTAATCTACGTAACAGTATCTCCTGTCACTTCTCCTGGCAGCATTCATCACCTGCCCACCAGAGTTTTCCTGCTCCTTCTTTGCACTTGAACCTGCCCAGCCAGGCACGCCTCATTTAGCATTGGTGTATATATAGAGGACAGATAACAGTTATTTTCTGCAAGTTGTACATGTTACCACAGGGTTTCAGACTTTGTTATGACCTGTTTCCTGTCTATCTTGGCCCTCTGGATTTGTTTGCTGGTCTGGTCTGCCTTTCCCTGCTGGCAAGCCTTCTTATTGGCCAATTTAATAGTTTCATTACACAGATTTTGCCTTTAGGGTCTGGTTTGGGAGTTCTGTCCAAGACAGTTAAAAGGTGTGTAAAATCCCAGAGTGATATTCTCTAATCGGAGAACATGGTCCATACTGAATGCGAAATGCTGAATGCATCTAGCTGCCATCTTCTTTTCCAAAGTGTCTGCACAGCACAGTAATCGGTGCACTCAAGACTGAAGATTGGAAGAATTACTTTTAATTCTGGACTGAAATAATGAAACCATTTACAGTTTTGTGTTAACACAGAATTTGGCTCATTGTGTCAAAACTCCACACACAAGCCAAATAAAACAGAGACTTGGAGATAAACATCCCACTTTATATCAAAATTGAAACACTGCAATCAATACCTGACAGTCCATTTTAGGAACAAACTGATACACAAATGCAACATTTGAATTATTCTTTTAAAGCAGCAACAACACACAGATGAACTTAATACAAAACACGGCTGCTCAGAACTTTGTTTATCTTTTTAATCTTGCAGGCATGATGGTCATATACTTACAACAGCCAAGCTAAAAAGAATTCCTCGCTAGGACTGAGAAAAGGTGAATAAGGCAGGTAAAGAACAATAAAGTAATTGTGGTTCGAACCAGTGAAACTAACCTTATCCCAGACGTCCACACACCGGGGCTGCTGTGGTCTATTCTGTACAACTACATTATGTACTGCAGTAAGAAATGCAGTTATGTGTGCTGTATTGCAGGTCCCCAGGGTGACATAGTGATGTGAGGTCTCCTTGCAGAATAATGACAGCACACAAGGTGATATTTCCCCGACACTATCCAGGGACATGAACAATGATTTTATAATAATTTGACTGGGACACCTGGTTTTAGCCAGACTGAAGCCTGCCTCAATGAAAATAAACTCAGAAGAATGTGCAGCTGTACATAGTGAATATGGTGTAAAAAAAACCACAGGATTACAATGTCTACATTTCCAGACAAGGATGGAGCTTGGGGTGAATGTGGTCAGATAGGCAGATACCCCCACAGACACCAGCCCTCTAACGGGGGCACTAATGCCCCGGTCACATACTGCTTTGTCTGAATGTTTACATTGGTGCCACCACACAATGTTCTGCCATTACTCTATTACTCTATAGTACAGTGATACTTGCACATACCAACACATACCAACACTGGTTCTCTTAAAAGGAACCCTGTACAGCTGCTTTGTTGTAAGGAGGTGTTGACACAAGATGCAGCAGAGTGTTGATATTCTGACACGATTGATGTCATAGAAAGTTGTTTGATTGCGATGATGTAATGGGTGAACAGATGTTGCCTTAAACCCTGAAGCGGTCGACTTGCAGTTCTGTAGAAAACACAAGAACATAATGTCATTGGTTAGGTTCTTTCTTACATACTGCACTGTCTGTACTGTTCACAGTAACACTGGAACTATATTACATGTACTTCACAGCCGGAGCATAGACCTGCATTGTGTTGTACTGTGATGCAGAATGATGTGGAATAATTACAAAGGTACAGTCTAGTAGAAGGTTGAACACAGTGTCCATATCAGATGGGATTGGCTCCAGCCTCCACATGACTATAAAAGGATAATAGGATGATAAAAAAAAGAATAATCTAGAAATGCATTTCTTCCTTAGATACAGAAGCTGATACATCTGATATACTAAACAGCTCAGAAAATGTAGGTAACATAAAAGTTGCACACTAAAACAAACCCGCACAGGTCATGCTAGCCTAAGGGTCCTAGAGCTGTATGTATCTCGAAGCCGTATGAGCTATAACAGGCTGAGCTGAAAGTACAGTACAGCAGCTTCTCTATATTCAACCCAACAGTTAAGTGAATGGAAATATTCACCTGTTCTGAATACATGAATACAAAGAAAGAGAAAAGGTGAGAAAAGGCATCAGTTTTGTGTGCAGTCTGTTCAACACAACCAAGGCCTGTATTTCATCGTGTGTATTTAAGTCAGATGGGAGGGGACAGAGGTATTAATTTATCAATGCCAGTAAGCAATTTGAGGTCACAAGTTAGAAAAGACGTGCTGTTTTAAATTGTTAAATTAATCCAACATTAAAAATATAACTGCCACTTCATACAGACGAACACTTGCTGCAGAGCCTCATGAAATGTCAAGAAGGAGCTACTTTATCCTGCGCCACATCTTGTTTGTTTTGCATTAATTCCTGGCTGTTCATAAAAATGTCACTTTTTTGTTGTTTTGTTGTGCCGGGATGATGTGCTGATAAAATATTTTTTTTTGCATTTGATAAATATATTGTAGTTTTTGCAGTGGTATTCAAGCCACCACACTATTCCATGTATTTAATTGCTACAATACAACAATTAAATGTGTTGCCAGGTAATGAAGACGGACAAAAACCCTGCTGGTGGAGTAATTGATTAAAGACAATGTTTCTAACATCTGAGGACACAACGACAGGCAAAAACCTACAGCTTAACACACAAACCACAGCATGCACAAGTGCAACAAAACTTTACCAAGGCAAATTTTATTCAAGTGAAGACAGAAAAACATAACAATCCCCCTTAGCACACTCCACCAACCTTCAATTTCAACTTATGAAATAAGCAAACAGGAATAAATTAAAATATTTATTAGTCTATTCGAGTGTAGCCTGTTACTGACTGACTTTTAAGTTGTTTGCAGGGCAGAGTGAAATATGGGGCCACTGATTATGTTGTTGGAATACATAACCAAGCCCAAGTTACTGCTACAGGGGTTGGGCCTCGGGTCTTTGCAAAGGTTGACAGAAAATTTACTCTTGCACCAGCCATGATCACATGACATGTAAAATTTAGGTTATAGCGCCGCCAAAGGAAGGTAACCGATTTACCACCCCAGTGGAAATTAAGGATGTATATTACAACAACAAAATGTATAGCTGTAAGGTGGCGATGGAACCAAATTTCATGGTAATAGATCCAATAGTTTTTTTGACATTTCACTCACAAATGTCAAACCTAAAAGAATACAACATATAGATTCTGCACATTTAAGACCTACTATTTTTACATTATCAAATTAACATTAAAGGAACACCTGTTGCAGTAATGATGGCTTTCAGAAATGTGGTTGGTGATTTTGGTAAGTACACAAAGACTGAGGTAAACATAAATGCAGAAAAAAAAAGTTATAATATTGGCATAATCATGGATTCAAGTTCAAGTCATTTTCATTTTGCAGTGATGCATGAACAGTAATTAACTATATTTTAATACTAAATTTACTTCAGTTTTAAACCTTCTCTTGTTTACAATTTACAGGATATAAATACTGCATCTTAATCAAAGTTTTGTTTTTAAGAGTTTTTTTTTTTTTTTTTTTTTTAATTGAAAAAGTTTTGCAATGGACATACTTTATAAGAAACAGAAATGTATTATTGGAAGCCAAGTTTGTTGCCTCATAATTACTATGGCATTGAGCTGTACTCATGTAATAGAACTGTAATAAATTGATTAAAAATATTAAAATATTAAAATATTATATTTTGAAGAGGTTGTGGTTATGTGGTTTTCACATTCTGACGACGTCTTCATGAATGTTCATAAAGCATATGTTCAATAGCAAAAGCAATGTTCATAATTAGTTTTGAAAGAACAAAACAACATACACATCCATATGGCACATTAGATACTGCAGCAAACTGGTAAACTGATATCTAATGTGGTGTAAGGTCCCTGACTCATAAATGTGTTGATGTTTTTCTTAGTTCCCTGAACCTCATTTTACTCTCTTCAACAGTTCTTTAATTAAACATCATAAAACAGTTAAATCCTTGCTGTTTTACATATGAAAACCCCTTCTGAGTGAACTGGTTCAAAATGCCAGTCATTTGGGTTCAGATGCTATTGTTTTTTGTTTAGTTCTGGTTTCTTAGCAACACAAGCAACACAAAGCATTAAGTACCAAAGGTTTTGAGCTGCAGGCTGTTTTCAGAGGTAAAGTGATTTGTCAGAATTATATTTCTCCGTATTTAAATGATTTGTCTTGTAGATTTTGCCCTGGTAGAACACAAAACATGTAGTTTGGGCAAATTTATCTTTAGATTCGTGGGGTGAATCAAGTTTAAGCGGTAGTCTCTGTCTTGCTTCTTGTTAGGTTGAAGTTTTCAAGTGATTTTTAGCATGTTTGGTTAAAACTTTGCTATTAAAGTTTCTGTATTTCTAACACATCATTTCATAGAGGAGCTTAACGTTTTGCTTTTTCTCTTATCCCTTCAGATTTAAACGACCTCCAGCTTTCAATATGTCGATAATACAAAGTCCAGACTCCCGGGGAGCGACAGGAGAGAGGAGTCGCACTCTAACTACTCAGGTACCATTCACCCCTGAATTTACCAAGATGCTGACAAAGAGCAGTCCACGCTTTGGTTCTCTGAGTCATCACTCATTCTTCTCCCGGCACAACCCTCATCCACACAGGGTGAGGCATATTCAAGGTGAGCAGGAAGGCGTAACCCTCTGTGCAGCAATTTCATGTGCTTTATGAAACAGATTATTTTCATTTATTTATTTATTTTCTACAGCAAATTGATTTGAAAGTTGAAGCCTTGCCCCACGCTTTCCTATATTACACTAAATGAATGGGTTGTGTTGCCCTAGAGACATCAATAGGTGTTCTGAATCTTTATTCGTGATTTCCTGGAGTATTTGGCTCCATTAAACAAGGAGCACCCTGAAGACATGAAGTCATTTTATTGGAGCTGTTTTCAACTGTTAACATTCAGGGTGAGCTTTCAGTTTGGTATCCTTTCACTATTGGATGAAGCAAATAGTATTTATAAAATTATAGCGTTTATTTCTAGAAATCATATATATTATATATTACTGATTTATTATGTGGAACATACTTAAGAGGATGCATATTATGGTATTTTTCTAACACCTATTACTAATATAGTAAATCAATTTAGAGGCTGTAGTTATTAAAGCTGCACTAATCCCACAGAGAATTTTCACCAGACCGTTCAGTTCCCCTCAGCTTTACAGAGCACCCGTCTCTCTCACTGTTTTTGTTTTACGGCCTGCAACTTTACTGTTTTGGTTCAGTTTCATTGTTCTCAGCAAAATAACACCAAGATTCTGCAGCAATGCTGGTGGCTCGGTGAGGCTTTGAGCTTATGACAACTTAGTTTAGCATTTTAGCATGCTTTTTAGCAAGTTTGCTAGTTGGCACTAAATACACAGACTGAGACTGATTAGAATTTCATCAGTTTTGCAAGTATTTTGTTCACTCTTCTGGTGACGAGGAACAACTGTACCAAATTTCACTGGAATCCATCCAATATTTGTTTTTTGATATTTTAGTAAAACTAAAAAAATGGGCAACCTGCTGATGACACTAGTAATGAGATCATTAAAGTTGTTAGGATAAAATAAATAAATAAAATAAAACCGGTGAGACAAGAGGAAAAGTCACACCACCACCACACATCATTAGAAATCATTCATGAAGCAATCCACTGTTTGGACCAAAGTGGCAGACCGATCAAGAGTCAGTTTAACCTTCTAGCAGAGCAGCATTGCCATCTGTACCGACACACAGCTAGAGCGACTGGAACCTCAGATAAACCCACTATCCACTCCTTGTCCTGCACCAAATGGCAGACAGACAAAGTTAGCAGCTATCTGGTGAAGAAAGCCGCAAAAATGACAGCTACTTCTCTCAGGAGCTGGTGCAGACCAAAAAGTTGTTAAACCCCCCCACCCCCCCAGTAGACTCTCACTACCACTTTTTTTTTAAAGATGTTAACAAACTGCATATATGGGAAATGAATTATGAATGAACTGAACAATCTGTTTATACATTCATTAATTCTGACCGCAGGTGATTACTTGTCAATGCATTAATTTAGCTAAAAAAAAAAACTTCATAGCAGCTTTACTTTAAAAATAAAGGCATTAACTGGGTTTCTCTGTAGTTGCTGGGGAAGCAGCCCTTCCTGAGATGGGCTGAGGTGCCTACATATGAAATATTTCATGAGCAGCTGTATGGGTACCTGGAATAACAATATGGTACATGAAAGAGACAACTGCATTATTGGCAGAGGCAAGTAGGTTTCATCCCTGAGGTTCTCATGAAATTGTCACCTTTAGGCTCAGCAGGGATTTTACTGGCTTTATTTCTTCAGGGCATTCATCTGATTAACTCACACTTGTGATGCACTTTACCACGTGTGTGTGCGTGTGTGTGTGTGTGTGTGAACGAACTGTGAATATTGTGTTTCCACAGGACTCAATGGTAGACCCGTTTGCATGGTGAGAGATGATTGGTTTGTCACCTCAACATTATTTCCTCATCCTCTTCTCAAGAGCCACATCCTCAGGAAAGCAGCCGACCCATCTTTTGCTTTTCCACTTGCTCCGAATCTGAATGGAGTCAGTAGTAACAAAAACAAATCAGGTATGTTTACATGCACGCGCGCTTCTCATTACTTTTCTAAAGCTCAGAATAATGAGAGTAAGTTTTCCTCTTTATTTCACAGCACTATTTTCAGAGGCCTGGAAGGATGAACTTAAAGAGCTCGCTGCAAAAGTCAGTTTGTCTTCTCAAGCACAGAAGGACAAAAAAGAGGTGTGTGTTTTGCTGTGATTGCTGTAATCTGAAACCTAATGGGACAGTACACCTCATCCCTATCTACTGTCTTATGTTACATATAATCAGCAGAGCTTGCCTGAGATTTAATTTTTAACAATAACATCTTTTGTGACATGCACATGCACCGTGACCCTTAACTTGTTGGATTATGGCTCTTCAGTGCCTGACAATGACGAAGTGAAAGAACATGATGGGCAAAACCCGGTCAAAAATAGTGATGAATGGAAAAAAAATCCTGCCATCTCAAGATGAAAAGGATTTCTTTTTTTTTCTTTTGGTTTGTTCTGTCCATGTTGTCTACAAACCCACAACAAACTCAGACAATCAATGCTTTAGGTTCTGGTCAGGTCATTCTTTCTAGTTTTGTTAGTTTATGCTGTACGGTTCCTTATTTCCTAACAACTTTTTGAAAAAAAAAAAAAAAAGTTTCTGTACTTAAGACCATAACTTTGTCAATGTCTTCCAGGACCAACCAGAGGAAGAATTTGCTCGTCGAAAGACTCAATATTCAGCTGAAACCGGGAGAATCATCCCTCCATCCACCAAGCGCAGACCCCACTCCCAGCGCCTAATTTATCCGCAGGCCTTCCATGATCAAGAACTCATGGTGAAATACTCCTCTCCATTGGTCTTAAGCTCCTCTGCAGTTTGAAAAAAGGCTCACTTGGGGTAGTTTAGGGTTGAAATGAGGCTCAGCCATGTAACGTTGCATTCCAGAGAAGAAGGGTTAGCGGCAGATCTAAAGGAAATTTCCAACATCATAGAAATTCTTCAGAGCCCAAGGTTGCACTGCATTTGCTTAGTTGTTGGAAATAGCCCACAGCTCAGCCCTGGCACCAGTCATCTGGAGAAATTCTCTAATAATGTGAATATTAATTTATGTGCTCTATAAGCAAATGTCGTGATGGTCTGCTTCTCTCTTGTCAGGTGTTGGAGCTACTTTGTCAGATCCTGCAGACAGATTCCCTGTCCACAGTCCAACAGTGGCTTCTGCTCGCAGGCCAAAGAGGTAAAGTGCTTCATTTCACATGAATAAAGAGGTACTACATGCTAACCTGTTCAAATAAATTAATTTTGAGACATCAGTGCACCATTCTTGCAATTACATAAACAAAATATGTTCATAAGGTGGGCCAGTCACTTAAACCAACACAATTAAGTTGACAGTATTATATACGCTGACAGTAATAAATATTTCTTAAATCAGTTCATCTCTCCACTAGTTTAGATTTCAGTTTTTTTTTTGTTTTTTTTGTGCTATATCAAACATTGCATTAATGAAGTACTGCAGCAATTAAGTAGTCACTTTGGTTAAGTGTTGGCTTTTTGTCCCTAAAAGCGCCAGAAACTTTCAGTACTACATTTCCAACAATGCAGTAAAACACTTTCATTCGATGAGACCATCCCTGCCTGGAAAACTGTGATGGTGTTGAGTAAATAGTAAATATTTATAGTGTAACATGAATCAATTTTGGATTTTGTTATTCCTGTTATTACCATTTGTCTTACTTCTGTTTGGTTGATAATTACGCTTCCATTACACTTTAGAGGATATAAACAGGAAGTGCATTCTATGGAGTCAGTTAGCTGTGGGCTAAAACTTGAGCCGCATTTCTTTAGCCTATATTTGTTTACATGATGACATGTTGGCGTCATTAAAAGTATGCCAAATTAGCTATCACCAGTCGTGTTTGTCATGTTCATGCCATGGATGTAAAAAGACATTGATTCAGGCTAAAACTTAAAAAAAATGATGATTCTCAGCCAACATCTGGAGTAATAAAGCCCTTTTTTTCTGTGATTTCTAAGCATATTTAAGAATGTCAGAAATAATGACATCCTCAGAAAGTGTGAGCCACACTGAAAAAATAAAAAAAAGTGTCAATATCAGTTAACAGACAATAATACGAAACCTGATGGGGTAAAAATGTATTATAGGTTAATTACAAACATTTAATGAAGGAAAGCCTTCAGAAACAAACTAGTTAAATTGATCATAAGAATAGAACAGAAACGAATAGAAACGAATAGAATAGAATCACTCTTTAATGTCCACCAGAGTGAAAAATTGTCTTTGGCTCACCAACATGCAAGACAGACCACTAGAAATACAGACAGCTCCATACAAATGCACAACATTTCAAAAAACACAAGGATATAATAAAAACAAGTAAAGTTAAAAGTGTATTCATTCTTTTTCAGTTCATACTTTTTTTAGTGATGAATTAATTAATGTAATCTTCAGTTGACTTTCATCATCTGCTGCCTTCACATTTACTGTTCCCATTTTAGATTTCAGACAGATAGGTGTAATTACTTTATAAATTGCTTTTTAATTACATCAGTTCATACAGTTATCCAAGTTAACCACTGAAAGCACATAATTGCAGTGGTGGAACACAGCACTGCTAATGATAGGGATTGCTGAACCCTTCTGCTGGTGTTATGTAATGTGGTGTACCCTCAGAGAAAGATCTGGTGATGGGGATGATCAAACAAGCTCTGGATGGTGTCGACCTGTCAGGTCATCAGCAGCAGAAGCTCCAGCAGCTCCAGGCTTTTCATCCTGGTGCATCTCCGCCAGACCAGGGGTGGAGAAAACCACGGAGGACAAGGTCAGGGTGATTTCCCATGTTTTCACCTCCTAATGTTCAGAGATTTTTCGAGCTTAATGTGTTTAACATTTTTATTTATCCCCATAGTTCATACAGAGTGAACCGAACTTTCAGCGAAGACAAACCAGGTAAGTAGATGGTGTACTGCTTTGTCCATTCTGTGTGTTTAACTTTATTTATTAATGGACCAGAACATTTTTTGTCCCCTTTCTTCTTGCCTGCTAGAGTGTTTTTAATAAGCGTGTCCTCCCATAGCCTTCATAGTTCACTTTTTCTCTCTTTCTCTTCCATGTTACAGTCTATGTTAAACATCAAACAGTGTCTGTTTGATGGCGCAGTAGGAGACCTTGGCCTTCATGAACATCCTTTTTTTCCTCGTCTTTCATATTGTGTATTTGGCTTGTCCGTCTGGTGAATGGAATATCTCAGTAACGTCTTAACACAAATGTCTAATAGGATAAAATGAGAAAGAGATTACATTTTATATCCAAAAGGCCAACTTCAGTGTGACATCACAATGTTCTCCAAAAACACTTCTGGCCATAATTCAATGCTGTAACTCAGGAAAGGGAGCCATATTTCCTGCAACTTGGCTGGCTGGCAGACGCACACAACTGCAAAGTGGTAGTTCTAGTTTCTTTTGTGATGTGTGCTTTTTCCTCCAGTTAGTTTGTCTTTGTGTTTGTCCTTCATGACGTGGGTATCTTTGAGCTCTTCATAAATTCACCATTGCAAGGACTGATATTTCTTTATTCCTGATGTGCATTTCACAATGAAAGCAGCATATTACAGAGTCTCTCATCGTACAGTGGTTTTCTGTATATATATATTCATGGATAAAAGTGTACTTTACATCGATGATGTGTTCCCACTGTTGTGGAGAGCCATAAATTATGAAAGGGACTATCTCTCTGCATGTTAAGTCTATGTATCTCAAGCAGGTGGCTGACAAAAATAGGTAACAAGGTGCAAGGAGGAAGCAAATGTAAAATGACTATCCTTTTGCAGAGAGGATTGGAGGTGCAGAGGTCCTTGAAGTCCACGCAGGAGCTGAGAATCATCTTCAGGATCATCCACTTCAGCACACAGACAGTGTATAGAGTTCCTTGATTATCATCATGGTGATTACTGTACTGTGGTTTCCTTATTATGAGAATCTACTGGTTCCCTTGTTTATTGCTCCCCTGATATACATATATCTCAGGTTTTCTTTAGTGTGTTTGATGATTCTTAGAAACCCAAGCCATTTCAATAAGAGGAGTTCATTAGATTAGTTTCCATCTGCACTTCATTATACAATATTCTGTAGGTGTAATAATATTAAATGATGCTGTGGATGATGTTACATAATTGTATATTGAACTGAAGGATCATGTTTTGAAACTGAGTCAAGCAGCATGACCAGTGTAGTCTCTTGTTTGAGGAGAAATAAAAAGTAAAAATTGGATATAAGGATTTTTTTGTTTTGTTTTTTGTGCATGTAAACAGAATAGAAAAGTTAAAAATTCATTCACAAGTCTCTTTTTCTTTCTTTTTTTTTTTTTTTTTTACCATATTGCACAACAACTTGTTTCCAGATTGAGAGGCTTTGACCACATTTTGTGAGTTTATATCAATGATAAAACTAATGACAAATGGACTTGACGATGACGAACAATGAAAAAGTGGGATCGTGTGAAGTTGCAGTGCTTAGCGACAGAAAGGCAGCTCTGATCCCGAATGGTGCTATTGCTAGTTTCCCCTCCTGACTGCACATAAATCTGCAGCAAACCAGATTCGCCTCTTTCCTTTGAGAAGAGTTGATGACACCAATCCCCGAGGGCACACTTATGACGTAGATATACAGAGTAGGGTTGGTCTCGGAAATTGATTATACGAAGCTTGAATTCATAAATAATGCATATCCCATATTGGGACCATTCTGTATGAATAAGGTACTATTTCCTCTTCTCTCTCTTGCCTTTATATTGTGGATAAAAGGTTCAAGGTTTCAGTATCACACCTACTGTATGAGACTCTGTCACACTGCAGATCAGGTTGGGTTCACGCAGAATGAAATGTCACAGTGATATTATTTACAAAAGTGACTTGGACTGGCATGCTCCTGCACAGGTGCTCTCTTTAAACAATGCAAATGCCACAGAACAACATCATCACCCTAAACTGTCATATTATGAAACAAATTAGCGCCAGCGTCTGTAGGAAGTAATGGATGTCATGATGAGATTGACTGGAGAAAACAAGATATTGATGATGGTGACAGTCAGTTTGGGGAAGTGTTGTGTTTAAAAAGTCAGGTGTGAAAGCAGATTATTGCATTGCAGAGCAAACAGGCAAGAGGAGGAGATAACTGAAGTCTATGACAACAATAAAGGATGGCAAGTGAGCTGCAGAGACAGATTTTCCCCTTTTTACATAGATTATGACAAGTACTGGAGCTACTGCAGCGAGACAAGAAGTATTCAGATATGTAACTTAAGTGAAAGTTGCAATCATTACAAGCAAAAGTCCTGCATTAAAAATTCTACGTGCCAAAGTATTATCAGCAAAATGTACTTAAAATATCAAAAGTATGTATAAATGTGTGAGCAGCTTTCTACTGTTGTAGTTAGCTGAGGTGGAGCTAATGCTAACTATTTAAAACACTCATGGGTAAGTATAGCAGAGTAACTACAGTGGTCAAATCAATGTAGTGGAGTAAAAAGCATAGAAATGAAGTAGCATTATAAAGAAGAATGGAAAGTACCTCAAGTTTGTACTTAATTAGTATCTGAGTAAATGTACTTAAGTAACTGAGTTACTGTAACACAATACAAAGTCATCTTTAAATATACATGGTAAAACTGAGGAGACAAGCAGTCACAATGTAAAAAGGGTGCAATGTTCTTGTTCTGCAGGAGCGTGTACTAAGATGATCTGATTTCCCATTTAAGTGAGAATGGTACAGCAAATGACTTCTTGGAAAAAAAAAAGTTAAGTATTTTTTTAAATCCCTCAGAAAGGAAAACGGCACACAGGATTTTCAGCGTGTTTTTGTAAATTATAAAAGTTTACTGCTGTCACTTTCTTTCAGAAGCATTACATAATATTGCATAATCTATCAAGGCCACAGGAGTTATGTAATATCAGCTGTGGCTGTTGCAGCCTGGTGGTGCTAATGGAGGATCTGCCATACCAACCAGGCAGCGCGATCATGAAAAGAGCTGTAGAATTTGAAACAGAGGTCAAAACATTCTTGAATAGAGCCTACTTAAAGTGCCATATAGAAAGTGCTGTACAGGAGAAATGTGTGTGCCTCCAGTGCGGAAAACATTTCTGAGCAGGTAATAGAAAGATGAGAGGGATAGAGAGGATGTCAGAGTAATCAGCGTCAGTCTGGCACAGCCGCTTCCTGATGCCAGTGGGCAACCCTCTCTGAGTGAGACAGAAATTAATTCAAATCAGTGATAATATTATAACTCAGTTGTGCCACATGTGAGGCCTGACTGGAATTATTTCATGTGTTTGCACAAATGAAATAACTAGTGAATCTGTGTTACTGTCAGAGAACTAGGTAAAGATCAAGATAATGACATTTTAAGGTTTTCTCATCTGATTAATTTGTGAGGAGCTATTTTCAGCTGGAGATTTACACACTGGTTGTGTGATAATGAGTGTAATTTATGGGTGTCAATTATGTGTTTTGTATAGTTTTTAGACATCAGTGGAGGCACAGAAGAATAAGATCTATCAGGCTTAAGCTAACAGGAAGTATTTGTTGGTAGGATCAGTTAAGTCTTTTCATTGGATTTGTTGAGATTAAGAAAAACATATCTATCACCAGTTATTCTTTAAGTTGCAAAGGAAGTCTATACCTGGGACGGGCAGACACTGTACAGATAAAGCCTGATTATAATGGTTGCCAGATTAGTTGTCTTTTGACATTTAGTTTTAGAGGGATCACAATATCTGTTTGTTTCCAGTTGATTTCTGCCTTTAACTGCTCATTATTATTCAGTAGTTATTATTATTATAACTATTGAGTGGCGATTACATTGGGAGTAGTGAATAAGTGAAGGAAGAGATTTCCGACACAACATTAATCCATACAGTGTGAACATAGTGCAACATTGACCAAAGTGTGAAAGTGAGAGTTAATACAATGGCAAAAATGCATGAAAAAATGAAATGCCTGAACAACTTTGCCTGAACAACTTTAGGAGTAATAAAATAAAGACAGAACAAAAACAGTGAAACCAAAAAGGGTGAAGCCCGACTGGGCATGAATCTGCTAATTATGATAATCATAGTCCTGGCTGAACTGAGCATTATTCAGTTATCTGAATGACAAACACAGTGTTCCGATGCAAGTGCATAAATGTAAGGAGAGACGGGGGGGTAACTTGCTGGTAGGTAGTCTGTCAGTTGACGCCAGCCATTTGTTTCCACAGAAACCAGACGAGGAATGTGGAGAGATAAAATGTCCATCGCAACTACTTCTATGACCACTCACACATTAAACCAGGAGGAAATGAGTCTTCACTGAACTGAACAAGGACACAGGCCTGAGCTTTCACAAATGGACTGAAAACACTGTGTGCACAACAGGAAACGGAGAGCCAACAACATAAAAATTGATGCGATTTGCAGAAGAAAACCGCTTTAATGCAGCACTGGGTGCACAGATAACATGTGCAGCCTCACTGTCACCGCAGGACACCATGTATCTTTTCCTTAGACCTTATTTTTATAGTTTTGGACTATTTAAAGTGAAGACATATGCTATTTCATGTTACTTTGTGGCCAGTTATAACTACTCTAATCCTTTAGCTTTTCCATGCATGAACCATTACAGAATAATGCATCCTCACACACTTGAACAGAAACTGTTAAAGTTATTTGTTTAATCAGAAATTATTATCAAGGTATAATATTTGCACTGAGTTTACCTCTGGCCAGAAGGGGAGCTGCAGACCCCACAGCACCCACTTCCCACTCTAGTGAGATACATCGTGTAAGGCTAGATTGAAATTGAGCCAGTGGTTACCCTCCCTGAAGGACTTTTTTCAACTTACTCCCACTTTTAGTTTAGAAATTCAAAAATTGTGCATGTGTAAAAGAGATTTGAATCTTTAAAAAAATAAATATAATATCGGACAGTGACAGTCCAACCAACAAGAACTGAATTGCCTGAATTGCCTTAATTGCACATCTTTAAACAATGACAGTGGTAGAAGGACAGAAGCTTGTAAAAATAACCAACGATAATCACAGCTCACTAGATTTTTCCACTTAATTTGAGCAAAAGGCAAAACAAAACAAAACAAAGCATAAGAAATATCACTGAGCCACTTAAAAACTCTCATTTGAATCATTAGAGCGGGAACAAAAGCATTATGAACTGTATACATGTCAGAAGAGATCAGTTCAATCTCAGGTAATTTACCAAACTCCATGAAACTTAATTTACAGGAGTGACGTGGATTCAATGCCCCCAACAAGTTTGAAATCTAACTGTGTTTTTCATGCACAGTATACAGTTGTTAGCTGCCTATTGAGACAGCTAGACTGAGAAAAACCTTGACGAGATCCAGACTGAGTGAATGCATTGTGTCAGTACAAAGGGGTTAACAGACAGATCTGTTACACACTGTCTTCACCCTGGAACAGGTGCATTTCCTTCCACCCTTTGCATCAAAGTATTCCAAACAACTATTCACCAACTTTAATTGAAAATGCCATCACAAATCTAAAAAGCTTCAAACAATTACAGGATGATTACTCCAGACAGACGACTGAGAGGGAAGCGCGTCCGGCTGAAATATATTGATGTTATTGATCTTATACTAGACTTGCTTCTGTTTCCCTTGAGTTTCATTTTGTGTATAAAAGGTTCTGTGATACATATTGTAACATTACATGACAAAAGAGCAAGAGAACACTATTGATGCTGTAAACACAAAAGAAACACCATGTCTCCAAATATGTCCCATTCATCATCATTTATGTCCCACGTGTATCGTTAGTACTGTTTACACCTGCATTTTTCTTACACGCACAATGCTGCTGCTTAAGTACCACACAGGAATAAACAGCTCAAGAGATAAGTGTGATGAATGAGAGAGAGAGAGAGAGAGAGAGAGAGCGAGAGAGAGAGAGACTGCCTTGTAAATTGCAAATGTCTAACTTATTCCTGTCAACAAAAGACTGAACAAAGCATGAGTTTATGTATCGCTTTTAGCTGCTAATGACATGCGCACAAATTAACAGCACACAACTAGAGAAGTGCAGCAAAAGGTCAAACTGAGTCTCGTTTAAAGCTGAAGGCAGACTGCAGTGTGGCTCTCATTCAGCATTCATTACCACTCCTTTTACATATGTACATGTATCAATCAGTATGCACATGGATGGATTGTTTGTGCATTTTCAAAACATACACTGTGACCAAAATAATTATATTTGCTTCCAAAGAAGAAAGACTAATGTACAAATGTACAAAAAGATTTATTAAAAATGAATCAGTGCCTTTACTTACAGGTGTAATGGCCTTTTCCCAGGCCTCCTGAAAGGCTCTCAGAAAACGGCAGCTCGAGTCCCATCAGGGACGAATGTTTAGCACATCTTCTGCTAAATAATGCTCCTTGTTTAGTCTATGTGAGCAGATCACTAACTTGCTGGTCTGTGTAGTTTGGTTTCCTCTAAACAATTTAGTTTTATGCATTACTTACATCCTTAATTCTTCAAGCTTGATTTATCTGCTGTTATTTAACACTTTTTTTTCTTTTTTTTTTTAACTCTTTACTCTTAACACTTTTTTTTAACATTGTAAATCAGGAAATTTCCTCAATGGCCTTTAGAGGTGAAATAAGGTTGATGATCGTTCACATGTCAAAATGGTTCAGGACCAAAATACATCTGCTGCTGTACAAACCCACTTGAACTCTGAGGTCAGCAACAGCCATTTGATTGTTCCCAGAATTGCTACACACAGAGAAGATGTGTTTAGTGCTGTACACATCTGCAGCGAAACTTCCAGATGACATGACAATGAAGTAAACTCAATTTTAAAAATAGCAACATTTCTAGTTGACCAGCACTTTATGGACAACTTTCAGTGTCCTGATACAGTGCCAGAACTTCCTGCTCTATACACACTTCATCACACAAATGATAATAAAAGCCCATTTTGGGAACAATTAGCAAGTTCATGTTGTGCATCCTGGTGGCATCAGAGGCCACAGACACTTCCTTGCTGTTGGCAAATAAGTCCTTGCCTTGTCTCGTCCCTGGTGGTGTGACCGCGATTTGAGATCAGCTGGCCTGGTCAGCAGGTGAAGTTCAGCATTCACGTCATGAATCCTTCTCCCAAGGACACCTGTTGGCTCCAGGCGATAAGAGGCAGCTGTCTCCTGGTGCTCTATCAGCAACGCTTCTGCAAGGCAGCATTGAGTGGAGAGGGAGGCACTGGCCTGCTACCAAATATTTCACTGATATGACAGTAATCCGCCTTCACACACACACACACACACACACACACACACACACACACACACACACAACACATACCTCACTAATGTAACTGAAATCATATGAAGAGAGAAAGGTGGAGCTCTGCCAGAGTGAGAGGATGCAGTTGAAAGTAGATATGTTTTTTGTTTTTTATCTCCCCAGATTCCAAAGAGATTCCAGTCAGGTTGAAGATGGATTCTAAATGGAAAGGAGGTCAGTTCAGGGATGGGTGAATAAATCAATATCAAATGAAATCAAAACATAAATCATAGTTTCTGCCTCTAGTTTTGCATGTATCCTTCACACTCTCTTCATAGACTGCTGGGATTTCATTTTGATGTTGGACTGAGGTATTAGATTACATTAGATTCAGGCTTATTATCACTGTAGTGCAAAAAATTAGCCTAGCGGTACAACAAAATGCAGTTTGCCAGACAATGCAGACAATGAAGCAGCATATGTGGATATAGGCTTTGGTTGTTATGTTTGAGGTCTCTTCAACAGACTATTTAACTATAAAAGTTCTGCACATGTCACCCTCATTCTCCATTCTGGTTTGAGGATATAACAGCTTTGAGTAAAAAAAGAAAAAGCATGTTTCTGACTGGACAAGAAACGTATGCGTAGTAACTTCACTAGCATTATATGCTAGTCCAGGTTTTTAAAACAAGCTTGAAATTCATGTTTTCTTGCATTGTAATCAAATGAAATACACGGTTTAATTAAAAATAAAAACCTTGAGACACATGAAACTGTAAAATATGAATTTTGCGTCAGGTAACTTTTGCAGAGTGTATCTAACATAGCTAGCAAGAGATAGCACAGCAGGCACAGCCCAGTAAATATGGTTTCGGCTAGTCTCACTATCTATTAAAACCGGGCTGGCAGATTTTTCTTGCAGAACAATTTTTTCACAAGTGTTATTGTTCACATTTACAGGGACTAATCACACATTAACTACTCTCTGCTCTCAAGTAGCTTGTCATTATCTACTTCATGCAGTCTTTGATTCAGAGCTATCCAGAAAATAGATCATTATTTGTATTAGACCGTTGGTTGCACTTGGTTTACACCTTCTCCTCAGTTGTTATTATACGTTTGTCTAAAGTAGGATTGCTTTGATTTGAGCTGCTATCCTATATGACAGTCTCTGAAATTTGGACATTCTTTGTAGTTTACATTTTAGAATTGTTATTTAAAATTCACACAAATGCAGTAAACTGTGACTATTAGCCCCCCCTCTCTCCTTGCATCCAATGTTATGTTTTAGTTACTAAACTGTCAAGTGTGGCCTTCGAAACAAAATTCAGAACAGCTCCTATCTTCTTCTCTGGCCCTTATCTCAGTGGAGCGTCCTTCACAGGCCATATAAAGACCAGAGTCTCACTTGGTTACTTTGCTGTCACTGCCAAAGACAGTCAGTATGCTGCCTGCTGTTGTAAAGCTCTGCTGTGGAATCTCCTACCCACATCTGAGGAGCATGGCAGGTAAACACTTTTCTCTTTGTTGCTTTTTTAATGCATATGCAGCAATTCTGACCCTAAAGCTTTTTTTTTTTTTTTTTTTTTTTTTTTTTCATCTCGTAACTGTTCAATCATGCAGGACTTCAACGCACAGCTGTGGCACTGATAGGCCAGGAGATCACGCACCTGCAGCAATGGGGACAAATCCAGCATCACCTGAGAACACATACTGGTTTAAATTATAATGGTAAAAAAAAACCCCCATCATTCTGTTGGATTTGATGCATTTTCTTAAAGTGTAGTTGTTGAAATATAACAAAGAACATTTTGCAGAGCACAAACCAGAAAATGTAAACCTCGTGCCAGTGAAAGAAGATCAGCTGTTCTATGTACAACAAGGTCAGGAAGCAATGAGGAAGGCTCTCAGCATGTTGGAGGACAAAGAAGGATGGAAGGCTGAGATTACAAAGGTAACGACCGACTGAAAAAAATGCGTCCTCCAGGGTTCAAGTGTCCTCACGTGTCCCAGTGTGACCATTTTGCTAACACTTACATACGTCTGCTTGTTTGTTGCTGCTTTCCAGAGCAACGGGGATGTGATCTATAGCAAAGTAATGCCGGGGGCTAGGAAGGTCTTCAGGCTGGAGGCGGTGCTGGAGGCCAGCTTGGATGAGCTCTACGACCTCCTGTTTGTCAGAGTGGAGGAGATGCACCAGTGGAACCCAAGCATACAGCATATCAAAGTGAGCTGCTGCCCTTTCAGCAGTTCACAAGAGGCTGCTGCAAATAATTGGATGTTTCATCAACTGTGAAACTATAACCCATAAAAATACGACACACAGATACTATATGAGAAACCCAGATTTAGAAAATGTTCAGTTATATAAACTCAGATTAGACTTCTTTTACTTCATGAAGCTCTTGTTGTCTGCACATTTCTGTTGAAAGCCATAATTCATTGACAAATGTAGTTGCAGTTCTGTCCTGCAGTCCGAGGGGTGTTTTGCAAACTGATTTTGATATTTGCGTCTCTTGTTGCAGGTTCTGAAGCATGTTGGACCTGAAACGATTGTCACTCACGAAGTTTCAGCCAAGAAGATAGTAGGAAATCTGATTGGGCAAAGAGATTTCCTGAGTGTCAGACACAGTTGCAAACATAAGTCCATCGTTTATCTCGGAGGAGCAGCGATTCAGCTGGACTCTTTCCCACCTCAGGAGGGCTTCGTGAGGTAGGAGGATCATCTGCAGACCAGGCAGCAAGTAATCATAATGTGTTAAAATATATTCGACAGCTTCATTTAACTTTTTCTCATAATATACAGTGTCTGAGCAAGGCACTCTCAGTCTCCCAGATGTCAGACCCAAATGGAAAAACATCTTTGAGTCTACAGCAACAAATCCAGTGTTATTATTTGCTCTGACAGTTTAATTTCTTATGACAGTCTGTTGTAATGTGCACAGCATAGAAGCATAATATCAGTGGCCTGACTTATCTGCAGTCATATCTTGTGTTTTAGATAAAAAATGTTTTATTAGACAGACGTCACAGTTTGAGGAGTTTGGAGGATGTGAAGATAGATGAATAGAACAATCAATTACGATAAAAGCATGTTTTTATAGCCATTATATTTGTGATACTTGGCTGAATAATTGTAAATTTCAGCAGTTTTGCCAATAATTGAGACTATATTACATTTCTGTAAGGGTCCCAAGAGTCAAACTCGTAGCAATGATGTATTTAACATTAGGTCATGGTAAATTTTAATTTCATTTGTCCCTATTATTATGGACAAGCAACTAATCCATAATAATATATAATCAATCCTTGGTTGAATACTAATGAGCTAATGTTTACATGTGTACAGAGCCGAGGATGGACCAGGCTGCATTGTCATACAGGCCGTGGATGGGGACACAAGGAGAAGCCGCTTCACATGGCTGCTTAATATGGACGTGAAGGTAAATTCATGTATATAGGAAATAGGAAAAGGAAAAACATCAGCAGACTCCAGTGTGTGCAATATTCATTATTCACAATATTCATATGTCATGATCTGGATCCACTCTTTAAGATGCTTTCAGTGAGCACCTTGTTCATATTCTCCCAGGATCAATAGGACGGAACACAGCAGACACAAATCACTGTGATAGTGAATACACAAATTTAGAGATAAGGAGTAGCTACAGAAAAAGAATATAGAGTTATAATTATGTATGCTGGCAACTGAGATAAGGAACCAGACCTGATGAGGCTGAGGTGTAGAGGGGGTAAACAGCACTATCAGTCAGCAACAGGGTGTCAAGTGATGAATGAGGAGCTGGTGCTTTACAGTGAATAAGCTGACTTAACACTTGGTATATATCATAGGTGTAGGTATATATAGACACAGTATATATCCATATATCCATACATACATATATACATGTACTGTGTGTGTGTGTGTGTGTGTGTGTGTGTGTGTGTGTGTGTGTGTGTGTGTGAGAGAGAGAGAGAGAGAGAGAGTGTGTGTGTGTACGTGTGTGTGTTCTGGTACATTATTGTTATTATTCTAAATGTTATTTTTTGCAGCATGTTTATATCCAGTTAGTGGGCCTTCACTCAATATTATTTTGTCAAACAAGTATTTTTCTTATTGTCATTATTATTTTCACATAACTGTTGTGTTCTTAGTGTGGCATTACAGTTACTGATATGAGCATACTGTAATACTGCATACTAATGTGCTTGAGACTTAAATGCATATTGTCCATAGGGAACTCTATTTGGGTACAGCAGGTGGATGTTCAAGCTCCTTTGTTTACCAGGACTTAACTAAGATAACTTTGTTCTCAGGGCTGGCTGCCACAGTCCATTGTTGATCAGGCTTTGCCCAAAGAACAGCTGGCTTTCACCAGATACCTCCGTAAACGTCTCACAGCAAGCGCTACCCTGGGCTGACTGAGTCTGTGTGACACCCATATGGCAGCAGCACCCTGTCAACACAGGGGACAACTGGGAGACGGAGGCACGGTGACAGTCCTGCGGCTCGGCAGAACACTGCCCTTTCAGCGGGTGCAGAAACGCTGCCTGTGGCAGAAGCTCTGCTACGACACTCTGCAGAGCAGAGCTGGCAGAGACCAGTGTCAGCAGCCAGGACCAGCCTGGCAGAAGGAAGCTGGCTTATAATAGGAACAATGTCAAGTGTGCCACTCAAACCTCATCATGATTTTATGATTTGGAGTCATCACACATGACTAACTACACTCTGCATATGACTAGACAAAATTAATAAAGTGCTTAAATGTGCATTTTTTTTGCCTGAGTCACTTCATCCCTTGATCAGTGTAAGGATTTTGAATACCACACCAATAGCAACACTACATTACAGGTGGCTCTTCTCCGTTCGTATACAATAAATCAACAACTCAGTATAGACTGAAGAAAACTGTGAAGGGAAGATTTTGATCTGAGGTCTGTAAGGACAGATTTAGGGGCACTCAATTACAGTAGCTGTTACAAATGTTTTTCACATAGTCGTGCACGTCCCCCTCTAGAGGGAAGGCGAGTAAGAAAGAAGCTCAAATCAAATAAAACATCTATTAAAAAAACAGTAAATGGAGCCTAAATAGCGAAAGTGAAATAACAAGAATCTCAGTAGTTTCAAATGTCTTTTACTTTGTTCTCCATACCACTTAAAAATTCAATAAATATTAACATTTAAAGCTTTCATTCACGTATGTATATACAAGAACTATACAATAAACATAATGATGTTACGAACTGCAATGCAGGAATGGTGTAACAGTATGACCAACCAGTCTGTAGACTTACAGCATCGCCTGTTTTTTCCAATTGAAAAAGACAACTTTTCATAACTTGAAATTTACACTATATACATTATTATCTGAAAAATATATCAGTTACAAAAAATATCATAATGTGTTTTTTTTTTTTTCCGAAATCTTTTTGTTTTTAAAGCGTAAGTAACTGACTTCCACAAAGGCAGACAGAGGGCATGCTACAGTGGGGATTATTCTCACCTCTCATCAGTGAGGATTTTCACCAGTACGTTGGATGTGGACAAAAAAAAAGCACCGGGGACAGAGACACCATGAAACTCCCTGCCAGGAATGATGACTATGAAGCCTGGAGTGTGCCAATAGAATAATTATAGGCTTAGCAAGTGTTTTATTATTATCAACTTAAGAACTGATCAGTTATTTAAAAACTATTTATACACATTTATAATTAAATTAGCATTTGAATAATACAAAAAAAAAATTACATTTGCCAAATACATTCACTCACTTTCTTCCTGAGAGTTAGATGATAAGATTGACACCACTCTCATATCTGTTTGTAGTGCTAGCAGCTGGCTAGCTTAGTTTAGCATAAATACTGGAAGCAGGGGGAGAGAGCTAAACATGTAAAAACGAGTTGTGGCTGATGCATTCACCTAGCACTTCTGTGCAGCGCTTCAGCTGGTTAGCAGCAAAAGAAGATGTCAACATTAATTTGCTTGGTTTGTCTGTGCTTGTCTTGTCTAGTCTTGTCTGTGGATGAAGCCTCATTAAAAATGTAAAGACAAAAAATCAAATTTATAACCTTTTTTTAAATTATTTTTGCAGTTCCTATTAAATTTGTAATTTTAATTAATTATTATTTTTACTATTGAAGAAAAAAACAAGGATAAAAAGTTTTTCTTTAAAATCTAGAACAGACTTTTAGTGCATTATTTCAATTTCAATTTAATTAGTAAAGATAAAATAGCTTTTGAAATATATGAATTTATGTATCGATTCTAACCGACACTGCCAAGGTCTATAGGTATTTTGTCGGCACACTTAAGACTCCATGGTGACACGTGCTCCTCCAAATCCATGGCCTTTCCTCATGTTCACAATACCAGTTCAATAGTAGTTCTAATGCACTTGAAAAAACAGGCTTACACAACTGTACACAGATAAAAACATGAATGTAGCAATGCAGTCATCACATTTTGAACACGTCTTGTAGTCATTTTAGTTTACAGCACCTTCGTTTTGACAACTTTTTTTTTTTTTCTTCCGTTTCATTTTTGAAGCACAGAGGGCAGAGCGAGGCTGATCACTCTGGAGATTTGATGAGGTAACCATCGCTGGTCAGTTCACTGGCATGGAAAAAAAAAAATCTTCAAAAAAAGAAAATATCTGCAGCAAGACTGCAAGTCTATCAGATGCTGCAAAATGGTGAGCTGATGTATGAGACCGTCTCACTGAGCAGCAGGTTCACTACATCGCTCACTGTTCATTAGTTCTGAGCTGACAGGGTTCTATGAGTCGAGTCCCTCTCGGATCCTAAATCGTCCCTTCTTGACCTGGCAGCGACTGGGCCTAAAGTGCTGTTTGGACTGTGCTCTTTAGAGGCACCTCCACTGGAGTCTGCTGTGGGCCGTGGTGGCCCTGGAGGTAGAAGGGGCCCCGGGCCTGAGTCTCCCTTCCCAGCTGTGAGGAAGGAGTCGCTGGTGGGAACCTGGGGCAGAGCAGCACCTGTGGATGGCGAGGCTTCAGCAGCGGTCGCGGTGGTTGGCGCTGGTGCAGTGGACCGTAGCCGTCTGCTGATGGCTTTAGTGGTTTGGGGCGGGCTCTGTGTCGTAGCAGACAGAGAAGCCTTGGGTGATGAAGGCTGAGAAGGTATGGAGAGCTCAGGTACTGCTGAGGCCACTGTGTTTTGGAGGTCGGGAGCATGAGTGGCGAGGTTTTCTTTCTTGTTGCAAGACTCACAACAAAGCTTATTATATCCAGGGATGGAACAATACCGAGCAAGAACCTCCATTTGACAGAAAATCGATTTATCCCCAAGACATGGCTCATCTAGTAATAACAAGAGAAAAGACATCACAAAGAGCGGAACTGAAGAAAAAAACACTTCTACTGTAGATGTTTAAGTTTTGATCAACATGATTGATTTCTGAAACAAATTACATATCAACTTACTTGAAGAAATTTTGTGGACAGGGTTGTCAGGAACCCTTTGGTGTGTAGCTTCATCTTTTACTGTGGAGTTCCCCATTGTATCAACAGTGAGAGACACTGGCTGTCCTGGAGGGTATGACAGCAAAAACAGGACAAAATTAGGCTAAAAAATATTCCTAAATAACATGTTAAAAAAGGAGCCACAAGACCCAAGAGAACTTCTTGACAACCTCTTGCTACTTTAGGAAAACAGAGCTGTGTTGTTAAGAGACCTATAATAAAGGCTGGAGCTATTTACAGAACACAGGGAACAACCTGTGGTGGCTTTCAGCTCTTTGGAAAGGAAACAACATGATGAAAGCTGCACGAGGGCATCAATGCAGAAATGGTTTGAAAAAGAAGCTGAAATATCTTTCAGGCAGTTCTTTGTCCTTTAGTACATTAAGAAAGTAAGTAAGTGAATTTCATTTGTCGAGAACCTCTCACAGATACAAAATCACAAAGTGCTGTACAAAAAGTACAAATGTACCAGAAACAGACAAGGGAAAAGGCAAATAAAAGAGGCAGCTATTCAGAACGAGAGCTGGACTGAAAAAAAGCATTAAGGACAAAGTGCAGTTAAAACAGCTGGCGTGATTCATTGTACAGCCAGAAAATGTAGTCAGTGACATAATGTTTATGTAAATGGTGTCCCTGGGTGATTAGCCTACAATTTGGGCCTGTTGTGCCAACTTTTGTCATTGCTGATGTAAGTTTATTGTTTCTCTGTGGATAAACTCTGCAGTTAGTTCTGTCCAAACTCTGCTCATGTTCATGAGGCACTTACATGTATCGTGTGGCCACATGTTCAGCCTTTAAGATTACCTCTGAGTCAGAAGGTCATTATATGCTAAGTGAGGTATCCTTATTTGGCCTTGCTTAAGTCTATTGCCAGGGGGTTGTGACTAAATGTGCAGGATGCACATAAACCACCCACATGTTCTTCCAAAGAAACATACAAATCTTTGCCCCAGTTCTTGACAGTCAGTCTTTCTGCATTCATCACAAAACAGAAATGACTTGATCACGCAGACCCAGTTTCTTCAATAGCAAACCGGTCATCAGGTAAAATGATCAACTCTGTTTCCTAATGACATGTGCTTGTATCTTACCTGGACAAGGACTTAGTTCACAAATGAGGACTGTTTCCGGCTTCTCGCCCTCACATTCTCCGATGGTGTTGTCGCTGGCCTTGCAAACCACCTGCCTTTGCTGGATTCCTTCGCCACAGGTCACTGAGCACTAACACACAACCACCACAGACAAACATACACACACACAAGTTGAAGCTATAGGAAATGTACTAGACCATTACTGTAGTGTCATAGACTTTTAGTATATTTAGCTTCCAAACTCATGACAGCCACAATCAGGTCTTCCACATGTGCCAGTTTAATCTTGACACATGCATCCAAACAGTTCACTTGTGTTTGATCATGTAGACCACAATGACATGTTTACCCCGTGAGCAACAACAACAGTCCTTTTGTTTTATGAGAGAATATTCACTCACCCTTCAATGTTTTGACATCTTTCTATAGTTTGAGGACTTTTTATATTTTTGGCATAAGCTCATTTTATTTTTGGGTCTTCAGTTTCACTTAAAAGGACCTGGACTGTTTTCATAAGAAAGAAAATCAGTTTAAATCGATATTCACTCTGGCTTTATGTACACATGTGCAACTGGTGCTGTTTTTCCTGCTGTAGAAGACAATGCCCTCTGCAGTTTACAATAAACAAAATCCTCTTTGTATGAGCACAAGTTAAATATGTGAAATGGTAAAAATACATGTTGCAAAAAGCTTCTCAATTTGTTTTTAAAAATTCAAAATGAATATCTGGTAATTGCTCAATTTATTTCTTGTTTTTTTCAATAAAAACATAAATAACTAGTCCTTCATGTACAAAGGTAAAAATTTGCAAAGGTTAACTCTTTTAGCAGCCAAGATATATTACATTTAACTGCCAGGCTTATGTAAAGGTAGACATGACTTATTTTTATTCACATTGAAAACACTGAGTCGTATCTTTAAGACTGAGATCTGAGATCTGAGATCTGATTAATGCTAAGTTTGCCTGAACATTGCTATGTGCTGATTTACTGTAGTGAAATCTCATTTAAGTTTTTCCAGTTTACAGAATTTAAATCGAGAGCCAGGTCACATGCAGTATGTCAACCATATTACTATTGGCAAGCTAACATCAGCTGCCCGTTAGCTAGTTCAGTTAGCTACACATCAGTTATACCTGGCAATTACTGGGTGTAAATATTTATCTCTATGTACGCAATAGTTTTTGTGGTACAGCCTTTTAATTTAGTAATTAAAATCTCTACATAAGAGACACACACATATTAAAACCAGGCTAAGTTTGACCTTAAGAAGAACTCGCTCACCTGAGACCACGCCCCTGTCCTCCACTGGGCAGGGCATATGGTGTGGTTACAGGCTCTCCTCGTCTCGGGACGATTCTCGGTGCAGTGCTTGCTGTGGACGAGTCTGTTGGTGCCATTGTGGAGCGCCTGCATGCACTGCACCACCCTGGTCTGGTAGCCGAGCTTCCCGCAGGTCTTACTACAAGGACTCCACTCTTCCACCACCCACCTGTCAGCACAGCAGGCTCTTTGAAAAGGTTTTCATGTCACAGTAATTGAATTTTTTCCGTTCCATTAGACAAGATTAGCACTTGTATTGCCTTTAAAATGGCATAAATTATGCCAGGATGGATATATGAAGGTAAAGCTATTATTGCCGCTTTTAATGCTGCAGTAGCTATTTAAATATAAATGTATGGATGTGCCATCTATAGCTAAAGGTCACTTACGTGGGCTGGCTGCACTCTTGCACATTGCAGCGTTTGCGGATGGGTTTGGGCTTTTTGCTGGTTTCACAAAAGTTACGATGAACCAAACGGCTGTCACTCTTTCTCCTGCACCCAAATTTTGTGTACTGTATGCCTGAGGGACAGAAAAGGGATGTCATGAAACTTCCAGCAAAGTCATAGAGACATACGGTGCAGAAGCCCAAATGTTTTCAAACTCATTCAATACATGTTGTTGTGGTCTCAATACTCTCTCTATGCCATTGGCAATACCAACTAATCTCATCTAGGGCTGCAACTAATGATTATTTTCATAATTATTAACTTTATTATTTATTCCATTATCAATTCATTGATTCATGCATAATGTGTCAGAAAATAGTAAAAAGTAAAAAAGCCAATTTCAAGTTCCCAAATGGTAAAGTGATGTATTTACATTAAACTGTGTCTCCGTCAAACAGACAAAAATTATAAACATTTAAAGCAAATCTTAACACTGAAAAAAAATGGAAATAGCAAATATTTGTCATTTGGCACATGGAAAAAATTATCTAAATGATTTTTAATATTGTTGTCAATTCAGATACATTGATTGCATTCAACAAAGGGGTGGCAAAAATGTCACAAACACAGACTAAGTTTATCTTTGCTGCCGTTTAAACACACAAATCTACAACTTGCAGCTTTTTACATTTTTTTTTTTTTTACACATACACTCACTGACCTCCCCCACAAGGTTTGGAGCACTGAGACCAGCTCTTCAATGCCCATTCATAGGTGTCCAGTTCAGCCAGAAGTACATTGTTGTTGGTAATAAGCGGTAAAAGGTCCTCATGTATGATATACTTATATGTCAAGCTGACTTTTGCATCTTCCTCCTGGGGAATGACCTGCAACGAAGAGAAGAAAGTTTATTGGACTGATTAGACTAATTAATCTTGGGAAAACGCAAAGTAACAATAGATGATCCAGTCCCACTCACCAGAACTACAATGCCTTCATGCAGAGGACCAGTTGTTTTCAGGGTCTCCTTGTCACCATCCATGGAGTACTCCCACTGGAGACCATTTTCAATGAAGGTCTTTGATTCAGCGTCTTCACTTTTTGCATTCAGTATGAAGTTTCCAGTAACTTGATTCTTCACAGCTGTCAATGATGAAGACAGAAAGTATTTTATGCATGTGTGGTGGGAAAGAATGTGCGCACATCATGTAGTTTTAGATTTCATTCATTAAAAATCTCAAAAATTGAACACAAATTCAGGATCAATCTTCCCTAGCCAAAGATTTTCCATTAAGAAAGGGACCATGTCAGTATGTATTTTGAGCTGTTTGGCATTGTGGTTAGCCAAGAGTTAGTCCTCCAAGTTGTGTGTCATCTCCTCTTCCCATGAGCTAATAAAAGCCAGAAAGGAAAAGAGTCGAGAAAAAGAGAAGAGGAAAGGTTTGGCTGAATGCCATGGTGATCTTGAGTCACCCTCGTCAGTCGCACAGAAAATTATTGTAGGCAGAAAGATATGAGTCTGTCACCCTTTCACGTACCTGAAGACGTTTTGCTGCATAGTGCAAATTGCACTGTACATATAAAGCCTCTCTTGACACACTGTTCCATCTAATCAACTACATGCAGCGAATTGAAAGCAATTAACAGGAAAAATTTTCTTTTCACATCACCACAATAGCACCTGTGATGTGACTCATCATCTGTGATAATTGCACTGACATCTGTATTCTTTGTTAAAAAAAAAAAAAAAAAAAGGCTGTCACATTGATGATGATGATGAATGTATAATGCTGCACAAAATGCTAACTGATTTCTCCTTAACAGTAGGAAGGGGGTCATAAAAAGATCTTTTTTTTTTTAACCGCATAAGAAGTGTCAAATCTGACAGAGAAAGAGAAGCTGAATACACACACACACACACACACACACACACACATTCCTACCTTACCAACAGTGGACTATGGGACTACACCCAACAAGTGTGGACCATTATTTCTCGTCATTTTGAGAAAACAAAAAAAAAAACAAAAAAACAAAAAAAAGAAATACGACGCTTTTATTTAAGGTCTTCTTTCACAATGTGACTTCAAAACTGCTTTTGTACTTTTCTTTAAAATTTGTCAAGGGGGGACTTCGACATGAATATATACCTAGGGTTTCTTGGTGTCTCTCAAAATTGATCACTTAACTGTATTGTTTTTAATATTTAAACATCTTGCTTGGACAAATATCCTGAAAATGATTATGTAGTGTTCTCTGTTAGCATTACAATTTATTCAAGACTAACATTGCTAATTTAGTGTTGCACCCAATAAGTATTAGAGTGGTCAAAAGACACAAATTTTTAGAAAAAATATCTTTAACTGATAACTATGCAATTGCTCCATCTCATGTATGTAGTGTATTGTCAGTTTTTCATGTAGCAGGCTAATATAGTAGTGGCTACTTTAATAAGCTACTAGTGTTTTATTATAGTTAAAAATCAGCCAACATTTTTAAAGATTTTGTCACAGCTTCACATTTCAGTAAAACCTCAGCTGCTCATGGTTTTCCATCCCATAACCCACTGCTTCTATCTCTCTGGAGGGTGGTGGAGGGGGTGGGCATCCTCAGAACTTATTATTTGGTCAAATACACTTGAATCCACAACCTCAGAACTTTAGAACAATCTTCAAACTAAGCTAGTTGTAAAAAGACACTTGACCAGCATCTGTTAATGACATTGGACTTCAAGGGTTTCATCATAGTGAGCATCACAACTATCAAATCCTGGACCTCAAAACTTGATCCAGTTCTTCGGTGGTGAGACAACAAAAATTCTTAAATCTTAACTGAGGACTGAACCTCAAAATTTAGGAACAATCCTCTAACTCCCTGTGCCAATGTGCCAGAGCTGCATTTATTAGAGCCTTTGAGTCTTCACTTTGGACTTCACTGAGTCTCATAAAATCAAAACCCAGAACCTCCAAGCAGTCCTCTATCACACTGAGCTATTTAGTTCATGTTAGTTACTCTTTCACTTATGTCTTAGAGCTTTTCACTCTTTCCTTTGGGTGCTGTAATGCAGAGAGATAGACACTCAGTGTTATGTGACTGTCCACTGTTAGTGATTGTGTAACAACTAGAAAGTTCACTGTTGGGTAGATATGCAAGCACACACGCATTGACAGACAAGAAAAGGGAAACATTTTGAAAAAATAAATGTTGTGAAAAACTTGTCTTCCTAAATTCTGTTTTCAAACAATTCTTTTTTACTTAGTACCAAATGCTTCATCTATTTCCACAGTTGGAAAAGGATGTGAGACACACTCACCAATTATATGAGGAGAGGTCTCGTTCTCTTCAATAACTATGTGGCGGGCTCCTATTGGGATGTCGAACATTTTCAGCATTCCTAACAAGGCAAAGAGACACAGCACGATACAGTTAGGAGGCTGAAACAGTGGGTACTTACTCTGGGGTGTAATAGCAGCCAATTATTTCTGAATCCAGACACTGAGACAGAAAATTTAGTCCTTTGATGATAGTGTGGAACATAAACAGTGGTCAATCATAGAAGACTGAGGAGATATATTTAAGGCCTCTGGATGAGTGATTTTGAGCTTAAGTGATGACAGCCATGTACCATAATGACTCCTGTGAAGTAGAGTTGCTGATTTCTGTCCATGTAGTTGATAATTACCGTTCTTTTTGGGCGTCTTGGTGAGTGTCAGCTTCACGGTGCGACAGTGCGAGTTGTCCCCTTCACACACTCCACATTTGTCCTCTTGTTTGTAAGAGCCGACCTCCTTGTCGCAGCCAACATGCTGTGAGGGAGGAAAGGGAAATGTTGTCAATCAAATCAGGACAACACTGCCTCTGGCTTTTCTACAGGCTGAGATTACTCTGCTGGGAAAATGATGCCATGGGAAAACGCGGCACACATCTGGTTGAGGGGCTGGTTTAGGATGATGCATGCTGGAAAAACGCAGACATAACAGTGCCGCCAAAACATGGAGTGACTGTGCTACTAACGAAAGTCACTATTTTTTGCCTAAGGTGAATATTGAAACAAAATAGTGTCTGTGTGTGTTTGTATTAGAGCAGAGTGCTGAAAGCGTGCAATGTTTCCTTCACTGTTATTTACAGTTTACTAATCAAATATCTATGTAATTCTTTCTAGGTCACTATTTTCATCACCAAAGTACACTAAAGCAAAGGTTAATGTTCTATGGTAAAATGAGACTCTCAGCTCTTTGTCCAGTCACTCCACTACATGAAGATGGCAAATCAAATACAACTTACTTGCAGATTTAATTTGCAGTTTAAAAACAGTATGAAAATGTTAATTAAAACAAGATTTTATTTGTTAATTTCAGATTTTGACAATGTGTTGCTGCTACTAAGACTTTAAATTACATTTTGACATTTATTATGTGAGTGGGATTTTAAAATGTCCACCTACACTGAGATGATAAGAATAAAATGTGACATTTAAAGTCCTCCAGTCAAACCGTGTGTTTTGCTTATTGTTACTTTACTTAGATGTTTGACCTTCACTGTTCAGAATGATGTGATGTGTGAGTTTGACAGTAAAAGGCTGTTCTCACATTCATCTGCTGAAGGTGGAAAGGTTTTCTGTGCTAAACCTTGAATCTGAGTTGAACATGTGGCAAATCTTTTGGAATGAAGAATATTTGCATATCCTTAGATTTTGGATTTCTCAGTGAGGGAAGAGGAGAAGGTGTACTTTACAGACTTTTTAACAAGGTTTTGTGAGTGCACACAGTTTTAACAAAGACATACCAGACACTCTCCTCGAGCGCACACGCTGAAGGGGTCTGAGTAGCTGCAGCGGGTTCCATCGTGCATCACCTGGTTCATGAACACCACCTCTCCTGTTTCCTTTGACTTACAGCTCATCTCACACTTGCGACCCTCTGAAAACACAAAAATCATCCAAATATCTTCAGAATCTGATAAAAACATCAGCACACGGAACACAGTGGACAGAAAACACCCACCTCAGTGCGTGCAAGAAGTTGCTCCTGGAAATATCATCTGTCCACTTTGCAAGAAACTTTTAGGCTCACCTCTGAAAGAGGGAGCCAAGTTTGCTTTACACTTCATAGACTTACCATCTGGGTGCTCATATGGTAGCCAGGTGTGTTTTATGTTTTTGTGGTATTTGTTGCTCCTCTGGACACATTGCTGAGCACGGAAGTCCTCATAAGGACCAGCGCACTCCTCGGTGTTGCACATCTGGTAGTCAAAAGTTGAGCCGGGGCAATCTCGACCACCATAGGCAGGTCTGATCAGTGACAAACACAAGATGATCCCCTTAAAGATATTTGCAATCATGATACTCTCGAGGTTTCAGAGGTTGTCCTTCTAGGTTAAATTCCAAAAGGCTAAAACCAACTGTAAGTGTATTACAGTTGGGAGGTTGAAACCTGATCCTCCCTCATACAACACATGCACTGCAAGAGGATGGAAACTTAATGAGATACAGCAAATGTACCAAGACCAAAGAGGATGAATTAGATATAGAAAATCTGCCATGTTACAGTGAAATTGAATTCAGACTCACAATGACATTGATATTATATTTAATTTAGATCAAAAAAACACTGCCATTTCAGTGGCAATGTGATTTTTAACACCCCAAATTTGTGACTCTCCTACTCCCTGTCATATCATATATCCATACTAAAATAACCACTTACAGGCCCTCTGTAAGGTGGCTTTTATTGTGAAGGTCTGGTTTGAGCTGCTGACTTTGAGGGTGAAAGTTAATTAACTGCACAAAGCAGAGATTTTGACTCGTCCCAGGTGTTACTAAGCAGCACAAACAATGGCTCTGTTGTATTCAAGTGTCACAGTAAGACAGGCCTGTGTGGCAGTGAGCCAGCGTGAACAATGCAAGGAGCCTGAAACGGAAGCAGCTTAAAGGGAATTCAGCCAACACTGACTTTATTGTGTGCACCTGCGTTGTCCTATATAATAATACTGTTCTCATAGATAGTATACAAGAAGTCTGCCTTTTTTCTGAATCCCCCTGCAAATACGTCTACACAAGAAGAATGCTAAATATTTTTTTCTGCAATTTAATACTTCTATTTTATTTCTCAGGGTTTTATTTTCTTCCAGTCTTGAGCAACTAATCCACTCCCTTTGTGTATTGCACTGTGAGAGACTATTCTATATTATTATTAATTATAATTTATAAATAACACACAACTTCCCGTGTGGCATTATTATAATTTTGTTGCAAAACACTATAATTCAGAAAGGAAAACAAATGCATTTCATTACATACCGTGGGAGTGAACTAAAAAAAAAAAAAACTGAAAATATTAAGTGAAACTGTCATCTCAGTCAAGTATTTAAGTATAAAAAAAGAAAGAAAACACTCTCAAGTCAGCCAGTGCTGGATCAGAGACTGGTTCTGCTATCCAGCTCTACAGTCACGCTTTTACAGTATGTCATCATCTGTTGGATGAGCTCACAGATCATAAAAACTATTTGGCTACTGAATAAGTAGTAGATTTAGTTTCTGTGTGTGTCTCCTTTTTAGCCACCCAGAATCAGTACTCACGGAGGGTTGTTGCACTGTCTGCTGCGGGAGCGAACGCCACCTCCACAAGTTCTGGAGCAAGAGCCGAACTTTGACCAGGAGCCCCAACTCCCATCGTGGCCTTGAGGCTGCTGGCTGGATCTCCAGATGCAATGTCCCTTGAAACACCACTGAAAAAAAAAAAGTTAAAGACGGGAGAAAAGACAGCCCCATCAGAATCCATTTCGAGCTTTTGCATTTTCTCTCCACTTCCAATCTTCAGAGAGCTCGACTTCAATCATTGTATGATAAAATGTATAATTCAAAGCAGATTCAGAAAAATCTCTCACCTTTCCGGGTGCACACTCTGTTCCATCCACTGGTGGTCCTTTTTTCGTTTTACAAAAGTACTGGTTGTCAGGGTGACTGCACCACAGTTGTTTGCAAGGGTCATAGGTTCGAAACTAAATGAGGAGACAGGAATTTAGAGCTTGAGTTATTCATGTTGGATGTTAAGATGAGTAAACAAACTCATTCATTCAGCTTTGTCATGCTGTACTCCTTACTGTGCATCACTCCGAGCTAATACTGAGAAGAGGTGCGTGTTTGAATTTTTCTTTAATTCCCATTGGATTATAGGTGTTTAGTCTCTCTTGAGCCTTGATGTAATCCCATACGTAAAAACTTTATATATTCTGTTTATACTGTATTATCGTAATACTTTATTTTTATCTCTTGTAATACTGTGTCATGTATTGAATATTTATTTATGCAATGGGAATTCAGGATTCCTGCTGACTTGTAGGGAATAAATAAACAGCTCAAATCAATAAATCAATATTTTGGGCATTAAACAGATTTGAGAGACTTACAGCAGTGCACATTTTATAGCCAACACCAAAGTCAAAGCGGCACTGCTCATCCATTGAATAATTTATTCCAGGGAGCTCGGGAAGCTTGGGCCATTTGTGCTCAAAGGGATCATCCAGCAGGCAGTCATAAGAGCTGAGAAAAAGATGGGAATAATAGAGTCACGAATGTGGCACAATGCGAGATCTTTGGGTGAAAAAAGAAGAAAGAAAAAAAAAAATCAATAACATATTGAGCTACTTCACACATACGATGCACATCATTACACCCAAGAGAAAATGAGAAATCAGGGAATTGTAGAAGCAGAATATACTGGATGTATCGATTGAGCTCCTGCTTGCTGCACCGTGACCAGTGATAGCGGTGGAAAGCTGCTTGGACAAGTGGTGCCATGATGCTCCCCATACTGGTCTCATCAGCACAGCGGTTCCCCTGGCCATCATGCTCCATGCCTAGCCTGATGGGTAACAAAAAAAAAAAAAAAAAAAATGTCAGGTTTACGGAACAGAAGGCGCATGCAGTGTAAGCAAATGATGACCAGCAAATTCACAGGAAACCACTGCAAAACAAATGGCTGTCTATCGGACCTCAATGCCTTTTGAGCACTGATCGGAGTCTGTCCATCAAGAACTGTCACATATCAAAAGTTCTGTTGAGGTTCGTTTTTTTTCTGGTGTAGCATGATGGGGAGACATCATTACTAACGGATGCACTGAGACAAAAATATTTTACTAAAGACAAAACACGGCTGGGACCAGCAACCTCCTGCAGTCTCCAGTGGTTGCCTGGCAACTGGTTTTGGCTAACAGTTTTGGGGTTTTAAAGGTGCTGCTGGGTTGAATTTGTGATCTCCGGACAGAGCCAGGCTAGCTGTTCCTCCTGTTTCCATTCTTTAAGCTAAGATAAATTAGCCCCCTGCTGAGTTACAGAGGCTCATGGAACAAGGCAGACAGGCAGGATTTTAGTTGTCTATAGCATCTGTCATTTCTTTGTAAGAAATAAAAAAGTAAATGGGAACTGTTGTCTACAGGTGGTTAGGATGTAATGTGAACTCTCAATCAGCTACGAGGCTCCTCTCACTAACATCTCAGTTAACTAACAGTGAAATTTCCATAAATAATTTGCAGCATTATATCTCAGTAGCCTTGGATATGCTGAGAAAGCATCATGAATGGTGTAGTGGTTAAATGCCAAAAAAATATATTTTTCTTTGCTGAAATGATTCAATTTCAAAATTGAATTGCCACTTTTGTGGTAAGTACTCACGTATTTGAGCATGTATGGAGAGAAAACATGCTTCATCTGTTCACAGAGAAGCCCACTGAGCTACAGAAGGTACAGGAGCAAGAGCAGAGGCAGGACTTCAGCTTTCTGTGTTCACGTGAATTCACAAAGTTCGTACCACAGTACCTAATAAATTGGGATGTAAGTTCATCTGCAAGTCGCTTACTTTGTCTGTCTGTCATTTGGTGCTTCTTTTTGTCAGTAGCAGCTGCCTGCAGCACCACATCAGAAGTTGTAGGTGGTAAAATAGAGAGAATGATCAGAAAGATGCTAAAACACCTGAAGAGCTAAGGAGAACTGCGAGCACAGAGCAAATACTTCCACCTGGAAGTAGATCCATTGTTAATATGAAAAAAAAAAAAAAATACTGGTTATAGTCAATAAGCTAAGTGTAAATCAGCATATTGCACGTTTTCATTATTCTCATCTCATTGCAGGTGTAATAAAGTTTTTTTTTTTACTTTTGACTATGTGTATCTACCTACTCTGAAGCTTAACCCAGCATGCACAGGTCAAGAGGCTGAGAATGGCTCAGACAAGTTGGCAGTCTGTGGAAGGACATAGAGTATTCACACCTACTGGAAATTTATAGTGTTCATTTCACCTAACCTGCATGTGTTTGGACTGAGGAAGCCAGAGCACACAGAGGAAACCCACATAGACACGAGGAGACAGACAGGACCCAGCTGGTCAGGTCTGGTTTCAACTCAGGACTCTGCAATTTTCCACTAACCAAGAAAATACCTTTTTCAAACATATCTTAGAAAAGACTTGTGTGATTTTGTGATAAAATGGTTATGGAGGAACAGCAGCTCAGATCTGGCTGTTCAATCAATCAATTGTTTTCAGAGTCCACAGGTGTTAGTTTTTATATGCTAATAGTAAGATGCATTGTCCTTCACAACATCCTTCGCCAACTAAGAAGAACTCAGCTTTCATAGTTTTTAGGTTAGGTTGAGGTTAAATATTAGCATCACATAAGACATCTGTAATAATTAGTTGGAGGAGGTGGAGATGTAAGAAAGCACTCATCTGCACAATAAAGGCATTCAAACACCTTCCATTTATTTTAAATGACCTCCAAGATAAGTGGCTGTGGTCAGTATGCTGATTTAGGTTTCTGGATGAATAAGCAAATGAGATGAGACATTTTCCTTTCAAAAAGGATTTTAATGAACTTCACTCATACTTGCAAAAGTACTTTGTGTGCACATATTTCACTTCTAAGGAGTTTTATTAGGTAATGTGACAGTCTCCTCCAGGTATTTCCTGTCTATTACTTTCTAATAATCTTGATTTTAGCATTGCCTCGATCCATAGTTCCTAATCTAAGATGGTGTTGAGTGTAAAATGTATCTTATTTTGCAAGTAAAACATTGGCCATTGTCTCTTGCTCTTTATTTTGCACCGTATTCTGGTATTCTGATAAGTTAGGCTGTGGTGACATGAATAGATATTCGGAATTTTGTTCCCAGTTCCGACAAGTTGTTCTGTTTCTTACTGTAAAAGGACATAGTTCACCACAGTTTGTAGGAAGGGAAGCAAGGATACACTTTTGTAAGAAAGAAAAGAGCTGATAAGCCACTAAAATCCTGATTGTTGTATTTCTATAATGCAACTTTCATTCAAACTTTTTTTCAATACAGACTTCCCTTTAACCTTGATAAAATTCTTGAACTCCTGGACTTCTGTCAGCCATCAGTTATATCAGATAGTACAGAGGTTCCAGGCGTTTTCAAGGACATTTTGACAGAGACGCACTTCATAGTGCATTTCAACTGTGTGTCTAAGCCAGTCGGTCTAAGGATCTAAACCCCTGGAAAAAACATTTAAAAAGCACCCAGATCTACTTAGTGAACAAACGCCATTACAGTGCTGATGTCACTGAGCTTGTTGAAAGTGATGGATTCAATCACTGGGTTAGTCATATCTGTTGACCAGGTCTCTAATCATCAACAGGAACAGCATGGCAACTGCTCACTTTTTCCACTTTTAGTGGATAAAGAGGTGAGTGACCTTTTCATCTCTTCTTTTGTGTGATGCGACAGTCAATCAGGTCTGTCTGGCCATTTTTCGATGTTTGTGCTGCAGCGGGAGGCAGAGTTCACAGAGGTTACTTCATGAGGCCAATTAGAGAAGAGAGAAGTCTGTGTGAAACTGAAAAGTAGTTACACATGATAACTCTGGTTTGCGACCGCAGGAAGAAGCTGATAATGAATCAGACTGCAGATCCACAAGCTCATGGACAGAGAGAACGCAGCCTGTTATGACACTAAACCTAAATAATCCACTACAGAGATGGACAGAGGTGGAACTAAATGTATTTACTAAACTTACTGGACTTTACTTATAGAATAGAAATAGATGAAAAAAACTATATCACAAGCAAATTTTTAACAGCTTCTTAAAATTATCCACCGGTTTTTTGAGGCCTCCTTAACATTTGCTGCTGATGGACCAATATACTGCTGTATTTTATCAGATATGTTCTCAGGGCCAACAAAAAGGACTTCCGTTTGTCAAGGTTAGCTGGAGAAAGCTGTTTGACATCCAGTCCTTGACAGCTGTTCAGCAGTAATGCAATGTAGAGAGTGCACTAAGGTCATCCAGTCAGAATAAGAAGTACAGCTGTGTCCTGTCCACATAAAAAATATAAGAAATACATTTAAAATGACTAATTAAGGAGCCAAGGGGAAGAATGTAGAGGGAGAAAAGAACAGGACCAAGGACTGAACCCTGAGGAACACCACAAGTCAGTGGAGCAGATGGGGAGACAGCCTGAGTAGAGCAGTTTCAGGGCTGTGCCTCAGTCGAAAACCAGACTGGAATTGAAAATACTATATATTCTATTATTAAAAAGATCATTGTTTACCAGGACCTTGGTTACAAACCACCATCTCCAAGACTTACAGGAATAGGTTGACATTTTGGGAATACAGTAGATTTATTTGCTTTCTAGCCATGAGTTGAGATAAGATGAGAAAACCGACACCATGTCTCTACAGCAAATATGGAACTACTATTTTAGTATTTAGTATTATATTCTCATCTCGTTATATGTTTATTGCTGACATCATAGTTAAAGGTGGTGTTGTACTGGACTACATTAAACTGAGGGATTATTAGACATATAATTAACTATGACACTGTCAACAAAAATCAACATTATAGGCCTTGTAAAGGTAGATATACACTATGGTAGAACATTTGTATTGGATTGCATTTAACTGTGCAGGTGTACCTAATAGAGTGGACACTGTTTCTGTACATGCCTACATACACATTCTCTTGTATGGCATTAATACATGCAATTAGTCTGCTTGTTTTTACAACAACAGAGCTGAGTAAGCTGTTGTTGCCTGGCTGAGTACCTGCATGCCCATGCTGAAGCAACCAGATGCTTTGTTTTGTTGAGACAACAGAGCCACGGTAAAGGACTCTGCCTTTGATTAAAGACCACAGTCATCATGCAAAACTATCAGCTTAATTGGATGCAGTTATAATCCTAAGAGACTCTGCTGGTCCTTTCATCATCGCGCCATTACTCACACATGGCCGGTTTCATGAGCAACCACAAAGGCGGAGGAGAAGCCATCCTCATGGTTCAGAGTGCAGCTTCTCAGTGGGTGGCACATCCCCGTCACTGGAGCATAACCTGGGCAACAGAAAAGACCACACAGCCCCAATAATGAAGTACCAAGATGAAGGTCATGACATTCTCATGCAAAGCTGATGATTGAGGTGGGAAAATATATCTCTTGGTGTGACATTATTGAACTTAGAGAGCTAAATATGACGTCTTTGCAGTCATCGTGAAGGTCTCAGTCTTTTCTTGGTGTACGGCATGGTGTAAGACTGACTCTGGAGTTCAGATAAATCCATTTTAAAAACAAGAGGCAGTGATGATTACTTAATCTCTTTCAGTGATAAACCCATGAAAATGCTATGTACGTATTGCTTTTGACATTTGGGCAGCAAGGCTCTCAAAACTTGTAATTAATTTGAAGTATCAGTGCATGATGTACCACATAAATATGTTCAATTAAGGGTAATCAAGTGTCAGAGATGTCTAAATAAGTCTGCATTCAGAGCCAGATGACATTCAGAGATTATAAAGTACATCTCCAGATTCTGCCTAATCAAGGAAATGCAAGTTTAAATGAATGAAACACCTTAAAAGCAGTTTGCATAACGCTAATGAGCAGTACAGAGTTTTAATAAGTGGAGGAGGTGTGAATGAGGCTGGAGCTCCTTTGTGACAGCTTGTGGGTTGAGCATCTCTTCACTATATATTAAGAAAGTCCCAAAGTAAACAGCAAGCTCGGAAGCCTGTCATCATTACCAAGCAGACGTCCGCCCAGCATAACAACCTTTTACACAGTTCACAGGGACAACTCACTTTTAAAGCAAAGCACAAACATTGAACATAACTCGATCAAGAGGTGTGCAGTGATTCAGCTTAGCGCGTTCGGTTTGGTTCAGAAGCACGCTCCGTTCCAGCCTTCTTTTGGCGGGCTTTCAGATAATTTTCATGCTTCCTGACCATCAGAAGACCTTTTTGGCATGCAGGTAAAAAAGCAGAAAATGCAGCAGACAGACAGCCCGTGATAAAGACACTTGAAAAGCATGTATATCGGGTTATTTCGGGTGGTGCTGAGAAAAGAGGAACGTCTGCGGCGAGTTATTTCAGTCATAGCAGAGCGCGATATGACTTTATGAAGGTCACGTTTTGATCCACATAGTTGATGGCTGTATGGCTGATGGATGTATTTAGTGCTGCGAGTGAAACAGTGAAACATGAAAGCAGTCATAGAGCATGACCCTTTATCTTAGAGGCAGATAAAAGGACTTCAGGAGAATGCAGATTACATTCCCATGAAGAGGCCACTGGGAGCTTTGCACATTGAAGCGAAAAGGGCTCAGCAGCAACAGCTGGGTTCAAAAATGTGCGTCTCTATTGCTGATGTCATGAGAGGTGGTCTCTGTCAGACACTGAACACACTGCACGGGAAATAAATCAGTGACAAGAATCAAAGACACTTAAAATCAATCATCTGTTTTGATTACAGTGCATGTGTAAACACAGCAAACTCATTATCACTTCAAGTTTTTTCATTTGTTTTGCAACTGCACCATAAACTGACCAGATTTTCTTCTCTATATCCCACAGCTCTATATGTGTATTTGGATATAGAATCTACCATCTCACAGCTAAACTTTGACAAGAGAGTGCGATGTCTGCTCTTGACCCTGGGACACAGCACAGAGTCCAGCCCAGCACGGTGCAAGGTGCCATAGAAACTGGGCTTGTTATGAACACAACACAAGTGCAGCTATGGCAACATCCGGAGGTGTGACAAGCAAACCAGGTAGCCTCAGGTCGTCCTCTAAACATGACACGTGTGCTTTAAAAGTTAAATATATACACAGGTCAATGCAAGAGATTAAGCTTGAGCACAGAGGATGTTTGTTCATTCTGGACCCAGTTTCTCTGGCGGTTTGGCTGCTCACTTCAAATTTTGTTTTGAAGGGCTGAAAAGAAGAAATACAGCGTGAGACAAATGCTAAACTGACAGAACAACATGTATGGTACAAAACTTCTCCTAGTGATTGCATACATGTATTATTAGGAATGAAAATTATCTACTGATTATTTATGAGTGAAGAAAAGTACAAAATTGAACTAAAAATAGTAAGTTAGTTTAGGTAAATGACAATCTAACAAACATTTCTGTTTTTTTCTCTACATGCCAAAAACCTTCTTCAAGCAATATCAATCTCAATTTTTCATATCCAGGGTGGCATCAATGTCAAGTCAGCAAGGTTGTGGAAGGCTACTCAGTAATTATTTTCCTGTGAGATCACCGTGGGCAGAATTCGGTTCATGACCTGCAGCCGCAACCTCCACTTTTAAGCTTCCATTGACCTTACCTGGGCAAGACTTGAAGCCAACCCCTTTGTGAATGGAAGCAGATATCAGCACTCAGTCTGCACAGGCCTCGATCGAGAAAAATACAGTACCTTGCATACCTGCGGGACCAAAATCTTGCCTTGTGAGGAAGATGGCGTGGTCGTGGTACTCTGCGTGCTCAGGGTCCCGCCGCTGCTGCGTGTTGGCCCATCGACACACCTGCTCCAGGCTGCGGGATGGGTTGCCACGCTCGATCAGGCTTATGGACTGCAGAGATACAAAGAGCAGGGGAAAAGTTTTAGCACTCTAACTGTGAACAGGTAGGGCATCGTTCTTGCTGAGGTGACAGAGAGCGGCGTCTCACCTTCATTACAGGTGTGCTTGAACAGTGATTTTGAGAATCATGAGGGGAGATAACATTTGGACTAATTTCCCTGGGAAAATCACAGAGTTTGCTCAGTCAAAAACAGACATTACTGACATATTGGAGAAGTAAAGCGGAAATCCATACGTGGGACTGAATTCATAAAGTCTCTGAGCCTCTATTCCTGCTCAATGACTGTGAGGAAAAGCCTGAGAATGAAAACTCATGGTAACCATTGGAATCATACACATTCGTTTTACTGAAAGCTTAGAAATTAAATTGTAGAACGTGTGAAAGCTCTCATTTGTTTTGAAGATAGCCCCTTTGCCTTTTTTGTATGTGGAAGCTCAATAAAATCTTAGAATAAAAAATATATATTTTTATATTAGTCAGTAATTAAAAGTCATTGTGCTGCTTGATTAGTCATCATCACATCTGTTTTACTCGAATGTCACTTGATTATTTGATTATGTCATCAGAGATTAATTAAGGTTTGTAAATCAGAAGGGTTTTAAACTCCTCTTTCTTTGAAGGCTAAAGTACCCAGTGGTTTTGTGATGATAGGCAGGCTGAATGGCAGCACCAATAAAAGTGAAATGAAGTCCTCATCTCAGTTTCAATGATACTTCTTTCAAATATCTGTATGTATAACCTCAATTCCTGAAACTGAGAGCAGACCTTGTTCCTCCTCTGCACAACGTGTCTCCAAAAGTGGCAGATTTGCACTGTGAACATAAAAACCTGCCACGTGTGTGTTTATTTTTTTCTCATACTGGCATGGGGTGTCACAGTTGAATTACAATTGCAGACAGATGATTTCCAAGTGGAAACTGTTCTGCTAGAAATAGCGTGACAAATAAAAAGTGGAAATGGAATTATTCTTCTGTTCTGTCTTCCATGTTATAAAAAATCCATCCAACTGGACAACAAAACTCAGTCGAGGATGAAATAGGGCAGCGATTGACAACAATAACACTGCTCATACGCAGATGAGGCCAGAGGAACTGGCAAAACATTTGTCTGTCTTCTCCCAGTGTGTGCTGTAAGCAGGGCTGGTGACACACTCAACATGTTTGAGCTCATCTAATTGGTGCAGTGTAAACAGAATCTCTCTGCTTTGGCAACCAGACAGGAGAAGCCAAATGCAGAGTCTCCAGGCAGTGTCAGTCAGTTAGATTAAAAAGCACCTGAGGAATGTACAGCAAATAACGCACTAGTGTCTGTCACCATGTGTAGGATGGTTAGTATCTTTTGCAGCCTGTGAATGACCAAGATGGCATTAAGCAACAACATGGAAAGGGAAAAGCATATTAATTCATACCTACAGTACAATAAGATGAAAATACTGTACATGTTTTTTACTATGACAAAATGTCCCTTTACAGTTCTTTGGTATTATGGTTTATTATGGCTTATTAGGGGTTATGACTATTTAATTATGATAATAAAAGCCAGACGGGACTTTTTCAGCATGTTTGTGCTCTGCATTACATATGATTTGTCTCTTACATAAGCAGAATATCAGCCCCTGCTGACTGAGCTAATGTACAGTGTGCAGCACTGAGCCTCGTTATCAGTATTATGCACCTCTCATCTTCACAATTTAAGTTAATCTGACAGCTCTTTGGCACTGAGATGAAATTTGTTAGGATTTTTCAGCATTATCTTTGGTGTTGCTGATTTTCTTACAGTGGCGCCTCCAAAATTGGACCTGCCAATCAAACAGTGTGTGCAGAACAGAGTCTGCTCAAGGCTCTAATCAAAGCACATGCTGCTAAGGGACTCTTACCAACCAGGGGGTCCCCTGAACACTCTTTCTTTTTCTCATTTGTGTGTTTAAATTTAACCACAGATACACTTTTTGATTCTGTAACAGCACTTAGTGCTGCAACATATTTCAGAAATATAACACATAATTTTTTTATGAGGGAGCTCTGACAAATTTGTGGTTTTGTGGTCATCATAAGAAAATCATTCAGTGCATTAACATGCACACAAGAAAGCAGCTTATTCTCCATGTATCGCAACACGCAATTATCTTTTCTTTTGATTCTGCCGCCCGGCTGCCAAAGCGACACTTCCCCTGTCTTAAGTCTTTGTCATGCACATGGTCACATGTAAATAGCTAATTAGAGGCCCGAATACATGTACAGATGGTGAAGAAATCATCTTTCTCCAGAAAAAACATTGCTAAGGTTTCTCTAATCTTCTGCCCTGGCGTCTGAAGCAAGGTTTCTCACATAAATGACATTTTAAAAAAATCAGATTGCAGCAGAAATCTAAGTGTATCCCAGTTACTTGTATGTAACTTCACTGCCTGAGTCTGTCTGGAACTACACTGTACAAAACAGTATTTATTTCAGTTATGTAATGTTGGTTGTTTTGTTATTTTGTCTTTGAGTGATTTAAATGGTCATAAATGGTAGTTAGCTGTTACTGTCAACATTAAGCCTTTTATTTTGAAGGGGTGGAGGGGTATTGCATCCTTCTTCAGGGCCTGATTCAGTATATTGACATCTTCTTCACTGGTTGATGGAGTGTCTGGTGTGCTATTATTTTTCTGTTCAATAACAGCAGGGTGATACTGTAAAGGTGTCGATCACTGTTTTGATTACTGAATCCACAGTGGCAGGCAACAGAGATTCATTCATGTGAAAATATGTCTGGCTTCAAACCCAGTCCTGCCCCAGATGTCTTCAGCTTGAAGGACGTTTGAAAATGTATTTGAGAATATAGAAAATAAGAACTTGTGACATAGCTCACCTGCCGGTACCCGACCATTATCATGCGGACAAGGACAATGTTGATGTTGGTGCCCAAAGATTCATCGTGGTAGATTTCATCAACCTGAAAGGAAATGAACATTGTCTGTCACAGATCTGGAAGGAACACAGTCCATTTAATGAAGGAGAGCGTCTCACAGTATTGAGTCTGCAGATCCCATACAGACTAATAACAAGATCAAGCACATGGCTGTCCTTCAGGCAGAGCATTAATACAAACAAACTGCAGCCAAAGTATGTGAGAAGAAAAATACAGTGCTTCAGCTCAAGTCAAAAAACCTAAACTTAGAGCGGGGTCTCTGGGTTCATTTCTTAATTTCTAACTTACAAGTTTCCAAGAGATACGGTACTGAGTGATAAATGGCCATTTATCAGTAAGGAGGCACTAAAAAAGACTGAATAATGGCTTTAAAAGTTTTGAAAAGACATGAATCTTGATTCTTAGAAATCTGTCCAGTGACACTTATCAAAGACACAGAGAAGAAGAAGAGAGAGAAGAAGGAACACAGACATTAGTGGATACAACTCTCCCCTCAACTGATCACCCATGCTGTTGGTGATCGCTATTTTTACTTGCTTGCAGCTTTTACTGCTGATAAAGAGATTAACGCTGTTTGTAGTCATGTAGCCACCGTGGATTTTATTTCCGATGGCACAGTGAACCAGCAGCAGCCAACTACCATGGGGGTTCATTTTTGGGTTTTTTTTTTCATCTCTCATAACAAGCTTGGAATCATGATGAAATATGTTGTTAAGACATTGGCAACCATCCAATGAAACCAGCATTGTTATGCAATGGCAACGAAGCCTGACCCAGAAATGTGTCGGCTGCAACTTGGCTTTATAATAATGCTGTGGCATGTAGATGCTTAACCCAGGGCCAAGCTAGGATCCCGTTCAAATCCCAAGTCCAATTTCCACTCGAGTGTGTTTTATTTTCATTAAGTAGTCGCTATGTTTCAATCAGCCGCTTCGCTTTGCAACTGATAAGTAAAGTTCAGAGGAAAATAAGGGGTGAATAATATTTCTTTCTCCATAAATCAGCAGGTCATTTAGTTGGGATGTGTTGGTTATGGATTGCAATTAACAATGCGCCAAACAGACTGGGTGACTCCTCAAATGGTAAACACATTAATTTAGCTTCACAAACCACCCTCACATATCTCCACATGACTTGTGAACTTGTTACTGAGAGGAAACATATGTTTTACAGCTGGCAATTAAAAGCATGTGGGCTGACGCTATATATGTGTGTGTGTATGTGTATTTGTATGTGTGTGTCTGTGTGTTTGTGTGTGTGCGTGAGACAAACTCATCAAAGAAGATAATTTTATGCAACATCTTTTTATTTATTGATCATTATCGTCATCTCTTGTGTACCATTTTATTATCTTCATCTAATTAGGTTTAAGTAAGAATGAACACTCTGCACACTGCAACTTCCTACCCAGCTAAGACAACATGCAGATAATCTTCAGTCTTATTTCCCTCTCTCCATCAAATTTCCATCTGGCAAATTATATCCTTATGAGTGCAGACTGTGATCGTCACATCATAGTAATTTCACTGGCTTTAAGCGCAGCCATCGATTCCCCTAATGAAACCATTTTACTTGAGAGACTTGAGCACTAGGTGGGTGTAAATGGAACTACATTAAAATGGTTTTCTGCCTTTACATTCAACAAGGTGCAAAAAGTGGCTGCTGGTAAATGTGTTTCCTCCTTTCCTCATTTGTATGGGGTCCCACAGGGCTCAGTACTTTGTTGCAGTTCTGTTCATTATGCTGCCCCATGGTCATTGCTGTCTTGCTGAGGATACCCAGCTGTGTGTTATGTATAACAATAATCATGAAGCACAGCCTTCCTGCTATTAAAGACTGAACGGCATTATCCATTTCACGCACATGATCCATGTGCCTGAATTTTAACCAGCACATTAACAGAGTTGAGTTAGACTTTCAGGAAAAATATGAATTAGCTTTCTTGTGAAGAGTGAAATGAGAAGATGGACACCACTCTCATGTCTGTACTGTAATATGAAGCTACAGCTAAAAGGTGGTGAGCTTAAGGGAAAACAGATAGCCTGGCTCTCTCCAAAGCTAAAAAAAAAAAAAAAAAAATCTGCCAACCAGCCCCTCTACAGCTCATTAATCAACATGTTTCAGATGCTTCTCATTACTTTTAAACCTGTCTACTGTTTATCCCCCTCACCTCTGATCTTTTAAGCCTAAAATCTGGAGAAAAAAAACAAAACAAAGAAAATGTATTTGATCCAGGCTAAAAGCAAAGGCACATCATTCTTTCACTCATTTAAAAGTAATTTATACGGACTCTAATTGTTTAATGTTGTTTAAAGGGGTGTTTTCTTTCAAACTGTGTTCCTTGTATAGCATTTCTATGTCATTTGATGTGTCTTGCAAAGGTACAGAGGAAATAAAGGTTACTTACTTCCTGGTATTACAAGCTGCAAATGGCCACAAAAAAACAAAACAAATTCTACACGCTGAAGGATATTGGTGTAAAACTAAACTGATCGTGTTTTTGTTAGTATCAATTTTCCATTGTTAACCTTTCATCCTGTCAATAACATGCAGCACTGATCGACCAAAGGTCATCGATTAATTGGTGTCGTTGGACGATTCACTAGAGCCCTGAGGTGAAGTCCAGTGTTTTCATTAATGCCACAGCAGAGCAACTGAACAGCTGTGATGCTATTTCTGTCCATAAGCTTTAATCTCTCCTGCTGCTAATGGTGAAAGCATATGCAACGAGATCCAAGAACTGTTGCTGTGTGCTTTATGAAAATAACAACCCCGACACCAGTGTGCACAGATACACCTGTAGAATCACAGAGGAGTCCAGCCATCCATATGGCCGAGATAATACACATAATATCAATTAAATCAATTAAAATCGTTGGTGTAGAACATTCCGATGGTGCTTCGTTTTCTTAATTTAAGAGATGTTACCGCTAAAGACCAGGGGCCAGATGCATAAACGATGCATACACTTAAAAACCATGCATATGCCACTTCCCGCACGTGAATTGGTATTTACGAATACAGAACGTATGGTAAGACTGTGCACACCTCGCACATTCTTTTGACCATGCGTATACATGGTTTTTTAGAGCGAGCCGAAGTTAGATAAGGTGAAGGGAAAATGCAAAATAAGGAGGAGACATGGAATTTAACATAAAACTAAATAGCCAACTTTATGGAGCTTCATTCATTATTATCATTACAATCATCAACAATTTGACGATTCATAAACAGCAATAAGTGTGTTTGTGTGCTTAGCTGTTTACTATTATATCCTCATTATTTCTTCTGAGGCATTCTGTAAATTGTTTTGATACAATTTTAATATTTACTAATCACAGTGGGCTTAATTAAGATGTCTCTAGGTCTGACAATAGTAAAACAGGACTTTAGAGTTGGAGTTATTGAACTAAAGTTTACTGATGAGCTCCTGTTTGTAATCCAACCAACAATCAGTGAAATTGCTTTTTTCCTTTTTTTGTGTGTGTGGATTAAGGGAGAGTGGAAATGAGGCTTGTGCACATGCACCCAATTTCTCAATTTAATGAATTTTTTATAATTCTGATGAAAAGAATGCGTATTTCTTGTTTTGTGCGTACACATAGTTTTAGTCATGAATCTGCAGAGAGTTTTATGCATCTGGCCCCAGGCATCTAAATTCTTTTAGGTGCCTTTTTCATTCATCTGAACTGAGACGCTGTCAAATCTCAAAGCCTCGTCTTTAAGTCTCCTTCAGTATCTGCCCTCACGCGGGCTCATAAAAGACTGACACGTCCAGAGGTTTCAGATGTAGCAAACAAAATAACACAGTGCTACTCTCTTGCTAAAACAGCTACAAGTGTGCGTCAGTTAGCTTTCTCTGGGGAAAAATTATGACCACGCAGAACAAAAGCTCTGTCACTGAAGAAAGGCTATCTTGGCTTAAGTCCAAATTTGCTCTGGGACGCAGGGTTACACCCAAGGCATTTAAGCAAATATTCCATTCACAGAAGCCTATTCAGGTCAATAAATGCTGTAAAGAGCACTCGAGTGACCCCAAAGTCTCCCAGATTTGTTACGAACTCAAATTCCTAGACGGGTCCATACTGACCTATATACATGTCGGACCTGGAACAGAGACGCTGTTGAAAAAAGAGGACAGCATCAAAAAATAGCATCATAAAAGTTCAATGACGAGTTTTGTAAACACAGAAGTCACATATTTTTCTTCACAGGACTCAGGTCCATGCATTGAACCTTTTAAAAGCTTTTTGGGGAGTCCTGTTGAGGGATGGGTTAACCCCACATATACAGGGATAATTACAAAGCCAGGAGGAGCACGCGGTGAGCTGGATTCGGACTGTTGTGGCTGAAAATGAGAGAAGCAGCTGTGGGCTACAGGCGCTAGGTGTCACTGGCTTGTGTACAGCATCACATCGATGTGGACAAAACCTGGTCCGCGCTCAAACAACACGGCCATTGTGCGGCAGGCACCTCAGCAGTCACCTTGGCTTCGCGCAGACAGGATGTTCAGTAATCAATCCCTCAGGGAGAGTTTCTCCAGGTGGTACTACACATTCTGCAGCCACGGAGCAGGGATTCAGAGGGATTTGAGTGGGCAGAGCTCTTTCAGACACAGCAAGCCTGTGGCTTACGAGTGGAACTAAAGAGTTTTGGCCCTCGTGTGTTTAAACTGCACCTTTCTTTCTGGAAGGTTGCATGCTTCTCTCATCAAACTTTACTCAGCATAAAGGATGATATACAGATATAACTTTACTTGATTTCACTTTACAGCTCATTCAATTTTAATTTCTACAGACTTCCTCAAATTCTCTTCTCCTGCAAGTGATCTGAAATACTCAGTAAGTGCTTATCAGAGACCACTAGAAACCAAGGGCTGATAATTATAGAGGGCGCTCTCACAATCACTTCATAGCATAATATATAATCAGCCAAGGTCATTAAAATCAGACATTTCACCCTGCTGAAGACAGTTGAGGATAGAATAAGAATGTAATATCCTAATTAAATAAACACATCATTCCATGTAAGCAGAGCTTGGCAGTGAGAGAGGACTTCTGGCACTGGTTTCCATGACTGCCCCGCACAGCTCCCAGTCAACTTTCTAATTGGTCTAGTGCAGCTAATCAGACCACCATGCAGGGTCCAACTGGTAACTGTTACAGAGTGAAACCAGCACCCTGTGAAAATCTGACTTGGAGGATTTGGGCCCAGTAAGTAGATTAGGGTGGTAGGAGCTGGTGGAACCCGTAATGAATGAGCTGAGAGTTTCTTTTTTCCCCCCATCTCAGTGGTAATCCATAAACAGCTAAAGAAAGTTGGGGTCTGGAGAGAAGTGTGGCAAGGTCTGATGTCAGGGAGGACAAGGAGGCAAAAATATCTCAAGAGGTAAATAAAAACAGACAGAAGGATCAAAAGGGAATTAATCTGCAACTATACTAATAATTCATTTATTTTTAAAGCAAAAATGCCCAAAAATGGCAAATTTAAGCCTCTAAATTCTGAATTATTGCTGCTTTTCTTTGTATTTTCTAACAGTAATCTGAATATCCTTGGATTTACTGATTCACCTTCGACTTTAGGAGGCTGTGATGGGAATTTTTCACAATTTATGTGTATTTAAAACACAATTTTATGATTTTATAGACCAAATGAGCTCCAGATTTGTTGATACTGAAAAGCACATAATATTACATGTTGGAAATTTGCATAAACAAGCAGCAGGTGGTGAGACTCTGAAGAGCATTTTCTGCAAAAAGAAATCACACACACTTACTATGTTCATGAGTGTGAGAACATAGTTCTGCACATGCTCCTTGCCGTGGAAGCGCACCACAGAGTCGTCCACCGCCAGCAGCACCTCGATGTTGTAGTCGTCTTTCTTTGCGTGTCTCCTCTTGCGTTCAGACTCAGACAGTTTATGCTCGACGAGATCCAGAGCCGCGGGGAGGTCTGCGATCCCAAAGTCTGCCACTGCAAAATATGACCGGCACATAAACAAGTCAATGAACAGACTGTGGGACTCTTATTTCAGCTTCTGTGCGGTGATATATGTCAGTGTCAAACTCAACATAAATCAAAATTCTGTCTTTGAGTCTCAGGATGAGCAGGAGGAGTCCTTCGGGATTTCTGACTGGGCTGTCGACTCTATATTTTCTAAGCTACTCGATCTCTAGTCAAAACACTCCCCTCAGACTCATAAATCGTTGGCCTAGAAAGTCAGAGGTCTATTTCCTCTCTGCTCCACATTCAGGCAAACTATAAGTGCATTCAGAGGACGAATCCCAACTGGGTCACGCCAAGTCCAAACAACATTCATTCATGTCATAGAGCACCTCAGCAGTGTGATATTTATGTACAGTACGTCCTCGATCTAAGGTTTTGTTTGTCGGATGTGAAACACTTGAAAAAATAGGCTGAAACTGTGTGAATTTGGATTCCACAAGTTCAGGCCATGACACGCACTGTGAGAACAACCGGATCTTTCAAGATGAGGTGTCAGAAGGAAAAAAAAAGTGACATGAGTGAAGTGAGTTGATAAACCGAAAATGTATTTTCTGTCATGTGAGACAAAGACCACTCAGAGAGAGCACATCACTGCCGAAGCTGCACGATAATGATGTTTTAAAGATGTGTAGTCACTCTTAATCTACACCTGGATCTGCAAGAAAACACACACAGTAATAGACCATGATGAGATACATGCCCCAATTATTTTCAGCAGACCAGGTTTCATTCAAATCTGTGACACTGTGTTATATAAATAATCAAACTAATAAACAAACCCATGCATAATCTCTTTGATGGATATAATAATATGCTCACATGTAATCGTAGGAAGTGTTGACACATGCAACATGTCTGGCAATAAATTGCCTTGTTCAAATATTCATGCATCATAAAGGCCTGGCGTGTTGTTGGAAGCTATGAATTATTCCTATCTTTTATAAAGACGGTATTGATTCAAGCCTGCCAGTTACAAATAGAGACACGAGAGATTATTTTATGCACACCAGAAAATCCATTGGACAAGGCATTCTCAGAAGTAGAATGCAAAAAAAATAAAAACAAATATAAATGCAGTGTTCTGTAAAACCCATTACAACAACTGGCTCCAGGTAAATCTCCTGAAAAGCAATTCATTCTGAATAAATATAGATAAGAGCAGAAATGCACAACAGATGACAGTTATGGTAGAGCAAATAAAGATAACAACAACTGCAAAAAACTGGACTATTTTCAATAAGCAATAAACAAAATAACTGTTATTACTGCATATTCCTATAGAATAACAATTAAAGTGAGAATGATGGAATATAAAAGATTATTTCAGTTCACAGGGGTGGAGGTGGCTCAGGAGGTAGAACAGGTTGTCCACTAATCAGAAGATCTGTGTGTCGAAGTGTCTCCCAAATTGCCTCTGATGGCTGTTCCATCAGTGTAAGACTGTGTGTGTGAATGGTAGAAGCGCTCTGTGTGTAGATGTAAGTGCTGTATGACTGCGTGTGAAAGGGTAAATGTGGCTTCCATTGTAAAGCGGTCGATAAGACTAGAAAAGAGCCATATAAATGCAGTTCATTTACCATGAGAAATTGTGACTGCTGTTGGAAGATTATTCTACTGTTAGTCAGTGTGGAGAAAGCCCTGGCCGAGGGACATAACAATACTCTAAAGGACAAAAAACAAAAGTGTAACACAAAAAAGCCCCCACACCAGTAGATTAGTCTGAACAATACCAAAAAATACACTAAACCTGAAACTAAAGCTTTCCTCAGAGAATACCATCTTACTACGACTCAAATTATTGTGTTATTTTTCACATGTACAGCAATGGAACAGGTAAAAATGACAACAATTCAAAGCTCTTCAGCTGGGTGCAGATGTAACATCTGACAGCTGCATTACTTTAGAGAAGAATGTAGCCTGTAAAGACAAAAATGAACGTAATGGATTTCCCAAGGTCGGTAAAAACAGTTTGGAAAATGTGAATGAGAGACTTGATTACAATTGTTACGCAGGACCTATGAGCTAGGCAGCTGTGGGGTGAAATGAAAACACCCATACATCAGTTTTACAGTTACAGACAATGGGAAATGCAGTAAATTAGTGAGTATAGTGAAAATCTTCCACCAGATGCTGAAGCTATTGTTGTGGCAGGGAAGGAACAGAGGAGGAATTCATGATGGAGTTTGGTCGTTTGACTGTGTAGAAAAGCCCCCCCCCCCATCATTTATCAATTTAAATAAATGATAATATTTTAATTAAGGAAATAATCGAGGCTATATACAGGTAAATTATACGATCACAGTCAGAGGTTGAAGTTCAGCAGGGGAACAGCTGCTGTTCTTAAACCTGCTGGTGTGGTTGAGGGTTTTTTTTTATATTTTGCAACCTGTGGGCAGCAAAATAAGCTGTGATTACAACTTTGACATACAGTTTTATCACCTTCTAAAGTTGTAATGTGTTTACAAATTGCACAGCCAGCACACACAGAGCAACATCAGCATCCATCTGGAGTCATGTGGCTGGCCATCAGATGAATTTAAGTCCAATATTCACCCTAAATTTAGCTTTGGTTTTGTCTCCACTAACTCCAAAAGCTCTAAAAGCTCCACTATTAACACCAGCTAGACACTGACTGTGTTTGTCTGCCACATCCTTGCTGCTGGGTGAGTAGCAGTGGGATTGTCAGAGCTCACTGAAAACAGCTGCCCGCTGCAGCTGGAAACAAGGTTGATGAGAGCAGTGAGAGTGAAACTAACCAGAGTAAAGCTGTGGGCGGTAAAACAAAAACAATGAGCTGAAAGATGTTAAAGTGCCACGTAGATTTCAGGGGAACTGCAGGTGATAATTCTCTCTGGGATCATCGTATGAGCAACCTCTTTCACATTAAACATGGTATTATATCTGATGTTGTTATAAAACATTAATCAGAGCAGCTTTAAATGAAAAAAAAAACCTTGTTACTATAATGAAACTATTGTTATTATCATTATGAGACATTTCATTTTCATTTTTAGGATACTGCTAGTATTTTCATATCATATAGAAATGATAGCAAACCAATGGGTGTATGAAACAGCAGGAAAAACACATTTGAATCAACAAATAAATGGGCAAAACATTCAAAGCCACTGGTGCTTTAATGGTGGCTTTAATTTAGCAATGGTGCTATGTATTTTAAATGTTTTTGTCCTTTCATGTGTAACCTGAGGACAAATTTCCCCCCTTGTGGCGAGTGAAGCTGTATTCTATTATATCTGTCTGTCTATGATATAGTCCTTCCTATTGTAAACCTCCAGTTCACTCACACATATGCAGTTCCTCACACATGCACTCACACACAGTCAAAACACACACCCACAAACCCACACAGTGCTTTTTGTTTCCACTGACGTCACACTCCGTCTCCTTGCCTACCTTCATTGTGGAGGTCCTCCCGCCGCTGGCCCGTCTCCCGCTTGATGGCCGACCTGCGGTAGACCACGTGGACACGCCCCTTCACTTCCACGTCCTGCTGGCCCTTCTCGAGGGGCTCGATGAAAAACTCCCCATTATCAGTCCGGATCAGACCTGCCTGGAAAAAGAGGGCTTCAAATTAGTGCGCCCCTCCTCCCTCAAAGGACGGTAATTCCACTGGAGCCAGTAATTATAGAGTGCCTGATCAATGGGAGGATTTAGAGAAGGGCTGGATATGGGGAATGACGCAGGTAGACACAATTTGGGGCCCTTCAAGACCTTCACCAAGATTTATTGAGTGTCACTGTGATTTCACCCTGAACGAGATGATGAGTAGCAATGTCTCAATTCAGCCGTACGTTTTCCATCTGCTTTATGGCTTTTTGATGAATTCAGACTTCACCCTTCTGTCGGATACTCTTACAAGCTCTGATATCAATCTGCCATCTTCAAAGCCTATATTGAAGTTTTACAATTTGCTTTCTAATACACTCACTTTCTCTAGTACTGCCTGGCATGCTCCCCTTCAGTTAGCAATCTCTGACACTTCTCATAACCCCCTTATTCAAAACTCAACATTTCTTTTGGTTGCATAAACATGCCTGAGGAAAAATTGTCATGTCTGCTTCCTCTGAGGAGGATTTCTCCCTGAATGGATGTTGAATGTGGCAACTATGGAAGGAAGACCTCACTCTTTCACTTAGTGAGGCAGTGACCGTAAACTGACTTTTACTGCTGATTTTCATAACTATAACAACTCAGCTGTAGCTTTACTGGAAATATTGTGGAATATTGTGTTTCACCATCAACATGGGAATACACAGCAGTTCACTAAAAGGTCACCAAAAATGCAACAAACACTGCAGTTAAAATGTTTTTTTTTTCTTCTTCTTTTCATTGGTGGCATAATAGCATGTGGTTTCACACTTTAAATTGTATGTTTATGTGACAGAGGATGCGTTAAGTAAAAGGGCAGCAAACACCGAAATCTGCTCCAACTGAATCTAAAATGCACAAACATTCAATCAGTGTGTGCAACATTTGCATATGAAACGTCATGATAACTTGATATTTTTGAAATACAAGAACTTTGTGGGCAAAGCCGACATTATTTGCAGTCCTTTTTGGTGGCTCTCACAGCCCCACTGATGCCATTATTACAGTGTAATCAAGTTATTAAGTTAAGTAGAATTTCTCCTGGTGTTAGACTAATTTAACTGTGTAAGGGCCATTATAACCTCACACACACTTTTTGCACTGTATTTTCACTTCTATTTCTTCCTGCGTATCTGCAGACATGTTTGCCAATAACCAAATGTCTGTGATACATATTTGTGGCCAATGTATTTGTATTTACCTCAACACAAAATCAGTTAGTTTAGCAGTTAATCCTACTGGGTAATGTTAATCATATATAGTGAGAAATATCAAAGGTCTTTAGTGGGTTTACAATGTCACCTACCAGAAAAAAGTTAAAAGCGACTCAAACTGACGTATCAATCAACAATATGAAAACAATGTGGGAAAGTGAAAGAGGAGCTCAACAGTGAGTTCCAGCTCATTGTTTAGCTGTCCCGCCCACACCGTTACTGTTTTGGTTCTCTCTTGCCACTCTCGAAAAAGCTCTGAAAGCCCACTGTGCACCGCCTGCTCAGCACCAAACAGCAGACACACACAGTTAGCGACTAGCTGGTGAACATAGTGGAGCTTTTAGCAACTAAAGAGCCAAACAGGAGTTGGTAGAGACCAAAAACACAGCTAAAAGCGACGTAACGTAAATTGTGATTATATATCAGTGATGTGTTCAAACCTTGTCCCCGCTGCCCCCAAGTGGCCACATAAAGTTTGAAATATACATTCTTGCACGTAAAAACTTTTCCCTCCAAGCTACATAATTGCTTATGTAAGTTCCGGTGCTGGAGGGTCATGTCAAACACAATCTATGGCTGACTGAATACAACATACTGTATCTCTCTTCTTTGAACATGGGTTCCTGGAAAATCACACGTGCCGCCTTGGCTCTCTGTTATAGGCTGTGTGATGTTATATTAACCTTTGTAGAAAGTTGCTACTGCCAATCATGGCTGTATTCGCTTCCTGCCTCTTCTCTGTTGGGTCACGAGGGGGTAGACACTATCACAGCTCCCACACTGGGAGTGAGGCACGGTACACCTCAGACAGATCACCAGTCTACTGCAAGGGTGACACATGGACAGGCATTCTACATCCACACCACTTAACCTAACCTACATGTCTGTGGACTGTGAGTTGACAGTCACAAGACATGCAAGAGGAAACCCACACAAACACAAAGAAACATGCCACATGTTTTTAACATGTTTTCCTTCTTCAGATATTTTTGTTAAAAATGTAGTTATGGGGCATCTTGGTGAGAAAATAGTGCGTGACTTCATAATTTGTTCAAATGAATCCAGGGAACATTGTGCCATCGTGTTTCCTGTCACACTACCATGAACTGTGTCTAATAGAGGTTAAGTGCACCAAAAGGTGGATTCAGAGATGGTAATTAATTAGGACTGTTAATTAAGGAGGAACACATAATCCAGTGTGACCAATGTGGAGCAAAAGGTGTTCACAGTTTTTGTGTCTTTTTTGCCACCATCTTGTCATTAATCAAGCTTAACGAGCATAAACTGTGTTGTCTGAATACACAGCACACTGCAGATGACATTTCTCATATTCCTACTTCTTACTAAGAAAAAAAAAAAAAAATCTATCTTATCCAGCCTATCATTATACTCATGAAGAAGGCACACCAACAAGATTTTGGCACGAACGTGTGTATTTACAGCTTCTAAAAGAAATCTAAATACAGTGCAGCAAAGAGAACACTGTGCCTGAAAAAAAAACAAAATCCTCAGCATGCCGTCGCCCGGGACTAACAACACAAGAGGCATGAACTTAAGGGTAGACATATGACAGTGAGGGCAAAGAGGAGTGAAAGAATCTGTCCAGCCCCTGACCAGGAAATGCCAAGTAAGACATGCTAGAATACTTCCTCTGTGGTCTCTTATTTCAGCAGTGGGTGGAAAGTGAGGGGAGAGAGCAGCAGCATCTGGAAGGGCCTACGGAAGAACCAAATGTAAACATATGTACACGGCATGGTAACGTCTGGGCTCGGCGAGGACGTAGGCTTGCTGTCAGAAGTGGGGGAGGAGACACAAAGTTATTGGTTGGTAGTTGAAGTTCTATGTTAATTTCTGTACTATTAATGGCTTCATTCCACTAAAATTAGATTTTGATTAAGTAACGAAGATCCGAAAATAATCACATCTACATCTATGACCTAAAATCAGTCAATGCTTCAAGAGCAGTACCTTAGCTCTGATTTTAGAGGTCAAGCTGGTTAATCGATTAACAGAAAATTCATCATTAATTGTCGTTTATCGAGAAAGATGTCCTAACATTTGCCAATTCCAGCCTGTCAAGTTTGAGGGTTTACTCCTTTTTTCTGTTTTCATGTCTATCTGGTCTGACAAAATAAGCATATTGACAATGTTGGGCCCCAGGAACTGGCTGAAAAATTCATTCTTTCTTGCATTAAACATTAAAAATACATTATCTGCTGTAAATCAAAACATGCATTTTTTCCCAAAAACCATTACACAAAGGGCATTTTCAGCCTCGAGTCTGCAGAGCTTCCTGTCTGGAGAAATAAAGCTCTAACAAACTCCACCAATCAAACAGTTGGATGTATGTTGTATGTAGCCTGAGAGGCAAAACCCAGGGAAGCAAAAAGTACCCATGCTGTTGAAGGTGACACTCATGAGCGTATCTGTATTTTTAGCCGTGTTATAGTGGCGTGGCTTTAGGGATGTTAATGTCGGGCAATCAGCTGATCCACCACTTTGGTCCAGACTGAAATATCTCAACAACTATCAAGCGGATTATCATGAGATTTGGTACACACATTTATACTCGCCTCAGGATGAATTGCAATAACACTGATGATCCCTTTAACTTTTCATTTAGCCCCAACTGGTCAAAATACATTTATTTATACCAAAAATACCTGCAAACCTAATGATATTAAGATGTCTCAGCTGTATTTGTGTTTAGTGCTAATTGGCAAATGTTATGATGCCAAACTAAGAAGGTGAACATAATAGTTGCTTAATATCAGCATGTTAACATTGTCATTGTTAGCATTCTCACATTAGCATTTAACTCAAAGCACCTCGCAGAGCCACTGGCCTGGCTTTAGACTTGTTATTACCTCAAGAGCTTTTCTCATTTGGATTATGACAGCAGGTCAGCAGGAGGAATCTGTTTAGAGGTTAAGTGATGTGGTTGTCCTCAGGTTGCTCCATGTGATGTGAGCGTGCATACAACTGGGATCATTATGGTCACTGCAGAGCTCACTGGAGGATAGAATTTTTATCAGCGTGAGGTTACGACCAGCTTCTCCTGCCTCTGCACTGAAAAAACGCTCTGAAGTCGAGGCAGTGAGACATCCAGCAGTGTCACTGACACCACACAAAAACAAAGGCAAATATAGCTAACCCTTAAAGCTCACCAGAGCACTAAATTCCACACACTGGTAAGAGCAACTTTGAAGGTGGATATTTACTGTATGTAATTTGAAGGAGACTTCTTCCTGCTCTACAAACTAGCAGTTGGAGTCTGTCACCTGCTCAGTGCAGCATAAACAACCGGGCGAGGAACAAATGAGGTGAGAGCTGGTGAAATCACTTCACTGCAGGAAGTGAGAGTCTAAATTAAAGAAATATGTCACGCATGAATACGTTCAAAGACAAAGGTGAAGTAAACAAAACAGAAAAACAACAACTGCATAAACTATTTCAATTAATTAAGCCAGGACACACACATACTGAGTGCATGCATGTTCAGTTCACTGCATGTGTATCTAAATGAAGTGACTAAACATTGTGTAACAAAAACTAGAAACGCTATTTTCTTAACCTTTCTATTTTAACCCTACTTAAAATCATTTTTAGTTTCCTTTATACCTGTTATTTTTATGGTGCTTTTCTATCTTAATTTTGACCTTTTGACTCCTGGCATATTTTTTCCAACTGTATATTCAAATATAGTTTAACTGACGTTTTTAACTAAAAGTTAAGGTTTTCAGAAACATTTTTCAGCCCCGAGAAGTGTTTTCAGGAGGCATAGTGCCCTAGTAACCTCCAGGAAAAAGGTATGGCAGCCAGTATGTGGCCCGAGAGGCAAGACCCAGGGCAAAAAAAAGGGGCAGAGGAGCACTGGACCAAACCACTTGCCACTGCTCCTTAAGCTTTGAATGCATGGTGATAAATGAAGGTGTCTCAGATAAGGGTGTGAACTCCAGTCTTCTCTCATCTGCACTGTTGTATCTGAACAGTAAAGAGCAATGTTCAGAGCGACTTTAGTAGGAAAATTAATGGGATTATATGGAAAAAAAAGGGGAACAAAAACAGCCACACTCAATACTTGAATAGAGATATGTTAAGTGGCAGACAAAAACAATGTCACAACATACCACTGGCATTTAGTTGTTTGGATACACATCAAACATGGTGGTCTTTTTTTACATCATCTACTGAGGTAATCTGACGGAGGTACATACGAACAAACACAATCTAAAAATGGGAACAAGTGCCACAGGCCACGGATGCTTGAGCTGCAACGTGCAAGGAAATCAAAGTCCAGCCATCATTCCAGGAGCTTAACCTGTAATTTGCGGCAGATTGTTTAGAAACATGTAATTTGGGCCCAAGGCACACTCTTTGTCGATCCATAAACGAGAGGGAGAGAGGGAGAGAGTAAAAAAGGTAATCCACTGTCAACCACTGAGCTCAAGGTATGCACTCTAATTCGTGTGAGGTCACGTGGCACACTAATATGAACTGTGGTCACAAGATCCATCTATCTCTCAGAATCGAGGAAATGAGACTTCTGACACAACATTCGTGTGAGACGCAGACACACAGGCTCTTCATGCTGGTGATGTTAGATAAAAGCATGTGTGGTACAAACAGGATGATCAATAAGCCAGGGAGTAAATCATGGCTCAGCTGAGCCGCGGGTTTGAAATAATCGTATGAGACAGGTTGTGGGAGCAGGGGATTACTACTTGATTCCTTATTATCAGCTTTCACATCTCACTGTGCTGGGCCACAAAGGGCATGCATAGCTGGTGATCAAAATAAGGATTATGAAGAGAAAATTGGGCTTCTAATCACCAGCACTTATCCACATGGGACTGATATCAAAGAGGAAATAAATAATAATTTAGCCATGAAGTAGAGCACTTAATTGAAGTAGAAGATTATGAGGCTGCTACTGACAGATAATTTTTATTTTATACAAAAGCTATGCTGTTGAAAAGGATAGATACTGTACAAATAATATCATTATTGTTATCATTATTATTATAAATAGGAATAGTAGTAGATGTAGTAGAACTAACAGCAGTGCATGTAAAAGATAAAGAAAAGGTTTGTAGTCTATGGAGTAGTTGCTGGGTTGTTGAAGAAGTGGTAGTAGTAGCTGTAGCAGTAGGAGCGACTGTAGCAGCAGTAGTAGAAGAAGAAGAAGAGGACTCCTGGTAGTAGTAGCGTTAGTGCTGCAGATGTAGTAATAGTTGCAAAAATAGTGGTAATCCTAGTAAGAGAATTAGTAGTTGTGGCAGTATGTTGTACAAGTAGTAGTGGCAGTAGAAGCAATGGTAGTAGTGGTAACAGTAGTAGTAGAAGAAGAAAAAATAGTAGCATTGTAGTGGCAGTAGCAAATGTAGGTAGTAGAAGAAGACACAGCTGCAGTAGTAGTAGTAGTAGTGGTAGCAGAAGAAGTGGAAGAAAAGCAGTAACAGTAATAGTAATAGTATCAAAGGTAAGCGGAAGAGGAATAAGTAGCTGTATTAGTGTACATGTACTCAGTGCCATGTGGTGACGTTTACAGATAAGCAAAGAAGCCAAAGAAGGCTTGGGTACTATGGTACATGTAAATATGTAAATTGAATGAATATGTCTGTGAATGCTCACCTTGCAAAAGCAGTTATTAAAAGCAGCAGCAGCATTATACCTTAACTGCTCGTCACACATTGACTAAGGTGATTAGTAAGAACACTTGCACTGATTTGAGATGATAAATCAGGGTGTGATTTCTTCATTTACTTCCAACTTTCAAGGAAGAAAAGCGCAATGCGCAAGTTTCCACATGCATCTGTGCATGTGTATAAAAATACGTGCAATGTCATAGCTGATCCCAGAACAGCTGAAGCTGAGTCAAGGGCAGCTTGACAAGCACACTTTGGCTATAGCCAGTCACCCGTCAAAGACCCCAGGATTAGCCACAGTGTGTGTACGCAAATGTCCAAAAAATGCTGCTCCACCCTCTGCTTGACCAGGCCTGATCTTTGTCAACGGGACACACCCACGCCCACGAAAATAACACGAACAATGGATGGTAGTCGACCCAGCTGTAGCCACAAGAGGACAGTAAATTACAGAATACAAACACGCACAGGGACAGGACACTGTTCTGAGATGTAAGGAGAGTTATCATGTCCACTTCAGTATCTTTCCAATTAATGCCTATTTTTATCTTCTTTACTGCTTGCATGCCACTGTATCTGTATCACTAACAGTAGAAACAGAAAAAGAAGAAATGTAGTATTGTCGACAGTAATTGCTGAAAGCAGTATAGCAGTATTATTATTATTAGTAGTAGTAGTAGTAGTAGTGGTAGTAGTAGAAGAGGCAATAGTAGTAGTGTTAGCAGTACCAGAGGTAAGTAGTGGAGGAAGAAGTGGCTGTACTAATAGTAATAATAGTAGGTAGTAGTAACTAATAGTTGCGGTTAAAAAGGTAAATACTGCAGTAACGGAAGAAGAAGTAGTTATAGCGGGGACAGTAGCAATAACAGTAGTACTAGTACCATAGGTAAATAGTTAAGGAAAAAGTAGTTGTTGTAGTAGTTGTAGAAGAAGTAGTTCTAGTCTGTGAAATATCTGAAACATTAAGCATTAAGTGACTCTGTGTGTGCGCGTGTGTGTGTGTGCTTGCAGGTGTGCATGTCCTGTGTCACAGTGTGTGTTTGAATGAAACAGACGCACTGTACCTGCTGTACACTGGTATTAGACTGAGCGGAAATAAATCACATTATTGGCTGAGATGTCGGGCTTCCACTGATGGAGCGCTTAATTTAGTGACTTCCCCTGTGTGCCAGCAGAGTACTGGAACACCAGAGGATACTGGAATACTGGACCGGGACCAGCTCTGTACAGAATTCCTGCAAACATTCATGAATAGAACAATTTATGCAAGCATTTTCCATCTCCAATGGATGGAAAACTGCCCCCCCACCCCCCCCAAAAAAAACCCAGTAAGCTGACTGACTGCTGACTGTTGCTAGGTGGCTCTCTCTCTATTTAACCGATGGACACAGAAATAGCGCTCTTCCGACTGCGGTTATCTGGCACTCGTGTTTCCATCACACATGTAATTCAATCAGCCCGTCATCTGCGCTAATTCCCAACACATGAGGAGCTCCGGTGTAATCATAGCTATCACTCATCGCTCCACAACAATAGTTCATGCTAGTCTGGAGCGCACAGCTGTTGCCATCTAGCAGGAGTTAGAGGAGGAAATTGCAGACGCTGACAAGTTGGTCAATTAAACATGAACTGTATCAAAATGAAACTGAAAGTGTCGGTCTGCTTTAGAACGTCAAGTCTTTTTTTTTTTTTTGTATCCACTTTCTTTGCAACCTCAGCTGACAGTCTGGCAGTGCTGTGAGGCCTAATAAATATATTAGATTCATTTGCACCTTTTTCTGTATGCATGTCTTGTCTGTCATGAGCTTGGAATGCCATAAATCTTGCACCTCCGGCCACCTGGCGGGAGAGCAAGTTAATATAATCTGTTACTGGTGATGTCATGCCTTGCTATTTGGAAATCATGTCTGTGGGAGCAGGCCCTCTGCAGAGGACACACTGATAGCAAAGGAAATTCAGTTGTATCGAAGCGTGTTTGGGAGCTGTGATGACCACAGGTCTGTTCATCAAGTCTGAGTACTTCGTTTCCAGGAATGCACAATATGGGGAAAAAAAAAAAATTATCTATACAGATGTGATATACAGTATATCTACTGCAATGCCCTGATACAGTATATTTCTAGTCTCTATGAGGGACCCCATCAAGCGTACTTTTGAAGATGGAGCGCTGGTGGTATGCAGGTATAGAGTTAAGTGCATCGCGGAGACGTAGCCCGCATGCAGCAACATCAGCAAAGGATTGACGTTCTTATTCCTTTCAAACTCGGTCCTTTCATCAGACATGATCTCTGTGTATTTCCACATCAAGCAGGCACTTCAGACTAAATAATTTGCCTGCGAGCTGTATGAGCACCTTCAAATGCTCCCCAAACACCCTTGCAAGCACAGACACGTCTATGTTTATGTTGGCTTTGATGCAAGGAAATGCATGGATGATATTTTCTGTCTGTCTTACAGCGGCCTTTAAAGGATGAGTTCGCCTAAATCACAAAAAACATCTTTCAACATGTGCAATGAGTGGTATCTATGCAGATAGTTTTGGTTTTTGCTCACCTAGTCTGAGACTTCTGCCACCAGCGCAGTAAAACAGGTGAATGGAGTGTTGCTTGTGATGCTCAAAGCTTTGAAATCTGACATTTGAAAAGGTCAACAGCAGCGCATCTTTCCAGACATAATATCCCAGAAACACTGCATAATGCTCAGAGCGCAATGACAGAACTTGGAACCTGGAAGCTACAATTTACTACAGGTAAGAACTGCTGAAAACCGAACAGAAAATTGATGATTTGGTTGACCAGACCTTTGAAAGAAAGAACTACCACACCATTTTGTCAAACTTCAATTATCTAACATAAAGGAATGTGAGGAAGCCAATCCCCAGACATGTCAGATAACATGCTTCAGAGGAAGAACATAACCAAGCCTTGCCCACAAACGTATAGACATGGATCTCAGACGTCTGGTTCTAAACTTCCAATATGTCAAATTAACGTTTGGCTTAGTTTTTGGCTTTTCCTGGGATTTACTTTCGAAAGAAGATTGCTGTGACACATTTAATTTGTTGCCTTCTTTCAGATGGTGTGACTGGTCACTGATCCAGTGTCTCATTTCATCAATATTGTCTTTGTTTGCATTGTCTCACAAACAAATTGGGGCACTGAAGAAACCAAACATGATTGGTTGCTTTCAGTTTCTCATTGTGTAGAGGGAAACACATACAGCCACATTGTCATGGATTCTATTCAAGACAAAGGTTGCTGCAGTAGCAATGGGGGCTGAGCTGCAGGTTGCAGAGATGTTTAACACAAAACTATAATTTTGCATTTTCTTTAACCAAATATGTCCCATAATGTAGCAATGATAGATTCTCATGAATAATGAAGCAATATTATTGGGTTATTTTACCTTATACATATTTCAGTTTGGTTTTGAGTCTACACTATGTCAGCTGGCCCCAGATACTACAATGGGCTACCCATAAGAGTCTCAATAATGCTGTTTTCATGTCATATCACAGTTACCATAATTACCAGAGTCAAACTTATACATAGCCATATTTCAACATCCAAGTCATAATTACGACTACGAGCATAAGATTTTTAAGAAAGCTACAATATGTCCAACTTACCTACTAAATGATATAGAAGTGCCTGAAAACTAAACAAGCATGGATGCTTGACATCATGCCAAAATCCATAGTTCAAGGAGAATAAACCTACACTCAGCTGCCACTTTATTAAGTACACCTAAAAATAAAGAAATATAATACAGCAGTCTTGCAATTAATCCGACCTTCATGAAGGTTATATATAGACTGCATTCGTTTTAGCTATAGGTTTGTCGTCAGAACTGTTACCGAACCGCTCCAGCAACCATCTTGACTTCTCCAATGACATGAACATTTGACACATAGTCATAAACATGAGTCGCTGCCATCTCTACTAACGCAGCGCCACATTAAGATCCAAACTTATGACTCAATATAATCATTTCTAAACTATTTTAACTTTTAAAATTCAAGAAGGCTGTGGTGCAATCTTATGTGTGCTACTGCAGTTTGTGACAAAGAATGTGTTAAAAACCTCTCATACTATGTAGGTGAGTACAGCTTTGTGCTGCAGTGCGTCACTTTTGGCCCTAAGTCACTGAAGTTGCCTTTCAGGAAATTACTTTGTAAGCAAGCACAGCATGGCTTTGTCCACACACTACTCGCTGTCATGACATTGAGAAGAATGAAATGAGTGCAAAATCTTTAATAGTTTTCTCAGCTTCAACATGGTTTGTTGTGTTAATACAGAAAAATTATTGGTGCTGATGCAACATAAACTGTCCTAAGAAACACATCCAGAAGCAAAGAGATGCAATTATGGGCCTGTTAAAAATGTTTTGATTGGTGATAAATATAGACTGGAAGACTTAAGTTTTCTTACTTGAAGTCTCAGAGTGTGTGATCATTTGGAAAAGGAATCATAAATGAAAGTGTGTGTTTCTGTCTCATTTGAAGCTTCCAGGTCAGAAGGTTATCTTATCACTCTCATTCAACACGTTATTTCTGTCAAAACTGTTCTGAGAGCTGAGTCCAATTCAAATGTCACATGTGCATTTGAAAATTCACTCTAATTTGCTCCATTGCTAACATCCATTAGTGGCTCAGTTCACCTCCCATCGCTCTACTCGATCACAGAGCAGCACAGTTTTAAAGGCAATGGACTGCATTAGAGCAGAAAGATGAATACATGGTGGTAGTGGAGGAGGAAGCACATGATCCGGATGGGTCTACTGGAATTGTGGTTATTGATTTTGAATTGATTTTACCCAGATAAACAATGATTTAAGTACTGTTTAAAGCAATATTCCACCCAAAATTTGTCTCTTTAGAATCAAATACTCAACTGGACTGTGGGTTTTTACAACAAAATAATCCAGGTATCCACTGTCCAGTCATATGTTCATATGATGAATTTTGGGTAATACTGCATCCTAGAGTTGGATTTTGACAGGCGAGTCAATGTCAGATCAGATTCAAGGTTCCGTCACTGAAAGAAATTTATAGTATAATAGTTGTAGCTAATTAACATTAATTCCTTAAAGCTGCTCCAACAAACATTTCCATAATAACAATGGATGAAATTACTATTAATAACGTGACAGGGGTCGCTCATACCATCCAATCCATGGAGAGTTTTCACCCCAGTATTGACACTCTATATAGCGTTTTAGCATCTTTCAGCTCAGTTTTGGTTGTATGGCACATGACCACACGATTTTAGCTGCTTGCTAGTGGAATTTATGGGATTAGCTGCTAGCTAATGAAAACAGCGAGACAGTTAGCAGCTACGTAGCTAGCCAAATAGTGATTATTCTCAGGGGCAAGTGGAGACAAAAGAATAAGAAGAGCTAAAGAGAAAGTGAATATGATTTACATTTTTAAAAAAAGTCAATGAACACTAAGTAACAAGATGAAACTTTGCTATTGTCTAGCGATATGCTATATTTCAATCAACGTCCATCACTACCCAATGGTTGATTCTTAGAGTCAGAAAAAGAAAGTATTCAGATTTGCTTAGCAGATTTGATAACGCTTTCATCTTCATTTCCCCCAACCCTACTCGTTCCTGTGTCAGTTCTCATGCACAACCTTTCAAGCTTGCAAGCAGTTTTGAGCATTTGCGTTTACAGACCCGCTCCATTCTAGCCCAGTCATTGGCTGCCTGATGAGCTCTAGGCCGCACTCTCTGACTGCCACATGTGCCTGCTGGTGTATAGACGGATGTTTGTTGTGTGTTTGGAGGACACTGAGCACACAGATGGAGAGCATAGAAATTATGCTGCAAGAGTGGTTAGAGAGGTCTCAGTGGAAGCTTTGATATTTTTTAAAATGCAGTAGAAGCTGGTCACATTTAGAATCCATGGTAACCAATGTGACAGCAGCCTCCCGGCAAAGGACCTAACTTCAAACACAGAGCCATCAAACTTTTGCTTGCTCATGGTAGGAATTGTTGGTTCTCTGTGAATAACAACAGTGCAGTCTAGACCAGCTTTATATGAAAAGTAGCCTGACAGAACCTCTCATGATTGGGTGCTATATAAATAAATTTTGACTTGATTTGATTGTAGACACTCCAGCCTACACAAGGTTGATTGTCTGATACTCAAAAGATACATTTGAGGTGGGAAATTGCTGTTATGTATCTCTTACGTAAGGATGTGATACATGTTTTAGCTTAGGTCTGAAAATATAAATATGAATAAATGCATGCAAATAAATATGAATAAATGCATGCCAGCCCCATAACACCTCACATTCTGTCTGACACTGTGCCAAAGAAGGAGAAGCGTCTTTGCTTCTGCTACATCTCTCTCTATTGGACTTCATGTGCATTGCTGACTTACCAGTCCGTCACAATTGCTGATAGCCACCGAGGCCTCCGGCATGTCACTCACATCCCCAGTGAAAACACAGTACCCTTGGATACGTTCCTTGGCCTTTTCCTCAAAGTCTTCCTGCCATTCCACAAAAGCCCCTGGAGCCACCAGCCTCCTGTTGGCCCTGAGGCGGAGGTGCAGTTCTTTCCCAAACACAGTGACATTGAAAAACAAGTGCTGAGTTGGGGAGGAGGTGACCGAGGGCATCTCGGGGGCACTGCGGGCCACCCTTCTTTTGCTGCCAAAGTCTGAGGCAGCATCACCAGCAGCAGCACCACCGCCACCTTTACTTCCACTTCCAGCAGAGACCACGTGAGAAATGTACCGGCCATGGGAGTCTGTGCTGAATGGCACGATAAGACCATATTCACTTAACTTTCCAGAGAGTTTTTCTGATGGGACAGATAGTGTCAAGTGAGAATCACATTCAAAGACCTATGGCAAGCAAGTTCCAATGGAAAAATACTGCAAAGCAAAGTAAGCTGAATGATTAAGTAGACATTTAACATATACAAAAGTCTAAGCTTTATTTCAAACATGATTATGTAAAACATATAAAAGTAGCTCTGAAACAGAGGAGTTATATGTAAAAAAAAAAAAAAAAATACTGTGGACATCCAGTAGTTCAACACATTTTATTGATTTTGTTCATCCAGAACAGTAAAGCTGTCAGTATGTAGACCTATCAATAAAAAAAATAGGGCATCATTTTTTTTTTTTTAATCATTATTTAAAAACATTTAGAATTTGGAGAGTATTTCTACACACAGTACAAAAGTACAGCAAAAAAGTAAATAAATGCATAACTCACCATGTGTTTCTGCAGCGAAAATATGATCCAAAAATACATGACTGAGTGAAAAGCACATCAATAAATACATACAATCCATAGCGAGGGCTACAGTGTGAGAGCTGCCACTTCAGCGCTGAGTTTTCCTGTCTGTTGTAAACTTTGAGCAGAGTCCTTCCCCCTGAAAAAAAAGAGCACAAATGCAGGAGAAATGTCCTCAGAGCTGAGCTCCAGCGAAGCAACCGGGCATTTCTGAGCGTTTCCCTCTAGACGCCAAACTGACGGATATTCACAAGTTGCTTCCAATCTTTTGGCCTGTGCTGAACTACATAGACCAAGACTGCCCCATCCATGTAGGGAGGTAAGGGGGGGGGGGTATCTGGGGTGCTGATGACGACAACTCCCGGTACAAACCGGGACGGTTTGAAGAGGTAGCTCAATTCTTTTCTCCTTCTGCTTCGTCCTCCCTTTCCTCCCTATGATAACTTTTTAAAAGGGCCGGAGAGCAAGTTAACGCACGCCTTCGCTAAGGAAAAAAAAAAAAAAAAAAAGTCGGAAGGGTTCAGATAAAGTGTGCAGAGACAGAGTGTCCCGGTGGTGAAACATCTGCCGTCCAGTCGTGCACCATTACGCACCAATGGTTCGGCTGCGGGACTCACAACTGCACAACTTGAAGCCACCACCAGCCAACAGTGGGAGCGCCTTCTCCCCACCAGACAACCGCATCATTTAGCCAAGCGATTTTTTTTTTCAACTCAAAAAAGAAACTGGAGTAGTTATATCATCATATCCTGTAAAAACAGTCCACCTCCACAGCTAATACTCAGTCTTTAAATCCATTTTTTCTGCAAGGCAGTAACTAAACAAAACACATGTTTACATTAATCCACCAACGCATATGAGGCAGTGATAACATGGCAATAAATCAGTGGAGGCAGAAGTGTGAAGTCTTTAGATGCTTAAAGGAGAGAAATCACCTCTAACTTATTATTATCCCAAATTTTGAATTTTGTTTTGCAGCCATTACACATTCAGCAGATCACATAAATGCACACATGACCACAAAACAGAGACTAAATACTAAATATACAAATATACAGATATTAAGAGCATAATGAATGCAAAGTATTATAAATTAATGTTGAAAATACATAATATGCAAGGACGCAAAGAAACAAGATCAAATCACCGGCGAAGATACTCCCATGCTCACTAACTGAAACAGTTTTTGTTCGCTGTAACTATTCCTTATGTCCGTTTTCTGCAAAAACACAAGGCTTCAGCACTCAGAGTTTGATAATTCAAGTGGACATCTACCAGAGTTAAAGTAAATTTGGTACAAAATTCCATCTTTGTCTTACTTACTGTTCCCTCTGCTGTGCAAGGAAACTGTTGTGGAAACATAAAGACTTTTGAGAGATACTCAACCGAACTGATCTCTTACAATGAAATTGTGGGCCAATGTGGACAGGAGTACCACTTACACTGACCAAAAACTGTTTCAGTGTGCATATCAGTATTTTCTTAAGCCAGACTTCAAGAAATGTGTGCCAAATAAAGTCAATTTCAACCTAAGATAAATGCAAGTGTGCCTTTAAGAAATTAAGCCTATAAATGGCTGCAGGGATAAAATGAGATTCAATGTAACTACATATTTTCCATGTCTCTTAAATGCAGCCCTAGTATCAACAAAGCACACATCGCATTATCCAATTTAATGACCTCATGCAGTTTGTATCTCTAATTTTCATAATCTGGGCTAATCCTGCAGATGTCACTGTGAGCATATGTTCCATTTGCAAGAAGGGCACAAATCCAACACCGCCATTAAAGACTTAGAAGGTGTGAAAATCGTACAGTGGATTTCATCAGTGGAATGACAGCCTGTTAAAACTTTGGATGACTGCTCAAGGAACAGGGATTTTTTTGGCCCCGGCTCACCCTGCTGGAGTCCAGACCTAGTCAGACATGACCACGCAGAGACTGAACCAACAACTCTGGAATCCTTCTCGGAGGAAGAGAAGGGGGTTGGGTAGAAATGAGTTTTGACTTTCAGGTACTTTCTAGAGAAAAAAGGTGTCTAGACTGGACATTCTTTTCCCTCCACAGTTCTTTGGCTGTGTCTGAGCTCTGCTGGTCTGGACGACCTCCCCCATGCAGTGGATATACTCTCACTCTGTGCTTAATTACCTCCATGCTCCCAGGATGGTCAATGTAGAGCAGGTGTGGGTTTTACACGGTCATCCCCCCAGGGTGGCAATGAGAGGACTGGATGGTGATCCAGAATTGTGCATTAATAAGCGATGGAAACTAACCACAGCATTAAGAGATGGAAACCATTAACTGCCTTGTAAGAAGTTTTATGCTCTTTTTCCATCCATACTGTTTGGAGTTTTTTTTTTTTTTGCATGTGTCTAAATGCCAGGATGAAATTCCACAATATAGCATAGTATTCAATTAGAAGTCTTGTTTTTTCCCTTCTGAAATGAATAGCTCCACTCAGTCTGTGGTTAAGTCCACACACCAGAACAATTTTCTACTACAGTTCTCGCATTAGAACACTCTGTCCCTCACAACACAAGTCTAAGAGCAAAACTTAAATACACTTTCGCTTCAAATCAGACTCAGCTCTTGGGTATTTTCATTCAGATATTCATGTGAGGAAGCTGTTCCTCATCAGAAATGTGATGAAGTGATTTAAAGATACTTGAAAGTATAAAACTCCTCATTTTTTTTCCATCTCATACTTCACAGAGGCAGGTTTCAGAGGCTTAAATTTACTTAACACTTAAATCAAGCAGACACATTGTAATCTGGCGAACAGTGGTTAGTACAGTCTGTGCGGGTGGAGCTGCAAAGAATAAAGCTTCTTCCACTGTGTTTCCAGGAATGGGGAGACGTTACAGTACAGTGTGCAAGGCTGTGGATGCCTCAGTGTGTGCTGTAATGTGGTCTAGCCATGCCAGCGTGCTGAGAAAATATGTGACTTTTCATCTCCGAGATGCAGGGAGATGCAAAGCAGCTGCTAGTCTGCAGCTTGAGGGAAGAGGAGCTTCTGCGTTTGCCAAGTTACAAACCAGTGACTTGGAGGAGTTGTTATTATGGTCCTCTGTCCTGTGTGGATGGAAGAATGAGCTCTGAGTTATGACCCTGGTCAGACTCGATGAGTTTCACTTGACCGTATTTAAGAAAATATGATTAGACAGTAATGAGTGTGGAAGTCTTTTCTGTATGTGCAGCTGCAACAGCGCTCCTTTTTGTGTCCCTATCTTTGTGCCATCATTACCTCCACCAAAGAGATTTATGTTTTCTGCATTGTTTGTTTGTTCATTGTTTGTCCACCGGAATTATATCTTAAATTTTCAGAGAAATTTAGTCAAAAGTAAAGGAATAGTTTGACGTGCTTTTTTCCGTTTGAAGTCAGATGTAGCTTGTCTTCAAGTCTTGTCATCACCGTGACGTTGCCAGGCAGCTTATCAGGGACTCTAAATCACTGCATCCGGCCAAGAATGAGTCCTACATGCTATCGCCCATAAAAACCACAAATTGTTGTTTTTATACCATTTCCCCCGACTTCCAGTCATTATGCTAAGCTAAGCTAACCGCCTCTAGGCTGTAGCTTCATATTTAGCTTACAGATTTGGAAGTGGCATCAGTCTACTCATCAAACTCTCAGCAGGAAAGCACAGACATGTATTTCCCATGTCCCAGTGTTAACTGCCCCTTTGCCACTGTGTTTGTGCTTTTTGTCCTTTCTGACTTTTGCTCTACACCTAGAACTTGTCCCTGAAGAACGCATGAGTACAAAGTAATGCTTACTTCATTCAGATAGGCCTACTTAACTTAGATGTTACCGAAAAAAAAGTGATAATGCTAATTGTGTTAGCATGTCAAAGGGATTTTTAACATTACGTTGGCATCATGCTAATCGCAAGCTCAAGTTAAATGAGCTGCTTTTAAGTCCTTTTCAGGTAGGTTGGTAAGTCCAATCAAGTCATGTCTTAAAAACATACTGCAAGTCAAGATACAAGTCTTTCAGGTCTGAATGCTGACAACTGAAAAAGCACAGGTTTTGAACATTTTTCCTCTAAAGCTGTGCTAATCATGTTTTTAGCCGTTGCTAGCAGCAATATATGGCACTCTCAGTCTGTCAGTCAGTCCACTACTTTGGTTCAAATAGAAATGCCACATAAGTTTGTACTGAAATTCATGGTCCCCAAAGGATGAATCTTGGCAACTTTGGTGATTATCTGACTTTTCTTCCAGTTCCATTTAAGGGGTCATTCAAGAGCTCTCTATCAATTCAATCAGTATTCCTGATCCTGCCAGCAGAGACATTTCATTACCTTGCTCAGTGGGGTGTGTAATACCTGGCCTATCAGGGATTGTGGATTATTGTCCACGTTAAATGAAAGCCTACATGCGTGTTTGCCAACGCAGATTCAAGAACATCCATTCAAAGATTTTCACCATCTTGTTATTATTGATCACATCCCTGGGACGGCTGAGAAGCACACTTGAGTCTCTTGGGTGTCTGTAATGCTGCCTTTATCCACACAAGAACAATCAAAGAGGAGGGTGCACCCATGCACCCGGTGCACCGGCACCATGCCTCCTCTCCTGAGCAACTCTCTCATCTGCAGAGGGAAGCTTTTTTACATGAAGTTCATTACATCCCCTCTTGCTGCTCACCACTCAATGCCGCTCTTTGTCTGCCGTAATCTCGGGATCCTTCAGAACTGCTAGCTTGAGTTTCACATTGGGGAGTATCTCAATGAGTCTGGAAAGGATTTCAAAGGCGAGGGGCCGCTATATCATCCAAGCATGGTCCTCATGTCCAGGGCTTATCTTGACCCAGAGTCAAGTTGGCCACATGCTGCAACTGAATAACCCCTCTTCGTGTCCGCATGTTGTTTTTACCAATTTGTCTCTGTTGGTAGAGTTAGGGGAAACTCACAAACAGACACTGTGCTCTCTCAAAGTGTGCGTTTGTGTTTTTGTGAATGCACCTAATATATCTCATAGACACTGCCAACCCTATAACAAATAGGGATAAAGAAGCACATAAACTGAGATGATGTAGAAAGGAAACAAGTGTAACAAACTATAAAAGGACTGTTTCAATCTGGACCACTTGGTTTCCATTTACAATAATCCAGGATAGGCTGTGGTGTGATAAAATCCTAACAACTTCCGCACTCCCACAGATAAGCCCGCTATGCACTTACAAGACGGGAAGTGATCTGGGATATCAGTCTTTCAAAGCAGGCCAGCGAAGCCAAGTGAGCTTCACTGATGTGCCGGCCGGTGGCTTTTAATCCCCACACAGGCCTCCATTCTTGACAGAATGACTTTTTTTTTTTTTTTTTAATTAAGACCTTACCTGTCCACATCAAAAGGCAACTGAGATTAGTCTTTTGATCTGCTTAAGCTCTTTATTACTGTGTATGGAATATGTTAAGATTTCAGCCCAACAATGAATTATCTGTTTAAATGTAAATGTACGCTGCTCGATGTTCATAATCTGCTCTGCTCCACGAAGCTGGCATAGACACAAGACAAAGAGACCATCCGGATATATGACTGGGTCCTCAGCAGTGCATATCTAGAGCAAAAGATGATGCTGAGATAAGAAGGGGGGAAAAAAGGAAGCTCAGGAGGGAAGAGACAATTATTTGGCTCCAATTGCTGAATCGGAAACTTCAATGAAACAATGTACAGGGAGTTGTGTGCAAACCATCCACAGTCAGAAAGTCCACCCACACTTTAAAGTCCAAATCCTTGACACAGATGGATCAGCTTTACTTTTCTCCTTAGAAAAGCTGACAGTTAAATTATCCCAAAAGCAGACACAGGCTGTTAAGTGTATTCGAATTATTTATTTTAGTCCCCCCCCCCCCCCCCCCCCAAAAAAAAAAGAAAATAAGTGGCACATACAGTGAATAAAAGATAATACATTGCTTCCATGAAGAGTTCCTTTGTTTAAAAAAAAAAAAAAAAAAAAGGAAAGAAAATTAAATTAAGAGCATAGCTAAGACATTGAGGTGTTATTACAACCTGCAGATGTATGTTCTTGTGTTATCAAGTCACACAAAGATGGGTTTGTAACAGAGTCTCTCAGGTTCAAATACCATTTCATTGTCAATCATCACAATCTTTTTGCTCAATCAGTCTGGATGAGTTATATACAGTGCAAATGTTAGGACGCATTAGCAGAACAGAACAAGTCAGAGTGAAAGTCATCATGCAGTGGCATTTTCGAGGGCTTTTTTTCTGGCTTGTCTTTCTGGTTTAAAGGCAGGATTCATGGTTTTTACAGCACACTTGAAGCTACGAGTTACTTTACAACTAAACACACGAGAAAATGAAAGAATAACAAAAATATTCAAACAAAAAAAAGTTGTTAGGACTTTTTAAAGTAATACTGTACAGTAAAACTTATATTGGAAATGAAGACACGGAGAACAATAAACAATAATTGGCATGTGTTGAATAAAAGCAATGTGCTAACTGTTACCCTGTTTGTCTGACAATGCAATTCTAACTTATTGTTCTGAACAGTGAACCATGCAGCGTTTGTCTTCATATACCCTTCGTTAGGGGGTATATTTATCATTCATCAATTGATACCAAGTGTTTTGCTTTAAGCCAAGTATTTGCTGGCCTGGCTTTTTGTAACCATTAATTTTACCGTCAGACGTATAATTTGATTCCTACTGACTGGTGATGTCACAAAGATTGTTACCGTTTACTGGCAGGGGTCGTGAAGTCTGCAAGAGCAGAGCTGATTAAAGGGGAACTCTGCCAACTTTACACATCAAAGTCTGTTTACAGGTCTTGGGGGAGAACTACTGTACACCCGAATCTCCAACCAAACCATCAGTGGTCGGAGTGCATTGTGGGTGATGTAGGCACCAGGTTTTGACAAGGAAGAATGAGACTTAGAATCAGAGAGAAAGTTGATGTTTTCACTAAAATAAAAATTCTTGATACACTTAACTGTTAGTACCTGTATCATGACATAACTGTAAAAAGAAACAGGTAAAACAGAAGGACAGAGTACTATTGTAGAAGCAGTAACCAACAGCTCTCAAAAACATCCACTCTGATCAGCTTTAGAAAACTCAAGGACCATTTAAATAACAACAGCTTTCATATGTACACAGGGAATCTCCTCAAAAATTTAAAACCTCAAGTCAGACAAATGCACAGCCACTGATGACAGCTGTGCCGAGGAGAAAAGGACAGGGCTCAAGAAAAATATCAGGTCACACAACAGCAAACAGTTGTGACATACGACCAAAATTGTTGGCTAACAACAGAGTGGAATTTGCTTCTCTCCTCCATAACAATATTTAACTTTTGTCTTGGTAAAACAGAAGTTTTTAAAGTCTCTCTCTTTAATTATGAGAACCCGAAAAAAAAACAAAAATTTTTTTTTTAAACTTGATTTCAAAAAAAGTAACATAAATATTAGTCAATTCTATAATCTACCATTAAAAAACAGGCAAAGGCACAAATATCAATTCTAGTATATGAGCAACAATCTGCTAAGATTTAACATTAAAACACCTACAAAATGGTAGAAAAAAAAAACAACCAAAAAGAAACAGCAAAACAAACCGTAGATGAAGTGAAGAAATGCATAATACATGGGTAAATATAGAAGGCATGACAATGTTATTGTAAATGTCTTTTATTCTGAAAAGCACAGTACTGTTTTGGTGCATTCACAGTGATCCTCTCTCAAACGAACTCCCCTCGGAAAGGAAGTGACTGAATGTTTTGCCGTTGCCAGCGGCAGCGCAGCCTGGCCAGTGGCGTGTCCCTCAGGTTTTCAAACTCGGAGAAGGCCAGCTGGTTGAGGATGTCATAAACTCCGGCCCTGGCAGCCACCTACCACAAAAATACATGAAATGTTAATGTGCAGGCACGACAGAAAGCCAGGCATTTTTTTTTTTAAATCTATCCATCATGACCACACAAATGCTTTGACTGTTACGTTTTCAGTTAACATGTTATCTGATGGTTTTCTTATACATGCAGCTGTTACATTGGAACAATAAGGTATGTACTGAAGGTTTGGATATAACAGGAAGTGGTAAAAAATATCAGCACCAGACAGATCTTATTTTACAAGCTGTGCATGTTTTGTGTGTAAAATCTTAATCCACAACCTACTTACTACAGCAGAAAATTAAGTGGAGTAAAGGGGAAAATATTTCCAGAAATGTGGAATTGCTCATTGCACAGCATCTGCAGGAATATCTTCCCATGTGCTGCCGAAAGCATGAATGATAATGATAATCATCCCATACTGAAGGCTCATATAAATATTCTTTAATAGTTTGTGTTTGTTGTTTAATAGGGGCAAATAAGTACATAGACCTGATGGAGCCTGTGCGGCTGGGGCTCAGCAGGTTGTCTCTGATTCTACCTGTCCACATGTCAAACTGTCCTTGAGCAAGACGATGATTAAGCCAGTGCCACGCATGATAGATCATTGACATTGGTGTGTGAGTGACTGGGTGAATGAAAGGCAACTTTTGAAATGCTTGATTTCAGTCCATTTACCATTGAAGAATATTTCTCCTTCTTCTGTAGGATGGTTCACTTTTGATTTTGTAGTAAAATATTTACCAATGAAATGTGGTCGACTGGAAGTTCAAAGTATCATAAAACTGAAAAACTACCTACCTAGCTACCTCACTATTTTCCTGTGAGGGGACAGCGTTGGAACAACACCATGGACACTGTATATGTTATTCAGTTTTTCTGTGTCTGAGTCATTACTGAATGAATGAGGACAGAGAGGAACATGGCGAGATTTCTCTTGTGAGAGAGTTCAGTGTTTGCGTTAAGCACCAGGTCACGCTGACTCATGGTCTGCTGTGGCTGTCAAACACCAGGGGACTGATGGGATTCACCGTGGACAACCAGAAACATCTGGCCATAAAGCCAAACAATACAAACAAATACAAACAAACCCTGTAGAAACCTTAAAGATTGAATACCCCATTAAAAAGTGCCACAGCTGGCCCAGTTTACTCTGCAGGAGATGCTTCAAGAATCAGTGCTGGACTGTAAACTTCAGCCACTTCATTTGATAAAAGAGCATACGAGAGACTAGGAAGGTCAACAGAGTCGGTCAAATTTATTTATTTACATTGATCCATGCATTGATTTTCTTATCACAGGCCCTTTAAAAGGATTCAAGCACATTTTTGGGGCGCTCAAGCATGCAGAAACATTGTGTCTTGCAGCTTACACTCTAAGCTTGGAATCAATACAGGACACGGCTGAACCACGGGCTGTTAGCGAGTCTGTAAGACCCTAGAAGACATCAGGGAATGACTCAGATGAGGGAATGTGGCCCAAAGTGCTTTGCCAACTCAACCTCTCCCTCCTGTCCTCGGGCAGTTAAGGAGTCTGCAGATTTTAGAGTGGAGAAGAATGCGCAAGATGAGAAATGTTTAAACAGCGGGGTAAAAAAGGGCATCATTTGCGGAAGCATATTTTAAAACTATATTTTAAAAAAATGAAGAGTATGACTGTAGTTATGCTCTTGAGGCTGTGAGGTAATCCTGCATGAAGCGCTGCTCAGGACACTTTTAAAAATGCACCGTCAGGTTGAACGCTGAGGAAGACATGCTGGAACAATGAACAGGAATAATAGTACCAAGATATCCCTTTCACTACAATGATTATAGCTTAGCTGGCCAGCTTTGTGCAGAAATAAACACAAGGCACCACAGAGTGTGGTCTAGATTACCTACTTGCTGACCATGCAAAATCAAATCTTACAATAGATATCATGTAACACTAAAACCAGTGCTTTGTAGAGTCCAACTTAAAAACCTTTCCTTAGTCCGCCTGATCAAATGATTGTGCAGTTCCTATTGTCCGGTCTTGATACAGTTTTTTATAGCAAACACATGCACCAATGTACCTTTTGGTTCATGCAGGTCTGTGTTAAATGTATTCCTGGACGGCTTCCAGCCCCACTGCTCTGTGAGCTCTTTGGTGGGAATGAATGAGTGGGTGCAGCTGAACCAGGCGGAACCATTAGTCAGTGGATGTGACTCTCAGGAGAAATTCGGGATTTGTGCTGTTAACCAGGGTACTTGACCTGACTCATCTACTCCACGGCCCAGCTGTCTAAACAGGGGAAGTGTGAAAAACCGTGTCGTAGAGGCCCATCTAATGGTGAAATCAAGGGTTTCAAGAGGATGTTGCCGGGCTGAGATGGAGGTTCCTGAGTGACGTGGGTAAGAGCTGAGAATGTTGACGTTGTGTTATCATCCCAATTTTTTTTTTTTATGAATACTCTACCAAAATCTCTCTCTTGTGTATGCAATAGTTGCCCCTTTGGAAAGTGGCTCTGAAAAGTTAGCACCCTCACAGAGGATGCCAGCTGCAGTCATGCAGAAATGGTTGGATATTTTGATACATTCTGACACAATTCATTTTCAGAACATTATTCCTTTAAACATTGGTATCACTTCATAGTCGGTTCCTTTTTTTTTCACAGCACCAACCACAAAACCTTTTCTCCGAGGACGACGCACTCCAGTGTACGTTCACCGTGTAAGTTTAGCATGCTAACATTCACCAATTAGCACCAAACGCAAGGTACAGTTCATGCTGATGGGAATGTCAATCATTTCCAGGTATTTCATCATAAACCAAAGTATCTGACAAACTGAAATCTCTACCTGATGGTGGCGCTAGATAAAAAGTCAGAGGATCACCAAAGTTATTACAATTGATCCTGAGGGGAACATGAGTGTCTGTACCAAATATGATGACAATCCAACTGATAAATGTTCAAATATTAAGTCAAAACCACAACCATAATGTGAACCTCATGGTGGTGCTAGAGTCATTAGGACACACTGTCTGGGAAACGATTGTTGTGCCAAACAATGTGGTAGGTTTTGAGATATTTCAGCAAAGATGGCCAAAGTCCTAAGGATTCATCCTCTGGGAACCATGAATGTCTGTACAATATTTCAGGAAAATACATCCAACAGTTTTTGCAATACTTTGGTCTGGACCAGAGTGGTGGCCCAATCAACCGACCAACACGCAGCTAGCATGGCTGAAAACAATAAACTAGCTTTAACTCCACTGCCTGGTTTTAGTTTCTGGTTTAGTCTCTGACAAATGTCAGCTGGACACCAACATGGCTAAAAACATGTTGCATTACCCCAACACCTGCATTTTATAACAGGTATTTCTGAATGACTTTGAAGAGTAATTCTCAGACTTGAAGTCATATAAGACATAATTAATTTAAATTTAGTCTCACTTTTATACTTAAATAAAATTAAAGTCTTGCCACAACCCTGGAACATTTTTCATGGCAACCCAGGGTTCTCCTGCGGCAGAAATAACAGCTAAAGACAACTGCATGAGATGTAGAAAGCAGCCCATGAATGCATCTGCACATTGTAAAACAAAGTGGAAAAAAAAAAAAAAAAAAAAGACTCCTTGAAGCTGTTGGTGTGTGGTAACAGGCTTTCTGGGTGACACTAAGCAGAGCTGTTGGAGAGATGCCTCTCATGCTGCACTGAAGAGATCACAAACGCCAAAACTCATTAGGGGGCTGGAGCGGAGGGAGGGGCAGGGCAGCGAGGAGGCGCTGGTCCTTCCCACAGTCGGCTATCTCAAAGGCTGCACATACCTGGCCGGTGCGGGGGGACAGGGAGGCCTCTGTGCCACACATCAAAACAGCTGGAGTGACTGATAGGGTACCCCTCCTGCAGGCATCTGTGGTATGCACAGTACACAAGTCCTGCCATTGTGTAAAGGGCCACGTTTCGGATTAGCAAACATGGATTTCAATTCCAATAACTCCTCTGATGTTTCTGCTCTGATCTCACGACATAGCCACAAGGCAACATCGCTTAATGACACTCATGACAATATTTGTCCAGTGTGCACAAAATGTGGCAGTCGGCGCTGTTTGCTTCACACATTTAAAAGAAAACCTTTATATCTATATAGATATATTGCTTTGACCGCACACTGCTGTATCGGCATGTGCAATTAGTGTCTTTGATTGCGCAGTGAAACAACGCGGAACACATGCTGCTGTGGTTCAAACAATCCAACTGAACAGAAGCAAAAAAAAAGACCAACTAGATCAGAGGCTCCATATCAGCTGGCACTGGCTGCTGCCGTGCATGACTGGGGACACTGTGCTCCTGCTTTTAGCCGCTGTAGAGATCAAATTAGTCCATGCACACAAATATGTATACAGTCAGTGCGGGATGCAGGACAGGCTGTACTGCTCAGATGTGGCTGGTTGTGTAACCATGGCTTCAAATGCATGACCAGCGATGGTGATGACCCTCAACCGCCGCCTCAGGCATTGCAGTTTGTCATTAATGATCCTGCCACGGTCACTGGTGATAGGGCTAATGATTGTGCCTTCGGGTTGGTTGGGTCAGATTGGTTGGGCCCCTGCCAGATTCTGCAGCAACTGGGCCAGTAAACACATCACATTACTGATGGTGGTGGTGGTGGGGGGGCAAAATGTGTCATGTATGTCACAAGATTCCTGCACAACATTTGTGTTTGACTATTTCTGTTTTTTTTATTATTCCGTTTAAGGAAATGTTCTTTCAAACATAATTGGTCCTGGAGGGAGAGTTTGCAAAGTCTTAATGGTTTTCATTTGTATCTAGTCATGCCTTGTCGCGTGCTTTGGAGAAACACTATTCTTGGAGCATCCTGCAAGCTGACTTGGTTTAAATTCTGCTGTGATAAGAAGCTTTCTTGTCAAACTGTTGGCAGCTGTACAGCAATCGGCAGACACTTTTTTTTTTTTCATTTTGTGAACACTGAGAATGATTATGTGAGATTCACATCCCTCATTCTCACTTCAACATTTTTCAGTGCAGGCAAAAGATGTGAGAGTCATCACACCACAGAATCCATGCAGATGGAGCACAGTGCACGGCAAAGTGTGCATCAAATACAAACAGCAAAAAAAACCAAAAAAAAACAAGATACTTGGGTGTTTTGAGTGTCTGACATCTTTGGTGTCCTCTGTAAATCTGTCATGTGTTCAGAAATCAATTGGAATAAAGATCTCTCTAAAATGACACCTAATCCCAACCCTAATACCAAACAGGCGGGTTGCCACAGCAACTGTCTGACCTCACATAGTCCGACTGCTTCAAATCAATTTCTACCCTTTGCAGGTAAAGTGTAACTGAGGGACATTTTGCCTGCAAGGAAGTAATCCAATTTACTTTAATACTAAGTTTGGCCACATCTTTTTGTGCTCAGCAATGTTCTGTCTGTGCTGATGGGATTTTGCACTGCACTTTCAAGACATTACCTGTCAATCAAACAGTGTCTTGGCTGTGCCAGGTTGATGCAGTTTCTTCAATTCAGTCTAAAGAAAACACAACTACTTGCCGCTGCTGGGAATAAAACTAAATATAAGAAGCAAGAAAAAAAAAACACACTAGGACATAAGTAACCAACCCTGCATGAAGTTGACAATTTAGCAGTGCACACTTCTAAATTATGTGTGTATATGTGTGTGTGTGTGTGTGTGTTCACAGCAAGTCTCAGCATTATGGATTTTGCAATTTAACCACAACATCCTGGATTTTAATTGAAGCTATAGGCCTTTATCAAATATTATCTCTATGAAATTTCAGACATCTACCTAATTGCACTGACATTTTGAATATAAAAGCTAATCCAAATTTAGGTACAGTCTGTCTGCTATAGGAGGGGACCACTGTCCTAATGATCATCCTGTCAGTTATCCCTTCTTCAAGGAAATTGGATTTAATTCATGCAGCAGCTCCATGAGACGCTAAGCTCAGACCACAGGCAGGATAGTTATGCAATTCTGATGAGCTCTTCACAGTTAGTTTTGGCAGTGAGTGAGCACCTCCAGCCGGTTTCCAGCACATTAACACTGCACTCTATGGCTGAGCATGAAAATGTGACTGTCTGGTGTCATCTTGTACAGTATGGGCCAGCGGCCTATACTATAGCCTCTGGCAGCAGCCTTGTTAGCTGTTAATTAAACTTCTATTTAATGAGTGGAGAAGGTACATTTCAAAATGTGCTACAAGTCTCCAGCAGTGCACTCAAAAACTACAACTAAACTTTGAGCAGAAATCTAGTTCATGTACTTCCCATCATGGCTGATTAGAGTAAAGAGTATTTAAAAATAAGAGAAAAGCTCAGAGCTGCAGAGTGGCAACTATAACTAGACTAGTGCTGTGGAAATGGACACTGTACTGAATTTATCATGGATGCTGTTGTAGGTTACAGGTTATTCTTAATTTAATTTAATAATTTTTTTTTTTTTGGATGATTATGTGTCGTCTAATACTCGGAGGGCCTGCTATTGCACAAAAACCTCTTAATGTCAGTCTGTTCCACAACAAAAAAGTTCATCATTTGATATATGGAGGTGTTATATGAATGATGCTCTCTGTGCAGTTGATGGATGACTGGGATATACCAGCCTGGTTGCACACCTGCCTCCAGGCCTTCCAAGTGGGCAGGGTGGTAAGGCCTGACTGCACTGGCACATTTAAAGGCGTTATTATTGTTGTCCCGCTCAGACGTGGCCCCAGGTGTTCCAGAAGATGCAAGTAAATTGAAAGTCAAAAGTGCACACCTGTGAGGTGCCATGACGCTGTCAGTGACACTTTGCCAGCCCCAGCAAACTCACCACTGAGGTTTAGAGATTCATGTTAACATAATGATTATTATGATTCATATTTATAATAAGCTAATTTAACAGAATTGCTAATAAAGGCTAAAAATTCAATGAAATTCATTAAATAATTGGCTATTTAAATGAAAGTGAATTGATTATAGCACTACTTGTTTATACTAAACAGTCGCTGTAAGAAACCATATGAGAGAGGGAATTCTGTGTTTATCAAGGCTAAAGCTCAGACGTAAGGGGTAGGGATTTTCATCAGTAAAATGTGTTGATAGTAGCTGACTCCTGATTTAATGGTCAGAACAAGCACAATAATCCTGAGTTAACACTTTAACTACATCTCAACTAAAATTCCTATCAACTAAATTCCTTTTCTGAGCTTTTTTCAGTTGGTGGCCCTAAACTTTCCTCCTTCCTTCACGGTACCTGTGTCATAAAGTTCCAAAAAGGTCAAACTATTTTCACACCAAATAGAACAATTACTTACACATGCTGGGTGTGTAAATAAGAAACTGCTTGTCTCTATATCAGCTTAAAAGTGGTCATGCGTCAAACGTGCAGAGCGTGCAGAGATAGTCGTGCATTGAGCAAGTGATTCAAGTCATTGATTTGTTCAGTGATTTGTTCCAAAAACGTGATTCGCTCATTCACTCTGTCAGGAAGTGCATCCCTCCACAAATCAATGACATTTAAGTCATCTTGTACGCAGGAGGAGTAGGCGTGTGTTCAACTGTAGGTAGTCACAGCAGCAACACACGTAGGTTACAAAACAACATGTCAGTGTTGAGTAGCAAATAGAAACAAGGAATAATACAACAAAATGTGAGTGATTAATGGCAGAACAAAAAAAAAAATGTGGCAGAACAGAATATATAAGGATGGCAACAAAATTATGAGCTGCATTAAACAAGATGAATTACAGCTGAACGATTCGGGGGACAAATCTTGAACAAATGTTTTCAATGTACTGACTCTAGACACTGGAAAGAACAGCTTTGTACATCACGACTTAAATGGTGATGATATGTTAATGTTGTGTGTGTCCCAAAACTAAGACCAGACCAGAGCTCAGAGCCAGGTAGCTTTAGTGGGAAGGAAGAGCAAAAAAAAAAAATGAAAGGAATGCCAGCAAAAACAAAAGTGCTACCTAGATGATAAAATACAGAAACATCCAGGACATAACATTTTGATATTATGTTATGGCAACAAGTGTTTTCTGTTGCCAGCTTTATAGCAAAGTGTTCCTGCCCTCTGTGTGCATGCCTGTATTTTCTCATGGCATAACTGGGCCATTAGAGTCACTCTGATGCACCACATATATTTGCTATTCATAACAGGAAGAATATGCACCGATTGACCGCGCATATTTCTGTGACAATTGTTTTCACAGCCATTGTTCCAGTCTATTTTGGAATTCCACTTTTTTTTTTTTTTTTTTTTTGAGTTCATTCCACCTCAATAAAGACAAAGAAGGAAGAGGTGTTCGTTCAGTGGTTTTCAAACATTCCATCCTCTTGGCTATGTCTCTGCGGGCTGCCTGCTCGCAAATGAGGAATACAAAACGGCTGCGTGCAAATCACAACCGAGTGTTTGTTCCTTTGCATTTAGCGTCGGTTTTAGACAGTTTGAGATTACAAACATGAAAATTCATCATTCTGCCTGAGAAGATTAGAATTACAGCCTTGCAGTCGTATGTCTCTGCCAGCCAGTCGAGTTGCAGCTTACATCCTTGTCTGTCCAGAATGAGGACATTTCAACCAAGCAGCACATAAGATGTATACAATCACCACAGCTTTAAAGTGGGCACCCAAGAGCACCACTTCAGTATCCAATCAAATGTGAAATATGGTAATCTTCCCTTTTGTTCCTCTGTCACAGTGGTGAATGATGGCTAGAAAAGTGTTTTTGCTGAACATTATGATGTCACAGCGAAGTCAACCTTTGACCTTTTGGATAAAAAAATGTTAACACTGTATCCTGTTAGACATTTGTGTCATAATTATCACATGAATTCTTGAGTGTTTTGTGAGGTCACAGTGTCCTTAACCTTTGACCTTTGACCACCAAATTCTAATCAGTTCTCGCTTGAGTCCAAGTGGAGGTTTGTGCCAAACTTAAAGACAGTCCCTCAAGGCGATCCTGAGATATCTCGTTCATGAGAGTGGGACGAACAGAGCAACAACCCAAACACATAACGCCTCCATCTGCGGCTGTCACCAGCACAGAGGCATAAAAACATAAATAATGATTTAACAGGCCTGCTGAGCCTCAGTGAAAAATCAGTCATTCAGTCAACAAGACAGCTAACACATTTTAATTAAAACCACATGTATAAAAATGTAAACAAAACCAAATAATGCAGATTCACTGTATTTTCCCTGAAACGTGTTTTGTCAACCTGCCAAACAGCTTATTTTTTACCACTATGTGAGATTAATGTATTGCGACATACACTTTAAATGCAGTGTGTGTGTGTGTGTGTGTGTGTGTGTGTGTGTGTGTAGGGTACCACTTACAGACTACTCATTTGTTTGGAATGCACATAAATTCTCGACTTTACTGTAGGGGCACAGGTGGCCAAACGATTAATGTACCAACAAAAACACAGAGCCGAGACATTATGAAGTTCAGTGTGTGAAGAACCAGGCCACAATAGAACCAGAACGAGCTTGTAAATTCCTGGAAGAAAATCCTAATGAAACTCTGGTAACCGGAGTATGAAAAAAACAAAACAAAACAAAAAAAACACTATCCCTCATATCCTGTTTCTGTTTTTCATCACCAAGCTTTTGACACGTAGCATTCTGGGTAATTAAAGATGTGTTCCCCCTGCCACATTTTTTAATGGAACTGTGATATCCTGCAAATCTTACACGTGTGAGGAAGCCAATGAGTGTAAAGTGGTCTTGAAGGCCACAAGCAAATCTTTTCACCGCCCCCATTAGCACCTGAGAGCAACAACAGTGCAGGTCCACCTTGCAGATGGCTCAGCTGCTGGGGCTTTAAACATATTTCCTGTTTTTTTGTTTTTATTTGCTTAAATGTCACAAAAAGAAATAGATAAAATGCATATATACATTAATATGAAAAAAGAGAATGGATGAAATTCATATAGAGAAGAGAACAGTGGCTGTGGAGCAGAGACCCTGTACCTGTTCCATCCAGACAGTGAAGGAGCGCTGCCAGGAGTCTTTCTTCTCAAGGTGCAGGTATGTGTTGAAGAGGATGAGGTAAATGTAGCGTTCCAGGCACTGCAGGCTCCTCAGCAGCAGCTGCTGACACTCCTTCTCCGTCTTTCCACTTTTGATCTAAGAAAGTTGGGAGACAAAGCTCTATTGGTATCAAGTGGGAACAACACATTTTTCCCAGACAGAAACAACTGTTGGCAGCAGCATACTTGTTACATTTTTACATTGGACTGTGTACAGTATCAACAACTGCGCAGCCATATGGGCTGTCTCTTCTGTGCTGTAGCTAGTTCAGTGTCTCTAACTGCCTCGTGAATGCCGGTTGTGTTTGCATAATGTTGGTCTTTCTTGACATTTAAGAAATAGCAAAGACAGTCACAAAGGACACACAATCATCGCAATGTGTCTAACTCTATTTAAATCAAAATGACATTTCAAAAATGAGCAAAAAAATGAAGCACTTGTCAAAATTGTACAGCCCAGAAAATTCAAATGTCAAAATTCAAGTCCAAACCAAAAGCAAATCACTTCAATAGCACCACTGATCTTTGCTGATCCTGCTCATGGATAAACCTACAAAGTGCAACACACCCACAACATTTAAAAATCATATTGTGTAACACAATGAGTCTCTCGACCTTCAATTATTATATTTGTAGTATTAATACAGTGACATTCGGTGGTTGAGGACAAGTATGATGAGCTTGAGGGCAATAGAGGTGAGAGTTGTTTTCAGCTTATATAATATCCTCATTCCTGCACTGCGTTTCTCCTATATCCTACCCCCACCCCATCGCCTGCATCCATGGACATTATTTACACTTAGCGCCAACATAATATTGTTTATCTTAGTCTCCCTTAGGCCACCAGCTCCACAAACAGAGGTTCTATGTCTGCAGGCATGGTAGTAAACACATATTGTGAGTCATGTGTCAAAAGCTTTTACTAATCTGACCATTACAAGGCACACAAAAAACCCTACCGAGCCCACCAAGACAAAACAAGAGGCTCTTAGCAACCATTTCACAAAAAGTAATTAAAAAGCAACAACCACAGTACTTTAGTGGATCAAACCTCAGTGGTTATACATTTTAAATAGATTTCCATTGTTCTCATGCTAAAAGCGGTAGAGTTGAGGGGTGAGCAAACACTACAGGGAGCCATGAAACAGACATTTCATATCATCTTATTGATTCAAGAGCGCTGAACTGTCAAAACACCACGCTCAGCGAACTTAATTTATGCACAAATGGAATTAAAAGTTCATATTTCAACCAGAAGATGAAGTGGGCTGAGTGAACTGAGCGAGTAAAAAGTACACAGTAAAAACCAAGTAACAGAAAAAGTACAAACATAGCTATACCAACATTCAAAATGGCAACATTTCACAGCAAAAATAAATCTTTTGCATTGAGGTCAACGTTGGTGAACATGAATGACCAATAACAGGTCAGCTTAACGGTGCCGACCTTCGCGGGAACACAGAGCCAGAAAGTCCAAAATTTTCCCCCTTCTTCAGTAACTCTTTATTTAAATTAAATTACGTTTAATCCTGAGATCCACACGCCAGGGGCAGCCACCAACTCACTGCAGAAAAAGTAGAAAGACACTCAAAGAGCTATTACGACTCACTATAGCTAGCAGGTTCACTGCTTTGCTAGCGCGTTAGCCATTGGCTCGCCAGCTACAGCAGAAGCCAGAAAGCTTCTATTTTCATTACTAGCCTCTCGTTTACACTGACCCTCTCCTGTTTCATGCAGAGGTAAACATTATTTCTATAAACTTGTTTGCCAGGAATGGTCGCTTACACTTGTAATATGAGTGTAGTCTGAGAACCAAAACAATGAGCTAAATTAGGCTAAAAGCTGCACAGAGATACAGAGATGGGTGAGATAGAGTAATTTGGTTTTGATGATTGCATAATACAGGTTTACATGTGGTAACATGACCTGGAAGCATTCAGCTTAAGTATCTGAAAATATAAACTTCAACAGTAACATTGATATCACATTCACATAAATCGACCCCTTGTAAAAGCTGACACAATCACGAGGCAAAGTGCCTGTGACTGGACAACTTCATGTGTGCTTGATATGGATGATAGAAAAGAAAAGATAGAGAGCTATGGAGATATTTTAGAACGAAAAATAACTTGTTCCACATAAACTCCTCACCCATCACATTCTCTCATCTCTTCTTTGCTTTTACCTGCTGAAGAAACCCATGGCCATTTCTCAAATTTCCATGGCAGATCCCTATGGTCAGAAACACTAGAACAATGCAATTATCCAAAGTAAGAGATGGTCCAATAATTCCCTTTATTGTTGTTGAAGAGACATGATAACAGTACTCTCACAGTACTAATTCACCGTCTACACCAGGGAGACGAAAATCCTTTGCAAGCCAACCTTGGACACAAAATCTCTAAAAAATGTATTTGATGTCAATCTACACTGAAGTTTGATGGATAAATTAAAATTTTGCTTATGTAACCTAGCAAAGCAGAACTTAGCAATGAAGCAGCACTGTAATAGCACTATTACATGCCACTTCTCACCAAGTAAGGTTGGTAATTAGGTTGCTCTTGAATTATAGGCTTTGAGCAGCACTGAGGTAAATGCAGACAGGCTTTCATCAATGTGGCAAGTCGGTGTCAAGATATTTTCCCTTTTTTTCCCTTCTTTTTTTCCCCTCTTTTTTTTCTGATTGCTTACAGCCTTGAGCACTTCCAGGCATCAAGCGACAAGGTCTGCCATCCAGCTGTGTGTCTGTGTGGCAGGGTGTGGATTGGATAACATGTCAATTGGGGTTAAGAGAAAGTAACAAGCAAGGACGAGGTGAAGTATTGCTCAATGAACTGTCAGCAGGTCTTCAGACACTCTCAAAGCAGATTGTTGTCTGTATTTAAATGAGCACTTGACTACTTGTGGCCTTTGTTTGGAAGGATAAAACAGATTTTAAGGTCATCCGCTTATAGTTTAGGGCATGTCATGAAAGTCTGTTAAAGGCTAGGGGCTGCACAAAGAATAAAAGTTCATAAGGTAGGTGGGCTAGCACTCATATAATTTAAAATGTGCACAACGCACCATAATAATTCCAGGGCTGAATGACGCAACGAGGGGGTGGGGGGTGGGGGGTGGGGGGTTTCCTGTCCATTCCTAAACAGCCGAGGTTGGATCCCAGTTTTCCATGCATCTGCAGCACAGCGGAGGAGAAACTACACCTATGCAAACAATGGATGTGCTGTCTGTTGTCTATCAACTCTCCCAGGGCGCAGAGGAAGGAAGAAAGCATACACACATCTAACTTTTCATAATCTTTCTCTGTTAACACTGAGTACAGTGGAAGGACAGGGAGACAGTGGTGAACCTGATCTCCCTGTGTGCCCTGCACCCCCAGGGGGCTTTTAGCATTTCATCTCATAGCCTGAAAATTTACAGTGCCAAAGCATGGCAGCTATCTGTGCAAAACCCACAGCCAAATACCGAGCTCTCACTCACACTCACACACACGCACACGCACAGACGCTCAGATCAGTTTACAAAGATTACATAATTCACACCTCTACAATCTGCTGAACCCTAATTCTGTGGTTGCCATCTGTCCGTCTACATCGACTGAGCCATATGTGCGGTTGGGCGGCCTCTCGTGCACTCACAGAAATTCCTTCAGAAAACAATGTTGGGGAAGATGTGGTGAAGAAACTGAGTAAATTTCTTCCACTCCATGTAAAGGAGACAGCCTTGAAAGCTTTGGATTTGTGTGGATTACATTTTCTTAAATTCTGGTACGGTCTTGTACTGTGCAGATAATTATATCCACTTCTCAGCATTTTATTTCAACAGGTTAGAGAACATGGTACTTCCCGAGTTGCTCTATTGAGATGAAAATCAGAAGGTGCAGGTCCTTTTTATTCTACAGGTGGAACAATTTCATACATTTTTAAAGATAAAGAAGAAAAGTCTCTACTGAGGTGGTGAAACAGAAGAATTGGAAAAAAGTGGAGAATTGGAGCATCCTCTCATCTCGCATGACCTTTCAGAACAAAGGAGGTGACTCATCCGTCCTTGTTCGCTATCAAAGGTGAAAGCCATTATTCAGCCAGCCCCTGAGGTGTGATAATGAATGCCCTCAACTCTGCTCAATCCTGACTGGAGTGGGCGGCCGGCCAAATACAGACCACATACCACTATTGAGAGAGTCCGGGAATGTTCGCTGGCTGAGCAGACCTCTACGCAAGGACAATGTGAAAGAGAGAGAAGTGGTTAAGAAAAAGTGGAGGCAGCGTATGTTATCACTGCACAGACACTCGTGAGAGCAGGGACTGGAAATACTTTATCTATTTTTACTCGCTACAAGCACTACAGATTAAAAACATTTCACTGGTTCCTGTGAAGGCAAAGCACATGTTGTACACACCCAGTGCCAATTTTATTAAACCCACCCATTAAGGGAATTACTCATCCCTAAATCACTGGCACAGACAGACCACATATACACACAAAATTCACAAACAAATCAAATTTTAAGTATTGGATAAGGGCAGATATATATCAGCTTTCAGCCTTTCTGCCATTCCAACTGTTCTGCCAAAGTCCACCAGCCAATATTTTTGCTGGAGCAGCTCACATCTCTGGAGCGTGAAATTCACGTGTGAATGTATAAACAGGGATAATTTGACATTTTGGGAGATACGCTGGTCAAAAAAATCAACTTAGCCAACGACTCAGCATAGACTCAGCATTCACTCCCGGGTCAAATGACGCTGGGCAAGTCGTAGGTATTGATCGGCTCTGGTACTGATCGGCAATGATGTAAACACAACACCCAGTGCAACACGCCCCTTTTCTGTGCTGTGATGTTTCTCACAGCACAAACACAGTGAACAGACCTGTCACCTGCCCGGCACGGTGCAGTTAAACCAGACGCACTGTGGCTGCACTGTGCTAGGGCATGCAAGAGTGAGCGTGGCCAGAAAAAAATTTCAAAAACACACAATCAGATTGAAAGGTCTCACACTGAGGATCCAAGACTTACAGGAGCACCAACCTGGGGATGAGACATGACTGATCCATTTCATTAGTCTGCGCAGCAGCTATCAGCTCACACTTTGTCCCCTCTGTCTGTGTATTCTTTAAGTGCATTTGATGACATCCCCCCCTGCAGTGTGAGTGTGTGCGTATGTGTGTGTGTGTGTCCTCTCCAAATAGACAGGCAAACTCGACTGGCAGTGTAAAAGGAGTCAATCACCTTTTTTGGCAGGTTTACCTGTGTTTAAAAAACTGGAGCCATGCTGGAGAGAGTTAGCTTAGCTTAGCAAAAAGATTGAAAGCAGGGGTAAACAGCTACCCTGGATCTGTCCAAAAGCAAAAACGAGCCGACCAACACCTCTTAAGTTCAGTAATTAACATTTTACAAGTCATTTGTTTATGCAAGTGTAAAAACAACAACTTGTGGTTTTATGGGCAGTTGTGTGTCAGACTGTTTTTGCGACACAGTGACTGTGCTGGGTTTCTGGCAACTTCACAAGAGAAAGAAGAAAACCACAACTTGTTAAGGGCCGTGCATCAAAGCTGCTCCCATTTCGTTTCTACCATTTTTTGTTTTTTTTTTCCATCTCCTTTTTCTTGTTATTCTGCCATGTGAGTCTATGGCATTCCCTAGAGCCGTATGGTGCAAAGTTTTGAAATTTGGCCCACTGATTGGGGACACTCCCGTGATGCTTTTAACCTAGTTTCATGTCTGTGCCTCAAGAGCCTCAAGAGCATTCCACTACCATTGGATTCCTTGGCTAAAGCCTATTTTAACACAGTCTTTGACGTCAATTGCCGCCATATTGGATTTAAATGTGAAAGACAAAATCTGGCCAATCTTCACTAAAATTGGGACGGATAATCTTTAGACCAAGCCTAAAATGAGAAATAATGTGGTAACAAGTTAGCCTCATAGGTGTTGGTAGGCTGATTTTGTTACCTTTGGACAGAGCTAGAGTAGCTGTTTTCCCCCTCATTTCCAGCTTATTCCAAGCTAAGCGAAACATCTCCACGTTCCAGCTTCACACAGCACTGAACGGCTGACTTAAAATTGCTGACTCTGCCACAATCAGGAAAACTTGGTATTCTTGTTGGTGAGTAAATCCTGAGTTGAGGAGATAGAGAAAGAGGGAGGGAGACAGAGTGATGTTTTTACTGTTGCTAATATACACGCCAACAGTCAGGAAATACAGACATTGTTCAAGACAGCAGGGGGTTGTGAGTCAAGTATAGTCACAAAGCATCTGTTACCACATCTAAATGAGCTGCAAATCTGTATTCAATATGCTGTAAAACACAAAAACCTTGGCAAAACTATTTAAAACTACACTGGAAACTTTGCTTCCAATAGGCACAGAATCAAACACAGTCACTCCCTGTCAACATTTGAGGTAATATTACCTATAAAGTGTCAGATAGTTTTAGAGCAGTGTTGAAGTTTTCAATTTGATTCAGTGATACAGACTCTTAAACTTCACAAGTCGATTTAGTGGATCATGAAAATAATTCCCTGCGTTTTACAATGCACGTTTGTTTTTAAATCACATTGATATTAATTTATCCTTTTTGAAAGTAAAAGCGCTGCGGGCAAATCAAAGCTTTAGCTCTAAGTAACAATCCCTCTCTATAAAACTAAAATGATTTTATTTGCATGATCCAAGAATACATTTATTTTGAGGATACAAAACAAATGCTCACGATATCTGTTTGGGGTGATTTAATACTGCCTCAGGCAACTGTTTCAGTCTCTGTCTTTTAATTCAAAAACATCAGACCAGGCTCAGACAAAAGTTCACAATAATCCCCGGACAAGCGTCACAGCCTGCAGCCTGCAGGTGTAGGTGTATTAAAGATAAACACCACCCACTTATGAGACACACTGCTTGACCTGTGCCCAAGTCTTGTGTAAACAGGGACACCGTGTGTCATAAGGTTTGGTATACAAAGGTTCCACATGCTATGCAATCACAGGGCCTTGATGTGAAAGGGTTGAAATTTCAATATGAAAATCTCATCTTGCTTCCATAACTGCACACGCTCAAAAACAATGGAGAGAGCTCTGCAGTCATACAATCAGGCTTATTTACAGTCTAAAATCACAGCAATACTGTCGACCCCGACCCCCCTCTCCCATACACAGACTGACAGACATGTCAGTCAATTGCTGCTGGCTAGTGCTATTGATTTTTCAAATCACTGACATTTTGCTCACCAGGGTGTTTGAGGGCACTAGCAATTTCTGTCCATCTCTTGCAGTGAATCACGCAGGAGCTACAGTATTTTCCATGTATGTGACAAGCATTGACAATACTGACATCTCATTTGACAGTTTGTCATACTGCCAGGCGGCACAGTGGTGCAGTGGTTAGCACTGGCGCCTCATTGCGAGAAGGTTCTGGGTTCGAACTGCGGGCCTTTCTGTGTGGAGTTTGCATGTTCTCCCCGTGTCTGCATGGGTTACCTCCCATATTGGTGACTCTAAATTGTCCATATGTGTGAATGTGTGTGTGAATGGTTGTTTGTCTCTATATGTCAGCCTGTGATAGACTGGCGACCTGCCCAGGGTGTACCCCACCCTTGCCCAGTGTCAGCTGGGACAGGCTCCAGCCCCCCCGCGACCTGGTTCAGATAAGCAGTATAGATAATGGATGAATGTCATATTGCCCCTCACCTCTCACACTCAAAAAGATAGTGTATCACAGCCTAGAAGTTTCAGAAATCCATTATTGGGTGTGCCAGCTGTTTCTTTCCGATCTTGATATTGGTCTGGTTTCATCTAAATCATGTGTTATGTTATGCAGTGAGTGCTCATATACAGTCTTAGACACACCAAGCCCACTCGGCCATCAGCCTCTGTAGCCCTGTTGCTGGGATGGTCCACTGCCCACAGTTTTTGCAGTGTGTCTGGTACCGTTGGCACTAATCTGCTCTTACTGCCACCCATGCAGCCAGCTGAGCTTGTTGCATCAGCAGCAGAGGCAGTCACTAAAAAAAGCACTCAGATTTTTTGTGAATAAGCACAATATAAACTGAAGACACCAACTGACAGAAAATGGTACATTTTGTTTCACAGCACCTTTCTATAAAACTGAGACACCACTTGAAAGCATATTTTAAAATGTCAAGTTGTGATGTAACAACTGTTGTTTAACCATTTCTTGATGTTTTTTTTTCTTACACACAGGGGCATTAGTACATAAGCTGAAGCTCATTTATGAGTTTTCTCCACTTGTTCCTCCACACTTTCTTATATCATGAGATTTCGCAGCCATGTTTGTGGTAAGAAGATACTATTAAATATGTTTCCTTGACAGCTTCTTATGAACTTAACAATTTTTGTTAAATTTACAATACTAACCTTTTTCAAAATCAATTAAGTATGGTTCATCTAAAAAGAAAAGTAATACAGAGCTACTGGAGGGAGGATCACGGTTTAATGCTTGAATGTGTTGAAGGGTCAACCTTTCTGTGGGCTCGTGTGGGTTAGGACTGCATGTGAGAAGTGCACATTATGGAGAGGTCTGTGTGCTTGACATATGGTGCCAATTACCAGCTGATGGGGTTGCCGAGGTAAAAAGGCCAATCCATATTGGCCCTTCCCACCCAGGTTTGCACAAGCAGCCATTCATCAGATTCTACAAGAACACCTCCCACCCAAATCCTAAACCAAACCCCAACCTGTCTAGAGTGGACAGGCAGCCTATACATGGCTCCTTGACTCAATGTACAGACAGCTCCAAGTCAAGTATACATGCTGATTTTCAGGTAGGTTCATTAAGTGGACCCAAACCAGGGCCCAACTGCAATTTTTGGAACAACTTTCCATCTAGGCTGATTTTTTTTTTGCCAAGGTTAACAGATGCCTGATTTCAAGAGTCTATAACTTGAATGACAACGGGACAGTACCCAATTTTTAAATCAAACAGTAATAAGGAATGTTTAAAAATTCCCATTTCAGCATTTCAGGACATCTCAGAATGCTTGTCAGCCTCAACTCTACTCTGTTAAACCTTTCTTAACCTTTCATCACACGAAGCTGTAATTGTGCATTGTTAATGTTAGCATGCTAAGTAGGCTAGAATTTGCATTTTCAGTTTCATGTGTAGCAGCTATAGGACTTTAGCCAGCTAAACCTAGCATGTGTCATTTAGCATGTTATGATGTTAATATGCCCTAGCAAATGAGCTCATTTAAATGCTAAGATGCTAGCATTACCGTGTTTGGATGTGGAACACATTAGACGAAGGAAATTTAAATACAAACGCAACTCAAAAATTACAGAGCCAGCAAACAGTCAAGGAAAGTCTTTGATCATGTGTGCACACAAATTGGTAGTTTGTATGCTTGAATTAATCATTTGTGTGTACAGATTTCGCAAGTATTGAAATAGCCTGATTAGAATTGTTTTTCCATTCCTGTTCTGAACATAAAAGAATCACTCATTCCACACGGTCTGATAACTGCCACATAATAATAATAATATGAACCTACTTATTGGTAACGTTACATCTGGGCAACAACATTCATCACCACTGACCCCTTTTATCAGCCTATATACACAAAACAGTCTTCAAATAGATCAAAAGACACCTTTTTGCCTATACACAGCCGCTGAGGGTGAAAAATAAAGCCGTCTTCCATGCTCATTTTCAGTATTTTCCTTTGGCAGCAGGTAAGTCAATTCCTTGTGTAGCAGAAATTATTATTATAATGCTATTATTCTGTTCCGTTGTGAGGAAGATAAATGGTGTAGTAGAAAGGGCCAGCATGAAAACTTCCAATTTCACTCTACATTAGGCATCATCTCTCTAAGCCTGCTCTCCATTATTTGGGTTGCCTTATCCAGCAATGTTCTGAGGCAAAATATTGTTTACTCTCAGCTTAAAAATAATGGAGCTGCCTTCCAGTGTTTATAATGAGCTTGCAACATTGAGTTTTAGCTCTCTTGGCTAATTCTCCTTTTAATTTTTGGCTGGTCCGCAACAGTAGGGCCAGCTCTATGATCATGAATGTCCACGAGTGACTGAGTGAGTGGTCATAGTGCCAAGTGACTGAGTTGGACTTCAAAATGAATTGGCGAGATTTCCGTTTACAGCCTGCAATGTTACCAACAAGCATTTGTCGCTAGATTTTTTAAAACAAGACTTGGTATAGACTTAGTATATGGTTGGAGCATGTATGGGTGCCAACTGTGGGCTTAGGGCTACACCTTTTGTTACTTGTCACCCAGCCGCCATGCTTTCCAGCTGCTCCGGAGCTTTATTGTGAACTCTGCTGTATTAAAATACTGCATATGTGACCACAGAGAGTAGGAGAGAAGCAAACAGATGAAGGGCTGAAACCAGCTAACACTAGGCAGGATGCAAATATGACACAATGATGTCTGCTGCTTACAGCGGTTCCACAACAGTCTCCAACCACATCCCCAAATTTGCACATTGACCATACATGGTCCAGACATATACTAGGTTTTGACCAAGTACTGTTTACAAGTGAAAGCTCATCACCGTTTCTTCTTGTTCTGTCTACTTCTATAAAACATCATATTTAAGTTTTGCTTCTGTTAAAGTCTGTGTGAAGCTGTTTAACTTTGATTAGAAAGGTGAGACATATTATTATAATAAATACCAATATTAGTATAGTTTAAGTCCTGGCATCTATATCCCAGATGCTGGAATGTGTTAGACTGAGAGAAGTACATGAACATATTTCTAACATATTCCTCTGGATCACATGAAACTAACCAGCATATGTATGTTTTTCTACATTCAAAGCCATTTTTCTGAAAACCCAACCATCCAACCTCCATGTCTGCCACCTGCCAGGTTGGCCAGTAGCAAAGTAACCAAAGTTATATATCATCTGGCTTCAAGCTGCAGAACTGATCTTTATGGATCAAGATAGTGCCCAAAACTCCTTTTTCAAAAGGAGCAGAGAGGCCATGCAGCAGCCAGTGAGAGGAGGGGACCAAGATGCCTTTATGTTAATGGTTTCTACAGATTCCCATCCTCTGTCTTTTTCCAGTCGCTCAGCCACACTACGCTGATTAAATCATGAGGCTGAGGTTGAGGTGGATTTTAGGGGCAAGCAGTGTCAATCCATATACACTGTATATGCAGTTCTGCCATCAACCAATCAGTCCATCTAGCCAGTGAATACGTAACTCAGAGTTTAAAATTCTTTGTGATGACATCACAAGAAAAGTATGGTGGAGGATGATCTCTAAGAATACAGATTTAAGCTTTCCTGAATATTTAACACCTCTAATCAACACTCAAAAAATAAGGTCTAACACAAAAATAAGCCTTAAACATAATTTAAAACATGGGGAACTAAAAAGGAATTTACAATGTACAATCAATGGTCAATGGGCTTTTGACTAGAAAAGGCCAATTTCTCAGACAAAAAAGACAAGCAAAAGCACATCACGTGTCTGCTAAGCAGAGATTACAAAAGCCACAGGAGGAGACAGGGCTCATCAACTTAGCCTACACAGAGACTGGAATATCTGCCCACATTAACCACACGCATTATGGTACATTCTGTACGTGCACATGCCTGGCAAAAGAGCACACTGAGACTCCCGCTGTGAATCAATCATTTACTGAGCTATCAAAATATCTTGTGCATGCAAACCCAACCCTAGGGCCTTAAAATGGTATGTCTGCGAGCAACACATAATCAGACACTCAATAATTCAAAACGCACTGCAGTTCTTCTAATCAAATTTGTACTCTTGGAGACAAATGACATTTTGTATTGATGCTTGTGGTTAATAGACAGCAAAAGTATTGACGGTTGATTTTTTTTCTCATGAGGGAGCAACACAGCTTCTGTGTCCATGTTGTTTGTTGGCCACACTACAGCAAGGTCTAACACTTTGGTCCAGAGGGAAATTTTTTGAATAACTATTATATTACCATGAAATCTGGTACAGACATTCTTGAATCCCAGTGGATAATAAATCTAAAAAACTCTGTGATTCCATCTAGCACTCCATTCCACTTCAGCTCTAACTAATGACAAAATCATCACTAGCATGTCCACATGCTGACATGCTAAGCATTACATGCCGAATGTTAGCGTGTTAACACTATTTGCAAGAATGCTAAAAGCAATACATTACAAAGCAAACGCTCACATGGTGCCAAGTTAACATACTAAATATTAAAGCTAATTGGCTGTCAGAATGCTTGTTAACAATCTCTTGACAGTAGGAACACTGTTTGCTATGCTAAAGGCACAGCAGAGTTCATGAAAATCTGAGTCAGGTGAAGTACAGCTTAGGTAAAGCTGGAGCCAAGTCTGACCAAAGAGAGCCACACTTGACAAGCTGATTGGACCACAACTACTTTTAATGATACAAGCTTCAAACACAATACTGATATACAGTATTGGTGAAGATGCAGAAAGCATTAGCAAACAATTGCCGATTAAAAAAAAAACAAAAAAGACTAAAACAATAAGCTAATACTTGAAAGTTACATGGAACTGATGCAGAGTGCAGAGTGTTTATATAAAAATATTCATTATAGCTCATTTTAGCAATAACATAGCCTTTCCTCTGGGAGTGAAAGGATAATCAGACTAAATTGCAACTTTGTTTTCACTTCATTATTCTGTCTGTCTTTGTGTTTATGTTAGCTACGCTCAGTTTGGGGAAAAGGAATTATTTTGACTGACCAATCTGTGAAGATGGAGAAATTCATCCTTTTTGGCATTTGCACCCAGCACAGAAGCTGCAGTAACAGCTGCCAGAAGAAGTTCTTTTCATGTTTGTCATATTGACTGAAGAAATATGCCACGTTCTGAGGTGTTAATTCAGTACTTGGGATTACAACAGTATCTCATTCACACTTGTTGCCGTTTCTGTGCCAATTTTTCTGATGCGATTCTTCTTGCTTTGGCACAGAAGATAATCCTGCCTAAAGTTTTGATTGGCTTGACAGTTTTTCCAACTAAGGAGACAGCTGGCAATGACAGCAACACCCCCCGGATGTATTTGAATCATAAAGATGTGGGCGGTGAAATGAACGTCTGGCACTACCTTGAGTCTAGAATTTAATTTGTGTTTTTTCGCTCTAGAAGTCAAACGGATTCTAAAACAAAAGTTGCCTCTCCATTTTTTACACATCCAACAAACATTTTGTTTTCTGTTGTTTTACAGTCATTATATCCTCACAGGGTTAGCATGGATACAGAATTTTCTCTTTAGTCTTTAGTCTGACCTCTGAATATGTTGGTCCAACAGTGGCTAACAGAAACAGCAACTGCTGCTGGTGGATTTCACCATCTGACCAGCTGCCTTTGTCAATCTATAGAATGTGCTAGGCCAAGAACCTATTTCATATTTACAAAAAACGTATGCAATGCACTTTTATCCGAATGCCAGCTTGTGTAAAATCTGTATTATTCCAATGATTACTTCCAGCAATGAAAGAATGCAGAAAGAAGGCACATTGTGAGCTGTTCCAATAGGGAAGAAAAGCCCATTTGACAAGGAAGGTCTGAACGCTCTTTGCTGAATGTGTGAGTTGTTGGAACATTGGGAGTAGTTATGGCGTCGTTAACACGGAATTCATCTGTTGCTCAACTGTCCTCACGTATGAAACACAGCTTCCCCACTGGGGCATTACTGAAAGTGCAATTCCTGGAGAAACTCAGCCCAGTCACGACTTCTGCATATCCCACATGGCTGGCATTCAAGTCACTTCGCCACTGGGATAGTGTTCCCGTAGGTATTTCTTCAGTGCCAGTAGCTAGCTAGTGTGAAAGCAATGACAAAAAAGGTGGACCTTTCCCTGGTGATATTAGCAGGATCCGACAGATAGTGTGACCACAGCTACTGGGGGTATGCTGAAACACTCATGCATGGTTTTGGAGGTAGTTATTCCTGGTCTGTGGGCCTGGGGCAATGACAGGTTTAGTGTGTGGGGGTAGGAAATGGCAGCCCTCAGACCCAGCCCAAGTCTGAAGCGCTGTTCTGGGGCCAGCGGTTAAGAGGGAGGTGGGGGACATGAGGGAGGTCAGGGCAAAGGGCAGGCCAGGGCAGTTCAGTTATTCAGGGTAAAAGGGAACAGACTAGGTGGCAAACACAACGATTTCTAAAGTGGTCAGTATGTGGAGCGTGAGGCAGAGTATGAGAGCTGTGTGAAATAAACACACAACATTATGATATCTGCCGAGGCTTACACAGATGAGCCTGTTAAAGGTCTAATGAACGAAGAACACAATAATGTAGGTCCATAATATTCTAATCCTAAAGAAAAACTACTATAAAAAGTAACTTGATCTTTTTGTACTTCAACACTATATTTCAGGGGGAAATATACATTTTACATTTATCTGGCAGTCAGACAGTTCAATTCAATACAAATAATGCATTAATAACAATGATTCAACAATAGAATTATCTTATTATAACACTGGTCAGGGCTGCTACTGAGTACTTTTATTTCTGATTCTTTGAATGCATTCTGTTAATAATACTTACTTTATGAATGCAGGATGAATGCAGACTTTACAAACAAGGTCGCTAATGACCTTATGCTTCTTAACACTGCAGTAGGCGATTCTTTTGATAATAACTCAATTAGATTGCTCCTTGTAATCAAACAACTCCCTGCATCTATTTGCAGAATTCAGCCGCTTTCAGCTCATTGTCTTTTATGAGCTGGACAGACAAAAAACAGAAACAGTGCTGGATCATATAAATACCAACAGCAGCTTCTCCTAGATCCAACACAGATACCACAACACTGCACAACACTACCTGCCCAGTGTGAAACAGCAACTGAAGTAAACAGGTGGTTGGTGAGAAAAATCAAAGACTTGGCCATTCAAAGAGACACAGACCAAATCAAGACTAAAAATGAGGACGAAGATGTGTAACTAGGCAACTGAAAATCACTCAATGCAGCTTCAAAGTCAAATAACTACTGAAATAAAATAAACCATTTAGAATCAGAAGTTATATACCCAATATATTGTACATTACAACTAGTTAAGGTATATAATTGCATTGCACAAATTAAAATGTTGTATTCAACTGCATTTTTGGTAGGTGCACCAATTAATAAGTGTACTTATGCTATACTAATATACGTTATGTTTGACTTATGGTTGATATAGAGGTTTCAGGTTATGACTAAATCACCAAAATGGCTAGAAAGGCCAGAAAATAGATGTTCACACAAGTTCTGTTATTCTTGTTTGTGTTATTGGGTTAAATAACATTCCCAATCACTTCAGATCAGCTGCCGGAGAACATGCTGGTTCTGGGTGTGAGTAACGCTGCAGGACAATGGTGAAGTGGTGCTATACAGTACAAAGTGGCTAGGCAATTAAACTTTGAACGTGGCCACAGCGGAAGCAAAAGTCAGAATAATAAGCAGCCGGGAAGTAATTACAATTCAGGGGGTTTGAATCGCTTACTGCGAAAATCGAGCGTATTTGTTCCGATGACGCAGTGCACCAGGTGATTTAACTGATTAGGTCAGAAGATGCACTAATCAGTGAAATCATACAGCATATGTGCCCTCAGCGGCACTAAAAATACCCTGCATCATTATTTAACAGAGGTATGTGTGTTTGACCCACTGACAGGGAGCAGGAGACCTGGAGAGGGATCATTAAATATTCATTAAGTCAACTTTGTGCCATCAGAGGGTCACAAGGATCTTGTCACATGTAGCTTCTCTTCCTCTGGTCAATGGTATCTACTGTACTGCAGAGGTACAACTACACCTACTGTGAACAAGGCACATAAATCATTAATGACAAATATATGAGGCCTAGCATCAATGTTACTAATTAATGCAGCAACCCTCTAATGTCATAGTAGACATCAGTGGGCACTTTAAACGCTCACTAGATGTATTACGAGTATCATTTGAAGTCATGTACAGCTGTGGAAACTCCCTTAAAATAAATGAGCTCTTGAATAGCAACTGACTGCTAACAGCTGCGTGTAACCCCCCGGCTCACCAAACCCCTCTGCAAAGTACCCAGAGATGCTTTATTTACCTCTATGTGTGCTGGCCCACACACACACTCTCTCTCACACACAAACACACACACACACACATTTATACAACTGTATCATTACTCCATACTGTATAGACTTATTGTGTTACCCGTGTACAAATAACGCAGCTGGTTGCACCTGCTCAGATGGGATTCTGTCATTTTGCAGACAGCAGCAACAAATACTGCTATTGGCACGAGCATGGAAATTATGTATAAAATCAACAACCTCTGGCTTTCCCACTCCCCCCCACTCCCACCCGGAGCTGGGTCTAAATGAGAGCCTCTCTTCAGCAGTCACTCCAGGGAAGATGAAGAACCTGTCTCTGGTTCAGGTGGGCTCTTATTCCTGCCAGTATTTCCTGCAGCTGTTGCCAACTCCACCTTGTAATTGGCCCACTTATGTCAAGTGGTCATCCTAATTGAGAAGAAAACTGTTAACACAAAGACCCTTGAGCCGAAGGAGTATTAGAAAGAACTCGGATTAAAGTAGTATCAAAATAGTGGACAATGTGGTTCGTTAACCTTAAAGCGTGACTGCCTCTTACTATCCCACCTCAACACTTTATTCCCTCAGTCAGATTTTCTTTCTTTCTAATCCTTTGTTCTTTTTTTTCTTGGTAAAATAAAATAATGGGGCTTTCAGTGCTGCGGTGGTCCCCACAATCTCTGCAAACTTAGAGTGTTTAGCCAAAGTTTCTGCCCCTTCTGCCTCCAGACATCCACTACCTTTCCCCAAGAAAACCTGCTCATAGCATTCTCCCCTTTCTAAAAATATTTTTCCACTGCCCCGTCCAAACCATGAGAGCCTTTTTTTTTTTTTTTTGGACACACACACACACAGGCCATGATTTGCATTCAGTCTCAGTGCGTGCAATTCATTTTTCTCAGCTGGGTTAAAAAGCATTCAATTTAAAAAAAAAAGAAAAAGAAAAAGAAAAGGTGATACAGAAATTGGGTTTCCGAGACTGTCAAATTTGTGCAGCTCTGCTCTCCTACATGCAGTGGGAAATCTGTCTGTAAGCGGCTTGGACAGGATAGATCAGACAAGGGAGCTAAGTGATGTACTGAACTGACAGAGATGTAATTGTTTGTGGAAATTGGATATGCTGATAAGAAAATATAATGATAAAATAAAAAGAGAAAGCAAAACAAACAATCAGGGACTAAGAGATGGAAATTAAGAGATAAACAGGTATTCATAAGAAATTGGTTTTAAGATCAGATTCCCTGCTCACCCCCAAGAAATTCAGGCTGTGTCACAGTAAATACAACACAAATAAACGTAAACACACAAAGCTCCACAAAGAAAGCGTGAACGCCGGTGTGCGCACATTGCTTGAGGTGATTCTCTACCTCAAACTGGCTTGACGGTGGAAAGAAAAGGCCCCTGCAGCTGATTTCTGCACAGCAGACAGAGGGGGAGGAGGAGGAGGTGGTGGAGAGGAAGCAGGCTCTCTGCGGCGTCGGCCCTGATGTTGGAAGATGCATCTGCAACGTGGGGTCACGCCTGGTCGGCAGCAGGGATTTACAGGCCCTTCAAGAAGAACCCCCCCCTCCCCCTCCTCTGGCCCGCACCAACACCCCACCCCTCCCCAGTCCCCTCTGAGAGCTGGCGGACGGTTCGGGTCCCAGTGTAAATATATTTTTTCTCTATCAAAGACACATTTTCCAACCACTGTCAAAGGGGAGGAGGGTGCTTTGGAGGGGGGAGGGCTACGAGAAAAGAGAGAGAGAGTGGGGGTGAAATTTTCCCCCTCTTCTTCCCCCACTTTTCTCCCACCTCTCTCTCCCACCCCGCCGCTGCCTTGCCGGGCTCTAGCAACATCTGGCACTGTTTATCACCTGGCCTGCTGGTTCGGGCCGAGAGAGGAACACACAGTGCCAACCTGAGGTCCACTACGGCAGGGTCAACGGATCAGCCTGGTTTATCACAATCTGGGTTCTATTTCTATCATGTCTGTACGATAACCACGCAATTGTGGAAATCTGGAAACACAGCAACATTATTAAAGCCAGAATCGCTAAAAAACAAAATATGGAAAACTTTGGACAAGCACAACTAATAGGTCAAGTATGGTCAAGAGTGACAGAAAAGTCAGCCGTGGACTGAAAAAACAGTCTGTAAACTTGGAATGGAGGGTTACGACAGACAGTTTGGGTAATAAAGTTGTTCACATTAATTTTCTCTGACTTGGGAATTTGTTTAAAACGTGCACGCTCCTCAGCCCATCAGACATCTTTTTTTGCTACTTGCCCCCATGTTCACAGATGTCAGCAGCACAAACAAAAGTTATGTTTACAGCCAGCATTTCTCACCAAAACAAACTGTTTGCATCCTGGATACACATGTTAAATGCACTTCCTCATTAAACAGTTCATTTTTTTAATATTTTAAATCATGCACCGTCTACAGCCGTGTGCGCTAGCTCGCAGCCTTCTACGCTGCCACTGTAGACTCCTTTCTATGCCGACAAAACCTGTCAATCAATAGAATAGCACGAAACTGATGGCAGGAATATGCATGATGTCCGGGACCCACACGTAGAACTGCTCCATAGAACAACTAGTGTTCAAAAACTCAAAAAGGTCCAGTGTAATTATGACTGGTAGGAAATATGACCACAACTATAAGAATAAGAACTAACTTCTAATCAAAATGATCTTTTTGAACTCTGGGACAGGGTGAGGTCAGTGCATTTTCCCTCACAACATCTAAATACAAACGTGTTTAAAATATTATGTATTTGTGTAAAACTAAAAATGGAATAAAATGACCTAATTGAAGCCTTTTCCCTGAGCCTGGCACCACAAAGTGACAGACGGAGGGAGAGTATAGGGGAAAGACAGAGTTGGTGGGACAATGAGGCCCATTGATATGGTGGAGACAGGACAGGGTGCCTCCAGCACGCTGAGAACGGCTGACGGTGCACAGAGGCACAATGATTACAGTCTGCATTACAAATGGCTAAAACAGAGCCGTGGTCCTGCAGAGGCCACAGCATCAGGAGAGACCTTGTCCAGATAGGCCTTTGAAACACCACTACAAACTTCTTTTGTTCCCTTTATCCCTTGTTAATTAAACACAATGACCAAACTACCAGGAACGGCATTCACAGATGGAGGTGTAGCTGCTTTTCGTCATTTTCTTTTTTATGTTGCAGAGATTAAAGATACTTTGCTTCTCCTTACGTGCATTTCCTCTTTCAGGCATATTTAATGAAGTAAATCTCACAAATTCAGTTCATCAGTGGACCTGACCTTAAAGGACAATCGACGCACGTTGCAAATAAAGCAGCTGACACTGATATGAGATGCTATTTAATACTACTTGGACCATGAATGGCATCACATAACAAAGCTTTAAGAGGTCAAGCCACGAAATCCCACAAGTAATCATGGCTGTTCCTGTCCCCGTTTTTTTTCCTCTCACTCTTTTCCATTAAAACCCAAAAGGAATCCCATTCAGTTTTAGAGATAACGCATGTTGCACCACAATCGTTTTTCCACACTCTGCAGCTCCTGCCCACACAGCAGTGGATCCCTCTCAGCCATGTCAGCGTTGCTGTAAAAGACATTAGAACAACAACTCCATCTATGGGGCCCATGTGATATTGCACCTGAGTCCATGATAATTCAATTCAATTCAATTCAATTTTATTTGTATAGCGCCAAATCATAATATACATTATCTCAAGGCACTTTACAGGGTAAGGTCAAGACCTTACTTTGTTACAGAATAAACCCAACAGTTCCCACAAAGAGCAACCGCTTGACGACAGGGGGGAGGAAAAACTCCCTTTTAACAGGAAGAAACCTCCAACAGAACCGGGCTCAGGGTGGGCGGCCGTCTGCCTCGACCGGTTGGGTTTAGGAGAAGATAAAAAGAGGGGGTGGGGGGAGGAGAGAGGAGAGAAGAGAGAGAGAGAGAGACCAGGAACAGCTGTGTAGGTAATGGTGTTATCAATAATAAGATGCTGATTGTGTCCCAGTGTGAAGAGGACAGATTCATAAGTAAGTAGTGTTTGTTATTTTTCTGATTTAACCTCTCGAGAGAAAAACATTAGCAACACTTTTAGAGTGATTTTTTTCGCTCTTGAGAACACAACAGTTTGTCCTTAAGTTACAAGTTTCTGCTTTGATTTAATTGGTGCATTTGCATTTCAATCCCTCAGATGGCCCTCAAACTCTAGCTGTAATCCCGACCCTGACTTTCAGCTAAAGCCACATCTCACAGGGTCTGGGTAATGAATACTGCAGGGACACGTGGTGTACCTGTCTGTATGTGCAGATGATGATCTCCCTCAGATGGTAGTGCATGGGGGTCATGGTCTCGCTGACAGAGTCCAGGGCCATGTCTACTTCCCTCTTCATCCTGTGACCGTCGGGGAGCAGGCGAACCAGCTGCATCACAACCTGGTTGGCAAAGACAACAGGGACTCGTTATGTTTCCTGCCAAACGTTCCAAGAAATGTTTCCAAAGTTGGGACAAGACTGCAAAACTTAACAAGAACCTAAGATTTCTTTTCTTTTTTCTTTAAATTTTTTTTTTTACAAATCTATGGCATTTTAATTCAAATTTCAATTCAACATTAAAACCTGGATGGAAATGCAGTGAAGCTACAATTTCTCTGTTTTTATGCTCTCTTTCTTTAATGTCTTTTAAAAAATGCTTGACAAAACAGTCTCGCCACCTGTTCAGTTTAGCAGCTGTTCTTGAGCTTTCAATCAAACCACCCAATCTTTCTCAGCAGATGGAGTTTCGCCCACGTGTCACAATATAGTAGACACTCAACGTTGACTTAAAAGTTAAAAGTAAAAGTTTATCCTTGACTTTGAAAACAAGACAAACTCAGGTTGCCCTTGAGCTTTCGGTCACATCACACAATCTTCCATAGGGTGACACAGTTGTGTCAATAATGACTTGTAATTAAGTTTGCATGTAGTGAAAATAAAATAAAAGTCTTATGCTGTATGTATTTTTAGTAGATGATGTAAAGAATTATCTGTCTGTGTGAAATGTGCGATGCAGATAATCTCACTTTGGTTCAAAGCAACAGCAGCATCTGGCATCATCACGCCGTGCCAACATGTATGTTGTTGTATCATTTGATTCATATGAAAACTGTGAGACCTGATTAAAACAACCAGACACACTTATGAAGTCAGTTGACAATGCTTCTTTGTGCGACACTCAGCTGAACTGAAGAAGAAATGTCACTGCCTGTCAGTCCTGACCTCATTGAAATATGGGTGCGAGTGTGTGTCAGCATGTTGACCTCGCTGAGATGGGGAATGTTTCCATCAGCGCGTCTGTGTGATGTAAAACCACAACACTGCGTGGCAATCAGTTGCAACCTATATTACTAAACTGTGTTGGTGGCCCTTCTGCAGCTGGTTGACTTCAGATACTGATGACAACAGCGATAATAATAAGACTAAGCAAGAGGCAGAGGGGGAGGGGGGGGAAACCAAACAGCAGGGTCAGAGAACAGAACAGGCCTGCAGGCAAAACCTCATTATTCTCATTCAGAATGTGTGTCAGACAAGCAGCATCAGCATGCAGCAGTGCAATAAACACACAAACTGTGCCAGTTTGCATCAAACTTCTACACATTTCTCCTTCAAGATTTCTCTTTTTTGTTTTCCTACCTACTACCTATCCCACTGACAGCAGCAATCCGGACATGCCTTTTAACACTGACTTTACACAATGTTACCAACGTTATTCTTTTTTTTCTTTAAACTGTTTGTGCACATCACTAAAATCATTACTGAGATCAAATAGGCTTGCACTGATCTTACAAAAAATTACAATAAGACATTTTCCTATCTATAACTTGAGCTTTTCATTTATACGTTTGTACACAACTTAGCTCGATATAGTAGAAAGCACTGATCTTAGGGGTCAGTCATGGAAAGAGCAGGTAGCACATGATGAGTTTATTTTTCCTTCAAACTGTCACATTATTATAATAAATATATGAATTGAAGCCCCTTTAAGACTTAAGTTCTCATGATGTTTCATGTACCAGGGCACCGACTGTCAGAGGGTTACCTATCACACTATCATTATATCAAACCAGGAATTTCCATATCACATGAAAGAGGATTATGTAACACACCAGATCCTCCATCACATAACGCTTTGGACCTCACAGCCATAGCCACACTTTTTTTGCCAGATAAGGCAATGGGAACGGCAACACCACACTCCCTTTGGCGGCTAAATTGGAGGCAGACAAGGTTTCCGTGGCGACCGCTCTGTGTATCCCAGAAACTCCGGGGGCCGCGCTGCTGTGACTGGCATGTGATATTGTGTGCCTGCAGATTGCGGCCTCTCTCTCTCTCTCTCTCTCCCTCTCTCTCCCTCTCTGTGTGTCCGTGTTTACAGTGCTGAGGACACGGCCAGCAGGTTCCAACCACTGACTCATTGTTCACAGCTCTGAATCAAAGAAAAAAAACACCCAGTGGCTCTAATTCACAGCCACTATTCAGAGCAGAGGAGAAAAGCTTTGGCTTCTGGCTTTGTGAGGCCAAAGCTTTCAATCACAGGTGCAGAGTCAGAGGTTAGAAAACCAACGAGGGCCATACACTACCCCTTTAATACAGAGTGTTATCGCTTTCGTTTGGGGGAACTGGTGGTGGGATTCATGAAGCACAAATCTGAATGCAGTTGAAATCAACAATGCACTATTTAACAAGTGCCCTGCCACAGGCAAACAGATGTTGGGAAGCCCCCTCAAATATTTTCTGCATTCAAGTTACGGTGCATGATATAGTACAATGTATGCAAGAGTTTAAAGGATCAAGAGTTTGCAAAGAAAAAACACAATAATAATATTAATAATAACAACTCAACAGTTGCTGAGGCTGACAGACTGAAGTGCATCATGTTGCGCTAAACGGATCCAAGACATTTTTACATGTTTATTTTTATTAATTTCACCCTCAACGTTGTAAAATGTGTTGGCACCATTCTCTGCTGATCGTGATACGATGTTAGGTTGTTTGTTCTCGAGTTTTGTGACACGATGCTGAGTTGTTTTACTTCAGAGGTGCAGCCACACATCACGTCTGAGCACTGGCACCGATATGAAAGTAGACTGTGATGGGATCTGACCGTGAAACTGAAAGAGCAGATTTCCCCCAGTTCTGGGTGATGTCTTTAAATATCTTGGTTTTTTTTTTAGCATCAACCCAAATATATTAATTTCAATCTCATGTATGACAAAGAGAAGCATCAAATCCTTATATTTATGACACAGCAAATATTTGGTATTTTTGCTTAAAAAAATGAACTGCGATTCAATGATCGAAACATTTGCTGATTAATTTTCTCCTGACTGAACTGACTAATTGCTGCAGCTCTAAACCTGTCATACGAATAAACTGTTTTCATGCTTTTATCAGTAGTTTCCAGTTCACTAAAAAAAAGGATGTACATTCCAATTAAAAATTGGATTTAAAATGAACAGAGTAAATTGTTGTCACATCTTTACAAGCTGGGGAAGACAATGGTTTGGTTGCATCAAGTGTACATACCTCAAATTCTCCTTTTGTGTACTTGGCGTCAGGGACACTTACAATCTCGTCATCTGCAAACTCTGGAAAACCCTGCAAGTGGAAGACACCAAGTTTGGGTGTTATTTTGGATGATGAAATAGGGTGAGGGCCTTAGTGAACATTCAGAAAACTCCAGGAAGCGTCTTACATTAAAGTGCCAGAGAGTCAGAACAGCGACGACCATGGCGGTCGTGGTCCTCCCTTTGCCATTGGAGCAATTAAAAACGAAGGCTGAGCGGGAGTCCTCAGCCAAGGTACTCTTCATGGCCTCCAGCAGCTTATCAAAATCCTGACAAGAACACACACACAGAGTTCATGTCCAAAAAAAGAGACAGAAACTCTACCGCAATACTTCTTGATTTCACCAATATTTATGTGTATCATAAGGAAATCAATCGAGGATATAACAACAAATCAATTTAATAATTCTTTACTTTTTTTAATGCAGAATACTAATTGACACTGATTTTTATATGAGCAGATATCATGCTTGCTACAAACAATATATTCAAATATTAAATTAATGTTAAGTCAGATTGTTTTAACTCAAATTTTACATTTTTACTTCACATTCAGACAAATATTCAAATAGAGACCTGTAAATTGACAAATCATGATGAAGAAAATGACAAAATACAACTGGAGTGGTTGAGAAAAAGAGTAAAATAGTTATTTGCCTTATTCATAACTCTATGGTGAAAAGCTCAGGATGACAGTAACCGTCTTAACCACCAGAGGGAGCAAAAGATTTATTTATTCTCATCTCTCGACATTAAAAACATCTACCACAGGAGCCTAGAAGCTATTTCTGCATCTCGTGCCTGTATGTTTGTGAGTATATACATGTTCATGCACCCCCTTTGCATCATTACCTCTTCGCTTGGGGCGCTGCAGTCCGGCAGAGGGATGCGTTTATAGACGAGGCCCTGATGGGAGCTTTTGTGCTGGTTGAAGATCTCCTGGACTGTCAGGCAGCTTTTAAACATCTTCATCTGCTTCTCCTGCTCCAGCGTCACCTCCAGCCACTTCTGAGCCTGCAGGATCACCTCCTTCAGAGACATCTCCAGTTTCTACAGGCCAGGAGGGGACAACAGCACTTTCACCTCAACTGTTTGAAGCTAGCGAAGCTCTAAAGCTTGAAGTGGTAAAACTAGTGACTGTCACAGGCACTGTTGATCATTAATCTGATTGTATCAGCCCTGAAAAACATCTCAAAAGCAACCTTTTTTTCTACCTCTATTAGCTGTGGGTCAGATGATGGGATAGGAATGTGCTGGTCCAGGCACGAGGGCTCTCTCGGTGTAAAAATCTGACCATTTCCTTCTAACACCAGCTCGTCCTGCAGGTTTACCCACAACACGTGGCTGTGTTTCCTCTTCTCATCCGTCAGATGGGCCAAAACTGCTCCAGCAGCCTGCACACAGCAAGTTTACGATTAGACGGCAAGGAGCTGGAAGTCCGGCTCAGGCATCCTGAGGTGGGCGTGTGAGTCTCCACAAAATCAGCATGAGTCATTCTCCTTAGTCTATTTGTGCTCTCTTGAATTTACCCGACTACAGCGATGCACAGTTGTGATGATTACAATATTGGACAGGGATGTGCAAAATCTTCTATTCCTTCTCTCCCTAGTGTATGCACTTGATTGATTCTTCAATATGCACAAAAATTACTGCTTAGTGAGACAAATATTGCAAGTTTTTTAAAAGAGTAAATAAGAGCTCTTGTATTGATTTGATGACAGTATGAGGGAGTATGCTGCACCTCTGATGTTGGCTGAGCCATTCCATAAACAGGCATCTTGGGCACTCGTCTGAAGTTGACCGCCTTCATCTCCTTCACTGTGCTGAGCACGTCAGGAGCCAAGTACTCATCAGCAACCTGCACACACACATGCATGCACGCACGCGCGCACACACACACACACACACACACACAGATATATGAGGCGTATGAAGACTGGGATGATTATATGATTGTGTGAAAAGATGATTTGAGATATCTATCTTTAAAAAAAACACACACATATACATCATGTGGTGGGATTTATCAGTATATAAAAAAAAAAAAAAAAACACAGCAGTAGCATTTGTATGCGCACACACTGAGACTGTATCTGTGTCCTGCACAACATGGTTTTGGCTTCACATTGCAGACACAGATATGATTAAAACTCTACCGACCACAGAATTAGTCTTCTGCGTCTGACTTCCTCACCAGGATGCGGGCTCCCCTGGTGACCAGCTCGGCCGGGGCTGACAGCTCTGATAGGTCCATGCAGGCCAGCAGCCTGTACAGCCATGCGTGGCAGCACATCCACTGGCTGAAGTTGGACACAAAGGCAAGAGGATACTGCAAAATGCAACACAGTTACAACTCAGATTATTCTCATGGCTAGGATCTACCTCTGATGCATATCAATATTTCGTACAGAAATTGACACTGTAAAGAAAAACGTTACCTGTTCATGAAGGTATGCATTAAATACAATCAAATAGAAGTAACGCTCCAAGCTCTGCATGGTTCTGTTGAGAAAGTAGTCTTTGGTACTGCTTCCCTAAGAAACAAACAAAAGCTTCAATATCTGCTCATATTTCTGTATCTATTTCTCTAGTGAAGCACCTCAAGTAAAGCTGCATTTAAGATCCCACTGATTTCCTGACAGACAGGAGATAATTATGCACAAAATTCAACTCCGTTAATCAAGTCCTCCATCAGCGTGAGGGCCCACGCTGATGAGGACTTTTTATGCATCATCATTATCCTTTGACTGTGGTCTCACCCTTTCTTTATTTAGCATAACCACAAGTTGAGAAGCAGACAACGTTAGAAATCAGCAGCCTATTGCAGCACGAAATGCTGCCTTCAAAGACAAATTGCAGCTTGCTGTCGTCATGTCACACTAACCTGAATCTGATAATCTTCTCCAATACCCTCCAGCTTACTCTTGTTCTCATATATTGCTTCTTTGATGTTGTGCATTTCTGAACACAGGGCGATGGCTTGGTCAACCTTTCAGATAAAACAAGACATTATCAACTTCAACATTTTTGAGTGTCAGAGTCAGAATGAAATATAAAAACATTTTGACCTTGTAAGACCTACAATTAAATTGTATTGAATTGTACTTTTGGATCTCAAGATTATCTATTCCATCCATTTTTTTGTCTCAAACCATGTTGTGATGTTGTGAGTAATCTGCTTTACCTCTTCCATGACCTGCTGTCCATTAGGCAGCTTGTTGATCAGATACTGGATGATCTGGAAAAGTGGTTTGGGCTCTGAAGCTACTTCCTCCTCAACTCTGCAAAACAAAGGAAACAGAGTCAACTCCAGTCTTACCTGATATCCAAAAAAGAAAAAGGCTGAATGAATTCTTCATTAGACTGAATTATCAAATATGTGATGAAGTCCCCTTTTTTCCAGACGTGTTTGATGTTGAGTTCTTACTGAGACGGCGGCTGTGAATCACCCCGCAGGCGATTCATGACCAGCGTGCCCAAGATCATGGCTAGGTTGGTGCGGCCGACCCCCACCTGGCAGCTGAAGAGCAGCGCGGGCAGCGGCCGCGACGCATCGTGGCCCAGAGACAAGCTGGGGCTCTCCTGGAAAACAGAGCACATGTAGAGGACAGTGACTCAGCAGTGCACGTGTGAATGATATGTTACTATCATAACAGCAGTACAAACGATGAATCTGCTCCCCAGTTAGCGTGGTTTTGGTGAATTGTGCTTCAAAAGAGGCCACATCTTATTACTTTTACTAAGAAGCATTACAGCCAAATTTTGCACAGTTTAGTTTAGTCCAGTTTAAAGCAAATCAGTTTTTACTGGGTCATTAGGTTTATCATTTTGGAAATATCTGAGGTAAGATGAGGAAAGTGGCTTTAAAGCCTGTTTAAAGTGGGAAGTGAAGGATCTTTCATCAATGCTGACTTTAGGAGGACAATGTCATGAGTGAGAACTATAGAAAGAAAGAGTGCAAGACTGAAAGAAAGAGTATGGCAGGACTTAGTAAAGCTCAGATCCAAACTCAGTTGAAAAAAAAAAAAAGAAAAAACAGGAGCCACTTTCCAACCACAGGGAACTGGACCGGCTGCTGCAAGTCAGTCCAAAAAAGGGCAAAACAAGGCGAAAAGAACATCCTGTGTGAGTGAAGGGCAGGACGGAAACCAGACAGAGCGGATGGCCAAAGAGCGGACATGAAGTGAAGGTTTTCTGCCATTTTTATTAAATAACTATCACACTTATTAGTGATTGATAGCACAGACAGGACAGATTCAGAAGGCTACATGAAGATTAAAAAAAGCCGCTGTGACCTTCTCGCTGCCTTGGTGAGAAAGTCCAGATGCACTCCAATATTCCAGCCATTAATAACTTTAATGGCTCATCAAAACACAATCCCAACCAGAAAAACACGACCAAAAAAGGTCTATTTAATTGGTGGACTCGCACCATGATTGACGTTTTTACTTGGGCTTACCCTGAGTATGTTCACAAATGCGTCAAAGTCTTCTTCCAGTGGTGCTCCCTCCATTGGTAATGGTAATCTGTAGTACCTGCAACACAACAGGTTGTTACCGAGAGTTGAACCTGCGCCTGTGTTGTGTCAATATTGTGCTTATGTAGGTCTCATAACACTGCACATGAACATTTGACCCTTCAGTAAGACTCCACAGCCGAGCCCCCTCATGTTGTGTTTACAAGTCTCAGATAGAAACTTTTCCTCTTTCAGCAATCCACAAGGGATGATGGGAGAGATGAGATAATGTTCCTTTAACAAAAAAACAAAAAAAAACCTGAGCTTTCAAACTATAATAAAACATCCTGCTGCTTTCTTTTTTGGCTGGAAATGTCACAAGCAGCCCATGACATCTCTCTACGCTCGACTCTGCTGCAAACAGGATGCTGCAACCTTCTTTAGCGTCTGCACGCCGCTTTCTTCCAAAGAAAAAAAAAAAAAAAGCAGGGGAACCAGCCTTTGCACAAACAAGCGCCACTATTTATAACCTGGCCTGCATATTCTGCAGCATTCAGCCACACGCTGCTCTGTCTAAACTGCCATGAGAGCTGAGGAGGTTAAGGGCTAATAAAGGAACAGTGTAAACAACCTGTAGGCCGGCATGGTGAACATGGGCCTCTTATAGACCTCTTCGGTCACGTGTATGTCCTCCTCACACGTGATGGAGATCTTCTGTGGCTCGTCTTTAAAGTACTCGATGTCGTTGTAGACGTAGAAGATGTTTTCGTTGAGCTTGGCGAAGTCGTGGAGCTGTGAAGAAGGGAAGGGGTGTTGAAACGCTGCTATAAACTCCATTGTGTCAAACAAAACTTTGTCAGATGCAGATGCTGACTAAGTGTATGTTCGTCACCTCCTTCCTGATGGTGAGCTCCAGGCTCTCCACCAGCATCTCCTTTTCCAGGCCATGAAGGTTCTCATGTAGGTTTTCCTTCCTCCTGGGGGTGTACGGCACAAAGTCGTCATCCTTGTGCAGGAAAACCACCGGCTCCTCTCTTACACAGAAGAATATAACCTCCTGTTTGCAAAAGCACAGCAACATAGGCATCAAATGATAGGTTTTAAAAGTAAATGCTTGTTGCCTTCTACCAACTACGCCACTTCCAAGAGCAACTGGAAACAATCAGTTGTCATATGACATGCAGCACATGAGTAAGGATTTTAAAGAGGCCTGATGTATAATTTTGTCAATTTCATTTCAATTACGGTCAGATTCTAGCTGCTGTAAGCAGAGAGATTCATTTTCCACTGGTACACGCGACCGCAACTTTCTGTTTGCTCAGTTCTACAATTCAGCCACAGCCTCCACTGAGCACTTGACTCCTCAAATATTTACTGACAACACGGCTAGAAAGAGCCCAGGCAGAGCAACACAGGCACCAACACAGGAAAAGAAAAATCTACCAGAGAACCTATCAACCATTTATGTCGGCTTAAGTGTAGTGGCCGGAAATTCTGCCTGTATTAATGTGGGTCACAGAGAATAACGCTGACCTCGCGTCCTTGCGCCTGGAGCCTCTGGAGAACCTGTTTGAAGCCGTTCAGGCTCGGCTGACCCATCCCAAACAGCGGGTAGGATCCCTTCACCTGGCGGAAGTTGGGCGCCCCGTAGCTGCCCGTGGTGTTCAGGACATCTGCCTTACTGTACACGTCCTGGACCATGAAGTACTCCCCCTGGAAGGAAATGCAAGTTTTACCTGAATTCAGCTTAGTTTAACAACATTTCCACAGCTTCCACTCTAGCATTCATTAGCATTTGTAAATTCTGCAGGGCAAATATTTTAACACTGGTCAGATTTTTAAAAAAAAAAGAAAAGAAAAGAAAATGAAATGAAAGTGAGTGAAAATGGCTTGCATCTTCACCGCCGTTTTTAGCTTTTAGTTTTTCTTAATTTTTTTTTTTTTTTTTTGTCCTTCACCCACACTGAAACACAGAAACAATTAGTAAATCTCTTCTTCCTCCTCCTCCTCTTTCTGTTGGCAAACAAAACCGACACAGTCAGGTTACTCTGTTGACTCAACAGATTAAATCTCTGCTCTGTCACCTCCACCTCCACGAGATCGGTCACACTGTGTTTCAGTAGAGCTGAGCTAAACTTCCGTCATACCCTTCACCTTCTATCATCAGTGCGAAGTATAAATTAGATTGTGGTAAATAAGAGCTTAACATTAATTCCTGCACTGCCGGACTTTATCTATCAATCAAATCGTCATGTTATTCTTCTAGGTTGTCTGAAAACATCAACATAAATACAGGTCAGTGACAGCTAGGGATGGGCTCCAACAACCGGTCCCAGGCTGGTAAAACACCCAGATATGTGAAGCTCTGGTTGAATATGCGGATTCACAGTTGGATTCAGATTTAAAAAAAAAAAAGATATTGAACCCCATCCTTACAGCTGGTAGATAAATATTTAAACAGGAAACTTCTTATTCCTTCATGAGTTTCCACCTGCCAATATTACACTTCACAGTTGCTTACAGTTATTGCTCATTTCTATACATCACTGTAGCAACAGAGAGAGAGGTAAAGGAGAAAAATGACAATGAAAGATTCAATAATTGATTTGTTGGCTGCTTGTCTAAACAAATCCAGGTATTTTACAAAGTTGGAACAAGATCCTAAATGGAACTGGCTATCAGGATCCAAACCCAAACTGTCAATCATGTTAAAGTAAGAATTTGTGGCATTTCTGACAACTTCAGAAAGACAAGACACCAAAGTCTGTGACACATCAGGCTCTATGACCTACAGCTGTGCAACAAAGTTAGTGGTTAGTGTTTCATGCATGCAGACAAATCTGCTACTTATTTAGCTATTTGTTAAATAATAAGGGTTCATAAATCAAGTTCTGCAGCTGTAGCACAGCAAACACCATTTTCCTTCACAGCAACATGAAAAATGAGTCAGGACAGAGATTCTCACAGATCAGTGACAAACTATGTGATGAAAGCCCTACAATCTTTCAGCACAACAGAATCTGGTTTTCAAAATGGTTCAGTTCCAGGAAGACGACTCTGGCCTGAATTTTTTTTTTAAAAAGTGGAAGTGTTTTCAGCTGTAAAAAACAAACCCTGTGGTGTGGATTGAAAGGCCAAAACAAGACCTTACTGTAGGTGAAACTACCAACCTATACACACATGTAAACAGAAGCTGCGGGTTAACACTGACAAAACACGGCATGCTTGACCAGCCACAGCAGAGGAGGTGACAGAGCAGATCAAAGCCCTGAGAGGAGGGTGACAACGATTCCTGTTTCAGTGGCTGCACCAGATCATAAAACAACGCATGACAATGTTCCTACGCCACTCGGCAAGTTTGACATGTGAATGCGAAAAGAGCAGATATAAAGACGATAAAGGAGGAGGGGCTTATTGCGTTGCCCTTACCTGCACCAGGTAGTGCTCGGGCATGGTGTCTGATATCCGACCGAGCTTGTAGTTGGTCTTGAGGATGTCATCGTGAATCTGAAATTCCTGTCTGCAATTATACCTGTGAAACAGAACAAAACAGCAGGTCTGGATGGTTAAAAAAAAAGAGGTCAATTCAATTATCAGATACTATTTGCCAGGCCTGGATTGACAAATGAGATGATAACAGGGGCAAACACTTCTGCAGGAGGGCGGGGGAGGTGACCACAGTGATCAAAGAGGATTAACACCCAATTGTGAGAACGCGGATTCGGGGAGGGACTTACGTGATGACGACAGGTGCGACTTTGTTGGTGATAATGGACTTGGCCTTGTTGTTGTGGATGTTGACTGTCTGAAAGGGGCTCATGCTAAGAGACTGCCTGCTGTCGGCCATCCCGTTGCCATGGACACTCTCAAGCGGCGACGCTACGGAAACAGGCTGTGGTGCGGCACTGGCAGTTGTACCCATGCTCCACAAGCAGCTGTGAATGACATCGCAGCGGACTCAGAAACAGGAAGCAAACACACTCACACACCTACATAAAAGCCCACACACAGTGGCAACACATACGGTATGTTTGGCGAGTGACAACACATGCAGACGCATTTAAGGTGTGATAAGCTATTCAGTGAACGTCTCACACTTCCTCACCAAAGTGATTTAAGAAAAAAATCTGTTCGAGTCACTCATATTTTATAAATAATGATAAGACATATTTAAAGTAATGCAGATTTTTCACATTTGAAACATATTTTTATCCATGCCTCCAGGGACGGCAATGTCAGACTGTCCACCACCTTGATTAGGGTCATCAGGTCAAAATTTCATCACGTCTAATAGTTGGTCTATGATCTGATACAAAACTCATGTCATTCCCATTAGCTTCAGCTGTATTTATTTGTTTATGTTTAACATTAGATACCTTTAGCATACCTACACACCAAACTAAGATAGGGACTTTAAGCAGCACCGTTTGAAGGGACAGCTACGGCATGACATGATGACGCAGATTCTATCACGACACATCCTACCACTGCAGCCCAACTGTCTACTACGGCAAACCAGTCATTCTCCCATAGTGGCTTTGCAATTTCATCATTTGATGCATCCAAAAACTGAACATATGAGTTATTCCTCTTCAATCCCTTGAAATACTGTCAAACCCTTGCAATTATTTTGTATTTATACATCGAAAAAGCAGAAAAAAGCTTTCTGTAGATCTGACACAGAGCCACAGATTTTAATCACCAAGAGTATTTTCATAGAGATAAATCATGCAAGAGGTTCAACCAGTGACTCATGAAGTCCCCCTTTTAGGGTGAGTAAGCACTCAAATACGTTATGATTTAAAAACACAATGGCAGGGAGTCAGAGTCGAGTGTGACAGCATTTATATTTTAATCATACAACTTGATACGGAGCACTCAGACGCCCACGCGAGCCAGCCACAGGTTTCAAGCCACCCTCCTCCCCTTTGAATAAACAGTGAGCCTTGCAGGGAGCTCTGCAGATAAACAAACGAGTCTTCAGACAAGCTAGCAGTCCGCGTCAGGAACAACACCGCAACTCAGCATCACTTCTAACATGAAGCTGATCAGGAACCTACAGCACCAGAGCACACGATCAGAGAAAAACACACAAATTCCCACATAAAACCTTAAAAAAAATAAATAAATAAAAAAATACATAGAAAAAAAAACACAGTGTGTCACCCAACACAAACTCACAGATACACATACTGTCACACTGGAGCGGCAAAGTGTAGACCAAGAGCACAGAATCAATCCCACATCAATATCTACTTCATGAGATACAGCTGAGGGGCACGGCAGGGTCGTCTGTTGCCGCCCGAGCTCAAAGCACCTCTGTGTGATCTCCAGCTTTGAACAGAGTGGACTCTCATTGTGCAGAGAGGCTCTGCGGCGAGAGAAGTGCTGGGTGAGTCACCGCTACTCCCCTCATTGTTGCGTCTGGAGCTGAGTGGGCAGGTCAACCTTGTACCTTTTGATTCGTTGGAGATTTTCTTCTGAAGGGTAAAACACCACATTGATTTACTTGTTACTTTTTCTGCTGGAATGATTTAAAAAAAAAAAAAAAAAGGAAACACATACACAGCTTAACTTGAATAAATGTATGATTGTGGGGAATATACTGCTATCGAATCACTGAGGAGAAAAAAGCTTGAGAAGTAAAAAAGAGGCTCAGTTTCTACCCAATACAAAAAAAAAAAACTTAGCTTCCATAAAAGGAAGTTAAGTTTTCAAGAATACTGTGCTCCGGCTGCCCAAATCTATTTGAGTCCTCACCACATACCAAAAGCATCTCTGTTGCCATAATTCTGCGACTGCCTTGAGAAAAACAACAAAACCCTTCCATTCCGCAACAATCCACCAAAATTCAAGGTCTTACGTGTGCGTTGAAGAGCGATCTGTGCTGCCAGACCCTTTTCTTTGCTGCTTGTTTTCTGCCATGGTCCAAAGGAGTGTGAGAACTTGGCATCACATCCAAAAAGAAATCTTCCTCTTTTTAATCCCGTCGCCCACCCCCAGTCGGTGGGAAACACCCCTCACGGGAGCTCAAAGCGCTCAGCTGCTTGGCATTGGGCAAAAACTTCAAGAGCTCTCAGACAGCGTCCTCCACGTCCCTGTCTTATCTCCAGTCTGATGTTGGGGAGTAGATTCATGCAATAGACTCAAGTCTCTACGGAGGGGACCGGGAAAAGTAGTGGTACATCTGGCAGCCAGATGGCTAAGGTTCAGCTCCCTTTCATGGGGACAGGATCTGCACAAAGACCACACAGTTGACTCTTGTGCTGTACAGTAGGGCTGTCACTTCTCATCTGAAATTCAAGCATTTGTTTGAATGTAATATTCAAACTGTAATGATCTGCTCAAATACAAAATCTGCAGTCTATGAGCTCAATAGACAGTTTGAAGCAGTTCGCCTTGTGGTCCAGCAGAGGGTCCCATTAAAGTCCATCACCAGCTTGAATTAGTTCAAATAAGTTCAAAAGTAGCTTTGTCTGATGTGATTTATAAAACTGTGAATTTAATATTCCTGGTTTTAGAAAGTTGGTCAGACAAAAAAAGAAATAATTTGAATACCTTACCATAAGCTCTGGGACACATTTAATAGAGCAAACAACAGATTATTATCATTCCGTTTCGCTACATTGCAATTTTACTATTTTTATTCCTAGTCAAGTTTCCACTGAATGTTTTAACCACATTTCTAGGAAGTCGTAAAAAGAAAATGCAAATAAATACATGTCTCCAACCAATACTGTTATGAGAATATTAGGAGTTGGACGCATCATGATAAATAGTGGCAGCACTTCTCCAGTTGGTTCCATTAAACTACAGCAGAAGAAGACATGTTGTGCTTAATAGTGCACCAGTCATCAGTCCTAATGTTTCAATGGATGGTTATGTCACATGTTTCATGTACATAACGAGATTTTTTTAATGCTCAAACTGAAAACATGCATACATGCAGGTGGACTGTCAACACCCCCCACCAAAAAAAAAAATTGTATTTTGGGGAGTTTTTCCTTAAGGAAATGAAGAGTCTAATGACAGAGTGCGTTGTTGTACAGACTGCAAAACCCTTTGAAGCTAATTTGTGATGTGTGATTTTGGGCAGCATAAATAAAACCGACTTGAATTAACAGTAAACAACGTGAACAGCTGCAGCCCCAGCGTCATGCGGTCTGCACTACTGAAAAGGTATAACGTAAGACATGCTCGATATAAGATGTATGTTCTGTCTCCTTAACTTCCCATTTGGACTGAGAGCAGAGCTGTGCATTCCTCACAGTAAAGGGCATTTACATAGCGAACCCTTTTCATTCTCTGTCACTTTAAGGACATTTAATCAGTAGGTTTCCTTTACACACCACCACAGTCATGCATGATAATATGCATGTTCCTATGTGGTTCAGTCGAAGGCTATAAAACACTCCGACAGCAGATTCTCCCATTATCCCCGTCCACACACTAGAACTTCCCGTATCCTATCCCATGTGTTGTTGTCATTTGTAAAACATCTGAGTGTTGAATGAAGCTGAGTGACGCTTCCTGACAGAAACTTCACTTTAAAGGTGTGACACACACACACACACACACACTTTGTCACAGAAGTCACAGCCACACACAAGCTCAACTCATCAGCCGCACTGATTTTCAGCGAGGGCAGGCCTGGTCTAGCGAGCGGGCAGCCGGGGCGGAGGCCTGAGTAGAAATAGCCCTTAGTCATAAACATCCTCCTGGAGAACCAATCAAGGCAACTCATCAGAGAAGCTGTTTATCCCGCATGTCAGCCAGAGCAGTGTCGCACTGCTCGTGAGGCCAATAAAACGACAAGACAAGCTCAGATTTCCTCTGACAACAGCGACCAACAATGTAAGAAGTTTGTCCGGGACGCCATGAGCCAGGCCGTGAACCAGCTGGTTGAAGTTAGCTAATGGCACTAATATTTAAATTCACTGATGGCACAGTAAGAATAAAGACCATGGAAACTGGAACCTCCTGCCAGCCTACCAGCATTACTCCATTCAGGGCTGCCCCATTTAAATTCAGCCGGTGTCCCAACTTTGCTGTAGCAACGTCTTCAGACAAAAGGGTCTGAGTGCAGACAGGAAAGAGCGTGCAGCTGCAGGATGCATCTGTTGGTGGCCCCGAGGAAGGATGCAGAGCACTCTTCATTCACAAGAGATGCAGGGGTTCAAGAGAGATGGGTATCACTTTGTAACACCGAGAAGATCTTTCAACACAACTTCCCATATCGGGATGGAGAAGAGAGCCAGAAGCATGGCGGAGTGACAAACCAAAAGAAAAGTCCAAAACGAACGCAACTCGCTTTCTTGGCAGCATCGCTCATCGTATTCAAGGATCCTGGGTGTTTTTGGTCTCCGCAGAAGCCACTCGTTCAGTCTGACAATGTTAAGCCTGAAAGCCTGCTGGCGGCACCAAACCATAGAAAATCACAGAACTGCACAAATACAACATAAGCTGATGTTGTATCATGCAATCAGATTTTCATTCACCCCATTTATGAATAGGTTTTGCCTGTTTTGATTATGTACGGCTTTGGAAATCAACAACATATGCAAGAATGTTGTAAAAACCGTTCAGCAATGCTAGAAAGTGTGCCAATTAAAAGGTCTGGAGTAATCCGGTTTTAGTCTTATTTATAACAGTGACACAATGTCCCACGGTTTCTCACTCATCACAGGATACTAGACCAGCAAACCCTTCAACACAACCCAGGCACACCCCCCAAAAGCAGAGGAAGTGTAAGCACACCTTGACAGGAAATGCTTAGTTGTACTCTCTGAAACTTCCTCCCTGCAGCTGTACACATATTTCACCAATGAGGTTAAGGGTTACATATAGGCGTGATTCCACAGGACATTGCTAGTTCCTGAGCTAAATATCAGTGCTGCACGGAAATGAGCTCAGTCCTTCCGCCGCATGAAATCTTTTCTTGCTTTCCTTCAACTGTTCCAAAGACCTCATTGTGAGTTTGTGTCAACTTACAGCTCCGATGTTTGTTTTTAGTCCAAAATAAATCGCCCCACAGCGTGTTCAGAAAGAGACTGTGGCACAAAGGAAGCCATGCGATGCATTGTTCAAGGATGCAATTTCCAAATCTGATCAAACTCCCCGGAATAGATTCTGCACTGGAGGACAGATAGTCCAGATTAGCTGTCAAAGTGCACAAAATGGCTGAAAAGCAACTGACTTTTTTTTCTTGTAAAAAGCAGCAAATCTACTGGGACTCCATGAATGAGACAAAAAACAAACTCCGCAGTGAATATGGCATAAATCACATGAATAACCTCTAGCCTTCCACATTCTTGCTTTCATCACAGCTCGACACGGAGCTGCTAAAAAGGGTGTGCAGATCTATTTTTAAAACCCTGCCTGTAATTTATTTCATTTCAAGATGGCAATTTTATCCCCCTATGATTTCAAGGCTGCAGTAATGTGGCTTTCATTTTTTTTCTAAACCCCAGCGTCTGACCGCAATATTCTGTTCAGCACCGCCAGGCCAACTGACAGCATTTTTATTTGTCACAGCCTTGGAGAGCCCCTCCACCGGCAGATTTTACACAGATTTGTGAACATGTTTCGTTTCGCTTGCCACTCTGATTGCAATCTGTAAACTTGTGTATGTGGAAAACAAATCCTGACTTAGCAGCTGCGTTTTCTAAGTTGGTGTGGGATGCCAGGATCCTGTCAAACAGGCGCTGGTCCTCCGGTAAAGGAATGATAAACACTTCATCACATGCCATGAAGAATGTAATCCGTGTAGCTATGTGAATATAAAACATGACTGGTATTATAACACAATGTGTTAACATAATGAAGCTCTCTCTGCAGGAGGAAAAGTAGCTTCATATTCTGTGAGAAATTAAGAGAAATTCCATAGTTTGAAAAGGCTGCATAGTTAAGTCTGAAGTCTGAGATAAAAATCACACCAGGCATCTTAAGTGATATTTAGACAACAACGTATGTCATTTCCTTTTGTTCCCTTCAGAGACGTACTGATGACATGTCTAGCAATCACAAGCCTGCAGCAGGAGTCAAGTATCACAACACAGAGAACGCAAAGTATATCACAACTATACCTGACATTCAGCTGTTCAGTCCACCATCCGAGAGGCGCTCGAGTCTCTGAGGAGCACAATGAGAAAACACAAAATAGTGGGTTAAGAGGAACCAGGATGACAGCTCTCCGGCAGGCAGCGGCGTTGGTCTCAGTCGGACATCCTCGCTCACATGTCTCTCTCTCTCTCTCTCTTTCTCTCTCTCTCTCTCTCTCTCTCTGATCTGTGAGGTAATCTGTCTCTGCCCCGCCGATCACACACTACGGCAGGCAGCGGTCTCGCATCATTAACGCGTCCTAATAAAGCCAGTCAATGACCATGTCCCTCAGTGAGGACAGGATCCCAGACAGGCACCCAGCAGGAGGAGGCAGGGAAGTGGGGAGGAGGGGTAAAGGGGGGCACGGCTCTCCGTCTGAGGTTTAGTTGGGTGACAGCATGCTCCCTTGTTGTTTTTTGGTTTTTTTGTGTGTGCTACTTTTTTGTATGCAAGGCTGCTCGCTTATGCCATTACTTGTCTGTGTGTGTGTGTGTGTGTGTGTGTGTGTGTGTGTCATGTGCAACACTGTGTGTGGGGATGTGTGAAGAGGATGTGGAGGCGGACCCAGAGAGGCTTACTCATCACCCAGTTCACTGTCCAATCACTATCAGAGCCTCCTGGCAGCACAATGCCTCCCACACATGGCAGACCTTTTAACAACTGTCTCCAACACATAAATGAAACCTTCACTTATTAAACTTCTTACAGTCAGCCACAGCCATTAACCCTCACTGACATGATGTAATGTAGACCTGCCAGGAGGCTGACGGTCGGCAACAACTGCACACAGATGACATCACGTAAGCCTAATTCACTACGATGCTCTAATTACTCCATTCATTAGCGGTTAACACATGGCACGTTGAGGGCAAACAGGCTTACAGCTGGGCAAATACTTAGATTTAAGCTTGAGGTTCAGCTGCAAAAGGGCTGTGTGTGCTCTGCCTCTTGTAGTCGTAACCCTGAGGTCAGACCAACTTCTCATGCACTGGGTGTCTTATTTCCTCCTGCGGGCTGTATGAAGTAAGAACAAAGCAGCCAGCAGCCGGTGATATTATACCTGCTCAGGCACAAACCTACAAACACAAAAAAAAATCACTAATTCTGCCCAACAATAATCATTCCTGACAACAACTGTGCATGCAAATGAGGAAGCAAAAACATCCAAGAGCAGGCACCAGCCCCCACGGTCGCTACCTGTGGGAATATTTTCCTACAAAAGTATGTGTAATCAACAGTCTGTCACAAGATAATACCCAAATTAAGCTTATTTTTCAAAAGTGACTGAGCGTTTTTTTTCGAGATATGGATGTCAAATCTACTGTTGCCACACCTGTTCCTTCCTTCCTGCAGCAGCGCAGGCCAAGACTCTTCTTGTTGTTGCAACACCATGAATGTGAAACAAAACCCTCCCATGTACCGCTAAAACCGCAGGACGTGAATGAATCAATCCACGGAGGGAGAGAGTCATGCACATGACGGGGATTTTGTGCGAGCAAAACCACTCGTGTCGAGAAAATGTGACATCTAGTTATTCTGACTGGTACAAATCCTTTCTTTCCTTCCATTTTTTTGTTGGAAGGAGATAAGACAGAGCACAGGTCCGAGTAAGGGGACGAAGAGAATACGCTCTGTGACAGATTCAAAGAAACATCCCCTCTGCTTAATGTTCCCGGTGGAAAAAGGAGCGCACGGCTAGTATCACCTGTCTGGTCCGAATCCTTTCTCAGGCCTGGTGTCTGTCTCACCCCCCAAAAAGTCAATTTGCTAAAAGCCTTGTAACAGGAACAGGAAAGGAAGAGATAGTAAAGGGAAATATTTCACCTGGGCTACAACTGAGCTCCTTGGAGCAGAATGAGCATGATAGAGCTGAAAAATAACTCAAACTCTCACAAAAACTAAAGATTCAATATGATGTCTTCAATGTCTTTTCAGCAGCATGGGAGCATCACTGCATCATTTTTTCCTTTATGAATAATAGCCATGATAAAAAAATGTATTGACAAACCCGACAGCTCCTGAGAAGCTAAAATTACAATGAATTAAAAACCCAAAGGGACCAATTTTGTGGGACATACAATATTCTCCTGAGAGCAGCGATCAAATGTGACACCTTGTGGTTCAAATTATCCAGTGCACTCAGGCGTGTACACAAGATTTCTGGTCAGTGGGACACAGATGTTCATTATCTTATGACAACTATATCAACTCAACTCCAAACAGGTGTTGATACAGTGACTTGGCGCAAGTTCACAGAGACTCTAAAGGCTGCGGATTAGGATCAAAACAATCAGGCTTTAAAATCTTTTATGGGACTGAAATTACAGAGAAAATCAACTCTGTCTCGTGTTTATTAAAGCATTCCCTTGGGTTTTAGGGGGGATTAACTTGCCCAAAGAAACCCCACATCTAGTTCATGAATTCCCAATCAATATCCCTATAAATAATTCATAATAAAACCATGAGCCATAACAACATTTCACAACAAAAAAAATCAGCAACTTTTCAAGTGAAGCCTGGGAGGAGTGAAGTTTCTGCTCAATGCCTCTTATCAAGATAGACCAAGCATAAACAGCTCAATCATTTATGATCCAGGTGTTCATTCACTGAGGAGTTTCATGCTCTCACTCTTGATTAATTGTGATGCTCGCGGTTTGATCTGTGCTCTCGGTTGTCAAGGGCCAGTTTCTGTCTTCCCCCAGGATGTAAGTGAGGTAAAGTGATACGAGGAGAGGCGACTGATCCCAGCTGGACGGACTAAATCAAACAAGAGCCGGGACCATAACACATCAAAGGGCATCATGTGCTTTGTCTTACTGCACTATAGAACATGTCTTGGTACAGTTCATGAATCTTGATCATGACTGTGGACATTTAGGATTAGAGGAAAAAAAACTTGCCTCTGCATTGCATTCAAAATACACTCCAGTTTAAAAATCCTTTTTTTTTTTTTCCACCTATGAGCTGCTGACATATGTTAGCTTTAACATTATATTACAATTATTTTGCTGATGTTTTTGTCCTAAGTGACTTGCAATCCAAAAGTGGGAGTGTACCCCTTTAAAATACACAAATAAAGTATGTTCATTGTGCAGCACAAATGCTTAAAGATTTCCTGTCATTGAGATTTAGTCTGTGGGTATTTTACAATAGATTTAAGCCTGTATGTTCATTTTTGACCTCTGGAGTCCACGTTTCTTTGTAAACAAGTTTCCTTTAGTGATTAAACTAATAAGTAACTATTTTCTTACACAACAAGTACATAAAAATATTTTCTGGATCTCTATATTATGCATTTGCTATCAATCTTATGCATGTGTAGAAGTATTTGTTTTGGGTCTTTCGAGAGCCAACATATCTCAAAATACCACAATTAATAGATGCAAGGTCATTGCTTGCGGGGGGGGGGGGGGGAATTGATATAAAAAGGTCTAAGAGTGTGACTTTAATCATGCAGAAATCATTTTTCACCACCACCACTACGTGCTGCGCATCACCGCAAAAATAAAGACGCTACAGTGTTTTTAAAGAAAAAAATATGAAGTGCGGCATAAATGGACCTTTTGTGAAAACGTGCTTGTTTATGTGCGTTTACCTAACGATGGGCACCAACCTAAGGAGACTATTCCCCCGTTTTTTTTCCTGTTTTCCTTCGTCGCTTGTGAACAAATCCCTGACTGAATGCGGCGCACATACTGCACAATGCACTGCAGGCATGGAGAGAGGGGGGGGGGGGTGCCAAGCACATGTATGCCCCATCAGCCGCACAAGCACTTTATGAAAAAAAAAAACCTTCAGCTACAGTCAAAACGCTCTGCTGCGAGTATTTATAATGCACAGCCGATGAGGGAATAAAGACTCTGTTAGACTCGGTGTCCACTTTTGGGCTGCCGTAGTTCGTGCAACAGCAACCGTAAACTTTAAAGCTACTCACCATTTCAGCACAAAGCGTCTGCAGAGAACATGTGTCCAGAGCTCGGTTCGTCCGGAGTGGAGGATGTAGCCGAGCTGCACCGCTTTCTGTTCACACCGCTGGAAAGAACATTCACTGGTTTTTTTTTTTTTTTTTTTTTTTTTTTGGTCCTTTCTCGGGAAAATTTACGAGGAGAAGGATTTCGCTATGTGAATAGAGACGGGCGGCGCATGCGCAGTCTGTGGTCATCCTCGGATGCTCTCTGCGAGTCTCTCTAACCAAAATATTAGCAAGTCTTTTATTGTTTAAAATATGAATTACTGAGCTTTGTGGCACTAAAGGTCACTGCTGTTCTGTAGCTTCAGAGGACAGCTTGAAAAACACAGTCATTTTCAAATCAGTTTTATGTTATTATGCACACACCAATGATCCACCACCTTAAGCTTCTGTAGAAACTTTGTATGGTAGCATTATAAGCATAACGATGTGAAAAAGTATGGCAAGGTGACAAAAATTATACATATCGGCTCTAAACTCTGTTATGAACACTGAGCCTCAGGAAGTTAAATATGATAAAGATAGATAGCGACGTTTCCTGTTTAATTTGACCCTGCTGGGCCTGATGTCAATAAAGATGTTCATTGACCTTATCTTATTTTGTGGTTGTCCTCACATCTTTTTCTCATCTTTTATCTTTATGTGCCTGTTAGAAGCCTTAAAGGCACATTAACCTATAGTTCTAGGCTACTAATATCTAGAGAACTTGCACCAAGCCGGGGCATGTGCTATAAGTATTATTTATAATCCTGATAATATTGACTACTGAGAGATGTTCCGACGTCTTTTTATGTTAATGTTTGTAATGTTTAATTAGTCCTTCTCCCTATAGTCCATTTCAGACGGTATGTAGTAGACTGCATTACACTATGGGAAAGGCTAACAATTAGTGTAAGCCAAATAGCTGAAACAATTAGTCCACGGATGGGGAATCGGGCTGCAGGAGCCCGAAGATCATGGCGCAAACAAAAAGTTGCGCTCCTTGTAAACACGCACCCGGGCGCCTCATTACCAAGTGAATGGATGATGAGCTGTTCAGGTAACAAGTCTTGAGGACGCATGTCAATTTCCTTTAATGTTCTCAGCTACTTGTTAAACATGAAAGGGGGTGGGTGAGGGTATATAAGACACCCCTAATCTCCCGGTGGAGGAATTTGTCATTAACCGGCCTAAAACATGCGCTCACTGGGAGCTCTGGGCGTCGCGCTGCACGCATCTCTGCTGGTGCTGCTGGCTCAGGGGATCCATAAGCCCAGAGATGGAGCTTACATGAGGCCGCCGCAGCGTCTGTCCGTCGTGGACCGATCGACCGGGTATCACCTGCCGACCTACATGATGCACCTCTACAGGAATTTCAAGTCCAACTTCTCCAGGCCGGTGGTCACCATGGAGCAAGATGCCGCAAAGCAAGCAGACACCGTGAAGAGTGTGATGGCGAAAAGTAAGATTTGGTTGATTATTCTACAAAAAAAAAAAAAACAAGTGAGAAGGGAAACAAGATGATGGCAAACTGTATTTATTCCTTAAACTTCAGTAGCTCCGCGCAGACTCAGATCTCTCCTCTCTTAAATGTTAGTGTTTTTTTTTTTTTGTTTTTTTTTTGGCTCAAGAGATGTCCTGTCAAAGCTGCGTGCCAGACGACCTCAGAGGGTTTCAATCCACATCCCGCTCAGGGGGTGAATAACCACGCAGGGATCAGCGTGTGAAAAGGCCGGTTTTCTGTCTAATTCTCAAAGCAAACCTCTTTTTTTTCTTAAATAGGTGATGTTGATTAGATATCTCGCCAGACATCCCCCTATACAAATCTCTTGTTAGGTCAAATCAACAACTTCCCTCAGTTCTTTTTCACACTTGGCTTGATTAGATTAGAGCTCGGGATTTAATGGTGACACAAGCAGCCATCAGAGGACAGCCCTCCCCGCTGCTGAATCCAATTTCACATCGCTGCTAGGTGTTAGAGTTATTACCTGTTTGTCTGACTGAGGATATGCAGAAGCCAGGACGGGCAGAGACGTGTTAAATGATTGGTTTCGGGTGTTTGCTTTGAGTGGATTAATATAGAGGGTGGTTTGCACTTTTGATCAACAGTCCAGCTGCAGTAAATGGGCCAATGCACTGGACAATGCAGAAGTTGAATGTTTAAAACGCTTTAATCCTTTAGATGAATTTGAACCACACCTGTTCATTGAATCACAATGAACCCCCCCACCCCCACCCCCTCTGCCATTACAGATGTGGGTGCAGCACATGTTGTGGTGCACTGGGACAATGACTGGATTTTTTTTTTTTCTGAGGCCTTACAACTTAAATTCACTGAAATTTATATCAATACAAGCTAGAATATAAGTTATCAAAAGCAGTTATATTTTTTATTTATTATTTTCCCTGCACCTCACTTTGCAGGACAAAAGAAGTGATTGGACCTACATGGATCTACATATAACATAAATCATACCTGTAATTACCCCCAAAGTTGCACTTATTATAAGACCATTAGCAGGATCCCACCATTAAGACTAATTTTATAGGTTTTGTATGATAATAAAAGCATGTATTATATCTGGAGTACAGTTTTTACCACTATGCATTGCTGGGTGATATAGATACAGTTTTATACCATGATGTAGATGACAGTACAACAGTAGAAATGTCCATTAAAATGTTGTATTAAAAACAGCAACACTGGCACAAACTGTATTAAAAAAAACCTCCTTGATATCTTCTCAGGTTGTATGTAATCATATCACCCAATCTTACTCCCACTGTCCACCTGTTGAGATTAATTTAAGCTTGCTGCAGAGACAGAAATAGCAATTATATTGCTTTAGCAGTATTTCCAAGAGCAAATCTTACATCACTGAAGGAGACGTGAACAGGTTACCTCAACTTTAATATAGTATTTAACAGGTTGTATTTATTTTAGTACAGTGCCTTCAATATGCAGCAGGTGTTCAATTTTTCTTTAACAGGTGGATTCTGCTTGCACTGCAAAGCCCACTGGTGCATTCATTAATTTGGTGTCATATCAGTTTAAAATACTTGTCATGATTTTGATATTCATCCTGATTTTACCATAATGTCCACTAATGATAAGCTATGTGATAAAGTGTGAACCCTAATGATGCTAATCTTTCTCTTTTCACTTCATTAGGTTTGACGTACAGACACAGGCGCTGGGTTGCAACCTTTGACCTCCAAACCCTGCTGGCTGACAAGCAGATCCAGGCAGCAGAGCTGAGAATCAGGCTCCCTCGGACACCGAGCACTTACAACATCTCAGTGGAGGTCTATCACCATGGCCAGGCATGCCATACGCACAAGCGCTGCCAAGAACAGCAGCTGGTGGGGCTGCTCACTGAATCATCACTGGTCACTTCATCACAGAGCTGGAAAGTGTTCAATATGACAAGTCCTCTCTTGGACTGGCTCAGACAAAAATCGACAGAAAGAATTCACCACAAAACCGTATCAAGAAGAAGGAAAATGGTAAAGACAAAGAGAGGCCTGTCACTTCCCGATCCCGTCTATGTGGCGAGCCCAAGGAGTGAGCAGGATGTTAGTGACCGAGCCTTGCTGGTCATCTTTTCACACACTGGCTCAGATGAAAACTCAAAGGCCAAAGCAAGCTTACTTCATACAGCTGAACAATCCAAGTTCTTGTCCCCCGCTGAAATCAAAAAGGCCCGCTGGCCAAAGAGGCGCAGGAGCAAACGGGGCCAGAGAGAACAAACAGTGAGAAGCCTGCAGGTGTCCAAAAGAGGGAGTGAAAAACCTCTCTGTCGCAGAGTTGACCTGCATGTAGACTTTAACCAAATAGGCTGGGGGTCCTGGATCATCTTTCCTAAAAGGTATAACGCCTACCGTTGTGAAGGTTCCTGCCCTGGTCCTTTAGGAGAAGACCTAAATCCAACAAATCATGCTTATATGCAGGTGGGTATTACAGCCTATCTCTCTATCAATCTATCTGTCTATATTCATGCTGCATTCAGCAGAAGATCCCTGCATGAACTTCTGTATTTGTACAAGAGAGAGTTTATGTAATAGAATAAGTTAAGTTAACTGGTTTAAATTCTATATAACAAAATTCTCTGTTTTGTCTCTTCCTTTTCCAGAGTTTACTGAGACATTATCACCCTGACAGAGTGGCATCACCCTGCTGTGCCCCAACCAAAATGAGTCCATTAAGCATGCTGTACTACGAAAATGGAGAAATGCTCCTTCGACATCACGAAGACATGATTGTGGATGAGTGTGGCTGCCAGTGACAGCTGAAACCCCCCCCCCCCACCCCCCCACCCCCCACTAAGCATGACCTGTGTTGTTGCGTTGTGTGTTGCTGAGCAGCATAACAGCACAAAAATGCTGTACAGAAGCAACCCGTTTCTGAAAAACAAAAGAAAACACTTAGCCAGAATGAAAAAGCTCTTTGAAATTTTTCACTGTACACGGAAAGATTGTAGCTGATCTATGTGCAGAGACACAACTTTAATTTGTGATGTGAGCTCTGGTATCGAAGGAAAACATTGTCGTTTTAAGACGTACTGAAAGACAAACAGTACAGCAGCATCTTGCCCTCCAGGTGTGTGCAGTTGTCACAATCTAATGTAAAAGTTTATTCTCCTTAACTTATCAATTTCATCAATGTAAACACAAAATGGCAATGTGATTGAATATTCCAGCACTGTTTTATTGTACATTACCATTTGTGTAACTCTAAACTAATGTATATTTATTGTAAATATTAAAGAAAGTTGTATTTATGTACATTTAGCACATGGAGTATGTATTTTGTTATGTTTTATTACTTAAACTGAACTTTTTTTGGCATATGAACATAGGAAAGTTATATAATAGTGGGGGGCTATATTTTATAAAACTTAACCAGTTCAAATGCAAGAATACTGTCCAAGCTTATTTTCAGCACTACGGCTCAATATCAAACCTTTACCTGCTTTTTGGTACCAATCAAAATATGTCCTCAGCAGCAAGTATGTCTTGTAGTCTGGTCTAATAGCACAGCTTTCTCTGGACTGTCTGGTTTGTTTTATGCTGTTGTGACACAATATAAACACAAAATAGCTGCAAACATATCCACAACATGTAACAGTACGTCCCTGCTTGGATCACTGGCATATTTATCTGGAACTACTGTGCGTGATACAAAAGAACAGGCACATCAGAGGAGGCAGATTTTTCTAGTTTCACTCGGTTTCAGTCATTCACAGTGAGTCATAGCCAAAGTCCACTGATGTTCACTAATTCAAAATAAAGCTCTGTATAGCAGAGTAATATCCAGCAAATACTGTGAAGTGGCTGCTAGTTGTAACAATGCAAAACTAAGTTCTATTCTTCTGAAGCCAGGGGGCTCATTGTATTCAGATCCTTTGAAAATACACTGACTGACCAGGAATTTGCCAGAGTCATGACCACAGCAGTGGACAAACTGGGAATAGTGGATCGGGACTCAGAGGTAAGACAACAATCTCAGCCTCAGGCGAATATGGAAAAAAAATCGTAATAATTTAAAATATATTAGAGCTGCTACGATCAGTGGATCAACAGAAATTTAAATCAGCATTTATTTTGAAGATCATTTTCAAAGCAAAAATGCCACATTTGTTGCTATTCCTTAATTCGAACATGATAGTAAATGAAATCTCTTTGGGTTTTGGACTATTGTTGGGACAAAACAAGACATCTGAGGGCATAACCTTGAGCTTTGCAAAATTGTGATAAGAATTTTATATTATTAGATATTATTGATTTAATTTCACAGTTTTCTGATGTTTTACATACTAAACAGTTAATTGAGACATTAATTGAAAATCAAGCCATGACAGGGCTGTATGTTGATTAATCAAAAATCAATCTGTAACTGTTTTGATAATTAATTGTTTGAGTCATTTTCCAAGCAAAGATAAGGAGAAAAATGTCAACATTCTCTTGTTTCAGCTTCTCAGATGTGAGCATTTTCTGCTTTTGTTAGTCGTATATGATTGCGAATTTAATATATTCGGGGATTTGAACTGTTGGTCAGACAAAACCGATGAAGATATCACCTTAGTTTCTAGTTGTAATTTAGAATACACTGCAGATGAATTAATAATGAAAATTATTGTTAATTGTAGCCTTCATCAACTGAGATATAACTCAAGATTAAAGACTTAAGACTAAAGATATTTTCTACATGTCTCTTAAAGATGCTCAGTGCAAAAAACTCCTATTTTAAAAAGCAGAATTCAGGCATGAAACTTCTGAATATGATTACAAAATTAATACCTAATGTTGACCGACTGACACATATTTTTTAAATAATATGTAGCTGTGTTTTTTTTATACCTCAACACCAGCAACAGCCTTGGGCAGAGGCATTATGTTTTCGGCTTGCCTGTCCAGCCATCCGGTCATCCGTCTGTCCCATTCTCTTGAACGGGATATCCTGTCTTCATTTTAGGCAAGAACGTCCATTTGAATTCAGGTTCAAACATCAACGTCAATGTGACCTCATAAAACATTTTAAATACATATACAGAAAAATACTTTGTTAATCCATTTTGGGGGAAAAATAAATAATTTCCAGAAATTGAGTTGGCTCAACTTAATTTTTTTGCCTAAAATCAATCAATCAATCATTTGTTTTGAAGAGAAGGGGGCTCTGCAGATGATTCAGCTACCAATAAAAACCTCCTGAACAAATAACAGTGAAGAAATCCCAACCAGGAGAAGCTGACTACAGTGATGGGAGTGGTGGTGAAGACAACTCCCATGATCCCATACTCCTTAACAATGTCACCAAACGCTGTCTTCTGTTATTGTTTTGATTGAGACCCCTGGCAGCACAAAAATAATTAATTTAATCAAAACTAATTTCATATAATCTATTTCATTTCATTAATGTAACCCACTTTAATTCATTTGAATAAATAACATTTAAATATTTGTTTGTTAATTAATATAACTCAATTTAATTTAATTTATTCTTAGCGACAGATCTGGACAGACATGGATGTAAACTAATTTAACTGGCAGAAGCACTGATGCTTATTTTGCTTCTTACTGCAGTTGAACTCTGAACTCTGGTCGAGCTGCGCTGTCTGCAAACTGACATGTTTACTAGTGGGCCGTTTGCTAGCAGCCTGAAGCTAATTCATGCTAATGATATCGAGAAGCAGCCACGCTTCTCTTGTTTGCCATGTGAGTTGCTGCCCGCGGGTATTACCTTTCCGATGCATTTCGGGAATATTTAAGGGTGAACTGCTTTCTCCCGCGGCTGAAAATACACGCAAACCAAATTAGACTGCGGTTGAGCTGCTTGTAGCTAACGCTAGCTAACGCTGGCAGCTGCCAGGCTCTGTAACAGCAGTGTCTAGTCCGGGTAAGTGGCTTCCTAGTGACTTTTTAATGAAACGCTTATGAAGTAGTGGCTAATTGACCATCTATAGCTCAACAGGCTGCATTTGTATTAATCCGACAGTGTAGGGTTGTGGTACAGTAAGGCTAAAGCTTATTTTACATTAACATGTACGTACTTGGTCGGAAATGTGGCTGTTAATGGCAACCAGGTCCAGTTCAGTGGTGCTGTGGTTTCAACTTTTGGGTTATTCGCTATTTCCATTTTAAGGATTTAGTACGTTTTAATAACGACTGTAGTGAATGATGAGAGTAAATGTTTTCAGTGTTTCATGGACTCACTAACTGCAGGATCCTCCAACTGAAAGTAGAGCTGCAACCAATAGTCAATTAGTTGATCAACAGAAAAAATACTTGGCAACTGTTCTGATAATCAAAGTCATTTTTAAGCAAAACAGCCAAACCATTCCCTGGTTCCAGTTCCAGTTATAACTTGTTTTGTTTTTTTTTATCACTGTAAACTGAATATCTGTGGCTTTTGGAGTCTTCGTCTGACAAATTTGCATTTTTCACTGTTTTTTTTACATTTTATAGACAAAACAATGATGCAGCCCTAGCATAAAAAGTTCAGTGACAGCATAAAAATCCTCCAGATTATAGATTGTCATTATCTTTGATTGACTACGATTCAGTAATTATTTTAATGTTTCATGAATTGTCAGTTCCAAAACTTTCTGACAGGTGCGTTTCTTCAAAATAAGTATTTTTGTTTCTTTTTTATTTGTATGTATTTTCATTGTTGGATTGCTATCCACTGAATGATTTTAGTACTTCTTCCACATTATGTGGTAAGAGAACTAGGACACATGCAAAGCCTAAGAACATATACTAACTTGTTTTTGACTCAGTGTAGTAGTGTGGTAATTGCATAAAGAGAGAAACATTTGTAATAGTATACTGTCATTATTTTTTAATATATTATTTGCCTGTCATACATCTCATTTAAAAAAAAAAAGTATGTGTAAGTGTATTGTTGTATGACCCTTAGGAACACTTACTGCAGAGAAATGGCTGAGGCAGTTGCAAATGTGGCCCGGAGGATTAATGCAACTGTAGAGGAGGGGAAAGATAATTTGGGTAAGACCCCATTCACACATCTTTCTCTTTTGTCCCTTACTCCCTCATCCTGCACTTTCATAGCAAATGAATGAATTGCTCTGATTCAGTATTGTGATTGATGCTATTTCAGATTTCACCAGCAGATGGTGACAAAGACTTACATTTGTTTGCTCATGTAACCATAAATTCAAATCCCACAGTGTTTGTTAATTATAGATATTCAACATCACCCTGCTGTGTTAATGCTTGATAATCTCATAATTGTGTTTTTCTTCTCTGCAGATCTGTCAAACTGCAAGCTCATTTCTTTCCCAGACGGTGTGTTCAAGGTCCTGAGGAGTGTCTCAGAAAACATCCGTGTTATCACGCTGGCTGACAATGAGATGAAGGCACTTTCCAGCAAGTTCTTCTCAACTTTCACTCAGCTGAGAGGTAGTGGATAATAAATACACCACAGCTATTTGATCCATGAATCCAAATCCACAGAATGTCTTCATGCTCTGACAGAAGAACAGGCAAGTGACCCCTTGATTTACTTGTGTCTTGAAATACTTTGCAGAACTGGACCTGCATGGCAATGTTCTCACCAAACTGCCCGACGCCGTGGGAGAAATGGAGCATTTGACCAGCATCAATCTGGCAAATAACAGCTTCTCCATCTTCCCAAGCAAGCTTACTGAGATAGCCACGCTGGAGAAGATTAACCTGGAGGGAAACAGCATCACTGGTAAGAATAACATTTTAATGCTTGTTGTGTGGAGAAAGAGCTTCAGTTTATTCTGTGTTTCATGTTTTCTTTCCTACAGAACTTCCCATGGAGAAGTTGTGTGCCATGCCGGCACTGAAGTGGCTGAATGTGAAGTCAAACCCCTTGGACTCAAACACTCAGTCTGCTCTGCAGTCTTCCTACAAATTTGACATTTTGTCCACAACAGAGTCCTAGAGGATGTCTTAAATGATATTTCACCACATATAGAATGCATGCTGTGTGCCTTTAACTACTTCAGTTGGATGCTTTTGTGTGCCTGAGAGATGAGAAAAAACATAATACTTGAAGATATCACAATGCTGTACAAGAAACAAGCACAGAGGTGTGTAAAGATCCTCCTTGCTTGAGTTTTTACTTCTTGCTGCTGCCCACGCCCCGTGGCATCTACTTTGGCCTTTGTTTGAATTGCAAAGGGCTGAAGTTGATATTTGGAGATAAAATCTATCCATCTTTATGCACCATTTGACCTTTTTTGTCTCAGCTGAGATACTTGCAATTACTTATTTATTACTTTTGATAGTATAAAAATGTGTTTTTAAATTAAAGCTTACATGGAGGAAACATGCATCATTGTTTCATTATTTTTCACTGGGTGACTCATTTATTGCTGAGACTATGTGAAATGAATTTTTGATTTATTATGCTAGGCTGAAGACACACATAGCTTGAGCTGAATTCAGCTTCAGTTGCTGTATATTTTATTTAGGGCTGCACTTTACAATTATTTTCAATTATTTTCTTGATAAACAAAAGTCTACAAAATGTCAGAAGAGTGAAATAATTCCTTCAGCCCAAGATGATGCCTTCAAGTTGGTTGTTTTGCACAACCAACAGTATAGAACCCAAAAGTATTCATTGGACTGCAATAGAAAACATGGAAAAGCAGCAAATCATCATTTCAGAGGCTGTGACTATACAGTGATTGGCTTGATAAATCTTTTATAAGATTAATCAGTTATTACATAGATGTTGATTAATTTTCTATTAATCAGTTGATAATTTTTTTCAGGTCTAGTTTTCTCAGTAACTTATAGTTCACATTATTTCTTCCAAATGAAGAAGACAGTTGCTTTAAAAGTTGGAATCAATTTGGCTGATGATCATACATTTGAACTGTATTTATGGTGGTGGGTACATGTTCTCCTGTAGCTCATCCTCACACATGCTCTGGGATCAAAGGTTTGGCTCATAACATAGAACAAAATCAGTTTGAGAGACCAGCGAATTGCTCAATTCTGAAACTACCTGGTCACCACAGAGGCTTGTTTTAGTAGGCAAGAGAAAGTACAGATGGCAGCGTAAGTGCTGAACAAGCTCTTAAATCCTCCATCTGTAAAGAATGCTGCAGATAACAGAGACTGGGCCATAGTGGAGCGATTAAAAGTATTTTGCTCAGACTTTTCCAGGCATTCTTTAAATAGCACCACTGCTGATTCTGGACCATTTAAGCTGATGTTTGGGCAGACTGGAGTCTTTCTGTCATATTAACACAAGAGGGTGTTGGTATTATGATATACTGTACAAGGAGTTCACTAATGACCAGATTATTTTTTGTCCTTTTTCTGTGTACAAGACTTCAAAAATGCAAAAAGAGCATGCCAAGCTCTTACACTCACAAGCCAGCCAAAGGAGAATGTCTCCTGGCCAACAGGGCTGCAGGCTTACAGCGTCACATGACTTCTGACTGTGACCTTGCATTGTGCATCATGCTGCAATCTGAATCACTTTAATCATCCATATACCAGTGAAAACTACAGCCGTTTTTCAGTAGTCTACAGGTATAGATATTTGGCTCGCTAAGACATGAATTTTGATTATCTTCACAGCAGGAGGTGTATTTGTATGTATTGCATGTGTTTTAGTTACACTAAATAGGTAACAACTTCTCCAAATAATGAGATTGAATAATAATATTATTAATATAATAATATAATACACATTAAGTGTTCTTTTTTCCCCCTTTGGTTCCTTTTGTAATGGTGCAAAAAGTCATGTAAATTAGCTTCTGTATTAGCTATACAGCATTATGAATGAAATGCATTTCAGTTGGTGGTCAAATACACCAATACTCTACTTTTACATAAAAAAATTACAGCAAAAAACAAAAAGCATTGGAGCAATAGCTCCTAAACAAATGTAGATTTACTTGGTTTCAGCAAGTTTACTTGGTTTCTTGGTTTCTTGGTTTTGGATTCAGCAAGGACCATAAAATGCCATCTGTCACCTTCAGAATAACCTGCTACCTGTTTTTAAAAGTTTTTTTTTAATTTAAATTAAATATAAACTAAGTCAATAAGTTAAATAATTTATACAAATTGTTCCTGAAATTGGCCCCATAAGTATGTTATCAAATAGTTACAGTGAAACTCCGGAGGCAAGAAGTCACGACTTGGGTACGCCACCTAATCCTGCTTTCGTAATAGGTTTACAGCTAACACCAGTCAGCTCCATCTGTTTTTGTCTGAAAAGAGCTCTCAAGGGCCACAGCTTACAACAGGGAAATGGAAAACAAATCACTTCACATGCAAAGAAAGAAGGTAGAAACTTCACATCATGCTGCAGCATGGAGAAGTAGCAATGACAAAGGATTAGCTGTTGATTACTATTCGGAGAAATTCTGCTTCTCCCAGAGCTTTGTTTATTCGTGTTGGCTATGGATGCCAGTCTTGGATGTGATCCAAATCCAGAAAAGTGTAAAGAGACAAACAGAAGCCAGTATATCTCTGTCATCTGGCCTTTACACTCTTCATACAGCAGCTCTGTTGTCACATGCAGGCAGTTGTCAGGTCTCTAACCTTAAGCAGTGCGCATGTCTGCTCCTCTGCCTCAATGACTGCCTGTCACTCAGGATTTGCTTAGTCCTCTTGAGTTAGTGCACAGACGACAGAGGGTGAGTTTGAAACCAACAACAGACATGAGCTTCACCATCGAGGAGAGGGGCAGGCCCAACACCCAGGAGTACAGGGTGTTTTTCAGTAAGCAATGAACTACTTTGTGTCTTGGAGGGAAATAGTCCCTTCATGGATTGTGCATAGTGTAATAGTTGTTTGAACAAGTAGCTGCTGTAATAGTTATATGACCTGTAGTCATATAGTTTTATGAACTTTTTAGTTGCTTATGGTCTTGAATTTTCATTTATGCTAAAGAATAAATGAATAATAAATGAAGAGCTAAAATGCACAGTTTTCTTTACACAGAAAACTCTGAGGGTAAATACATCTCTCCGTTCCATGACGTACCCATCTACGCAAATGAAGCCGAGGTAAGCATCAAGTGTCTGTTAGTTCTCCATGACTTCTGTTAGACTCGTGGGGAAAAAAATAGAGCCAAATTTGTGCTCCTTCGGGATCACAATCTGAATCTGTGCAAGTACAGTATGATACATTTTTTGTAGTCCTTGTTGCTTTAGGAAGGTGTAGACAGCACCACGTATGAGCCTCAGTCTGTGGGCCACCTTAACTGGCTTCAGTAAATGTATCCGTAAATGAAGGGTTCACATCACAGGTTCAAGAAAGCCCATTACACGGCTGTTATGATTCTGTTATGAAAAAAAAGTTTTGTACAAAATTTTACTGCCCCTGGAGTGTTTTGTTGGCTGTAAATTATTTATCTATGGCACACTTGCTTCACTAGTTTCACTGTCTCACAGGCAGTAAAAGGATGTTTAGCGTTTTAGACAGTATACTTTTTGCATCAGCTGTTGCTTTCAGCATTCCTCAAGCCGTGTAGAAATGTGTCTAAAACGAGAGCATTCAGGCTCAGCATAACAAAATGGTATGTCCGCAGAATATATTTCACGCTGTGGTGGAGGTTCCAAGATGGACAAATGCAAAGATGGAGGTATGTATTAACATAATTTGTCCATAAATATGGTAATCTTATAAAAAAAAATAAGATGTAGATAGTCTATAGAGAAGCATATTCTTTTTCTGTACTTGCTATTGCCATTTCTCAAGATGATGGCTTTGTTATCATTATACTATCAAATAATGATATGACTGCAATAAATCATCCTTGTCATGTCTGAACTGATCATGCAAGTTACATAATTATGGCAATTTTCCCCCTTCTTCATTTACGGGGACCAATAAACTTAATTTGCTTTGTGCCCACGTTTCTCAGATTGCCACCAAAGATCCACTGAATCCACTGAAACAAGATATGAAGAAGGGGAATCTTCGTTATGTTGCTAACGTGTTTCCTCACAAAGGTTACATCTGGAATTATGGAGCTATCCCGCAGGTAAGTCCTGCCCAGGCTATATTTAAAAACTAGGAAACCAAACCATGTCTCTGCTCTGTCAAACATCTTCTTTTTCTTTCCCTTTCAACAGACATGGGAGGACCCTAACCACAAGGACAGTGACACAGGATGCTGTGGAGACAACGATCCTATTGATATATGTGACATAGGAAACAAGGTACTACATCAAATCTGTTTGTGGATATCAAGGACACAGAAATAAATCCAACTGTTGGCAGGTTTTTTTTTTAAACATGTGTCTTTGATTCCCAGGTGTGCTCACGAGGAGAGATAATCAAAGTGAAAGTTTTGGGAACTCTGGCTTTGATCGATGAGGGGGAAACAGACTGGAAGGTCATCGTGATTAATACAGAGGATCCTGAAGCCGGCGACTTTAACGGTAGGAATAACCTGAAATACAAGTCTTTCCACACTGCCAAATATGATGCCATCAGTTACATTTAAATCTGATCTGTATTTAGACTTTTCCTTTGTTGTTGACTGGTTGCAGATATTGATGACGTGAGACGACTGAAGCCTGGATATCTGGAGGCAACTGTTGATTGGTTCAAAAGATATAAGGTCCCAGATGGGAAACCTGAAAACCAGTTTGCTTTCGATGGAGAGTTTAAGGACAGGGTAACACAGCATTGTATTTTGAAAATCTTCCTCAAGAACATGTTAAATTAAATCAAAAAACGCTTAATAGTTCTTTATCTTTTCTGTTTTGGTTAAGCTCATCCGCTTCATCCTTTCCTTGTAAATTGATGCTGTCATGGAGGATGTAAATAAGAAAAATGTGTTGTTTTTTCTCCAGGACTTTGCCATCGCAACAGTGAAGAGCACCCATGAGTTTTGGAAGGCACTGATCTCTAAGAAGACCAACGCTGGCGAGTTAAATTGGTGAGTAGTTCACAATCAGAATATAGTCCATTATTCAAACAGTGAGCTGTATATGCCGATATGTGTGTCTGAGAAATGTTATCAGATATTTCCTCCCACAATGCCCTTTAGATAATTATCTGTCTCCAAATATATGCCTTTCTAGGTCCCTTGTTCTTTTAAAGCTGGAACTGTTTTCTTTGTTTTCTCTCTTTCTTGTGTCAGCGTGAACACCAGCGTCTCAGACAGTCCATTCTGCTGCTCAGCTGGAGACGCAGAGGCTGTGGTTAAGTCTGTAAGTCTGTTTTATTTTCACGCTCATGTTAGAAGCCTAAAATTCCACAACCTTCCCTTCCTTAATGAGAGCAGGGATGATAAGCTGGTAACTACCAAGCCCTCAGACAAAAACAGGGGATCATTAGTGAAGACAGAGAAAAGCTGAAGGCAGTTTTCTTTCAGTTTAATCCAACTGATCCACAACTGAGTTTTGGTTTTTAGTTCAAACTGAGCAAGGATGTCATGGCTTTCACATAATAGAAAAATGCCTCCCAGGATATGCACAACGCTATTTCTGACAGCGTTTAATAAGGCCATAATTAATGATTTCACTAACTCTTACAGGCATGTGCTTTTGGAGCTGAAGCTCCTATTCCAAGTTCAGGTGGGTGTTTTGTACATTTATTTGTTCTATTGCAGCAACTCTATGTTGTTACACTATGAAAATCAGTTCTACTTGTTCATTTTTCAGTCGACAAATGGTTCTACTATGAGAAGTAGGAAGGAAAAGCCTGGACAGAAGCATGAAGATGTGACTTCACTCCTTCCATCTACATCACAGTGACACGTGACAGATTGGATGTATATTGTATGTCACATTTTACCAGTTTCGGTTTTTTTTCCCCTCTCTCTCTTTTTTTCTTTTTTGTTCACACTTGGTCATCTGATGCTGTCATTGTCAAAACTGCTTGTTGTGTGATTGTGGCACTTTGTAAAATTCAGACCATGTGAAAGCACTTTTACGCTTTTTCATCATTTATGCTATAGGCCATAATTTCAGGCTTGACAGGACACCATAATAAACTACACTAAATCCAGCGCTATGGTGTATTGTATTGATTTTATCGCCACTGTTACATATTATTATTATGATCATTTAGACCTGAGCTGACCTACAGAATATTGATCTTAAGTGGATAATGGTGCCCTGATGGGAAAAGATGGACAGAGAGAAATTGTGTTCTGCTTCGTTTCTCTTGTTACTCATTTCTATGCAATCCTCCATAACCTAATAATTCTTGTGGACATACAATAAATGGCACATTGCCTATATGCAGTTCCAGTAAATGATGTATTTTGGTGCTCCTGAAATGTAATAAGTACAAATGACTGGTTATGAAAACCCTCGGCTGTAAAAGCCATGGGAAGCTTTGATAGGTGACGATTAAACAATAAGCTTCAATAAACCTCTATGCTCCTTTACAGTGTAGTTGGAAACTATGGTTACAAAGTGCTCTTATGTTCTTATGCAACTCATTGGACAAAAAAGTTGGTTCCTGATGACATCAAACCTTTTATTTCATATAACATTCAAATAAAACTGATGCCTGGATATCAAATTTATTCTCGTTACAGATGTGCTTAAATAATAAAGCACATTCTATCAAATACTTTTCAGAAAGTTAATCAATTACGATCAATATTTTTCACTTCATAGATTAAGTCATGAAACTTTTGATTGCAAATAGAGTAGATAGTATCCAGTGCAGTGGAATAGTAGTAATAATGAAGGCCAGAGGTTTGGTACTTTTAATACAATCCAGAAAAGGTTTATAACAAAAGTCAAATATAGCTCATATTGTATATATTTGTTAAAACAGAGGTAGGTTTCTCCAGGAAAGTTCTCAAGATTGGCTTTTTCTTTATTTCTTTTATTTTTTTATTTGGATCTCCTTTAGCTTCCACACAGTGGTCGCTAGTCTTCCTGTTGAGGCATTTCATCTTATGAACGCAGAATTTGCCATGACAAGTGTTACAATGAACTGAAGTTTGAAGTAGCAGAAAAAAATGTTGACATTGACTTTCTCTGACAAAACAGCCATCCAAATGTTTCTAGAGCTGACGGTGATTGTTTCTACATTTTAAAAGTTGTGTGCATCTCTAACACTAAGGCGGTATTTTGAGATTACTCCATGTGCTTGTGCTCGATTGTGAAAGTTAACATTATTGGTAAGGATACTTTATCACTTCCTGTTAATTGATTCACTCTTGTTATAAAGTAAATAAGAGTATAATCTATGCTTTCTCACAATTACCGACAGTCGTCAAGAGGGGGCGCTAATAAAACAAACAAGACGCCAATTCTAAGACACGAAGAAGAAGACCTCCATTGACTGTTTCCAAGGAGACCACCGATACTACTGAGCGCTGGTCGGAGCCGACAGGTGAGTTAGCTGAAGCTGGAGACTGAGTTTGATGTAACATTACGACATGACAGCACACTGCGTTACCGACGTCTCTTATACACGAGTTTGATCGTCGTTAAACCTCGTCCCACATGAGGTCAGACTCGAGAAAGCACCAGAGGTTTGACGTCAGCTAACATGCTAACGCTAACTAGCCAAACAGCGTTATCAGCAGACGAGGAGCGCTGTTAAATAACCCTAACCCATCGTAGACTGTATATTTAGGTTACCACTGATGAAGCTAATATATATAATTTCAGCTGCAATCATTATCAGAGGGAGGTGGTCATAAGTTTGGGTGTTTGGAGGCACTAAGCTTGATCTAAATTATCTTTTGCTAAAAGGTAACGCTAGCCACCTGTTAGACGTATGGGAGGAGTTACATAGTTATGTCACACCAGGAGATTAAAACACCTGTCTCATGTAATGTAATGCAATGTAATTACTGCTCTCTAAAGGAATACTACCTATTTTAAAAGTGTTTCGTTTGGTACAAGCTGCTAACATACCACTGGATGTTGTCTGCCTGTTTACATAGAAGAGCAATTATCATACAACGTTGTATTTTACCACAAATTGTCCTCAAGGAACGATTCAACAACTCACTGGCACAATGTCAACAACTAAATGTTAAAATAATAAGATTCACACAGATAGTAGCTGTTGCAGACTAGGGATGTAACTAATTGTTATTATTATCATGGATGAATCTGACGATTATTTTCTTGATTAATCGTTTTCTCTTTATAATGCCAGAAAAATAGTTACAAAAATTGCTTGTTAAATTTTCCAACAGACCAAAGCCACATCTTTGAATGTCTTGTTTTGTGTGACCAACACTTAAAAATCCAAAGATATTTAGTCATGTGTGGTAAAGAAAAGCATAAAACAATTCTCATATTTGAGAAGATAGAAATGGCAAATATTTGACAGAAAATACTAAAACAATAATTTGGTTATCAAAATAATTGCTAATGTATTTTTCTGTCGACATATTATTACAGACATTTCTTTTTTTCTCAGGGCAGTATTCTGTGATAGTGATCTGACTTTTTTTCCTTATTCAGGCAAAGACCAACGATGTCATTTTTATTTGACTGGATCTACAGGGGATTTAGTAGTGTTTTACAGTTCTTAGGTAAGTACTGTCTGCTGTTTTGAAATGGCAAAAAAAGAATAAAATCCCAAACTTATAAAAAGCAGCAATACCACCAGTTTACAGTGTTAAACTATTGACATGTAAATAGTATTTAAATGCTGTATATGGTCCACGTGGTGGGCTTGGTCGAAATAACAAACTAGTACATAGTTAGACCTCAGAGTAATGTATAATATGAAGTAATGGGATAAAAAGTACATCAGTTCTTCCATCTGTGATTTCTTCCAGGTCTGTACAAAAAGAATGGGAAGCTGGTTTTCCTGGGCCTGGACAATGCTGGTAAAACAACACTGCTGCACATGTTGAAAGATGACCGACTTGGCCAACATGTGCCCACACTGCATCCAAGTAAGGAGAGATATACAGTAGACAGTAATGTGCCATACTAGGGTGGTGTGTTTGCCTGTGTTAGTTAGTATTCTAGTTTATATTATACCACAGTGTATTATAGTACAGGTTGTATCATTTTGCTCTTTTCTGAAAGTATAGTACATATAGCATCACCCCTTTATGTTGGTCTGTTGGTTACTACAGGCCATTAGCAGTATTGGCACCAGTACTATGATACAGTCAGGTGCAATCATTTTCCTTCTAGGGGCTCAAGATCTTAAGGTTTTGAGCTGTTTTACTTTCCAGCAGTTGAGCCTTTTGCTAGTTTTTGGCACTTTGACCCTTACATAATTGCAGTGTTTTGTGTTGGCATGGAGTCTTTGTTTCATGTGAGCTACTTGAGTGAAACTGAAAGCTGTTTGTTTAATGAATAAATAACAGATAACTGCTTTTTAAAAGAAGTTAAAACAAACACGCATGTAAAGGTATATATTTCCTCCTCCGTTACAGTGATATCATCATGTATCATAGGTGAGACTCTTGCATGTTGTAGCACAGAATCGCAAGTATGGTGATACAGTCCTTATTGTTGGCAAAATATCATGACAGTATTGGGTCAAACAGTCATAACCACAATTATTTATTAATTATTTTCTTTCCCACAAAGCTTCTGAGGAACTGACAATTGGTGGCATGACATTTACTACATTTGATCTGGGAGGACACGTACAAGGTGAGATCTTCATTTTTGCCAATAATGACACACTATAGAAAAACAGTACGTCATTGTCATGGTTTTTTGTTACTACAGCAAGTGAAATCTATTGTCTGTGACAGTAATTTAAGATTCAGCTCAGATTAAACTGTAGACTGTTGCACTGCCACCTCAACGCTACACAGATGTATAGTACGTTATCAGGAGAAATAATTGTGTTCACATTCTCTAATTTATTTTGTAATAAAGAGGAAAATTGCAGGGAAGAGGTTTGCAGTGGATATACATCTGCTAGATCCTAATAAACCTATAAATTGGTGTTAATTATTTGCTGAAAGACAAAAGGTAGCTCTTTTGTCACAGCAGACATTTTGACCTGTCGTCGTAAGAAAACACAGGTGTTTTTAGTCACATTAACGATGCCTCCATTGTATTCTGGTGTCCCAGTGTGACAGCAAGCCAGAATACCAGGGCCCTGAAACTAAAGCAGCTAAATGCAATCTAATCAGTAATTGTATCATTCACACCATACTGAGTGATAAGTCAAACTCTATTCTGTGAAAAAGCCATATCCCTGAGCCTTTCTTCAACTTGCCACATGTTGTCTTCACTTGTGGCTGCCACATGGTGTCTCTTCAGTCCCTGCAGCGCTGATGGGTAATCACATCTGATGAGTTGCAAATCAACTCAGATGCAGCTAAAAAGCTTAAATATTGAGACATTTAAAGAGAAATTTAAAGGCAGGATGTGCCGATATATAGCGGTTGTATCAGTGCCACTAAAGATATACTTAAAGAAAGACTAATCCATTACAGTATCACATAAACGGATAAGTTAATTTTGTAAGAATTATCAAAGTATTCTAAATCTCTTGGTAAAACAGTGAACTCATATTTGCCTTGTAGAGTCAAAATTAAATTTTATTGTGCACCCACATAGGTGTTTTCACTTATGTTCTCTTGAGCTGTTCTCAAGACTGCGTGGGTGTGTGCCTGCTGTGCTTGATTGACAGCTCCATCACTCTCCTCCAAGCTTTGTTGCATCTGTTAAAGCAGAACAGTTTATGTCATTATCATTGTTATTAGTGCATGGAGTTTGGTGAGTTCACATAATTCCCAGCACAGCTCCACCCAGCTTCACCCTGATTAGAGAATAGAGAATACAATGCAAAAGACACATTTCACCAGTTTCTGTTTAAAACTGGTGCTTTACAAGATGAAAGTAGTATTCACTATCATCTTGAAGTGCTGCAAGGACAGCTGACTCACCAACTGTTTTTCCTTTGTTTATAGCTCGAAGAGTTTGGAAGAATTACCTGCCGGCTGTGAATGGAGTTGTCTTTCTTGTAGACTGTGCAGATCACGACAGACTCACAGAATCTAAGACTGAACTCGATGTAAGATTAACCATCACTCTCACAAGCTGTTTCCATTGCAAGGTACTGACTGTCGTCTGTTAACAGTTAATTTGTGATGATTGTGCTGCTCTTGTATTTCTAGGCTCTCCTAGGAGATGAAACCATAGTCAATGTACCAGTGTTGGTGTTGGGTAATAAAATTGACCGCCCTGAGGCCATCAGTGAAGGAGCACTGAGAGGAGCTTTTGCTCTTGATGGTCAAGTTACAGGAAAGGTAGGCCTTATCTTTTAATTCTCAGAGATAATATGATCTCTCCATGTATGTGGCCACATGTCCTGGTGCCTGATGACCATCGTCTTCATTTATCCTTAATGTGATCAACAGGGAAATGTCTCTTTGAAGGAGCTGAACATTCGGCCGCTGGAGATTTTCATGTGCAGCGTGTTGAAAAAACAAGGCTATGGGGAAGGTTTCAGATGGTTATCACAGTACATTGACTGACATGCAGGACCGAAGCTTAACCAGAGCAGGTTTTCTTGACATGTTTTCATTAAGCATGACAATAAATTTGTCTCTTTGCTCATGTCAATCAGTCCAAATTTCAAATCTCATTAAATTATAATACATATATTTTTAAAAAGAGCAAATTCATTTTAATTCTTAAAGCATTTATTCAGGGTTTAAAGGTTTCTATGCAACATTTCAAAAGTGCTTCATGGTGTATTAGAAAATGTGAGAATTAGCTGAGTTGTCAATTTGTGGCATTTTAATTAGATCACATTATAATTACAATACATGTGCAATCACACAATGTGCAAGAATGTAGATATGTAGACATCAGTGTTGCATTATTTATTATTTAATAGACTAACTGCGTGAGTTAGAATTTGTTAGGAAGTGAGTGATGAAAATGAAGGACTCATGGTGATTGTGGTGACTAGTATATTGCTTGTCTGACATCAGAAGATGGTAAAGGTGGTTGAATTAAAAAGTTTATAACAATTAATTATAAAAATAACTGAAACAGAAGAGTAAGTTTAATTTATTTAGTTTCATGGTACACAGCCACCGCCTTCAAAATATATAGCTAATGACTTTGGGATTAAAAGGGAGAGAGACTGAACTCCAACATAACATATCTTCCAGGCTGAATACTGAGCCCAAATAACGTTAAATCCCCTTTAGATCCCAAATAAGACGAAGAGACAGCATGTCCTGCAAATAAGGGCAAAGATGCTGAAATATACTGAGTCAAACTGAACAGCTCACTGATGACTGTGTTGTGATTAATGTGCTGCTCACTTTCAGTGTCTTGATGGAATCGGCTTGTTTAATTTTAACTCTGACAGTTACATCTTTTCCCATGTGTTGACCCAAAAGTGACGTTACATGTTGTGTTGAAGGCAGCTAAGTTTAAGAGTGCTAGTTGGACTAAAAGAAGTATTTATTATCTTTGACTTTGGTATGTTCATAAAGAATTTTTATGACTGTCAGTGGCTGCCCTTGCTTTATTATAGCATGGAGACAGTAGTAATACATTGTTCCTGTAATGTCAGGAAGCAATAATGAAGAATGACCAACTGTACTGTAGCAGAGAGAGTCTTACCGCACTGTATTTGAGAGCAGGAAAGATTATACACAGGTCCAAGTCTGTTTATTGAAACCTGTTTATCTTTTCAATAAGTATTAATTAGTACTGCATAAAATACAGTGTCTCATATCTCTGCATAGCATTGGTTACAATTCTACTAGAAATGAGTATGGATTAAAGTCAAGTTTGAAGTGGCAATATTTTAAATAAGAGAATAAGTGAATAATTTATTATTTATTATTTATTCCCTTATTCTAGAGCCTAAGCATTATATTGTCATGTAATCAGCATGTAGGCTGTACAGTATTAACAGGGTTGAAGTGCTGCAGGTAATGTACTTTTTGACTATCTGAAAAGATATGAGAGTGCAACCTGCAAACATTAATATGCAAACGTGTAAATTAATATTCTAATATTATTCTGGATACTCAAATATTTTTGTTGTTTGAGCCTGTGGATGCTGGAAATGAATAATGAGGAACAGAAGCATGTTATCATTGTGCCCATTTACTGTTGTCTGCATCCCATGTTTACAGGGTAACATTTTAAATATTCAGTTCTTCTTCTTTGAAAAGTGATCTGTACCAGTCACTGAACTCCTGTAAATTATGTATAATACCGATGTAAATGTTTGTACAGTAAATGCCCTTTAGCTGACATCAGAAAGTAACTTGAATGACTATTTTCAGCAATTACAGTTTCTGTGCAAATAGTTTCAACTTGAATGAGAGCATCTAAATATAAAATAAGTAGGATGGTCCATGTGATGAGCTGTTGTAATAAAATCTGCCTTTTATAGAGTCATCTGGGTGAGTGTTTTGTTTTTTATTTCCAGTTGCAGTGTTTTTTAATGTGCTCATATTCATTATTCAAACAGAATTAGTAAAGAATATACGTTTTTGTTTGGGAGCTAGAATTTTACATTCTCGGAGGGTTTACAGAAACAATGCATGCCTGTGTCTTTGACATGTGTTAGGCCTGACAGAGAAAGACAAAAGGTCCAGCTATCAGAAGCGAAAAGGGACAAATACTTTTTTACTGTTGTGGTTGGAAGGCCCCGTACACTTATGCCCAACTCCATTGTGGCATCCCCCGAGGCTCTGTCCTGGGACCCTTATTATTCACCACCACTGCACTTTTCCATGTTTAATTCTCATTTAATTAGGTTGTTTGTTTGTTTGTTTGTTTGTTTGTCTGTTTACTTTTATGTCATCGTGAAAAGAAATCTCTAAATATAACCATCAAACAAAAATAATTCATGTGACTAAAACAGAAAGTTAGTAGAAATCCAAAAGTCAAAACACTGATTTGTAATCCAACAATACATATATCATTTGATTCATGAAAGTCCAATAAAATATGTACAGTCTATGGTCCCCACGAATGTGTGGATGGGGGGGTGGGAGGGTGGGGATGTGTAATTGCAGTAGGTTGTGATAGACGCCTCCTAAATAATGAGATGATGTGAGATGCTGCTTTTGCAATCATTTGTTTTGTTTTTTTATGTCACTACTTCCACTATGATTTTAGATCATTTTAAATCCATGTTAAGCCCAGTGTGATGGACCCTGTATCTTATGCATAGTCTTAGTAGCCTGTGTGTCGACCACTGTGGAGCCAGAGTGCTGTAATTTTTGATTCCGTGGTGCTGTCAGATGAGGAGAAAGGCTTTGATGCTTTTATCCTCAGGCTTAATTATTGTGATACACTTTATTTTGATATCAACTGGCTTCATCTATTGCAGAGCACCTTTTCTAGGTTTTTAAAACACACTCCAAAAGAAGTGATCACCTTACACCAGTTTTTGTTGCCATTTACAGGCTACCAGTCCCTTTCAGATCAGGTTTTTAAAGCACTGCACGATTAGGCTCATACTTAACTCTCCATGAGTCTGATCCACATCAGGACCCCCTGTCAGGCTTTTGTCCAACTCCAACTCAGACATGCACAGTCAGTGTTGGCTTTGAAATCTGAAATGTTATATATCTTTTACATTGTGATTAAGTAGTGCTATGGTATTGGCTGCCAACCTGCTGTAATTTGTTCTTCTAGCATGAGGTGGCAGCTCAGCACCAAAATGACCCCCACAAATATCCTGATCTGCTTGAAAGAATCTCAACTGAGGAGGAAACTGTAGCTTTCAGCCTCTTCTTGTCTGTATTCCACTGCAGGCTCCATGATTGTAGATGATGATGAAATTAAACACAATCAGATGTAATCGCGTGTCTAACAGGCTGTAGCTGAAAAAAAATCTTCAGCAATCAGTGCCTCACACACCGGGTGGGGAACCAAAAGGTCATAAGAAAGTAGTTCTGTGCTCTAAAATATTCATTATTTACACATCCAGCTTATGTTTTATAAGCAGATTACTCCACATAAGGTAGGCTTACTGCAAACAGCGTTGGTTTATTCATGGCTCTGCTGTGGTGAAAAAGCTGAGTGCTGCAGTCGCTGATACAGATCCTCTCCTGACCACAGCGAGGACACAAAAAAACACCTGCCTTCGTCTTACAAATTCATTGAATTCCCCCACCTGAGCACAGTGTTCCTTTCTTTACAGAAGGAAATGCTGTGTGACTTGGTGGCAAAGTAGCTACAAACCCCAACTAATTTCTCCCTGGATGATCATTTTCGACCCTGAAATAGTTAGAAAAGATTCAAATCAACACACAGCTTGGCTCCAGTGCCTTTATTAGTAAAGTGCTCAGCCTAGAAGTACATTCTTATTCACTAACATGCAATACTAAAAACAACCAAATATCTGCCTATCAATAGCATGAATGAAGATATGGCAACAATATTCTCATAGAAAAAAAAATTACAATGTGAATTCAAGTATACACACAGAACTTCAAGTAATGCACACATTTTTTTTTTTTTAATGAACACAAAATACAGATTTTCAAGTTGCAAACTCAGAATAAAACGTAGTTGTGCCACATTCTTTGACATGATTTCAGAGAGAGCAGAGGACAGCGATTAGTGGTTTCTACTGTAGGTGCAGTTCTACAGATTTTCAATAAAAGTAATCCAACTGGAAATATAGGTCCTGTATTGTTGTGTGTATCCACTAAATTCATAAAGCATGTACAATTTAAAAACTGCCATGACCTGTGGTGCCCCTTTATCATAAAGGTAGCTTGAAACCATAGTCACCTGAAATCCTCTAAGCTTGCTTCATAGATAATGTACACTGGATTTATATACAGAATCAGAATCACTTTACAAATACTTAACCACATTGCACTGAACTGCTTTAAAGGAATGGTTCCACATTTTGGGAGAAAGGCTCATTTGCTTTCTTGCCAACTATTAGAGAAGATTGATACCACTCCCTCTCCTGCAATATTTGACCGCTTGTGAAAACAAGTTGTGAACACAACAGCAACATGTCATCACAGTTGCTTATTTACACATTCAGCAGTTATGGAGCAACATTAGCTTTCATTTGGAGTCATATTTCTGTCCATCTGATGAATAAAAGTGAATAAAAGTCCCGTTTTTGGTCTCTACCAACTCCTGAGAAAAATATCCTGCTCTTTAGCTGCTGAATTCTCCGCTATGTTCACCACTTGGTTGCTACCTGTGTCTGGCTGCTGTTTGGTGCTGAGCACATAATGTACAGTTAAAAACCTTTTCCTGAAAACAAGTTGCTAAGAGCAGTAAGAGTGAATCACAGCAGTGAATTTACAGACCAGACACCTAAACAAACTCACTGTGAAGCTCTGTAAAGCCAAAGAGAGCTGCCAACTCATGTCTCTACAAGCAGCACTGTCACATTGTTTTCACAGAGTCATCTGATACATTGTTATTATGAAAATATCCATCTCAGTCATGTAAAGACTGGAAGCGCTGGGAAACAGCAAATCTGACTCTGAGAAACAGTAAGATAATCCATCTACCAGCACCTTTAAAGCTCACGAACTAAGATGTAATATCTTGTTTGTTTAATCGGTACACAAAGTGTGAAAGCGACAGTTTGTATTTTTACAGGGTGTTATGTGCTGGAGTATTTCTTTTCTTAGAACAGTGACTTCCCGGCTAGTCCACCGCATGCTTTTTGGTTTTGTACGGATTGTTTTTTTATTTTCATCTTTAGACAGAGCCAGGCAACTGTTTCCACATTTCCAATTTTAATACTAAAAGAAGCTAAGCTAAGCCAACCGCTGCGTAGCTCTTGTAAGAGTGGTATCGATCTTCTCATTTAACTATCAGCAAGAAAGCAAAGAAGCGTATGTTGAACTATTCCTTTAAATTCTGATCTCTTGTCATTCCAGTGGGACGGCGGCTCTAATACTCAAGCAGTTGTTCACACAATACAAAATTACTGGTAATCTCTATATGCATAGATGGCGGTCGGACAAGATAGGAATTCTGATGGACTTTAGCTACCTATGGCGCAGTAGTCAGTGGGTCCTGCTTTTCAGGACGGCAAAACAAAAAGCTCTGTTGCTCAAAAAACAGAGAAGAGAATGAAGCAATTACACCTATCTAAGACAAAAACTGGTCATTATCTCATCACTGGACCTGCCCGTCACCACATATCCCACCAGGATGATACATAATTCCATGCCTCCTGAGTCCGATCCCAAAATCTTTTGCTGCTAGGAGAGAGCCATCCCTGTAGATTTTCAGGCCAGCAGCTGTGACATGGCTCTCTGTGTGGGGTCAGACAGTTCTACCAGATGTATCCTCCATCGTCTGCCTCACCTTCCTCTTCTTCCTCCTCTTCTGCCTCCTCACCGTTGTCCTCTGCCTCTTTCTCCTCTTCATCCTCCCATCCCACACCACTCCCAAAATCTCCTGAATATCCAGCCACTTCATCTGAAAAAAGGTAAATATATAAGAAATTGTTAAGTATTAGTGGCAAAAAATGAATTGGTAGTATTTAACTGACTGGCAGAAAATTTGCAAGCAAAAATGCCAAACATCTGCTCGTTTTAACTCTGAAAATGTGTTTGTTTGCTGGCTTTTATCACTCTAATTTGAACACCTTTGGGTTTTGTTGGTCAGAAAAAACAAGGTAATTGAGGAAGGGCTTTGAGAAATTGTCATTTTTCACAATTTTTGACCTTAATTGCAGAGTTAAAAAATGTATTAATTAGTAATTGATACCAAAATGACCATTTGTTTCAGCACAATTTCTGATACTGAGATCTAACACAAGGTTTTGAACAGATGCAGCTTTTATTTATCTACCCTGCCAAAAATCTCCATCTGTTAATTAATTAATTTTTTTTTGTAACTGATTCCTGAAAACCTTCAACACTTAATTAAAACAAATTAAAAAAAAAAAAAAACAGCTGATGAAGAAAGGAGATTACGACCTTCAATCATTTTCTAGAAATGTGTGACACGGCAGGTCAATGCACCAAAATCCAGAAATAAAAATTACGACTTCACAGACCAGTCACAAACAAAAGATGACTTTATAAGAAGGAGATTTGCTTGCAGTGCACAGTGTGAGGAAATATCTGTTGCCAAATGCCCCTCTCTTACCGCAGTCGGGGTTGCCATGGATTCTGGTGCCCATCATCTCTCCGCCATGCTGGTCGACACACCAGCACTCCCCTCGGCTCTGGTCACATTGCACCTTCCTGTAGTAGCCATCCTCATCACAGCTGGGAATGTACATCCCTACAAGGACACATGCAGACAGACACACACACACACACACACACACACACACACACACACTCCTAGATGTTAAATATTTATACCCTCAGCACACATTGCTGCCTCATGCTGATGCCTGAGATGAGCGCAGCATAAACGAGAATGCCAGCACGCCCTGGTGAACCTGTGATAAAACCATCAGTCAGGATGGAGGAGCAGCTTTTTGGCAGAGGATACCACGCAGACAGAGAGAGCTCGCCCTGCTTGTTTTACACAAGCATGCATATGCTGGTGGACGTGATTTCACACAGCACGTTGGTGTGGCGTGCTTCCTTGTTTTGTGAGAGAGGCATGTAAAAATGTAGTGACAGACTCGGTGACAGAGCTCCACTGTTCCCGCCTCCCTCAGGACGCTCTTGTCAAACCTGAAGTTCTCTAACAAGCACCCACCCTCCCCACAACGCCACTGCGAGAGAGAGAGAAAACACAAGCAATGAGACAAGTGGGCTTCAGGGACGGAGGAACGCATCTCTGGAGCTGAAGACTGAGAAGTAGCTGTGTAGCATGTTGAGCGTGCTGGGTTGATACTGCGGCGTGGGGCTTCCCAGGGAGCCAAATAGGCACGTTAGCCTTGCTCCTTCCCAAAGCCAGAGCTGCCCCTTAATCCCCCCCAGCCTGATTAGGGCCTAATCCTAGCTGTGAGCTTGTGATCTCTTTAATGAGGCTCCTCCAGCTCCTCGCCTGCTGCTCCAGGCACCTTGTTACATAGGTACACCCAGAGACACCGCGGCGAATGCAGGGGCACGCCAGCTAGATGGTGCATAGTGGTAATTTCCTGTCCAAAGGTGTTTCTCTGCACGTGTGGGGTTGAAAAATGTTCAGTCAAATACTTCTTGAACTTCACGGTGCTGTTAGGAGGAATGTATTTACCAGGCTTCTTCTTGGCCGCCTCCTGCACCTGGATCCTCTCCAGCTCAGCGAGGCACGGCGGCTCTGTGTGAATCAGAGAAGAAAAGTGATGACAATACCTGAAACTGCTCTCCCTCAAACTTTATCTCAATCAATGCCCTTCATAATTACACTTTTTCCCCACATTGATTTGTTTAAGAAGTCTTATATTTCATTCCCTCAGAGCCTGATCGATTGTCGAGAGCTTAGGTGAAAGAACATATGGATGTAGTCTGAGAATGACAAGGAAATCTCTAGAATAGATAGAAATAGAAACTAAGAGGAGAAAGTTTTCTCATCTGTACAGAATTTCTGTTGTGTTTGCACAAAACTAGATGAATTTATGGGATATTGTCAGTTCTCTGAGGCTTCACAAAGACAAATGCCTTTTATAGTGGTTTGCACATATATCTTTACATATAATATGTGTCCAAGTCATTATCATGAAACGATTTTTACTTAATAGCATTGTGTAGTTTATAAATATCACCAGTTAGTGATAAAGAATTGATTAGGGTGTCAGTGCAACCTATTGCATGCAGGTTAAATGCCTGATCAATTGGATAATGAGCCTGCAAATGAGGTTACTGCCAGGAATATCCTGTATTTGTTTAGTAAAGGTCAAGTGGTGCAAATGGTGCACGTGTGCACTTTATAAATAGCTCTGTGAGCACAGGTTATCTGTGCAAAAACATCTATAGAGACACTTGGTGAAGATGCTTGAGAGCTGCAGTCGCTGATACAGATCCTTTGGATTTTACATTCCACAACACCTCAACTACACATAAATGTTGGGAACATTACTTTGAAAGTAAAACGTCATTTTCAAATGAATTTTTAAGCACACCAGCTATTTTTAGATTCATTCTATAATCATTTTGCCTGACGATTCTATTAACGCAACTGAAGGTGTTGCCATGTAACTTTGGTGATTTGCGTTCAAATTCTATGCAAATGAAACAGGCTTTTAGTTGTTTTTTTTGCCACTCAAAAAAAAGATAGCAGTGTTCTCAGGAGAAGTTTTTTGTCTAAATATTGACACAGAATCAAACCAGACTTCAAACCACATTTCTACATATGTCAAACAGCTCCAGTACCACGATGTGGGGACATTGTATGAACCCATAAAATAATTCAAAGTTCTAGAGTAAAGGATATGCACCTGATATCACCATATATTATCTGCCACTTTGCATTCATATGTGAGAAAAAATCAATGAAGATATTGGTAAAAAGAAATTTAGAGATTCTTTTCAACAGAATGAGATAACTGCATCTATGTGACTGCATGTTCCAAAGAGAAACTGCCAATGTTTACTGTATCCAGGGAAAAGACAAAGTGTTGTTCAAAGCCTCAGTTGTGAGACACAGTTGTTTTGCACTTGTGGCTGGAAAGTTGTTGGTTCCCCTTTCAGTGGCAACCAAAGAAACCGGCAGTGAGGGAAGCTGTCAAGCTGAAGAAGGAGGCCTTTGGGGCTTGTGTAGCCCAGGGGAGCCCTAAATCAGGGAAGGACTATATTTTCCAGCAGAGAGATGAAACTGGGTTGTGGGTAGAGTTCATTGAGGCCATGGAGAAGGACTGTCAATTGGCCAGACAGACATTCTTGCAAACTGTCAGATGACTCAGACAAAACAAGTCTTGCCAAGATTGTTCTCAGCAGGGAAGAAGAACTGCTAATCATGCTGGGAATATGTCTGGACCTAGATAAGTAGTGGAAAATGGATGAATGGATAGAGAATTCAGGCATAGGTTTATACAAACTGCTGAAGTCTAGAATAAAGAGAAGCAACAGAATCAGAATGTGCTTTAAAGATGTTGAAATCCTGCTTAAACTAGCTGTCTGCTGTGGGCTGTCAGACTTGGCTGAGGGGATAGTTCCACATTTTGGGAAATACACTTTCTTAAGATATCAAACTGTTCTTTTAAGGGTGCTGCTGCTTCCCTGGTGTTGAGGTAGAAATACAAACATATGATATTATGTGTCACAACAAAAATGTCTGGCCACTTTAAATGTCTACACACTACTCATTTCACAGTTATAAAAGTTAGCTTTGCCACTCAGTGGTGGTGGGGGACGTGAATAAAGTCACTACACTGCAAACTCTCTATTTCCCTGTGATGTAACGATGCTATTATTTCACCCATTTAGAGATTTGACTTGAAACAGACTCAGCTCTCCTTCTGCTCCTTTGGTGGAGATCCCTTCACTCACTTTCTCTCCAGAAGCAGAGGCACCACTCCGCCGTAGAGACCTTCCCATCTTTGTAGCTGTCGCAGGAGTTGAAGAAGGGTCGGATGCAGACCTCGTACTTGTCCAGGTTAATAGCAGCCAGCTCAGCTTGGTCCAGATACAGGTCACTGTTGGTGTCCAGCTTGGAGAACATCCAGCCGATGGAGTCCTTGCAGCTCGCTACCAGGCTCCTGTCCAGCGCTGTCAGAAATAATTTGCACAATACTTAAGTTTCTTTCTGTTTACGCTACATTTCCTTGCACAGACAATTGAGTTGTAAGTTTGGGGGTGGCAGAGAATAAAGCCGCTTTGTGAGTTTTTAACCTGAAGCGGTGCCAGCTCCAAGCTTGCCAGAGTTATTCCGCTTCGCGTTTCCATGAAGGAGTTGGAACCAGTCTCTCAGGCGGTCGCCCAGGTCTGCCAGGTCCTGGCCAGTGCAGCTCTCTAGAGGAGCAAAAACAGGGAATCCCTGCATTCAAAACGCTGGCAGGCACTTAATAGCAATCTGACTCACCTTCCCAAAAAGCAGGCAAGGGAGTGAACTCTCACTGATGTACAGTGCACAGAATAAAAGGCACAGGTTTCCCTCACTGTAAAGCTGTTGAGGTCTGCTGTTGGATTTTCATGCCGTGATTTGTGAGTGTATGATCTGCTAATCAAAGAAAACATTATTTTGCAATTAACTCTACTACAGCAAATTGCTGTCGTCCGATAAAAATCCACTTTTAGTCTCAGGCTAAGCATTTATTCCAGGCTACACATGAAAAACAAGAGTAACATTTCATCCCTTTGATCAATTGGCATTTTCACGTGCCCGAGAGCCCGGACAATCAATAGTGTTTGGCTGCAATGATAGATAGTGTACACTCTAAATAATTAATTACTACATGATTGAAAGAGCAGTTTAACCACACAAGGGATATTTGGCTAACAGTAATCTCTGAAATTGGTGAGTATTGATCCCCAAACATCAAGCTTCAGGTTGATTAGCTGTCTCAGGAAATTGGGGTCTGTACTTTCCTACACACAGTGTGCTGTGTGGGGCCACCAGTGTATCATAACTTTCTTTTTTTTTTTTGAAGCCATGACTCATAAAAGCACTGACAGTGATTCAGACATGGAGGTGTGAATCCCAAAATTAAGATGCTTAAAATGAAGAAGATGAAGAAAAGGCACTTGCCACGTTTGGTGTCGGTATTTGTGATGGTGATGGAGGCTGTGGCGCAGGGGCAGAAGCCAGCACACATGACGTCCACGTCTTTGCCTGTGAGGCAGGCCTGCTGCTCCAGCTTACACTGTAAAGAGGGAGAGAGAGAGAGGCATGGACGCAGTTAAAATATTTATGGGGGTGACCGCAGGAAAAAGAGATTGCTCATTCAGATGAGACACTGCACTTAGAGAAAGGCAGCAAGAATGAGCTGTCATTTTCCGCCGTCTTCTCATGCAAGGTCAAAATTAAAAACTATACGTAAATCAATAAAGAGTCCTGGTAGCGGCCGGTGCGCGGTGGTGCCGCTCAAAACAACGTCAGTCATTAATCATACGGCCATGTTCAGCTGGTGCACTTGTCCCCCCGCGAGCAGTGATGAACTGTGCTGGCCTGCTGCGCCCACGTGTATGTCAGCGTAGCAGGAAACAGCACTTGACTGAACTGCTCTCATTATTTAAAACGATGACACGGCCACTTTCCATTTCTTTTCAGGGTTTTATGGAGCCAGGAGCCAGTAATAAAGCAAAAGAAAAATTATCTAAGCTTTCAAGTCTAAGTGCTTTCAAAGAGAGATGCTGGTGCAGAACCCAGTGTTTTCTTTCACCTCAGAGGCGTAGTTGTGTCCATCAGTGCCACATACAGGCGAGGAGGCAGCCACAGGACACGGCTTGCAGCTGCTTTCATGGGCCTCCAGATGCCCTGGCTGTTTGACTCTGCACATGGAAAACAGGAAATGTTAAAACGTCAGTCCAACCAAATTACAGAAAAATACACCTTCTCACTTACCTCTACCCTTCATGGTATCTCGACTTACGAACAGTTCGACTTTCCCATGGATGTCTGTTGCTTGTGGTGCACACAGCACTGAAAAACTACATTCAAAAATTCACCAGCAAAACAGTTTTATTATATTGTACCTTATATTTACTTTGAAGACACGTTTGTGCAAAACAAGTGGATTTAAACTTGATAGGAACAAGAGCTAGATGTCACCTCAAAACACAAGCATGTTCAGTGCTACAGCACAGGTCTGTAGCGTTAGCCTTTTTTTTCCTTAGTGTCGTCTGAGTTCTCAGTTTGTGTCAGCAGCACTTAAAATTTAAATTTAACAAGATCACTCGCAGCTTTGTGAGGATGTACTCAGGTAAAGCAGTGCTCTGAGCCAAACGCTAGCAATGGCATGTTAACACGCTCACATGCCATCATGCAGTAAACTCAAAATGCAGCTTAAGTTGATTAATGTCATTAATTTTTCAGGTATTTAGTCAAAAACCATCACAAAAGCGATTATAATTCATCCTGAGGTGGAGGCCTGTGCCAGTTACTGTACTAATTTCATGACAATCCATGCAGTAGTTGTTGTTGCTGAGATATTTTACTAGAGGCTGTTATTCATTTCGGAGGTAAGTTATAAACAAAATAACTGACCCGATAATAGCGCTAGATAAATAATGACAGAGGACTGGCCAAATCACAGCAGTTCACCCTGAAGAGGAGCAGAGAATGACTGCACCAAATTTCATAACAATCCAAAATAGTTTCACAAGACATTTCACTCACAACTATGGAACTCATCGTGGCACTAGACTGGATCACCAAATCTGTGTAAGTATATTTTGAGATGTATTAAGTACGTTTCAGTCTAGACTGAGGTGGTGGACCAACCAGCCTCTTGGGTTTTGCCTCTCGTGTAGCTAAAAACTCTTTCCAGAAACAGCATTCCTGCTACACTCTCATCAGTTTTCATTTTCGTGGACTATTTCTTTGGTGGACAGCAGTTCCAGTGAAAACTGTTGACAGAGAGGTCTGTGGATTATCCAGAGTAACACATGACAGATGCCTGTCTTGTCTTCCACAGCAGTCAAATTAACGGCCTCTTGACACCAGGATAGCAGATTCACTGCCCATCCTCTGCTGCTGGCTGGACACTCGCCCTCTTTTCACACATCTCGACACCTCACACCGCTCCCGTCTCATTTCTTTTGAAACGTTAGTAGACTTGCACTGTGGCACTGAACAGGCTTTCGGTTGTTTATTCGAGAGGGATGCACTTTCAATTTTGGTAACATCTAGCTGTTGTCGCTGTCAACTTTAAAAGCACTTACTGTGAAATGCTTTGGACAAAAGCATCTGTAAAATGATTGTAATGTAATGGGACATGGTTTTGGATGAGACGCTTTGCTGTTGAATTTTTAAATATAATTTCTGAGTGCTGTAAGCGCAAAGGATTCATGGTGTAGCAGCAGAAATGTTGGATAACTAAGGACCATTTGCTTTGATTCGCACCCCTACATTTAAGTAAGAAAATATGTTTTGTAATTTGAGTGAACTGGCCCTTTAATGTTTGTTTGGCGCACACCTACAGTTACAAATCCTCTCTAACAAGATGTTTTTATTAGTATCGTATTGGTATCACTCTGCTGCAGAGTGATACAGACATTTCTGATCATAATTACCAGAAAGACATAATCCACCTGTTAATATTTGTATGCACTGCTTCATAAAATTTACCTTTGCTTGCTTTCCTCTCACACGGTGATTGACTACATGTTCACTGAGCACAAGCATTAGGCTCTCTGCAGCACGACTTCTGAGGCTGCTACTTAATGATGCTGGGATGGTTTAGTGTGGTTGCGTTCGTGCTTATTACCCATTACTCGACCCAGTCTCTCTCATCTCTGGAGTGACTCTGTAAATGAAGCACTTTATTGAAAAAGATAAATGCCTGCCGCTGCAGATAGGCTTTGCAGGTAGTAATAATTCACTCCATTAATTCTTTTCAGGCTGCAACCCTGCTCATTTGTTTTTCAGTCAAAGTGGGATGAATGGGTGAAGGAACAGATAAATGCTTTTTTTTGTGAGATTTACAACAGAAAACTAAAGGGTCTTTGTGAAGGGAGGAGCATCTGAAATACTTGCATAATACTCTGTATTACTGTATAAAATGACCAAAAAGTAAGAGTTTTCTATATGCTTCAATTGTCATGTTGTCAATCTCTACCCCTCCCTCCTCTGCTCTCACTTCTACTGGTTAGCCTGTACCATGTTTTCTAAAGCTGTCCTATTATCTACATAGAAAGTTCAGTGACATACATTTCTTCACCAGAGGTCAAGTACACAGTATACTCAGCGTTCAAGTGGTTTGAGACGTAGAAACACTGTTGCTAAGTGATGGTCAATAAAATTTTCTTTTTCTTTCTACTGAATATTTTCAGTTCAGTATCACGTTAGGGTCAAAAAAAGGACAAGATGATTAAATGTAATATATATATATAAACCTATAAAAAGTTACTTCCGTGGGCTCAACACACAGTACTGTACATCACAACACATGAGCTGCCACTGCCAAAAGCCCATGTTTTTAGTCATTTAAAGCAAAACCATGTTATTTTCAAAAGAAGAAATAACAAACTACTCAATACGATAAGGGGTTTTGCTGCTACAACCCTTAAGTGGTCTAGTAGCATATGGAAGCTAATTTTTGAGTCCAGTCACTGATGTTATGCCTTTTCTCTACTTTACTGCAGTTGTAACTCTGCATTATACCATTTACCATTATCACTTTATTGTTACTTGTGGCCATCATTCAGTAGCTTAAATATTACTTTAAAATGCACTGTTCCACCCATGAGACACTTTGGCTTTGGTAGCCCTACGTTACGTGTGTTTTGATCTGTACCAGACTTAATCTTCACACAACTTTGACAAATCATATATTGTTTCAACACTCTTAGTCTTAGAATATATGTGTCTGGGATCCTGATACCACTGCAACACCTTTTGCCACAGAACTGGTTCAGACTTGTGGCTGACCCTCCAAGGTGTTTTCCACACTGAAGGTCCTGCTACAAGCCTTTTATTTCGTTTTTTTTATGCCAAAAAAAGGAAACCAGGGTTGTGACCAGTCAAAAGGGTTGAAGAACAGTAACCTTGGTTTTCACAGCTTCTTATGACATACACATCATTTGATCCATCCAATTTGAAAATATTGATTATAGCGACTGTAAATTATGTTACATATTTACAGCAGTTTGTTGAAATGTTAAACAAATAAGCAAAATGTGCAGGTTACAAAGCTCCTATTTAATGAGCTGAACCAGTAATATTTGTGTTAATATGGGATTTTATTCACTTGAACTACAATGATGATTTTCAGCAATTTTGGGACAGGATTGTTGACACTTACTGTTTGTTGAGAAGGAGATAACAAAACTGTCCAAAATTAGAGGCCTAACTTCTCACTTAGCTGTTTGTCTTTACAGTCCATACAACATGACTTCAACACAGCGTAAGGTTTGATCTGATCAAGTCCTTTGCTGAACTGTGGTCATACAGTAAACACACTGTGTGTGTGTGAATGCACACATCAGTGCACTCTACAGATGAAGAGGCTGCTCAAAGTTCAACCAGTTTCATACTTCATGGTTCAAACATAATAATCTGGTGCTATCTTGCTTTTGGAGATGTTAATTCTATTCTGTTTTAACTACATATATGTATTAGTTCACAAACTGATGATCCATGTATTTCTAAGTAATTAAAATAAGTAATAGTGGTTTCATTAATAATTAATACCAAACCACAGGAGTTCAAGATACATCATGCATTAGACCATCATGAGTCATATATTACTTATGCATTAATTAATCATGAGGTATGTACCCTTGGCATTAAGTGCTAGCCATTAAACAAGCATCTCTTTGCTCTGTGTCTGATAGGAGCATAGCTGTCGTGATTTCATGTTTAGCCATGTATAAAACGCACGTGGAAGCAATTAATCGCCATAAAGCGACTAAATACTTGATCTGAAAGTTTAATCACTACTTAAAGTGATTATTTATGTAATATTCAACTACCAATGAATTTATAGCACTGAAATATTTTCTCTGAATTAATGTGGAGTGAATTTCCCTCTTTCAAATTTTCAGTCATCACTTTCAAAAGTTTTATTTCAAGTACACGTAAGTATTTTTTTTAAGATTCATAAATTCAGATAGAAAACTCAAGTAGCCAATTTTCAAAATGTATAATTCATAACTTAAAATAGCTAAAATCCAGTCGGCTAAATTCAGATCTAAAAATTCAAGTCATGTCAAAAAATCTGATTACTCAAATTAGCTTGGTCAAATTCAGACACAAAAATTAAGAAAAACGATTCAGATCTGACCAAGACAAATATTTCAGTGGTATAAAAAAGTATTCAGTAGTGATGAAAGTTCAAAATCAGGTATTCAGTTTGCATGTCAAACCTTTATGGCCCTTATTAGCCTCCATAACTGCCTGTGTTCAGTTTTACCACCTTCATCCACACAGTTAATTAGTCATTGCTCAGCATGAGTGTTGCATCAAAAATGACTTCACTCCTGACTCATGACACTCTCTGGCCCTGTTACTGAGTTTAATCAATAGCTCTCCAACCAGACATTGAAAGGCTTTTAACTGACGCGGAGCTAACTGCACCACAGAAACGTCCACCGTGTCCACACAGAAAGCACATCAGCGGCACGTCTTGCAAACACAAAACACGTCTCCACCTACCTGTGCTCTACTTTCTTGCGATTGACACACATGGCCCTCTGGTAGCCTTGAGCGACGCACACCTTATGACGGCTGCACTTCACATTCTGGCATGGGTCCTTGGTGGTGTCCATGGCTGCAAACACAAAATAACAACACTGAAAATCCAGACGTGTCAATCACAGCTGAGGTGTTTTGCTCTAATTCTCGATTTTTTTTCCACCTCCAGGAGAAAAACACAGAGTTTCTGTCTGTTTGTTATTCATGATTTGACAAAGAGCATGTGTTAAACAGCAAAAAAAAAAAAAAAAAAAAAAAAAAAAGAGGAACGCAGCTATTTTATGTGTTGTATGATCAAGGCCTGTATATTTACACCATTTATAATGATCTCTCATCTTCACACAACTATCAATTTCAAAGGCGTATGCAATAAAAACCATGAAATGTGTAATGAAAAATATTCTAGCAGTGTGCGCAAATGAGTCCATTGATTTTATAGTCAGCACTGCTGAAAACATGGACGCCTAGCTGTCATTAGCGAGGCAGCCCATCGTCAATAGTACTGCCTGCAGTCTCCAACGACTGTCTCTGATTGCGAGAAAACCTGACAGCACTGATTGAGCATCTCTTTCTCTTGGCCTGTCACATCTCACTTCCCCCACATCAACTTATCACTGTCTCTCTCCGGCTTGCCTTTTCCCTCTCTCGCACTAACACGCACACTCCATCTTTGTCTCCACATTCCCTTTCTTTCTAGCCTCTTCCCTCCCCTGCATGCTGTCTCCCTCCCTCCTTCCATCCCTCCACTGCATCTCTCTCTATATCTTTGGAGAGTTGAATGGTTCAATGCCAGCCTCTTTTCCACTGATAGACTGAGATGGAAATAGCACTGTGCCCTTCACCTTCCTCAGCCTGTGGTCAATGCCATCCGAAAACTGGATGTCAGACTGTCCCAGTCCATTTACCGCCTTGCCAGAGAGGCCTCGCAAAGCTCACGTACTCAGATGAGTTTAAGCGTGAGTGGCAAGCAGCGGTGAGCAAGAGAAATTTAAGCTGTGAAACCCTGAGTCAGCTTCAAGCAGCTGCTTTGTAGTCAACACGGTCAACAGACAAGGTGTCTGCCAGCCAGATCACTGCAAATCCAGCGACTAGGTGGTACTGTGATGCTACAGGAGGGAGGTATGAGGAACAGTGGACTTTTACGGAATCAGTGGATGACAAGACATCTCTGAGGGAATCCAAAAATACTGTGTGCCTGAACAACTGCTGAGAAGTCTGACCAAAACTTTAACTGACTCAGATGTTAAGAGAGCTGTGAAACTCTTTACCATTTCCACAGACTGCACAGCGGACTTAAAAACACTTTACTGAAATAGAAGAAGAAGAAGAAGAAGAAGAGCAGAGCAAGGCAGCTACTTGTGATCCAGTCAGAGAGAAGATATCAGTGGGATCAGAAAAACATATTTGAAGATACAACCTGCTGCTGTGTAGCACCAAACGTTCATAAAAAAACATTTAGCTTTTTCTCCTACGGTTTGCGTACATGAGATACAGAATACTGATGTCACAAATGGGGCTGGGTGTTTAAATTTGGTTAGAAGTTTGGAACAATTGATCTTAGGTAGAGAATTGCTTTAAGATTCATTCCACACTATATTTTGGGAGGAGGAGAATATAATGGGAATCATAGCTGCACTGTCTTCTGTGGGTTGAAAGGTATGAGTCTCTTCAACTCACAGCTGGATGTGATCACACTGTGATGTAGTGTGGTGCCACGATATGTCACTGCTGCACAAGTTGTAGGAAAGGTGTCATTAGGCTCGTAAACATTTCAAGATGTTTTAACATTTCCTCAATTTTCCGTTTAAGTTGTGCCATGCTAATCAAATGATTGTCTATGTGTATTTTAATGCATATCAGGACACACATGCCAATTAATTTTCATTCATTTTCTATTACTAAATTAACACATTTTAATGACTTTCAGCCTTCAGCCTTCACACAAATTTTAGCTTCTTTCTGGCTGCATTAAGGTTTTGTTACATATTAGTTTGGCTAAAAGGCTGCAACATGATAAAAGTGTTATTTGTACCCAGATTTTACTGGCAAGTACAGTAGTAGTTACAATATGAGCAGAAAATCCCACAGTTTATCTTCACACAGCTACAGATTAAAGGAACCTTTTGTTGTATGTAATAATAGCTTGAGTTTCATAAAACAGAGAGTCTGAAGTAGGGCAGGACTCAGCATAAAAATAAGCAAGCAGCTCCCATATCAAAGGCAACGACTCGTAAATGTCAAAAAGAAAATGAATTTGCATCCGTGATATAGGTATGGTTTTATTTTGTCTATCCATTGTAATTGAATTACAAATCCGTTTATCTAAAAGCAACTTCTCAGCAGGAAAGAAACTCATAAAAACACTAGTTGTAGCATTTAGGCTCAGCAGAGAGGCTCAAAGACAGATAGCTGGATTCTGGCAGTGCTGATAGCTCATAAACACGAAACAGTCATTCCATATAAAAGATATTGGGACCACTTGACTTTTATTCACTTCATCTGTTCCTACAGGTATTCTGCTCTGTCACGATTTAACCCCCGCAGCTGAATAATATCCAGACTCTACAGCTTACGGCACATTTGTCTCCTATTTTGCTTTTGATTTAAGACATTAAACTTCCCAAAAATCATACCAGACTGTCACCGCACATGTCATCCTGACTATTTCTTGACAACAAAGAAGGTAAAGTCGTCTCATATTTTCTGTAGTATGCTTCAGTGGATCACACCAGTTCTCTTTAGTGAAACTCATCACTGAGGTTTTCTTCAGGCTGTCTTCTGCTTGATCGTACAGAGACTGTCACTGCTTATTTTGATGGTGGTTTTAACACAGGTTCCAGTCACAGACCATAAACTATCATGGGAGCAAGAAACCAAACTCTGTGTTTTCTTTGTGTAATATACCGTAAACTGCTCTCACTGTCATGTGTGGAGTTCCTTTGGTTTTTTTAACTGGTGAACTGTTGCTGTACCTGTCGTCCACTGGGGAAACCAAAGCTACAGGCTGTGCTGTGAGCCGTACATTAAATCAGCTGAATATCTGAGGAGGAATCAAATAAAACCAGAAAGAGCTCAGCACCACCAAGACTCCGTAATCCTCTTCATATTACTTTAATAATAAAACATTTTTAATCTGCATCTGAATCCAGATCTGCATTAAAGGTGACAGACGATCATACATCTTAGCTAGATTAATTCCTGTTGGGGAATTTTTAAGGCTTGAATCATACAAAATCTTGAGGGATGTGAATTTGTCACCACTGAGTCTGGACTTTTAAACTTATCTTACCACAATGATTGCGCCACCTAGAGATTAAATGCCATCAGATTTTGCTGGATCAGTTGACAGACTGTGTTTGTGTGATCTAAATTTGAAGAAATGGCAATTTAGGTCAAAGAGGCAGCGCCAACAGAAATCTGGCAACCTATTAAGGAAAAACTGGAATATAAAAAGACAAATTAACAGCATTTTGTGAACAGTGAACTCAATTTGTAGGAGGGTTGATTGAGTTTAATTTTGCAAACAAATTTGCAATGATGGAAAGTCTTAAAGTTAAATCTACAATAACTGGTTATTTGGCCATGGGGCAGCTGAAACAAACTGTACTCACAACACTGCATATTATCAGCTCAATGATATTCACCATGTTCAGCGGGTAGTTCAGCAGGTAGCGTACAGCGAGTTAAAGCTTGTTTTGGTTAAAAACAGATCTGTCTGGAAACGATGCTATAATGAGAACAGTGAGACTGAATCACAACAGATGAGTCTGGCTGACCAAAACAATGAGCTGAAACGTGGTAAAATATTGGAGCTGAGGGAAACTGCAGAGTCAGGTGATGATTCTGTTTTGATCCACATATGATCCACTGTTAATGTATAAAGAATGTTGATTATGGCAGTTTTAAGCCAAACATCTCTGTTTTATATAAGTAATCCTAGAATCAAAGACTTTTGCTTTTACGCCTCACTTTACGTGAACTGGTTCAGGCCCTCACCTTTTGCTAGATATTTTTTAATCATGCTAAGTAACACAAGATTGCTTTACTGTATGTTCCCATAGAAACACAGCTTGGTGCTTTCAGTATAGCTTCAGATGGTGATCTGCAGCTCTCTCATTCCTCCTATGTTCACAAGCACCTTTACTCTAAGTCTGCCTCCAAGCAACAGCTTAAAACCAAACACATCCCTCATACAGTATTCTTCTACAACTCCTACATGTTGAAAATGAAATCCAAACACAAGATTGAATTTGCATTAAAGATCAAGTGTGTTTTCCACCTCGCCTGCTCTCCCTGTTGTTGCTGCATTGTGCTGCATTGAGAATTCAGTGCAGGGCTGGGGCCATTATGGGCTCTAAATCCTCTTGTAATCATGTCAACAAAGGCGATGTGACTGCACAGAGCCTGCGTCCAATCTCTCAGAGATTATTATTATTTTGGTGCTGCGATCAAAAACACATCAGAGCACGGCTGTCTTCCTGTACTCGATCAGCTCTCTCCCTGTTGTCAGTGGTCACAACTGAGTTCTCTGCCGCTGAGAATGACGTCTTGCAATCGGACAGCATCTTCCATGAACCATTTGTCTTTCATTTAGATTGTCAGAGCGTGCATTTAATGAAGTACGTTAGACTTTAGTGGTTCTGCAAAAAAAAAGAAAAAACAAGAAAAAAAAATCTGCAAAAGACCTGTTAATGGGCTGCCAAGAAATAGTAGCACCCATCTGAAACTGAAAAGATTTAGCTCTGATAAATATTAAAAGCATGAGAGAGACGGACCCTTCTGACAGCTTTTAGTAAATTAGTTTCAACTGGATTTGCAATTACTGTCATCTAAGAAGACTCTTTTATAGCCTTCAGCTTAATTTGTGGCCGCTTATTTAAAGCAGCCTGCAGCTTTTATTCAACTCCAATGGAGATATAAAATTATTTACTCGTAATTAGAGAGGATACAACACACACGTTCACATCTAATTCCAACACACTATGTCCTGAATAATTTCCTGAAGTTAGTGTACAAATGGACGCATAATCACTTGCTTTTATGATCCAATTAGTAGAATTTTTCTTAAGGCATAAAAAAAGTCTAATTTATCAGCACAAATAAAGGATATCAAGGTCAAATATGACAGTTCCACTGTTAAGTCTAAGCAGTGGTCTGCTTACTGTTTGGACATACAGAGCAGACTCTGCAGAGCCTTCTCAAGTCTCCTGTTAGGTCTTTTGTTCTGTCTGGAGCTTACACCTTGCCCGAGTCTCCGCTGTCTTGTTGAATTTGCAATTAAGAGGACCCTGATCAATTAGGTCTGCAGAATTAGTCCCAGTGGGAGCTGTGACGGGGATGAAATCAATGGTATTCAAATTAACATCACCCACACTACAGAAAGTAAGGCGTTTTCTTGAGATTACATTAGTTATTCCCCCTGCTTCTTCCCACATCTTTCTCCTTTGAGGCAAGTCTTCATCGACTTTAAAGTGAGGCGGCCTATGTGTGGTGCTAACACCTGAACTCCCAGACTCACCTGGCAGCAGGAACACAAAGTAACCTTAAGGGCCAGCTAAACTGGCTAAAGCATGTACGAATAGCATCTTTATAACCTGACCAGTTTAGCTGAACTACAGCTTAACCAGATGCACAGTTATCTTAAAATCTGCCGACATCGTTGAGTCATAGCAACATAACAAACCACTGGTCTAAACTGACACTTGTCTTGAAAATTGTTTTTTCCTATTTAGCCTATTTAATTAATTTATTGGTGAAATAATTAAGAAAGGATGGATACACTGTACGTTTTCATTTTCATAGGAATTGCATTTACAATTATCAAATATCACTGATTATTATTCTGTAAGTGCTACTGCAAAATGGTTTCCTCCTACAATAAAATGCTACTATTACTATCAATTACTGACTAACACTACTATTATTATTACTTATAGCTTCATGTGGGTGACTAGCTATATACTTGTATTTATTCATACTTGTATTAATGGTTGCTAAATTTTCCACTTCAATGTGCCAGATATACTTTTAACACCTGATGCTATTAAATGTATTAATTCTTCAAAATGTCAGCTGACATAAGACATATATCACCTTTTACAACAATTAATTCATTATAAGTGTTTCTGGCCACCTGATGAATATGTCAATCATGAATGTTCACTTTCTTTTAAGCTCTGTTTTTGGTCTCCTCATTAACTTCTGAGGGACACATCTGCCCCTTAGCTGCTATGTTACACGTTTTTTTCACAGCTAGTCGCTAACTTTGTCTGTACCATGTAGTTGTTTTATCAGAGGTGCTGAAAACAGCCTGCCAGCTGTACTGTAGCTAAAAACAAAGCCATAGAAAGTGGCAAGAGAGAACCAAAACAGTAAATTTGTGGCCAGACAACCAAAACGATGAGGTGAAAGACATTAAAATGCTCTGTAGTGCTGATAGGAACTGCAAAGTCGGATGGTAATTCTCTATGGGTTCACCATTTCAAGCAACCATCGTCACGTAAAAATAGTCTCATGATTAACTGTGAACCTAAAAATATTGAAGATAGGCGCTTTAAACCTCAGTAAAACCTCATGTGCAGCATTAGTTCAGCTTAAAGGTCAAATATAGTGACTGCTAAAAGCAGTTTGGTTTGAACCACAGCAGTAGGTTTCGAATCAGCAGCAGCTTTCACTTGGAACTACATATTTTCTTCTGAATGCAAAAAAGTGAAAAGGAAAGTGCACTGTCCCCAGAAAGACACATTGATGTTTAATTTTTCAAATGCTTAACTCAATACTCCTCAGTCATTTTTTATGACTTGGGTAACCTAACTATTTAAAACGACAAATTTGAAAGATGATGAAACATTTACAGAAGTATGAACCTTCTTTTCTTGTATCATTTTTTATTTCCACTGAATACAAAAAGACCAGAACAGAGATAGAGACACATAGTCTCTATTCCTCCTCCATGGCTGATTTTCTAATCGTAAGATTTTTTTATGTTTTTTTTTTTTTTTTTTTCTTGTTGACTAGGAACAGACCCCATGGAGGTAAATGGAGTCTGGTGGGAGTTCTGAGTTGAGCCCTCAGCAACAAAGGCAATTACAGCAGGCTTTTCAAACTAATGGATCTGACTGAGGGCGCAGCCTCTCCTATCCTGAATCACAACTACCTTCTCACCCTCCACAAGCTCTGACACCTCGGACCTACGCTCACCACAAGCTAGATGACCTCAGACAACTGCTGCAATTAAAAGATGCCACACTTCAATAATGTGCACCACGCTATTTCATTGTCTGGAGCTGATGTATTAAGGCAGACAGCCCTTAGCATTTATTTTGCAGGTTGATAGTCTGATATACAGTGGAACTGACGATTTGAGTAACACCATTTAAATATTGAAAGTCTTTGCAAACCAGCTCTGCATATAGCACAGTGGCACACACAAGTGGAAAACACAACAAACTTTAAATGGATCCACACACCCATCATCAAACTGAAAACTGTTTTCTTATCAGATAAAATATTTTTTTCTGACTTACCTTCATCGGAACCCATGTTCTCCTCCATGTTTTTGATGTAGTCATCCTGGAGAGGAAACATATTTGCATTAATTCAGTTCATATTTCATGTTAGGCAACACAGATAGAGAAAGTATGCTCTCGCTCGCATGCTTAATGATTTTTCAGTCATTAAGAGAATAATTCAGAAGAGCATAAATCATGCATTTAATAAAACCTTTAATCCACAGTTTAAATAAATTCTGTTCATTTATGTGACGATTTTTACTCAATATATATGTATACTGTATGTTTGATTGATTTATAAAATTAATTATCTTTGGAAAGAGAATTCTAACCAAGTGCTTACACAGCCACAAAATATTCACTCTAGTTATTTCCTGCTCATCATAATCGCTACAAAGTTTCACTCTTTTGCTGATGACATCCACTTATACTGTCTTATTAAGTCTTTAATGACTTTTAGTGGTCAATGGATAAGAGTTTCTTTCAGGATAATAGCATACACATGCAGTTCTGCACTTCCTCATCAACTAAACTAATATATATTTTTACGTATTTTATGAATTTATATTTATGTATATGTACTTATTAACAATAGTCTTGTTTTGTCCACTTTTGTCTAAAACCTATATTTTTTAAATAATCATTCATGTATTAATTTCTTCTCTCTAGAAACGAATAAATAATCGTTGAGATTTCTGAATAAAAATTGTACAAATTGATGAGCTAGTCTTTCAACAAACCTCAATCTCATTTCAGACCTGTCGTCCTTGTATAAACCAGGTTGTTTCCCGCTTAAGTTGTCAAATAGTTTTTTTGACACTTTGGTTTTTGTTCAGAAAGTACAGATTGTGTCATCTTTGTACAGTCAGGCTAGCTGTTTCCTTCTGTTTCCAGTCTTTATGCTAGGCTAAGCTAACCAGCCATCATTACGATTGGTATAAATCTTCTCATCTAATTCTTGGCAAGGAAACAACTGTATTTCCCAAAATATTAAATTATTTGTTAATGTGTTCCTTTGTAGTTTTAGCATACATGCATGCTAGAACAATGAAAAACAAAGTCGAGTTACACTTATTTGCTTGTTCCGCAGCTTTTGACTTTATCACACAATCTTCATCAGCTGATTAAAACATTAAAATCAGGAAGAGTTTGAATATCTACAACTCTGCACCACCTGAGACACCTCAATCTGCTGATGATGACAATGTCATACAGCCACAAACAAGTGAATAAGAGGACCTTTAGTTTAGACTGTTTTGTTTCCGAGGCCAAAATTGACCTGTCAGACATTTACTTGTCTTAATCAAATACTTTGAAGCTCTTCTTTTGACATACTAATAACACGATAGTTATAATATTCCTTTTACTTACTATTGCGGTTGTTGTTGTAAATGCACCTTCTAACATTAAGTTAACAACCACAGCAAGACTCTGAAAGCTTAAATGTATCTCATAAAAGAACTTGGACTATTTTAGCTCCCACGCTGTTGCAGAGGGAATATTTGCAAACTAACTCTGGTTTTTAGATTGTGTCCCCGGCGGCACTGCGCTGGAACGATAATAAAAATTCAGCCTCCCTCTGCTGTATCCATTCTGACCCATTTCTCTCTGTGTCAGGGCCGAGAGGATCAACTATAAAGCGGTTACTACTCGGCACAAGGCCCAGAGAGGACCCCGAGGATCAGGTCTGTTCAGTTTAGCTTGGTCTTACTCTGCTCAGGGGACACGAAGACTGAGCTCTTAAAGTTAAGCTGAACAAGTACAGCCGGAGGCATCTTAAATACTGTGCGCGGGGTGAGGAGTTGAAGGGATATTTGTGTTTACACTTGTTTTTCTACAATGAATTGATAGTTGAGTTGAACATTACATTAACACTTACAAGCCACATCAGATATTCTTTTATTATTATTGATACTTCTATTTATTTTCTAGGAAGCAGTTTTTTCTGCTTTACATGCTATTGTTTCTGATCCTTTTTGTCATTATGTTGCAATATTGTTGTATTGTACTGTATTTTTTGTTGTTTAGGCAAGATAAGTGCTTACTCATCAGGCAGGTGACACCTACAGTGTAAAAGAGATGTCAAAGTTAAGACAGACAGTGCTTTGTACACAACAAAAGAGACACTAACCTCGACTTCCTGTGGCAATGACCAGCAGCAGTGGGGGAGAAAGACAGAGAGAGCCATTGTTAGAGATAAAAAAAAAACAAAAACACTTCACAGTTTCATTTTGCTTCCATTCAGCATGCAAACAGTGGGGTGCTTTATTACAGTTATGGCAGCAGTTAAACTGTCAGCCCTTAATGCACGCTGATTGCAAATACATGCCTTAGTCTCGCTCCTCTCAAGGGACAACATAAGACAGTCACAGAGGATTATGGGCGCCTATTAACTGAGGATGATCAGCTGCCACTTCTATGAGCTGGCAGGGGTCCCGATCACTAAGGGCTCATTCTCTGGCTGTGTTTACAAGCGAGTGCCAAACACCAGCCTCCCACTAGCTCAGAAGTTGTGGATAAGCCACAACATACCGCATCAGCCTTGGAAAAATACAGGCAAATGGGTGGGAATCTTCAAAGTCAACAGGCAGATGTGATTTAGATGTTTTTTTATAGTTGCAGCAGCAGACACATAGAGCGCATTTACTAAGCGTAGCACTGACAACACAGACAGATATAGCTCCTGTAAAGTACAACCTTGAGTTAACAGGAGAGTGACTACTTTCCTTTCATTCCATTTCACCGTCTTGGCTTCGGTCCAAGGGCATTACACATCAATACCCACCACACAGCCTCTCCCCGTGTGTGTCATCATTCAATGCTCCGGTGTGTTTGAGAGAAATATAGCACTGCATGGTTTATTTCAGCAACTCAACCCAGTAAATAAACCTAATTCTTACACACACACACGCACACACACGCACACAGTCATACCTGTCTACTTAACAGTGCAGTGACAGCATGTTAATATATCACTATGAGCAATTTACAGGCCACACAAGGACAAACAAAAAAAGCCAGCGGAAAGCTTTAAAAGGCTTAAGCCTGAATTCATCACCAGGCCGCAGCAGGGCTCTAGATTTCACCTCAGAGAATGTTTCTTAGAGGGAAATATTTTCTGTAGCGATGAAATGTTCCGGGGCTACATACACGAGAGACAATATCATTGTTATCTTATGTTATCTGTTGTTATCAATATTCCAAATCGGCTGGATGTTTTCGATGAGTCATGTGAGAAGAAGAAGAAGAAACTTTACATATGTCATATGACATGTAAACACCTCCACTACTGAATTACCTTCCTTTTCTCTTCTGATGTGGATCTTTACATCTTGGCATTTTAAAGGTTAAAGCTATTACACTGAATATCATCAGAGATACGACTCAGGCATGTCACACGTCAGATGTATTTCTTAATTCATTATTCGCAGCACTTCTGCAACTACCCAGCTCAGAGAGCTGCAGGGACCAGAGGGGTCCCTACAGCGTGTCCTAAAGGCTGGAGTGCTTATCTTCTCCCAGCAGCAGTGTGACGGCAAGGACACCAGGCAGAGGCTCCATTTAGTCCTTCACCAAGGTTGAGAACTAGTGCTGTCCCACTGAATCCCATCCAGGCTGCTGCTACAGTTCACAGCAGCAAGACCCAGACAAGAGGGAGGGAGGGAAGGTGGGAAAGATCAGGGAGTACGGGGGGATGATATTCATGGTGGAGGTCCCCTGAGTTAGGTGATTCATATCACACACACCACCTCTTCTGCCATTTGTCAACAAGGCTGTAATGCAGCCGGTGTAAAACAGAGCCAGGAGGCTAATGGAGCTTGACTATCCAGATGCTGCGACTGCCCCTCCTGGACCGCTCGCTGGTATTAGGCTGACAGCATTTGGCCACAAGCCTGACTGCGCTCCTCTGAGTTAACGTCTATCTCACCTCGACCAAACCCTGTCTGCTGGTGACATAAATACCGCCGATAACCCTGAAACACCCAACCCCAATGTCATTGGTGCACACCCATCTTGAGCAACACCAAAATGCTCATGCACATCCTGGCTCTGCATCAGAGGCACGAGGGTAAACTGAACTTTTGACTCACAAAACCATTTCACTGAATGTCTGTTTCTTAGCAAGGAAATTGGTATGTTGTTTGTGTATGTGAGCTAGCCAGTAATGCCCCAGGGCATTACTCAGCATTGGTCGGATACTACAGCAGCAAAAACATTGGACTGGACACCAGAGAAAAATATGAAATGCAATAAATACAACTAAACATTAGGGACATCAAGGTGGCGAATTGGTCCAAGCCATATCTTTAGACGAGAACATCAACAGGACGGTTCTGTGAAACCTCATATTTTGCTTAGTGTTAATATTTTAATTTGAACTTCCTACAATATCTGCATATCTACAGTACAGCTAAGTTTAGAGAGAGACAGTGGTGATGGAAAAATAAGAAATAAATGTGTCGACAAGAAAAGTTTTGCTGGAACACATTGTTGGAAGGTGTCTGTGGAAGTGTCAGAAACTCCCTCCAGACAGCAACAAAGCAAAGCTTACAGGCCGAGAAATATCATGTGATTTATTTTGATGGATGACCAACTGCTATCCACATGGGAAAACGTCTTAATACAAACCGTTGTTAGTCGCTGCCAAACCAACATTTCTCCTCTGAATTGGTGCTCTCATAGCTGTCCGAGCAAAGTCCAAGAAAAATGTGTTTAGAGCTTGAACATGTATCTGATGCTAGTACTGAGTCATTTCAACATTAACTTATGTGATTTAAGTATCTTAAAATATATGCATTATGTTTTTAGTGGAGAGGGTGGCTAATGAAGAATGAAAAGAGCTTAGTGGAAGAGGAAAAATGAGTACTGGATTAGTATCAGTATTAGCAGATACTCAGTGTTGTGTAATTTGTATCTGAAAAAAATAGTGTTGAGCCATCTGTACTGTTTACAAGTGTTTATCTACAGCTTAAGTGTTAGAGGTCACCTTGGCACCTCCGACGTGGAATACAAACTAAGCAGTAATCTAAAAATGAGTATGAGTATCAATCTCCGAAGATCAGATTGGAAATAAAAACCTCAAGCAGAAGTGTTGAGGAGCCAAGCTCGCAGGCTCCCAGTGTTCGAACTGAGAGCTGCCAGAGCACGACCTCACTTCAGCTCGCCGGAGAAACGCTGCCAGAGTAAAAGAAATGTCACAGTGAAAATCTGCATCTCCTCGCCCTGCTGCAATGATCCATCACGTGCACGCAGCCCGCTCGCTTCATCACTGCAGCTCATCTGTCCCTGTAATGTGACAGGGTCGGTACAGTCGGGGTGCTAAAGGACACTCACACACATACGCAACATCCTAAACTTCAACACACACACACAGATCTATTCACACAAATCCCTTCAACCCTTGTCTGCTGTAGAGAATGTACTGGAAACATTTGAAATCAAACAGACAGTACGTTTTACAAACCGCAACAACTCCCTATATACACACAATATTATATATATTATTATAAATATTATATATCTATCATCTCATCTGCAGCTCAAAGGAGGATAAGCTCCTCTCTGACCGCAGAACATCACATTTCCTTATCTAATTCAGAAAGATCAGATTTTGTTGGGGACTGATTCTCTATCAGCAGATACTGTATCCAGCCTGTTCCAATGAATAGGTTTTTCTTAAAGGAACAGTTATACCTTTTGGGAAATATGCTTATTCACTCTCTGGCAGGAAGTTAGAAGAAAAGATCAACAATATTCTTATGGCTGTATATGGTAAATATGAAGCTACAGCCTGCAGCTGGTTAGCTTAGTTTAGCACAAGTAGGGGGAAATAACTAAGTGTTAATTAGTGACCTTTAGAGGAGATGGTGGATTTGGTTACCATTGGACAAAGCCAGATTAACTGTTTCCCCTAAACTACAAATTAACATTTTATATCTCTTCTGTTTAATTGGTGCAAAGACCATATCAAAGAAAAGTGTTTTTCTCAACTTGTAAACAAATTATAGCGAAATTTGATGGAAATTTAGGCCACTAGACAAACAAGTACTGTAATTTGTTTATTGGTGAGACATCTAGAGCCAATGGCGGCAGCATGTGGCCAAATGTGGCCATTTATAACTTTATGTTTATTGAAACTCTTGAAGCGTCGGGTGTAGAAGCTAATTTTTATTCCCTAAGTTCTTTGATTGGAGATGAATCCATCCAGCTATGTTGCTGATTTTCTGCCATTTCATTTTATTCAACCCAGTTTTTCACTACTCCTCCTACATGGCAGATTTTACCCAATCATTACCAAATTATTTCATTAGACATCTGGATGATAAAAGGATAAAATCCAGAAACTGGCTTCCAAACTTTTATTGCCCATTTGACAAAAACTTCCCTAACTCTTCTAATCACCCACATGTGACCTTCAAGAGAGCCTGCAAAATTTGATGGTGTTCAGCTTTTAGGAAGCACAACAGCAGATCAATTTAAATGACCATAATCCAGTGATTATACAAAGTAATATTCTCAGACAGGGTGTATTCTTTAAAATATCAGCATGAACTCACACACATTTTAGTTCAGAGGCTCTGCTTTTTAAATAAAATCCCTTTCTGTCAGGGCAATAACTGTGTGTTTCATCCTCCGCAATGGTCCTTATTGATATTCTGAGGGTGCTATTTGCACTAAAGATATACCTTAAGCAGCAGGGTATAAGTGAGAGGTTAATAGATGATGTGGACATTTTGCATTTCCTCCAGTTGTCATTTAGCCAGCTTCATGAAGTCATTTGCTCTGGCGGCGACTAGATAAACACAGGCTGATGGATGGACTGGTGATCCGGGTCATGTCTGTAATGAACGGAGACCTGCGAGAGGCTTTCCTCAGCTGATTGCTCTGCTCAGGGCTGTGGCTGTGTCATCCTATCAGATCACTGAGGTGTATCTGCCTCTCAGACTGGCAGGACAGTCAGATCATCATTCCCCCGGCCGACATTTGCACAGTAATGTGCTTTGCCTGATTAATGTAGCTGAATTAGTACGTTTCCCTACTTTAAATAGCTGCAAAAGGGCACACAGGCAGAGGCTGTCGTGAATCTACATTCCACCCTCCGTCTCTCTGTAGTTACCAAGGAGCAGCGGGAGTCCATCTTGCTTTTGCCGGGTCATTATAGCGCCGCGATTCAGCATGCTGGGGCCTGAGTGGTGGAGGTAATGTCTCACTCTCTTTGTACCCCGTCGCCTTTGAAAACGACGGAGGAATGGGAGAGACACTAATGGCGCAGACCCACCACAGATTGAACCACTTAGAAATGCATTAGTGTTCCAAATGACACTGTGTATCTTGCGGCCCGACTACGCTGGCTTTAGAGTGGCAAAACATTGCATTTTCACTTGAACAGAAATCACACAGAAACAATTAGGGACATATTTTCACATCTCCATATACCAACTCATGTGGTTCTTTCGTCTGTATAAAGAAATAATTCCTTAGTTTACTCTTATTGAAGCGTGACAGGTCTATGATTTCTGCACCATATTCGCTCTGACAGACATTAACATGATCTATAGTTGTGTTGCAGACTGTTTTAGTGTGATTACATGCCATATATATATGAAAGCATGAGAATTTTCATCGCAGTCATCACAAGATAAAATAAGAAACCCACAGAGAAAAATGGGGGTGTCTCGATTGCAACAAAACACCAGAGCATTATGGGATTAAGTCGCAGCCCAGCAACACAGGGCTGGATCAAATTGATCATCTGAGCAGGATTGCTCGGGGGCCTGCAGGCAAAGGACGCATGTTGTTTCACAAGGTAAGACGCTTGCCTGCAATGCAGTACAGTACGGAGCACAATCTGCAGCCATCTCTGCACACTGAAGGGCACGTTTCTCTTCCTGAGCCATGAAGTAGCCAACTGTCAAGCACGCATCCATCTGAAACATTTGCACTGCGCTGAAATGCAGAAACAATCAAGCTGAATTGGGGGGGTGTGGGTCTTGCCTGCGAATGCCGGTGATTTAACTAACCGGCAGCCGACATTTTCTATCAACTTGCAGGCTGGTTTATGTGAAGTTAAAATAAGAGGATCTTTTCAACCTGAGACAAGAGTCTTAAAACATTAAGACCTTCTGATGAGAGGCTTTTTGGGGGCTGCTGCCATGGGCTAATTAGACTACATTTCAAGAAGTTGCATCACAGAAGTGAACCTTTTCCATTCTCAAGAGCCCTTTAGCTGTGGTCTCCAAATCCCTGATGAAGCGGTACATGAAACAGTAGCCAGGCTCACTTTCCTGGAGCAGACTCCATAGTTGAATCAAGGCATTGCATGCTCTGAGAGATGCAGTAATTGGAGAGGAGGAGGACGGAGCGGATGCAGAAAAATGGATTCTGTTGGACCCGGCTGCTGAGCCAAGCAGAACCCTGGAACATCGGAGGCTCTGCAGCATGTCACCCCCCCACCACCACCACCACCACAACCCATTTGCAAAACAAAGAAGCAGAAAGAGAAGAGGCCAGCCTTCAGGTTGAACTCCACAGATGCCCCAGGGAGCTTGCAGCTTATGCAGACCTGCTTTACTGTGCTGAGCCATGCTGCATATGATATTAGCAGAAAAAACCCATAATAAGACAAACTGAAGCATTTGGCTCCACAGAAACAAACAAAAAAAAACCAAACCTGATGCCAATTTTCTATTTTCACTTTGTAGTGGCTAGACTCATCAATATTGATCTGCAAACTCAAAGAACTTATCAGCATACGTAAATAGTAGAATAAGCTTAAATCTTGTTTGTTGTTGGCATATTTATCTAACTCAGGAAACTTAAATCAATATCAAGTGTGGCTAAGAAAATAAATTCCTCTCCAATAGACTCTAACAAACTGACTTTGTGTCTCTGGAGAATAAAACAAGCCTTGGAGGTTATGCTATTTAAAATACAATCTTCATGAAGTGGTTATTACAGAGTTTTTGAGGAGCAGATTCACATCTGCTTCTCTTCATAAAATGTAATCTAATCAAAGGAAACTGTGTAAAAAGGAAAGAGCTAAATTCATACACAAGCATCAAAAATGTATCATGTATTATACCCTGCTGCTATTGTTGTATCTTGTATTGTAAATTGACTTTATTACCAGTAGTAGTAGCCATAGTAGTAAATCCAAATAAACAGAATACATGATGAGGTGTGCTATTCTATCATCAAAGGGGTTATTTGTAAGTCTTGTCTGTGGTGATTGTCGACTGACAAGAGCTACAGCCATCGTTTTGTCTACAAGACAAGGGGTTATAATCCGCCCTCTGCTACATCCTCAGGGCAGATCGGAGGCTAGGTGAGTTGCTCTCAAAAAAACAGCTGTTTATGCTAACGCTGGCTACGTAGGAATAGCTACATTTTGAAATTTAGAAATAGCTTTAAATACAGTGTTTCTTCGTGTCATGTTTTCAGTGTTTCGATGAAACTGTTAGCTTGGTTGAAACAGTTTCTTTGGTCCACAGTCCATGGTGTATTAAACCACTTCTTCTGATCAACTATTGATGTTTTTAGTTTTAATACGTGGTTATGTTAACCACAGTTGAGGGAGGACAACGAGTTTTCACTGGATTTTCAGTGCACATTTTTCATAATAATCCAAGAAATATGCAGATATAAGAAAAGTTTACTTACATCTCATTCACGCTTGTTACCATTTTTTGCCCATTTTGCAGATGCTACTTTTCGTAGATGTAGCTAGGTGGCTAGCTAGCTATGCAGGACAATGACCGTACACAGTGTTGATTTTGTCTACAAAGTTCTTATTGGTAAATTGTTCCTCCGTCCACTGAAAATGACCAGTGAGCACTGGCCCTATGCAAACGGCTGAACAAACCAGAGACAAGGTCTGTAATTCAGAGGTCTGCAACCGTGCTAACAAACACCATTTCTCTAGAGCACCAAATGTGTATTAATGTGCAGCTGAAAATAGTCCCCAACAAATGCAATGTAAACTGTTTGTGTCGGTTTTCTATAATATACAGAATACGTGTTTTTAAAGATTGGTTGGTTTTGGTCTTATTGTGGCATTTGCTGAAAATGAGAAAAAAAATAAATAAATAACACCAGCCTTCTCCTTTTACCAGACTGACCTGCTCAGTGACCACAAAATCTGCGTGAAGATTTTCATTGGACTGAAAAGCTGTGCAACTGTCTGGGCATGCTGTAGTGCGCTGTCAGCATGTGTGTTCAGCAAACCTCCCAAAATTGTGATCACAATATCATTTTACCACTGTCTGTCTGCCTATGATTACTATGTTTTTTGCAGTTTCCACATTTTTTACAGCTACACCAGCTATTTAAATTAATTAGGCTCCAATAACAAGTCCATTGAAGGTACAGAGCTCTTTTACTAACTGTCAGACACATGAGTTTAAAAACCAGCAGCATGGTTAAGAGAAGATAATGATGATAACCATCCCAGTTGAAATGCCGCAGGGATCTGAATGAGACAGCTCACAGGGATAGCTAAGTTAAATATGCTAGCTGGCTGATTACATTTAATTCCCCCCATCTGCCATGGCAATGAGAACAAATTGGGTTGTTGTGGCTGCTGATAATGCTAATCTCCTGCAGTGGCAGCGGGATATTACAGTAAAACAGGGAGCCACATTGAGATGTCATGTTATGGCTTTAGGAAGGACTACATCACGCATAAATGAGATTCTGTCGGGTTCTTTCAACTGAGAAAAAAGCTATTAGCGCTTTAGCTCTACTCCCTATCCCTGCTATACGATTTGCTTGATTAAGGTCATTTCAATATGACTTTGTAGTGTGTATCCATTATCCTGCCAACTCGACAAATTAACAGTCTCTGTCTCTCTCCTACACATACGCACACACAAACAAATATATCCACCACATGCCACACATACTAAATACAGCTTGTACACAGACAGGATCACAGTCCCTTCCAAGCACGCCCTTGACACCTCCTTCTCACTCTGACCGTTAATACAGAGACGAGGCTCAGCTCTCCCTGCTCCTCCATATGCAGCTCTGGGACAGTCAAGCCAAAGACGAACACGTGCCCATCTCGTCCAACATTCAAATCAAACATACAGAAGATAGTAAAAGAGGTGGATTCTCCCCAGGCAAGAGCATGTCCTGAAAGTTTTTGTAGCTCCCTGGCCTAATTGTACAGCACTTGCCCTGCTGCTGCAACAGTGAGCGATTTGTGGCCTAAAGCAAGGAATATATCAATGCCAGGTTGAACCTGTGCACCTTGCTTTATTACACCTATTGTTACTGAACCTAAGCAATATGACTGTGTTTGCTCAGACCATGTGTTTAGTGCAGCTTGGGCCTAGACAACTCATGACAATAATGGTGGCCACAAACACACATCAATCAAAAATACAAAAACACCCAAAGCAGACCTGAATATATTCAGGACAGCACTTTTCTGCAGCTTCAGTATATTTCCACCTGGCTAATGTATGCACTGTTATGTTTGTAGCCGTTTTTGTTTTTTCTAGGTTTAATAATTTCCATTCAAATAACGGGTCCTGTGACAGCACCTTTTCTGGAGAGAGATATCAGCAGGTGAAGCCATTTCTAAATTGTTTACCCAGTCAAGAGTAAACTGAGGTTTCAGCCTCATGTCTGTGAGTGATAACAATAAAGGTCATTGGAGATAAACAGATGCGGATGTCATTATAGTTGAGTGACAGACGAATTTCCAACTGTCAATAAACACAGGTGGGTTTCTTATCATCAAGTTGATTATGTGTGTAATGATAAATATTGGATTTTATTTTACCAGTTTGTAAAATACATCTCTAAGCGAAGAGCCTCAGCCTGTTTTAGTAAGGCGAAATCTTACCAGGGATGACAAGAAGGGTCAATTATCGCTTAACATAGGCCTAAGCAGAGCCTCTCCGAAAAGGAACCTGTTACCAACCAATACATCTAATAAACTTCAGAAAATATATACAAAATCTCACTTATTAGGAATGCCAAGAGGAGTTAATAATCTCTCTTCAGGCCTAAAACAAATTATCCAAAAGACAGTATTAAAGATCAACTGGTTCCCAACCTGTCGGCCAAGGCCCACTGGTAGGCCATGGAGGTATTGCAAGTGGGCCAACGTATCAAGTACAGCAAATAAGAATGTAAACAAAATGTTCCTTAATTGTTTTTTTCTTGCATTAAGGCCTATCACTGTGATAAGCCAATGACAGGAACTTTTATGTTGTCACTGGCTGCACCACTTTGCGGCTTTGATGGACCCCTAACTTTTCCTCTAATGCCACTGTGCGGTTAATAGTTTGTGGTTTTGTTAGAAATTGACAACCATTAGATGGAATGCTCTACAATTTGGTGCGGACATTCCTTTAACCCTATGGTTATGGTTGGTTGCAGAACAATGGCATTAATGACTTGTGTTTAGTGCTAAAGAGCATGGTAGCATACTGATATTAGCATTTAGCTCAAAGTAGCTCAATAGAGTTCCTGGTATGGCTGTCCACTCTCAGTATTTTCTCTTTCCTTTACTTTTACGTAATTATATTCAATTGTCTATTGTTACATTTGTGTATTCATGGACACCAGGAAGTCTTGCAGTCAGTCACACTGGCAGAAGTTAAGTGATCCTTGAAACAATAAAAAAACTGTAACCTATAACTATAAGTTCCCATTATCGACTCATAGTGAGCGATTATAGTTTGATTATAGTTTGTTTGTTAAAAAGCTGGATCATCGTTTGAGTCTTGGGTGTGCCGTCATGCCAGCCATGAATGAAGACAGACACACAAGCAGAGTGGCAGCATTTATCACTCTGCCTGCAGCAAGGCATAGAGGAGCTTCACTAGTACAGAGACAACTCTCAGGCAGATGCCACTATAAATAATGCATGAACAATAGAGCCAGAAGAAGAACCTTGGAACAGCTAATTATTCAGCTCGACATTTCAGCAACTCACATTGCTGCTGGTGTGTGTTAATACACTGATGTAGTAGGTGCAGCCAGGCTCCGTTATGAAACACATTAATCTACATGTACTATCCTATCACAATAAGTAGTCCCCTCGTACTCAGCCATGGTAGAAGACGGAAAGAGATTTTGTATATTTGGACAGTCTGTGGGCTGTGGAACATCGCTTTGCTTATGAAAAAGCTTTCCTGTTGTGCAAGGCAATCGTTGAGCTTCTCTCTGTTTCCTTAGCTTTTCTTTTTTTTTTTTTTTTGCAGACCATGAATTGCTATCCAGCTTTTCCACAGGAGCAACAACACAAAACAGCCTCTCCACTCAATTAAGAGTCACCCACGCTTGTGTTAGGAAGCCAGCAGGATCCCCTTTCTTCTCTGTTTCCACTGTGAATTGTATGTGAGCATTCCAAATACTCGCAGCAAATCCCCCCCGACATTCACCTCCAGTGAAACACATACATGGTAATGACAAGAAGCAAGAAAGCGTCTCTTTCCACCACTTCTGCCATTTTGATCTCATTAGTGTGCAACAATCAGATCTCCACAGATAGTTGATTTGATAGGCTGATCTTCGGATTCACACAGCAGAGGAAATACAGATAACTAATAGCTCATTTAACTGTTATGGTTTCTCTCATCTTAATTTTCAACCCCCGCACTGCCACTTTTAATTGGAAATAGGCCTCATTTTCATATTTTCTACAATTGCATACTCTCCTCTTACTCTAATTTTTCAAATTTTTCACATCCATAATTACACTGGCCGTTAGCGCTGGAGCATAAATCCTGTGGGAGGCTAATAAATGGCTGAGGTTGATGACAGGAGCAGAAAAAGCCACAGCATGCAGAGTGACTTTGTGCTCGGGAGCTCAGTGTCACTAAGGATGCAACAGCATCACGATCGCTGCTCATCTGCAGAAAAAGTGAACCCTGGTCTTGCATTTATCAAAGAGTTCTCACAGAGGAGCTGAGTTGATGTGGCATCAGTGACCGGGTCATTGCCATCATTTCACTAACAGCAACAATAATGACTCTGATCCATGTTTGGATGAATCATCTGGTTACTTATTGGAGCTCAATTACCTCATCCAACCTGCTTTCTGTCCTTATGTATGTCTTGCCGAATGAAGTGCTTTATATGCCAGTGTGCCTGGAGTGTAGCCGAGTGCGGAAATGGCAATGAAATGTTAAGAATAGTCAAGATAATTTTAAGATGTTCAAGTCAAACAAAAATGGCAAATATTCTACCGTCTTACATGTGAGAATTTGGTGTACTGTTTTTTTCCCTTATGATTGTAAGTCAAAAGTCTTTTAAAAGTATTTTAAACTGTTTTTGGACAAAATGCACAATTTAAAGAGGTCTCTAACGTGTAGTGGGCATTTTTCACTAGTTATTGACATTTTATATTTGAAACAAGATAAAAAGCCTACAACCAAGCTAACAGCTCAGTGAAGCACTGTACTCCAGGCTAAATGCTAACAACACCATGCGAACATGCCCACAATGGCAAAGCAATTAAAACAAGGTCGCCATAATTATTTTCATTGTGGATTAATCTGATTATTGTTTTCTGCATTAATTGGTTACTTAATTAATCATTTGGTTTATAAAATGTCAAAAAAATACTCAAATCAAATGCTTTGTTTTGTCTGGCCAACAGCCAAAAACCCAGTGATATTCAGTTTACAATTAGATAAAACACCAAATAGAAGAAACCCATGGCAAATGATAAATTTGGAAAATGACTTGAACAATTGGTCAATTATCAAAATAATTGCTTTATTGTTTTTCTCTCAACTGACTAATGCATTAATCAACTAATTGTTGCTGCTCTAAATGCCATTTTGGGCTTTGGTAACCTGAGATCAGCATTTGTCACTGTTTTTTGACATTTTATAATTTAGAAAATCATCAATAGATCAATGATGAAGAAAACAAAAATTAGCTGAAGCTCTGAAGCTCATGCATGTACCGTATATAAAACATTACAATTATTTTCTTATACTCCCTTTCTTCAGACATTCCTTCATGAATATTGAGGATGTAGATTTAAGCACACTCAGAGGCTTGGATAAAATTAAAGAACCACTCATTGTTATCTAATTGTTGCATTTATCACTGTCCTAAATCAAATTAAATCATAAGCACCAATAAAGCTAATGGTCACTTGTATTGTTGCCTCACTCTGTGCTTGTCTTAACAACCAAAGGAGCCGAGGAGCCATTTACCTGAAAAAGATGTAGCAGTTTTCCCTCATTAAAAATGTAGCTGGCAGTACAGCAGGTGCAAACCTTAAACAGCCCTCTGTGGTTGGCTGAAAGGCTCCACGGCTCCTTAATGACTTCCCTCTCTGCACTGCTCAGAGAGATGGGGGAATCTGGCCGTGAATGAACAGCACAGTATTGTTCACATGAGCGGCGGCCTGAGCTCCCACTGAGCAGATCCACCCGAACACACCAGAATGCAAATTGGATTGGACAAAAAAAAAAAAAAAATTAAAATCAAGAAGTAAAACACGTTTTTTAACTAATCAGCAGATTCAGTTGGATATAATCCGCTAATTAGACCTAAACTTAATTCGCAGACTGTGCATTTCTAACCTTTTTGCCTGGGTGAACTGTGTGTGGGGGAATCGTGAGATTTGATATTTTGACATTTGCAGTACGGCATAAACACTGATGCCAGTCATATTAGAGCTTGTACAACGCCCTGTAACCTGCTGTGGATTATCCCGACACCCCCTGCCCCTGCAGCTGTTGGTCTTAATGTTCTTCCTTTCAACATTTCCTCATTATGTCTCCATGCCGGATAATCGTATGTACAGTGGTCCAATTTAAACACCAGTCAGATCAATCAAACCGCCATTGCTTTGTGTGCCCACATGGTGATTTTTTTTTTTTTTTTTTCCCCTGCTTTATTTATATTCAGTATGAATATTCCTGCTTGCTGTTTTCACACCACCTGTTTGCCAAGACAGCTAGTAAACAAATACAACCCCGTCACATTTCAGATGCTGTATCTCACTGCCCGGTGCAACAGAGAATAGTCGTGTCTGAGCAGAGCCAAGCCAGTTTGGCCGTCTGTCTCCCCACAGTATCACATCTCCTCGTTCGCTGTGCTTCAACAATCGACTTGATTTTTTTGATTAGATTCACAAAGACAAGCAAGGCAGCAAAAAATTCCCATGCAAGTAAGCACCAATCAAAGCCAATTTCTTTGACAATGGATCAAACCTACACTCTTCTTTCAAACCAGAGCAACATGGTGAGATAAAATAGCTGAAAATTAAAGAACACAACCAGATGATTTGCTTTTTTGGCAAGAGTTAGACCACAGAATTGATACTACTCACATGTTTGTATGCTACATATGTAGCTAACGCCAGAAAGTGGTCGGCTTAGTGCTAATTAGCGTTAGTCGCCAAGAAATAGATACAGCATGTAGCTCCCCTGTGATAACACAATTTTTTGTTTTTTTATACTTCTGTTTGTGTCAGATTAAACAAATGAAACAGAAGTTAATGAGCGAGCTTTAGAGATGCTGGTAGGTATATCTTTTGCTTCACGTCTATTATTATTATTAGTTATGCTAGCTATAGCTCCATGTTCACCTTACAGACACGAGAGGGCGTCAACTTTGTCATCAACTCTTGGCAAGAAAGTGAATAAAATTATTTTACATATAACAGTGAGAACTTTTTTCACTAATCCCACCAAACCGCAGTGGCCCAAACCTTGAAAATGAGACGATATCAGCGTGGTGACACCAGGGCTGCCTATACTTCCTTTTCCCTCCATTTTATGAAATGTGATTTGATCATTTGTTATTTGATATTTTGTCCATCTGATTTTTCCCAGCTGTGCCATCCAAAAAGCCTCAACATCTTGTTTTAATTACTTCACTTTAATCATGTATTTACTTGAATTTTTAATCTGAATACCAAAGCTAAACCTCTGAGGAGGTCTTGAATAAATACCACTACACGCATTTGACTACACACACACACACACACACACACACACACACACACACACACACACACGGTGGTTATAAAAAAAAGTATCCACCCCCCATCTGTGGCTTCTTACTCTTTTATGATTTTATGAATTTAACCGCAGCAGATTAATAAAACTTTAATGAAACTGATCAACAGATTTGTTTTCGCTTTGACATTTAAGAGACTTTCTGTAATGATCAGAAGCCAAAAGCCTAATTAATCCACTGGGATTCAAAGTTGTAAAACATTAAAAAAAAAAAAAGAAGAAAAAAGTCAGGCAGTAGTGATGATTAAACAATAGTAGGCTACATTACAATCAGACAATCAATCAAAAGAAAATCTATAACTGGGCCAATAATGATGAAGTGAACCCAAAGCCCATATCTCAAATTTAGTTTTTCTGTTTTATATTATCAGTTGAATTTCTGTTTTTAGACAAAAAATACAAAATAATCCAGTAAATGTAATTACTTAGTTGCAGCCATATAGATACTGTACTGTAAAGCCATATTCACTGTGATAATTGTTCGCGGCCCTAGATCAGCCGTGGGCCCCTAGAGTCACCATAACCTTTCAAACTATTAATGACAGCACTTACGCCTCTTTTTTGTTTATTTCTACATTGCTTTTAATCAAATAATGAGGTCAAGATCTCCTCCAACATTTGCATGTGTCAAATTTAGATTCCATATGCAACTAAATGCAGGTAGATTGAAGACACATCTAATATCCAGCCTCTGCAGAGCTGGAGCAAATCTTCTCAGGACAGCGGTGGGGTCCAACATCCCCCAAATATGCTGCTTAAAGCCCCATCCGACATCGTTCACTCCTGCCCTTTGGTCAACCAGTGATCTAATGAGGCAGGTGTTGTAAACCACTCCAAAAACCAGAAAAGATAATATTCAAATTTACATGGCAGCAAAAATTTGCAATTCAATTACAAATTCTCTAACAGGGCTGTTCTGTGTCCCTGGAGAACCAGAGCTGTCGGACACATTCCTGCGTGCCAGTGAGCATGGTCAAAGGTAATGCAGCTGCAGCCTGGCTGACATTGATAAGACTATCTCTCTAAAGTGATATCTCTCAGCTATGAGATCAAACAACCATCCGGTTGTCAAACCAGAGGCTCGGATCTGAGGTGCTGCTAACCTACTCTTCCTCAGAGATGTCTGGAGTCCTGATTCATGCCATGTTGTCTGTCTTTTGGTACCAAAGAGCCATCACAACTGTATCGATGTGGCACACCCAGCATCATAACCCCCATCGACCTCTTGCCGTGCTCACTGTCTCCCCATCACCCACATATCCCCTGGTTGGTTGTGTTTTGGATGCTGACAGGAGAGAGTGAAAAGCAAGGCTGGGTAATATAAAATCTATTAACCCATCTATATGAATGAGGGTGGATTAGTCCACCCTCAGAATAACACTCGGAGTAACACAATACATTTCAACAGCACCATCAATATCAGGCTCCAAATGACCATAAAGTTGAATCAACACCTCTCAGTTTCAACACTATAACTTTCATGAAGATGGGATTTATGTGAGGCTGTTGTATTAAACTGCATCAGTCTTCGCTGGGTAATAAACTGGTAACTGAGTTGTATAGTAGTGCATATATTTCCTTCCTTATATTACCTCACTTCTGATATGCCTGCCCTAATCATTAAGAAAATGACCAGATAAAGATAATAGACTTTTGGGGCATGAGATAAAAGAAACTCATATACCAATACAGATTTTGCTATTAGAGATGCACCGACCTGATATGCAAGCTCAGTACTGGCACGATACATGATGCAAATACCCCACATCAAGGCACCAGAATCTGTAGTGTTAGATTCAGTTCAACTCTAACCTTATTTTCCCACGGGATGCATTTGTCTTTTAGCCATTTGAAACAAAGAACACAAAAAAATGCAAAGATCATGTTAAAATGCTCCTCACAAGCACACTTAAAACTACATACAGCAGTGAAAGCATGATATAAAAGCTGGTGGACCTCCAGCCATCACCATCCCACCCATGGGAGACAAAAGATTTTCTCTCTCTATTAGACCTGGATCAGTGCATACCAGTTTGGTATCTGCACTGAGGTAGCTATTCCTGGAATATTTATGTCTATATCAGACCATTGTGGGAAATTGAGAAAATTAATGAGCAGGACTGCTTTATGGCTAAACTGGATTTACAGGATTTGGCAAACCTTGATTTATCAGGTAATTAAGTCAGTGGATTAACCAAAAACAGACATTTTACTGTGTCACCATATAAAAAAGAAAAGAATAAGAATAAGAAAAGGCAGCAAAATGTGACATTTGAGAAGCTACTGGTAAGTGTTTAACATATTATGCTTGAAAAATAGTTACGGAGCAGTTTTCTAATCATTTCAGCTACAATTATGATCTGACTAAATTCAGGTCAGTAGGAAATTCATAATGTCTGTAACTTTATTAATGAATTTATTCTCCATCTCTAGTGAATCTCCTGGCATGACTGAACAGAATAAACAAAGCTGTCCCTTTACAGCCCAGAAATCAGTCTGGATAACAGATCCACACGAGAATAAGAATTGTTTGTTCCCTTATGCCAGATATTTGTGATTTAGAGGATACACGTTTGATTGATCTTGCTGTGTGGCTTTTCAGTCTGAGAGCTCTGGAAGCCTCCTAAGTGGGAGCCCTACATTTTATGTGCAATATGGCAGATCAATGAGTATTGATCAGCGAATACAGACACTGTTCGGGGCATCACAGTTACCCAGAAGGAGCTTGGGAATGGCTTTTGAGTCTTGGGATAATGTCATAGATTTCCTTTGAGTTGTGTTTTATTCACTCTCACATAAGAAGGTCCATAGATAAAAGTGTCAATTTAACCATACAGTTGCATTGTGAAACAGTGGCCCATATCAGCCAATTCAAGGGTTGTCACTTCATGAAATACAATACAAGAAAATAAGGCACCTTGAGAGACAATGAAAGAAAATGTGAATTTATCAAACACGGCACATGCGCGCATTTATCCATAGGCTACCCACGATCTTCAACCACACCAGCCTGTGTTATATCTCCTTTTATTTTTGTTTTTTTGTAAAAAAGTATTTCTGATGCAAAAACTGCTAATGTTGCGTTTATGTGCACTTCAGAGCGACAGTTCGCTGTGCGCAACATCACCTGAGCCAACGAGCCCGCGTCGCCTCCACAGGCAGCGGCACCGAGGAGAGGGAGGACAACACGCCTGCGTAATTACACCAAACACACACAACTCACGTCTCTGAAGCGATTCCAGTGCTTGATCTTACGGCTGTACTGGGAGATGGTTGACAGCCATTGCTCATCTTCCATGAAATTCCCGGCTTTCCCTGCCTCTTTCCCACTTTTCACGTCCACCTGGAGGGAGAAGCCCACCAGCAGGGACAGGCAAGCGACGACTCGCGCAACGACCATGTTGTTCGGGGCAGTTTGGTCTGGGATGTGTCCTCCTCCTCCCGCTGCTGCTGCTGCTGCTGCTGCTGCTGCCTCAACACACTGAATGGAAATGAGAGAGAAAGAGGAGGAGAGGGGGAGAGAGAGAGAGAGAGAGAGAGAGAGAGAGAGACAGGGAGGGGTGAGAAAGAGTTAAGGAAAAGATTAGATCCTGCACTAATCATTTATTTCTGCTTACTTGGATTCATTATTTCTGTCTTTTTTTTTTTTTTTTTGGCTTTTTCTTCTGTTTATAAGCAGCCCACACAGGCTGTTTCAGAAACCCTAACAGTCACACTGCCAATGAATCACACAAGTGGAACAGCTGTTTATTGTTGTGCTGATGATCAATCAGATTTTATTCATTGCGTTAGAATGATGCTGGCAAAAGGCCACAGTTTGCCTAATATTTATTCCAGCAAGACTCACTTGTTCCCACTATAACACAATCAGGCGGTGAAATTCAATTAAACAATAAAGTCGGAGCAGTAGGTGAAGGAAATTGCTGCAATTGAGCTAATACCGTAAGGCAGTGGGGCCCAAACTGGACTCCCCGGACTGCTGAGGGTCGCTGAAGGACTCCCAAGTGGCCTTGGGGCAAATGAGGTTCAATTTAGCTTAAAATTAGCTTTCATTCTTAATTTATTCATTAGCAGCGCAGAGAGAGAATGTATTAGAGTGACTCAGATCAGAGGTGTCTCTTATCTTTCACAGATAAACCAGGACCTGGAACAAGCCTTTGTTACGGTTCTGTTGACCAAACAAGTTATCAATGAGCAGCTGTTTTTTGTGTTAATATTGTGGCGATTCCACATTAAAATGTGACCCCAACATTCTTCCTACATTTTAAGTAGTTTTAAAGTTTAACAACAAATACCTTCAGAAGCAACATCATCCTCTTTATGAGGTGAGGTTGTACCGTAGCAGTGCTTTTTCCAAAAACACATTTTCAATGAAATTAGCATAAGGCAGTGGACACAGAATTAGCCTGGACCTTTTGGGGGCACTCTGCCTGGTTAGTAATCCAGACTTGGTTATGCTACTAACTTCAAGTCTCTAAAAATGTTATTTCAAGGTAGGAGGAAGACACTTCTAAACATACATGGGTCCATATCATGATGAAGGTGATACTGTGTCATTCAGGGAACATCTCTGTCAGTCCAGCATTAGGAAACCACCTTTCCTAAAAATGTTTAAAATCAACTCAGCATTTCATTATTTTCTACATAGATTACGCAGGAAACCACTTCATCCTTGACGCCTCCTAAAAAATATGGCCACATTTCAAGTGGATAACTTCAGCGCTACATTAAATGGACGACGCCTGATGTCTTGTGCATTCACACACCTCCCTGTAGATCAGCAAGACATGAGCTTATTTGATATTGAAACCTTGAGGTCTTGGATAAAATGGAAAATAGTCTTTCATTGATTTCAACAGTCTGCACAAAATTATGTTGTAAAGATGGATGGCGGGATTGAAGAGGTGGGATATATTCTGGGTTTTTCTGCAACAATCTGTGACCTGGAGCTGTGCTGTGCCTGCACATCATTTCAAGTCTACCCACGTTACTCCTGCTGCTCCCTAAACTCTCTGTGCCCTCTCCCTCTCGCTTCCTCCACTCTCTATTTCATCCCCATGAAGATAAACATAATCCAGCGCTCTGCAAAGATTCATTTTAGTTTAAGGTTACCAATATTGGTCGAGGCTCAGTAGCCAGGGGCAGGTTCACATTCCTGTGATGCTGCTTAGCTGGCCGAACTAACTCTGACACCGCTGTCAAAATAGTTGATTTGGCAGATGTAGGCTTTCCCGAAAGTGCAGAGCACCAGATTTGGACAGCAAGGGCAGCAGGAGAAATATCCTGCAGCGTCAGCCAGCTGTGCACAGCACCAGCACGAGAAGCTGGACATGATGTGTTAATCGAGAGGTCGTCGTCAGTCATGTCGTGATGAGGATGGATGTGCTGCAGATTAATGGCCACATGGCTGAAATGGGTCACTCAGAAGCGTTTAAAGACTGTGTTCTGCTTTGCATCATTAACTTTTAAGGACTGAGATATTGGGAAGCCTCTCTCTGGACCATGGCGGAGGAGGTTTCCTGAGGGAATCCTACATGGGCAAGAACAGCAGCAGCAAATGGAAAACATGATGATGAGAGGCTTTGAGTTGTTCATCTCTTCAGAAGTTTTAGGGACGAGAAAACTCCAAGGATCTTTATTTTTTTATTGCACAGGGCTCTTATGAGCTCGCCACTTCTGCTCCATCAGTATCTGAAGTAGCAGCACAGTGACCAGGAGCCTCTAAGGACCACTAATCACACAACAGACCATTTTTATACTTGCAGTACATATGGTACAAGCAAAGACGACTTTATCGCAAGTTTCTGCTTCACTGATCAGTGTCCTGCATCCTCACAACAGCCACCTTAGAGCACCCCCTCTAAATTCTCAATTTAGATTATATCTGCTTATTGAGTGTCCCTCAACAAATACATTTACGTTTCTAATTACTAAGACCACCATTACTGCCTCTCAGTCTCGATGACAGCGGCGAACAACCTCAAAAGCCATGAAATTAAGTCAGAGCTCAGATTATCCTGTTAGCATTCAACTACAGCTGTTGTGCTCCCATGAGGCCCTAACAGCCTTTTAGAGGCCGAGAGTCCTGCAATGATGTTGTTGAATGCTAAAACATTAATTCTGTATTTGTTAAAATGTAGAGGTGCTCAAATTTGTTGTGATGGTAAAGACATATTTATCTTAAAATACCAATAGAAAATACCAGCAGCCCTCTGATTGGATCATTTACCAGGTATCTGTGGGTATGTACTGTCTACAGTGGGGTATAATGGGAATGGTAATGGTAATTTATACCTGACTGAAATCCTGCATGAGTTGCTTTTTTCATTACAATAATAATTTTTTCATACCTGAGGAAAAATAAACTGCTGCAGGTATGGTGTGGAGCATTAGTTACCGTAGCAACAGAGGTCAGCCTGAATTTGAACTATATCGGATAGATGGAAAATACCCTGATAATCTGATTTGCATTGCCCTTTTGTTTCACTTCTTTTCTTCAGCCTGACATTGTGTTCATTTTAGCCAATTTCTTCTTAAAAAGATTTTGTTTTAATTATCAGTAGCGTATCCGTCCTGCTGCATCATTTTCAGTAGAAACAGAAGCTATGGCAAACTTGCGGATGCATCAATCTTATCCACACTTTTTATGTTAACATCTTTGTCAATATTTTACATGAATGTAGCTGAGTAGCAAGCAAGTTTTGTAGGCAGATGCCTACCCCAGTCTTCATCCCACCAAGAAGATGCGATTGGTTGACTGTTTCTCCATTTGGCAGAAATCGACTTGGACAAATCAGAGATGTGGGACATGATTCAGAGGTTTGAAACTGATGCGTTGAAGTTAGCTTTATCACTAACCCTGATTTGTGTGGCAAACAAAACTGGTATTACAGGCAGTTAAGTGAGCTTTAACGCTTGAGTTGACTTTTTGTTTTTTAATTTGCTCATTGAGTGTGTGGATATTGTCACAATATAACACACGCCCTGACAATTTCCTTAAGGAATAATGTTTGAGTTGATTTAAAGGACAAAAATGTGAAGCGCAGCCTCTTCTTTTTTAACACATGGAAGCAGCTCCGCACAACTTGCTTAGCTTAAACAAGTTGTGCGGAGCTGCTTCTTTTTCATATCAGAGTTACGCTGTGGAAGAGTGCCTTTAATTGTTAATGGATTAACTGATGCAATCAGTTCCTCCAGTTCCTCTCTAGGCAGATGTTGATAAAATCTATCTATCCTGTTCTCCAAGCATAATCAGTTTACACAAAAGGAGTACAGGGGAGGAAGCTGTATTTGAATAACATCAGACAAGACTGCAGCAAAATCTAAAGGCTTGCCTAGCTATAAATATTTGCTGTCTACAAATGTGAAACCAGAACATCTCTTTTCTAAGTTACGAACAGCTAGCGAGGCACAACACGAGCTTCACTGCTTATCGAGGATGTGCATATGCTCACATGATGTAACATCTCTGTAAGTATCGCTTCAGGAATTCCCAGTACACAACAATTAATTGCAACAGGCCAAGGGTGGGTGCTTTACACATTTATTTATTCCTGTCAAATTTATACAGAATATTAAAATGTAGCACTTACAGCCACCATGAAGGGAAAATTAAATCCAAACAAATGGCAATTTTCCCCAACTCATTTCAACAAAAGATCCAGCAAACATGAAACATCACTTTGTTATGGGTCCATTCATGTTCATCTTTTGGTGGAAACGTGTTTCCCACAGTGCTTCACTGTCATCGGAGAGCTCCTTCATCAGCCAGCATCAGTGAACACTTTCTGTCCTGCTCTGATGTGCATCAGTGACCTGCAACACATAATCTCTGATCAATATTTGTACTTTAAAGCATCCTAATGCAGCAACTGACAAATATTTTAATCAATGATACATTTTTTTTTCCTTTTTCATGAATTGACATTATTTATTATATAAAATGATGAGGTGACCTCTGACCGACTTTCCAAACCCTCAAGATATTCAATTTACAGCAACCTAACCTTTCTATAAGAAAACCCAGTAATTAATAATACATTTTTTTACTTCTATGTCTTTATTGAAACTATTGAAACACTAATACAAGCATTTGACTTAGTAAAATTTTATTTTCAGTCTTAGTGGGTTTAATATAGTGTTCAGCATCTGTAATTATGTATACTTTACTTTTTCATTACATACAGAGCTACCCCTTTCACTACACGTGCATATGCATATAGGTATGGAAATGTGTTGTATGGGAGTGTATAGATTCTATATAGAAGCTGACACACAGATTTATTATTATTATTACTTCCTAATAATGTTATTATTTTATTCATATCTTATATATATTTGTACTAAATGTATATGGTCCAGCCTTCTGTTGTTGGTTTTAAGTACAAGCCTGTGCATATGAGAAATGTGTCACAATGAGCAAGGGAGGCGACAATTAGGGGACATGGACCCACAGGGACGGGAGTTGAGTGTAAATATTATTTTCTTTATTGCTGCACTTCATGCGCATATGCCAGTTATGTAAAGTTTTAATCAATGAACAAAGGAAAAAGTTGGTCAAAGGATATTAAAGCATAAAATATTCATGCCGCAATAAAGACAAACACATGGAGCAAATGTATTTCTTACAACAGCCACTACTGATGCTTGTTTGTGAGGCAGTTACTGCCTGTGATAGGTGGCTCCACTGTAAAGTGTGCATGAAAAAAATATAGCCTGAGAGCAGGTTCCTGGATAGAAGAACCATCAAAAGAAGTTATTTTGAGAGTTGAGGAGAGAATAAACCACATTGGGACGCATTTAGTGAGTAATCTCCAGTGACTTACAGCTGTAAGTGGAGCTGCTATAAATGTGTATAGATTTAATTCAATTGGATTCAAACTGGGTCACACAGCTATTAAAAGTGCAAAGTTAGTTGAGAGCAGTCTGACAGCAGCATGCAAGCACTGTAGCTGCTGTTTTGCACTGCAGGCAGCTGCAGCAGGGGTGGAAGAGAGTGCAGCACCTTTTTCAATCAAATGTACACAATAGACAGAAGCTGGATAAAATTCTGAACTCTTGACATGCTCATTCTCAGTAGATGATTTATTTTTAGTCTGTATTATGAAGCTTATACCAACTACTTTTAAGTGTCAAATCCCCATCAGTTTCACTCTACATCCTACCAATAAGAAACAGCATTAAGTCCTGTGTGACGGGATGTCACTCTGCAACACTTTGGAGTGGATGAGTGAAACATCTGAATGGAAGTCAGGGGGAGGACCTGTTTAACAATTTATAGCTTTAAATAGAGAGAGTTTACAGCAGTGAATCATCACTTTTGCATATTCAACATGAATTGATCCAGCTCCTGTGCTGAAATGTTAAGATGGTCAAAACAAAACTGATCAACGACACATTACTTTGTCCTTATTTTAGGTCAAGTTTTAAAGCCACACAAATTAATATTTTTAACAATCGAGTCAATGATTTCCCCAACTCTGCAGCTCCCTCAGCTCTAAGGAGCATTTTAGCAACTTTCAGCTCATTGTATTGATTCACTCTCACTGCTCTCATCAGCATTGTTTCCAGGTACAACATGCAGCCTCTAAACCCTTTAGAAACTGACTGGGTGCTAGCTGCCCAGCACCAAGCAACAGACAGATAAAATTAGCCTTGTATTCATCAGGTCTCTAAATGAATGTTGATGTTGCTTGGTAATTACTGGATGTGTATCAGCAACTGTTTGCTAACATGTTTACTACAGCATCTCTACAAGATATGTTAATTAAGTTGCCAAAAAATGCTAACTTTACATTTCTTATGTTGGCATTGCTATGCAAACAGCTTTGATGTCAGTTTGGTTGATAATGAAAGATTTAAATAAAACATTTATTCATTTAAGCAATTTACATTCACCAATTCCAGCTTTTCAAATGCGAAGATTTGATCTGTTGTTTCTCCATCTTTGGTGTTCAGCTGGTTGGATAAAACAAGCAAATTGAAGACATAACTTTGGGTTCTGTGACACTGTCATGATCATTTTATTTATATCTATTAATATATTTTATATATTCAACAATTATCAAATAACAGGTAAGAGAGATTATTGACAATAAAAGTTTGTTGCAGCCCTATTTTAGACCCTTATCGTGCAAAGTTTACACAAAGTAAACAGCAGCTCTGAATGACTACCTGCTGTTCAAACACACTCGGCTTTGCGCCTCTCCTCCCTGTGTGAATGCCTCGAGCAGTAAACAGACATGGACAGCTGCAGGCAGCCTCCAGACGCAGCACTCTGAATGATAAAGAGCTGCTGCAGGGATCACCTGCCTCCTCGCTGGAGACGCAGATTAGACATTTCAAATACTCTAGCCTTGGCTGTACACCAAGGCCGCTCATGCCATTAGTGATAGAGTGATTAGTGTGAAATTCAAGCAGCAGTGACACTTGACTGGATAGTCACATCCAACATAAGAGAACAATCAAAAGGAAGGCACGCTGTCATACTTCACAGCTAACGACATCCAATCTGAAATATTTGTTGGCTTTGTCTGGCTGGATCATTTATAGGGCACCTTTGTGAGTTCCTGCGGATAGATGTGTTTGATCAATCAAATACCTCCTTAGAACAAACTTAGGATTCAAGCTTGTTAAAGGAAAACATAACCAAGAGTTTGTTCCTGTCGGTTAATTGGGTTTGGTTTAATATATTTTATGTAAAATGAACCTGATTAACATTTGTGCTTTAAGGCACACGTGGGCAAAACTTACAATTACCTTAAAAAGCTATTCTGCACTTAATTGATTTCATGCAAATCAAACATAATATGAAATTCAAACAAACCTGAGTGTGCAAATCCAACACATCTACTTGATTACAAGGTCACGTCTGTCAAGCACCATCTTTCTTCCCTGGCAAATCTTAATGTCAGTCCTCCTGACTGAAAGCTTAATTCCTAATTACACTATGAAAAATTGCATAGTGCGGTTCTGAATATCAAAACCCCAAAATGTGCTAAAAAAGTTTCACATTGATCAAGCAAGACCTATTTCAAACAGCCTCTGCATCAAAAAGGCTACTTTGAAAACTGGCATGAAATTAAATATGCAAATTGGATAGAGGCCAAAACAATACTTGGCTGAGATAACACAAGACTCCAGTTACCAAACATGATATGAATTCTCATTACTGAATGGTTCACTGCAAGTATTTAGTGTTATGGGTTCATATAAGCGACAGCTTTTGCTTCCACTTTTTGAAGTAAATTGGATTTTTTTTTTTTTTTTCCGGCTGGTTTTAAATTGTAAAGGCTTGTTTTCAGTGGCTACAGTGAAGCTGCCTTCAAAATGTATTTGACTCATAAATGCGTGTGAACAAGCAAATGCACAAATGCCTGCAAAGACAACTAAACTGTTTAACATTTTAATTAAAATCCAGCTCCTGTGTCTCCTCAGATCTTCAGAAATTCAGTAACGCAAATTCACAGAGGAAATAGGTCAGCGGTAACACAAACAGACACAGAGGTCTTATTTATCTGGCTTATTGAAAGGGACACATGCTTGTCTCGAAGTCTCAAGGGTCACGTTGGAAGTTCCCACAGCAGGAAGCGCAGAGCTGACTAATTAGGCTGTGAGATGTGGCAGGGACAGAAAGAAAAAAGATGTATGTCGGGCAGTGCGTAAGCAAGCTCAGCCACACAGGCATGCATAGCAACATGATTCTATCAAGAAGCAATCCAAATCATTCTGCCTCAGAAATCTGGGGAAATTAAAGTAGAATGGAAATGGAAAGTGCATAATCGTGTCAACAAAACTGAAACGATCATAGTTTCTGTCATTTATCAACAGTTGCTGGTTCCAGCTTCTCAAATGTGAAAATTCACTGCTTTTCTCTGTTTTGTGTATTTGTAAATTAAATGCCCGTAGGTTTTGCTCTGTTAGTCACACAAAACAAATGATTTAAAGATGACACCTTTGGGCTCTGGGAAAATTATGAGAGGCATTTTTCCACAACACTTCACTTGAAGTCCCCCTATTTAGAATTTATGTGTAATATATGAACATTCAAGCAATGGTTTATAACACACAATAATGTTGTTTTTTTATTAATACATCTGTCAACAACTATTATTCCTCAGGTGGGTTCTCATAATGGGATGCTGGTGTATAAACACAACAAAATAAATGTCAATACAGTAAAACACAAAATATAAAATATGTCTCCATAGGAGATGTTATTATTTTCCCAAATGCAATATGTTCTTATAGCTGCTTACAACTAGCTAAATTGTATATTACATGTTGTATAGTGCTTATAAATGACAAATGTTGTGCATTTTTCACTATTTTCTGACATTTTTTACACTAAATGATTGATCCCATTCTGATTGATTATCCAATATGTTCCTGATCTATGCAACAAAACACACATATGGCAATTTGAATACACATATAGTGTGAACATCTTCTGTTGAAATCTCCTGACAAATTAAATCTGTTTTGAGTGTCGATGGATGACGCATGTGTCTTTCACATGTGTTTTCAGTGCGATCATTTGAGAGGACATCCTCCCAACGCAGCCTTAATCATGTCCCGGCCAAAAAATAAATAACTAAATAAATGATACACATTCTCAGTGAATTTCATTAACTTAAAAAAACATCTTCTCTCTCTTCCTCTCTGTGTTCTTATGAGCAATAGTGTTGGCAATTCCCAGAATCCTTGCTGTATTGGTTACCTGAGAGTGGCATTAGGCTGGATGTGTACTGCTGACCCACTAACAAGCATGCTCTGAGGAGACAGCGAGTGGATAATTAGGCCCTTTTTTCTAGGTCTGAAAAGATAAATTATATGCCTAGACAGTGCAACAGTCAATGCATGGACGGCTTGACTGGCTGCTTGACTGGCTGCTTGACTGGCTGCTTGACTGGCTGTTTTCCGCTGATGAAATTTGCATGTCCCTGTCTAATGGTGTCTGTTTTGACACAGCTCCAGCAGCATAGGAAAAAAAAAAAAATAAAAAATCACGCCACAGCTGAAATGGGAGGGTGGACAGCACGGGATGGCAGAGCTGACAAACAAAAAGTGCCCTCAGTTTCCATCAATGTAACTTTTGGCCACTTGGCAATCGCCCTCCTGCATGCCAAGCAGAGAGCATCAGCAACTGAGGGGAGGCTGAAAAAAAGCTCTGACGGCAAGAGCAAGTGGCCAGGCTCTGTGTCCGATGTCTGTATCCACTGACACACTGAACAGACGGGAGTGGGAACAAGGTTATGGTTCGTGTGGGAAGGGCACTGATAAAGAAGACTGAAAAAAGGAAAACCCCGACTGGTATAATAAATCATGTCAGTGACGCATTAACACATTCATGAGGCAGTGGGATGAAAGGAAATGGGTAATACTTATTATCCAGTAGTGTGTGGATGAGACCAGATACCAGCATGTTCAAACAGCTTTCTCATTTGCCTCACGATTTATTTTTCTAACTATTATCATGACTTTTCCCTGTGAACTTCGTATGTGCTAAACCATGAAATGCTTAACTCTTACAATCTGTTTGTAAAAGTCTGAGCTTCTCAACAAAGAGCAGCCAGGGTTGGCTAAAGAATGGTTTTAATAAGCTATTTCAGCTGCCGTGGCTGACAGTGAGACAATGCAACTGGACCTCTTCAAATTACTCCAAACATGCTGGTAACACTGACTTGTATGACCAGTCAGAAAATATGTGAGATACATCAGCCAATTGGCTCGCACGAATGACCAGCCAATGGTAAGAAGGCAACTTTTCAACAGATCCCCTTTGATTTTTGACAGCTAATAGGGTAATTGGATATTTGGATGTTGATACTTAAAAGGTGACAAAAAGTAAACATTGAACCAGTGGTGGAAGAAGCACTCAAATCCTTTACTTAAATAAAAGTAGAAATTCTACTGTTTTATATTACTATTGCATTATTATATATTTGAATGATTATTAATTTGGTATTAATGTGTAAGTATGTGTGTGAGCATTTCACTATTTTACTTGGTTGAGGTGGAGAAATGTTTAACTACTTTACATACTGTTGATTTGTTTAATCTGTAACAATACATCATATCATACATATGTACATCATATGTTTTCTGTGTAAAATCTTTATCTACAAAGTAACTGTAGCTGTCAGATAAATGCAGTGAAGTATAAAGTACAACATTGGCCTCTGAAATGAAGATGATTTGAGGTTTAAGGTAATAAATCAAATCAAATGGAAATATTCATGTACAAGTATCTCTCACGTATTTCTCCACTGTGTTCAATAAAATGTTTCTTATTATATATTTAATACATCTTAACAGACAATGTAACCCAATACAGAGCTTATTCTAAATAGCTTAATAAAGCTTATTTCCAACACTTATTGGACTTTTATTTCTTCAACAATCCAATTTCATACAAACAGCTATCATCAGTCTATCATCTACAGCCCTAACCCTCCTCTCAGAGAACAGCATTGCCTACAAAGGAACATAATTTGACTGGGATTCCCATGGAAAATAAAACATTTCCATTCTTTGTAAGTTTGTTCTTTGTTGAGACAAAAGTAGGGTAAACCATGAAGTTTCAGAAGGAAATTCTTGCTTTTTTTCATGTTTTCTTTTGCTTCTCTCTTCCATTAAAATGTATCTGTCATTTACCTTCATGTTGTTTGACACAGATTCCCTGAAGAAAACCAATTGTCTAGAGACTAAAGTACAAAAACACAAATTTCACTGCCTAGAGTGTTTGAGAATGGATTTGCATGCATTTTTATCTTATGAATGAGCTTCCATCTAAAATTTCAGTCATTCTGCACTCTGATCATTTCACTTTGCACCATAAACTGCTCCCAATGGACTTAATAAAACAGAATTTGGTTCAGATACAGGTGTACAAGTCATCTGCAATTAAAAAAAAAAAAAAGAAAATCCTATGCTGCCACCTAATGGACAACACCGTAGAGACTGTGCTCATCAAAACTAGAAATTTAATTTCTCCATTATTTAACCAGGTCTTACCTCAGAAGAGGCTCAGCTCTGTAGCAGCTCATGAGAAGTTGACGCTCCCTGCAGAGTTGTAGTAGCCCGTACAATCTGTCGAATATCTCTGGGACAGCTGGACAGTGTTCAGCTCAAACTCTCCAAAACGATAAGCACCAAATTTCTGTAATCAAAACAGCAGATTTTTTCCTGTAACAATATACAAACTTCAATAATACAAAACTTCATCATCATTTTATCTCTTTTTGAATTACATTTACTGCATCTTTCTAATATCAAAACAATCTGCATGATTTAGAAAATCTATACTGAGATTAAAAAGTCAACCCTTATTGTTAAACTCTATGGAGAGAAGACGACAAGCTGCCAGTCACAAACAAGGCGTCATCATGGTTACGGATGACCGTGAGCACTTTTCAGAGAGAAGAAAATCAAGGATTTTGGTATTCAAACAAAGACGACCTCTGCACCAGAGAAGAAAGAAAGGTGAATTTCAGAGTTTTCCATCTGCGGTGTCAATTTCACTTACAAAGAAACAGCACCTGGAGGATTTTAGTGTTTCTTTGAAAAAAGAAAAATCAATCAAAACTCTCCTCTGATGCTGGAATTGGATAGGCTGTGTCCAACACTTTCTATAACTTTGCGAAACCAACAATCCGCATTCACACCGACTTCACAAAGCAACTGGCGGTGTGAAAAATAAGCTTCTCTGTCAAGCTCTCTTTTTCCATTGGTTACACAACTATTTCTGGCATTTTTTACACAATAGACTGTCTGAAAATGTGCACTCTCGCCCCATATTTAAACAATATTTGTGTCTTGCCCTATCTATGAGGGCTGGCTTTTCACTCTGCCTTCAACTATGGCTGCTCAGAACAACTATAAAAGCTTTTCAAACATAAATGTTGCACATACAAGTTGTTTTCTAGCATAACCCCACAGTAAACATTTAAGACTTTTCACTGTCAGGTAACAGATTTTTAGCATGCAGTATTTCAGCACTTTAAGTTGAATTTTAAAATCTTAGTATTGATGTGAAGAAGATTCAAAGTAAAAATTTAAAATAGGACTTATAAACAAAGAAAGATGATGAATGATGAATTTGACCTTATTGTAAATACACCTGAAATGAGCAGCTCTAACTGGACATCAGTCCAGTCACCTTTATCAAACATGTAACTGACTGTCTGCTTGTTGTTAATGTGCTGTAGTAGATCTTTTTTTGATTGCTTCTTCCCACATTAATTTGCAGTTTTTGCATTTTTATGTAATATGTTTCATTCTTGACACAACAAAAGCTTTTTTCAGCTGGCATGCACTTCCCATAATGACTACTGGAGTCTAATTCCTGTCACACAACAGAGTTCTTTGAGAGAAATGACACAGTAATGACAGCTAATGACATGTACTGCCCTCAGTCGAGCCTACAATGTGGGAGTTTAGGCAAAACAGACCATCTCACAACGGCACATTACACTCAGAATAATCCAGAATGAATTAGTGTTCTTCCACTACTACAGACTGAAAGAGACAGTCATCAATGTTATTTTTGTTCTGAAATCTACACAACCATGACTGGCTTCTAAAAGATAATTTACATATCTAACATTGCAGCTAATCTGGGTATATGATCATTTAGCCTGAAATCAAAACACTTTCTGCACTAGTTGATAAGAGCAAAATCAGCCCCTAAATTAATCTGATTATCCTCTGTTCACGCTCTACCCAAAGACCTACATCTCTCTGTTTAAAGGTCTATAAAATAGCCAGCTCCCATATCCCAGTGGGACTCTAAATGCCATGGAAATGTCAAGAACTGTTGAAAAAACCTGTATACAGTACGTAGATATGTAGACAGTGTTGCTAAAAAAAAAAAACAACAACACAGTGTTGCAAAAAAACTATTTTAAAATGCTCACACATCATTTGTTATCTGGCACATCTGGGAGAACAGCTGTCTGTCAGTGAGTACCAGTGTGGATGATTGTAATTTAGTAATTTGAAAAGGCAGGCAGGAGTCAGTTTCCTCTAACCTTTAATATGTTTCTGGCATCAAAAGCCTCTCTCTCGCTCACGGTTTGTCTTCCTGGGCCGCCTGTGTCTTCAGCTGGAAAAACACCAGAGTAAAGGACAAGCTCAACAACAAATCAGGGGGAAAAAAACAGATATGTTATCTCCTGATCAAATTAACATGTTTACTTCTTGACACAGTTGCACAAATAATACAATAATAATGTGAGAATCAAGAGCAGCTTGTCTGTGAAAGGAGGAGAAAAAAAAAAAAAACACTGAATTTTAATAGGATGTGTCCCCATGCTGGTAAACATGGTCAGCAGTGACACGGCCCCCCTCTTGGGCTGTGTTGTTGCTCAGCCCAGTACAAATTTGAGAACTGGGGCTGGACTTGATCCATGGCAAAAATGAATGAAGCCATTGTCATGGTACTTGGAAAACACGCTGCTTTGTGCACGTAAACAGAGTTGTGGCCAAACACAGAAGTAGCTGCCCTATGCTGCCACTCTGTAGGAATTTGTTGCTGTAATTGTTCAAGATTCAGCCTTGTCGTCACTGCAGCTCCAATCCAAGCCAAAAAGATAATAAGGGGACATTGGCAAATAGGTTCAGGGCAGGAGCTACCAATGTGATCACAGCAGGTCAATAAGTTTGTTTTCACACAGATGCTGTTTGCATTTGTGCTGGTTAGCCCGTCATGCGTATGTAATGTTTTTACCTGTGGAGTCCTTTCTGAACAGAGTGTTTATCACAGTGCCATGCAACTTCACTCTGTCCCACTCTCTGACCATCAGCCCTTTAGAGACAAAGTGCTCTACCAGCTGGTCTGCAATCACCTGCAACCTAAAGTGTGAAAAACAATAAACAGAAACAGAGATTCAAGCAGCAGGAACTTTTTTTAAACGGTGAGGTGTCAGCTTTTTTTCTCATTTATTTTTGTCTTAACAAGATCTGATGCTCCTCTACTCACCTGTCAGATCCGTCTTTCAAATTGACTTTGGCATACAGGACATCCACCATGGCTGGGTCATCATTCATGTACTCTATACCTGTCACATCCAGCTGCAGAGGTTTTCCTTCGGTGATGTCCCTGATAAAAGACAACACAAAGCACACTCACATGGTGCACTCACACAGCAGGTTTAGAGTTTAGAGTTGTCTCTACAGTTTATTCTGTGTTTATTTGATGTATTTTACACTAAAGGTTCAGCACTGATTGAATGCACTGCAGCTGTGCAGTCCGTAAAATCATGTTGTGCTGTGTATGTGTGCTAGCAGACTCTGATCATTAAGTGTAATCTTATCTAATCTACACAATCAAATCCAATCTTATTACATCTAATCTAATCATTATCTTTAACTGCTTAAAGAAAGTTCATTAACTCTTAAAGGATAAAGCTGGCGATAATCTATTTTTTCTCAATGTCAGCAAATCCCGTGAATGGACCAAAACCATCAATACAACAATCCGTCTCTCAATACTTTCCCACTTCCCCAGCCTGTGTGTTCAATCCAGAATTTATCCATTACAACTGTGTAAATACTGTATTTGCAGAAAACTACAGTTTCCATGTTCATCGTAATCAAAGAACATGTTAGCCAGACAACTGAGGCTGTGACAGAGAGGAATAAGTTATATCAGGCTTTGGCTTCACGGGCAGTAATTGTTAGCAGAATCAATTCATTCCTGGTTTTGATGGGCTATGTTAAATAACAGATAATGAAGATTGAATTTAATTCAACAAGTAAAATATTAAATATCACTATCTATCTTTTAAAGCAGTAATTTCCATAAAGTCTTGTTTTGGTCTCAAATAAAGACAGTATTTTTTAGTTACATGGTTAAAATCTTATTATGATATAATGACTTTGTATTGGCCCCCACCTGATGAAGGTTTGACACTCTTGGAGGTGTTCACATGCTTTTCTCACTTCTGTCTCATTTAACAGAGCCAGGGTGCCGATCGTCAGGTGAAGCTTTGCAGGGTTCTGAAAGATGCTTTCCTCTACTCCATGATCCTACACGAGGTCACAACAATTTATGAGCATAGAATTTATTAACAACATAATGTGCTGATCTTAAACAATACATGGCTATCACTGCCCTTCCATTTCACTATTCATATTTACATTTCCTTCTATAGTACTTCAGAATCAGAATCTGTTTTTATTAGGCAAGTCTGCAAGCATAGAAAGATTGTGTCTTAGCATTTGCTCCACAAATGCAACACAGAAGAATAAGAACAAAAATAGAGCAAAAGCAAGGTAACAATAAATGAAAAATAATTAAATAAAGCAAATAATAAAATCAAAATCTATTTAGAGACGAATAATTTTTTTTTTAATTGAAATGAAATATGAACTGTGCTGTGGAAAAAGATGTGGGGTGTATGAAATATATGAAAGTGACAAGTGCAACCAATCATTGAATTGTGTAAATATGGTAATAAGTAATGTACAATGTAAAGTCTAGTCAGTTCAAACATGTCAAAGTGACAAATGCAAGGTTTAAATGAGGGATGTTCAACATATATTGAAGTGATATATATAAATTATATACCTGTGAACACTGCTGCAACACCTCATCTTTAAATCTCAGGAAACCTTCTTGAATTTTGGAATCACTGAGAGGGAATGACAGGAAGTGTGTGAAAGGCTGCTTTCTCCGGAAACTCTCGACGAGGACCTCAACTCGTGTGACTGCAGACGAGACTGCAGCTTTGTTGGAACCTGTGATAACTGTCAGAAGATGGAAGAAAATTTAGCGAAAATCTTTTGTTTCAGAGCACGCTCTCTCACCTTTTTTATGATGACTAGATTTGCTCTTAATCCTCACCAATCTGTCCTTCCACCCCTTGTTTGGGGATGCTGATGGATGTCTTTGTGTCAAACTCTAGACGTTTGCGTGTCTCTCCTTTTTTCCCAATGATGTATCTGTGGATCAGTGAAGCAAACAAGGAAACACAGACTCATTACACTGCTTTTAAACAAAACCTCATATGCATTTTGTGCGGTCTGTAGATAACTCACTTGTAAAGAACACTTGGGACATCAATGGCACAGCGGTATCCTTTATCAGTCTTATCAATTGAGAAGGTATCACAGGTTTCATCTTCTGCAAGATCCTCGCCCTCTGAATATGGTAACCAGTCAATCTCAGACTTACAGATACATTATTGAAGCTACAGCCTGACAGCATTGCAGTCTAATGCAACTAATGTAGTCTTATACAGCAGCCCTGCAATAAATCTTCCTTCATAAAAGTTTTAATGTTCAGTTTTTGTTCAAACTGTTTGATCATTTTGGAGGCTGTAGTCCTTGGTGCTGTTGAGCTGCATTGCCTTATATTGACAGCTGTTCCTATTATTTTGCCCAGCCTATTCAAATCAGTGAGGGTAGACTAAACAACTGAAAGACACAGACACTTTATACAACGCAATGTAGTTCAACAGCACCAAGGGTTACAGCTTCCAAAATGATCATACAGATGAATCAACCCTTTTGTGACACAGTGTCAACACAAACTGATTATATATTATTATTATAACCTTAACTAAGCTAGCATTTATTGCAGGACAGCTGAATTAGACCGCATTAGTTTTAGTTAGGTGTACCTAATAAACTGGCAAGTGAGTGTATGTATCCTAGCTGTCAACACTTAACTAACCTGGTGGCCCCACGTAGGAGAAATCCTCTTCTTCCTCATAATGTTCTTCCTTAATGATATTTTTCCGATATATTCTTCCATTTATATTGATAAGAGTTGGACGTAAAACTTCCATAATAGAAACTTGATAACGTCAGCTAAACCTAGGCTAACTAACGACACAGGTAACTGCCTGGGTAGCTCGCTGCTAATTTAGCTAGCTAGCTATTTCTATATACAGTTTTCGGGTACATATAGCTTTACTACGCCGAAGTTAGTTTCCCATTCGGGTGCTGAGGTGTAAGTTAAGGGACCAACCGATGCCATTCACGGTGACTGTCGAATCGGAGGCTAACTTCAGCGTCGCAACGTTCAAGTAGGTTGACGTTGCTATGTCAGTGTTGCCGCTAGCAACGCGTTAGTAGATCTACAAACGGAAATGAACGACGACTCTGTGAAAGGTGACACTATAGCGACCCATCCCCGTTGTCGTAAAATCTGTGATAAGGACGGTAGCGCTTAAGACGTAAAACGCTGTCTTTGTCGTAAACTAGAGAGAAGAGAAGTACACAAACAAACAACAGAAACAACTGCGCAGATTTAAAGTCATAATAGATTCACTGAGACATCGACGGTAAGTCCTACTGTTAGAGAATAGGTTTATTATCTCTATGTTGTTTCTGAGAACACTAAAGGTGGATGGTTATTGCCGTCTTTGGAGTTAGCAGGATAGTTAGCTTTTCTTGCTAGCCACCCAGTAATAGCAGTTGATTATACTACAGACTTGCTAACGTTAGCGTTTGCAGGCTGGTTTGCTAAAGCTCAGCTGCCTTCCTGAGCCGTTTGACCGTGTTTCCACAGTTTCCTAAAGCGATGGCAGCGTCTTCTTCGTCCTCTTCTGCGGGAGGTGTGAGCGGCAGCTCGGTGACCGGCTCTGGATTCAGTGCCTCAGAGCTCATCCCACCTAGGAAAGTCCTGTACACATATCCTAAAGGAGCAGGTGAAATGATGGAAGGTAAGATCACACACTCAGTGAGACTATCTGATTAAATATAGTATTAGCAGAATAAAGTATGTGTGGAAATTAGCGTTGGGCCAAATAAGTTGTTCCCAGACAGCGGGACATGTAATTGCAGTCATCATTTTTCCTGAGTGCTAAGTCTTATATATTAGTTGTATAATAGTCGCTCTCTTGCAGCTGTTTTGAAGACATGCAGTATATGTAGTTAAATGATTTGTCCGTTTTTAGGCTTGGCTTGTACAATGTTTATCATAATAGAAAGAAAATATATTTGAAAACAACAATTGAGTCAGTGGCCCAATCTGGCACTAAAATAAAGTCATGTCACAAAGCTTCTTTCCTCTTTCTTTTCACCAAATTCCCATATAGCACTTGAAAATAATAACAAAGTGAGCTGGTCCACCCTCTAGCTTCATTCAGTAGCTCTTCATAACCCTGAACATAGGATTTTTTTTATAGGAGCGAAAGGCCATCTGGCTCTTTCGCCCTCTCTTTGTTGCCTGTATAGCTCAAAATACACTAATTAACGTGGTTAGTTTGGCAGCAGGGTGCTGCAAGGTTAAAAACAACCAACAAAGTGATGAATAGGACTGCAGTCATGCTGAAGGTCTCAAGCTGTTCCTCTTTGTTTTCTTGTTTTTGTGCCATTAGTATTTAGACTATTTAAAACCTGAATGGCCCTTTTACATAATGCTGATATTACATAATATTTAACCTGGAGTTTGTTGTCCAAAGTAGCCTGTAAGCCCCCTTTGACATATCTCAAGGTTTCAATTATGTCTTTTCAAGAAATCTTTAAATTTAACTTAACCTTTTTATGTTTCTTTTTAGACGGCTCTGACCGATTTTTATGTGAGTCTGTATTCAGCTACCAAGTTGCCTCAACACTGAAACAGGTTAAACATGGTAAGTGTGCATTCAAAATGTGTTTATATCTGCTTGATGAAATACAGACTTGTGCCGTGATAGTAATTGTTTTGTACTCCTCCAGATCAACAAGTGTCTCGAATGGAGAAGCTCGCGAGCTTGGTGGAGGAGCTGGAGGCAGATGAGTGGCGGTACAAACCCATTGAACAGCTATTGGGCTTTACACCGTCGTAAACAAAGAGATCGAGATGCCTTTGGTTAATAAATCAGCCAAATATAAAGAAAAGGGAAGGAGATGGATTATTTCAGTTCATAAATTATATTCCTCCTCTATGGTTGTATTCAATATAGTGTGAAATGTTATCTGGAGATACTGAATGTGAGATGAATTATTTTATCACTTTTACTATTGTATGAGTATGGTTTGCTTTTTTAAAAATATTTATATTTGACCCAGCACACCATCATAAACCCTTGTCAACGAAACAATCTTCTTATCATATATTAATAACTAAGCAATTAAAAGTTTTGTAATAGGCTGTTTATAGATTTCTCAGCTGGTTTAATACATTAAAGTGTTCTGCCAGTCCAATCTGCGCTTAGCCTCAGGCAGCAAATATCTTTGGCAATGTAATAAATCTCTTGAAGTGAGGCATTGTGTTTTCACATGGCTGCGCTGTAACTCATAACTCTGGAAACCTGGTGCCTGTTGAGTCTATCCTCCTCTCTGTGTGGGTCCTCATCGCTGCTTGCTCCAACAGCCTGGGGAGAAAACAAAGAGAGCTTGTAAATAAAGTCATACTTGGACATTTCTTGGGTCACTTGCCGTTTGTTTTTCTTGGTGTTGTATAGTTCTAGTCCCAACCCACTACAGGACTTTTATGTTGCTGATAAGACAATTAAATCTTTGTTCTGTGTTGTTTGAGGTTGTCTCATTTGCATATCTGTCGCTGAAAATGTTCTGAAACTCACTGACGCGATTGTTTTTGCGTCGGGTCTCTGCGGTGTGTACACTGTGTACAGAGAGGAAACGTGCAGATCTTGGTGTTTTGCTCAGGGAATGAGTGTTTTCAAAGGGGTGGGAACGTACAGAATGTACTGCTCCGAGTGTGACTGTCTAAGGACGGCCCTGGGCATTACAAGACACACCTCTAGCCGGAGCTTAAATTTCCTGTTAGAAGTTCAACAGTTCATTTAATAAGAGTTTGCTCTAGCTTCCTAGAAAGTATGTCGTAAAATGAACTGTTAAAACTTTACAAGTTGTTTGTTCATAGCTCTCAGAAGTTGGTTTTTCCTTGAGCTGCAGAAGAATGTAACCTAAGTCCATATTCTTTGTATATGACAAAAAGAGGAACAAACATTTTTTTCCCTCTCTAAAAACTTTGTGATGATGACTGATTCATGACATCCCCCTCAGAACATACTGTGCCTACATGTGTTTATGTCTTTCAGTTCCTCCATAACATAAAGTACAGTCCATCCCACTCACGTGTAGCAGCACAGCATATGTTTGGCAGCTTTCCAAAAACTTCTGTAAACAAACATTGAGTATGTCAGGTACAGTATAGATGTGCCAGACAGACACACAGCAGTGGTTTCTGCTTTGCACTACGGTTGTGTTTTCTTTCTGAATTCCATTTTCGTGCAGTGTTTTCTTTTAATAGCACCAAAGCATTTGAGGCAGTAATGATAATAATAAATAGAGAAATAATTAAAAAGTATCAGCTACCCTCCTGGTGCATTCCTGTTGCTCTGCATGTTTTCCATGTTGTACCTTTTGAGGATAAACGCAGGAAGAGGTGTTATGGATGTGAATTATCAGCATTTTATTAAATGCGCAGCTGCAGTTGACTGTGTTTGCATCTCTTTGTGGCAGATGAAAAAATCTGATGTAATGGTTCAGCAAAACAGGTGACGTAATGTGCACTGCAACACTGAACCAGCTGAGGCTTGCCTGCAGGGACTTCTGATCAATGCTGTCAATAATCTGGATGCACACACACCAGAGATATTTATTTATGCTTATGTGAGACATTAAACAAAGAAAGACAATATGATCTTTGCAAGCCCAGGCAAGTCCCTGTACATTTCCATAGCGCTGGGTTCTGCTATTCATTCCCCCATCCCCCCTTCTCCTGCTAGTGTTTGTCCTTCTTCTCTGTTGGCATGTTACCAGGCAGGATACAGGTCAGATGGCGTGCCTCTCTTTTTGATTGGCTGGCCGGAGGAGCGTGGGCGTGGCCCAGCAGCTCCTATATATACATTGTTGCAGGACAGATCGCAGAGCTTGGCAGCTGGTGAGAGGTTGTGTGGACGTGGGAGATAGAAGTTTCCAGACTGTTGTTTTCGCAGACAATAACCATTCAAATAACTATCTTTAACACGGACCACGGACTTGAGCAGCGCCGTTTTCGAAGAAGCTGTAAGTATTATGTCACTGTTGCCAGTTTTGTTAGCTTTTTAGCTCATTTTAACAGTAAAAACAGCTGCTAGCTGCCTCAACACAGATTTTCTTGCTGCAAACTTGTGCTGTTGACACACTCCTAAACAAGCTTTACTTAAAATGTGCCTTAATCACGTTCAATCTTGCTGTTGGTTACGGTTATTTATCCTGAGTTTTGAGTGCTCATCTGTTCTTGTTTTCTCATGAACAGCTGACCACAGAGGCAGCAACTGCAAAGAGGACAAACATGCCTGCTCTCTCTGCACCCACCGATATCGGCAGCTCACCCCCTTCTCCAGTGGACAGCAGCCCCAGGAGGCTGTCCTGGGGCAAACTGGTGCAAAGATTGACTGACTTCAGCACACCTGCCAACAGCAGCATTGATATGGGGTACAACAATGGCAGCAGGAGTGATCTCTCAGACTCAGGTAAGCAATGCTGCAGACACAACCAACAGTCTTAATTGGAGGGTGAATTTGATCCACCTCTGCATGCATGGTGCCAGCTCTAACCCAGTGTGTCTTTCCAACAGGGTCAGACATCTCTGGCGACCTGTCCCCCTCTAATGAAGACCTGTTCTACAATCCAATGGAGGAGACGATCCTGAAAGAAGTAGTGGACCTTATTGCACGAAGCCTAAGAGAAGCCAAAGACTCAGAATGCGCCTTACGATGTACCAAACTGCTCATCCCAGAGAAACTTCTGGAGCACATCGGACAGGAGCTCCTTCACCTGGCAGCTAGTGAGCCCTGCGGTTTAAGGGGGGCTCTCATTGACCTCTGTGTGGAGCAAGGGGCTGTCTGCGAGAGCATGGGACAGCTGTCCGTGGACCCCTACCTTGTCCCCACCTTTCAGCTGACTCTAGTGTTGAGGTTAGAGTCTGGTGGGCTGTGGCCCAAAATCCAAGGACTTTTTAGCTCAAAGTCTCCATCCACTCCAGTAGTGAGACAAGCTCTTAAACTTAGTACTGGTTTCCGCGTGATAAAGAAGAAACTGTATTGTTCTGAAGAACTGCTCATTGAGGAATGTTGAGAAGTGCAAGTGGCCGCCCACTTAATCTCACAGAAGGGCCTTATTACTATTACTGTATGTGAGATGCCTTCTGAAGTGTAAGGATGGACTTTGTCATGATGTCACCCATTGTTCCTACTGTAAGGGAGTTGAAGTTTATGGTACCCGCGGCAGTCTTCTGCTCCTCATTGACATTCAGATATTCAAATTACAAATGTGTAACCGTCATGCTATATTCAGTAAATAGGCATTTCTGCAAGTATTAAAGTGCGTACCTCAGTTTCTATTGAAACCACATGATGGCAGCTAGCTATATGGTTACTAGTTATTGAAGACCATTGTGTTTGTTCTTTTTATACAAGGCAATTAACTGAATTGTACTCCAAGTGATATATTGTACAATAACGAAACTGTTAGGAACTTTAGTGACTGCTTGAATTCAAGAGCAAAGGCCTACCAGTGCTTGCCTTGTGCAGTATAAGTGTAAGCTGTGGCTAATATTTCAAATGTAACTTGATCCTGTATCTGTGTAGACATGTCCTGCTTTCGACTTTATTTATTTGATATTCAAATACTCATAACATTGCACTGTTTTTGTACTTTCATGATTTGCAAATAAATTATTTTTTTAACAATTCTCTTTTCTGTTGTTTTTTTTTTTTTTATTCCATTAAACTTGTGATATGCAATTGATCTATTTGTAGTTTTACATCCAGGTTCATGTTTCCTATGGAAATTGTGCAACTTATTTGGAAAAAAAGTCAAGTCTTCTCCCGTACAGAAATAATGGAAAAGCATTCTGTTCCGTTCTGCTAAATATACAATCACATGAATGAAACTGAATGCTCATTCGTACACAAACTACACCAACATTAAGATACTTGTAGTGAGGAAAATTTGTTCAGCTATATTGTCTTATAGATCAGCTGACGGATATGAGCCAGCCATGTCATGCACAACAATGACGTAATGTGCAGCAGAGGTGCAACATCGACCAAGAACAGCTGAGAACGTTTGCGGTGAAAGAATGTGATGCTGCAGTTCCTGCCGGGCACATGCTGCACCTCTGCCAAAACGTGAACGTGCGCAGAGCCATGTTTCCAGTTCCCTGTCTCTGTCTGCAGAGTGTCTGTGCGCCAAATGTGCTGACTGAGCATTTGTTTCCACATCATTTCTGTACTTGTTCTTGCTCAGAGCCACGAGTCACTTCCAACACATTTTGAGCATCCATATTTATTTTCATCTGGGAGTAAAAACATGGTGGAAAAAGTGAGCAAGATCTATACCGGTTTGGTTGGTCTGATAATCCATTTTTTAAATAAATAATAATACAGAAAATAAATAGCCTACAATTAACTTAAAAAGTGTGACAAGGACTGCTTTCTCCAACACATGATGATCGCATCACGCTCCAAAACTACAACCTGTTAAAGCCCCACTTTGTGGGTAGGCCCGTCTCTCATTCTCTTGGCATTTATTGTGAAGTGCAGTTACATTGTATAATTCTATCCTTAATACAATTAAGGGAGGCCAAGTGTAAAGGGACATTTCCTAATGATCTCACACACACACACGCGCAGGGACAGCAGAAGAAGAAGACAAATCTCAGTGTTCGTATGTCTGACAAACCTTAGACATGAGTGTGTATTCATCAGAGGTTTCACATTATTCCTGCATAGTTTCAGAATGTGCATTTGAAGTCGAATCAGCAAATCTCCCTCACTCTCATCTCCTCCACTGATCTGACTGCATAAAATGAAAGAGGAAGCATCTGCTGCGGTATCTTATTGAGTGCTACATAAATGACATCTGTACGACAGTATCTAACCTCACTACGCTCGGCTTTCGTATTGCGTTCTCGCAAAAACCATAATGTGACCTCGGCCAGCGTCACGGCATCCAGTAGAAACTGGGGCTTGGAGGTTCTTCCAAACCCGTGTCTTGTCAGGAGGACAAGCTATTTTCAGTGGCTTTTCCATTTCATAACATCATGGCAATATTACATTTAAATTTCACACACTAAAATTCATAGTTTCAACCAGTTCGTGTGGTCTGTTTGATGCAGATTGGTGCTGGTCTCTTTGTGTTGCTTGTTGAGTCATCTTCAGTCTCCAGATCGTTAAAGCTCATCTATTTACAGCCAGTAATCTTTTGTGTTGATTCTGGAAACTCTGGAGATGACAAGAAAAAAAAAACAAACAAGAAAACAATGAGTGAAACAAAATATGCAGGTAGCCACTACAAAATGTGTTCAGAAGTAGAAAATAAATGTCTTGGTCTGGAGAACTTGCTTTGAATGATGGAAGCAGCCTCATCCGTGTAGTAAAGCCGTGATCTCAGACAGCTTCGCGCAGCTCGGTGTGCGAGCCCTCTGTGCTCTTTGGTACAGATCAGTGTCTCCAAAATAGCGAGCTCTGTATAGCATGCCCTCCTCTGCAGGAGACAGAAACAATTCATGAAAGTTATATTGTTTGTGGGAGTTAAAAATCTGAATATGTTTTTCATTGTTTTCCCAGAGCTGATAATGACAAAATCAACCATCAATATTCATGATTAAAGAAATAAACAAGCAGGATTTGTTTTCCTGGCAAACATACTTTGCTGTTTCTCCTTCCAGCAATTGTTACGAAGGTTGGAAATATAATCATCCTCCACCGTCCGCTCCAAATTCTTCAGATTAACTCCGGCAAACTCTTTGGAGAACTGCTCCCCCACATAATATGGCACCTTGAGGTTCTCAGTCAGCCTCTTCTGGGTGTAACCTGCTGACCTGCATAAAGATAGGACGAAGTGTGGGAGATATATCATGTGACCGACAATGACAAGGATGACGGATCTGGCTCCGTCTGGCTCTGTTAACATGACTCATGGCTGATAATGGCTCACATTCTGCCAAGAGGCTACAGAAGTGTATCTGAAGCACAAAGACAGACAACATGGAGCCAGAGGACGGTCTGTGATTATTTGGAACTGAAACACTGTTAGGAAATCAAATAAGAAACTGAAAAGTCAATGCAATGGCTCACTCTTAAAATAACTTCAAATACTATGACAGCAAATCTATTTTTTGCTGGTTAATCCATAAATCTGTGACATTTCACACACACACACACACACACACACCTTTCTTTGCTCTCCAGCTTGTGCAAAAACTGCATGAAAATCTGACAATTAACCATCATAGAACAAGCCGGAGTTGGATTATGCTGACTTTTATGTAACAAGAAGATAATCTTTTGTCTAAATCCTTTGCAAATTCTGCACAACAACAGTTAGGTGCGTTATTTAATAATAACATCCTTCTTAGGCAGGCGTCCAGAGCAGGGATCAACACTCACGGCCTGAAGCTGAGGCTGTAGGGCGGGCTGTTGACCATGATCTGACTGAGAGCTGACACAATAACCAGGATGAGGATGGGCATGACCTGCACGAAGAGAGCAAGACCTCCCTGCGAAGAAAACATCACAAACACTTTATCCTACACACATTCGTCAGCTGTCTCTCTGACCCTTGAATATTGTGCAATCTCAAAAGGTAAAATTACAGATCACTCAATGTCTCCCCCTGCTGTTTAACAGTGGCATTACATTATGTGCACATCTGCAGTCTGCAGGAGCTCCAACAATAACACCAGACTTACATCTCGCTGTCGCTCTCGTCTCTCTCGCCTTTGATGACGCATCCGCCCATTGGTGTAAACATTAGCATTACCTGGATCAATGTAGCACATGTAGCAATTAAAAGACAGATCATAACCAGTATAACCTGGTATGAAAACACAAGAACAGTGACACTAACTTGACGGGTAACCTCCTCCAAAGAACATATTGAAGAGGTCTTCAGGTGAAATATCTGGCTCGAAGTTCCCATCGTCTGGACCGTGTCTTGAGGGATGTCTCCTCTCTTCTTCACATTGATCATACTGCCATCTTTTGTTAGCGTTACTCAGAACAGCATATGCGTTCCCAATAGCTTTTGGAAAGGAAAATTAAAAGTCAAATTATGTTTAAGCATCACATAGAAGGGCGAAAAAAGCACCTTTTGCAACTATAATTATATCTTCTAATTAGGCTTTCTGCATTTACACCAACATCAGTGAGGAGCCACGGTTGATTACCTTTAAATGCCTCTGTAGCACCCGGAGCGTGATTCTTATCTGGATGGAATTTCAAAGCAAGTTTTCTATATGATCTTTTGAGTTCATCCTCAGAGGCGTCTTTCTGGACCCCGAGAATTTCATAGAAGTCTTTACATTGTTTTATCCTGCGCAGAGAAGATTCTCAATGTCAGGTCGCATATAAAGGGTGAGTAAACCATTCCTTCTAACAGCACCAGATTTATTTAGTATCAGCCTCACCTCCTCACAGCATCCAGCTGATCTGCCGTGTAGGATTTGGAGGTCTCTGACGGCTTCTCCTCAGGTCTCGTATTCTCACTGGGGGTCTGTCGCTGTCGAGGCCCCGAGGTCCCACTGAACTCTGAGTGGCTGCCTTGTCTGGGTGTAAATCCATTCTTTGCTATTAGGTCCAGCAGAACTAGAACCAATCCAAAGACACTGTCGTAAGCATTAAAAGATATTCAAAGGTAATTTCTTTCTGATCATGGTCAGATGGTCGTGTCACGGAATATTACACCTGAATATGTTAGGAGGTAACCTGCTGTAATAAGGACATTCACATCACAATAGATTGAAGGTAGGCGTAGCTTATGTGAGCCCTTTTTCCAGAAGCCGCTACATGTAAATTATATAACATCGTCAGATCAGAAACTGTGGCAGCCTTGGGAATGTGCTGTGTGAATGTGTGTTTCTGTGTCTGTGGATGTCTTCGCAATGGGAGAGCAGATTTTTCAAGTACAAACTTAAACAGCACTTAAAAAAAAAAAAAAGAAACGCTTCAATATACACATATGATATTTACCAGTATTTGTGGCAATATTTCAGGGATGACTACTCGTACATTCAACAGAAAAGCAGCTAGAATAATCATAACCTGAGCTTAACTGTAGCGAAGCCTTTAGGATACGTAAAAAACAACAGAGCCCTCTTCAATCAATGAATAATTACATCACCATATTTCTAATAGTGTTTTTTTCACTTTGTATAAAGGCACTTGATAAATTAAAATGATTTGTTTCACATTGTTTTTGAAAGCAGCATCACTTTACTCATAATGCTTAAAACTACACATTCATACACAATACATTATTTTTTCTTTAATGTGTTTATTTATCACTTTTCTGTCTTTTATTTTGCTATGTATTGTACTTATGTATAATGGTATCTCTTGGTCTGCAGCTGTGGAGGGCCGGGTGTAGGGATATTATAAATGTGCTCTGAAACCAATAAACAAGGGCTGAACCAACCCTATCTGATATTGCATTGCAATATGAGTCACGATTTAAGTGGGGCTTTTTGAAATTCATTGTCATATTCAAAATAACATGATCTTTGCTGGGGGTCTGTACCAAACAGACGCGTTTGTAGGATGGGGGCATCACTGTAACATCACAATCCTTCTTTTTATAACGGTATGTTGTGACACATTTGACCTTTTTTTTTTTCAAATGGAAAAGCGACCGATAACGAGTGTTGTCTCATCTGCTTCATGTTTATGGGCTGTGCAGGGTATTTCACAGATAAGCAATAGCTACCACAGGGGCAGTTTCATTTGTCTTGACATGGCAACATGATGACACTCAGTAGCCGGGACTGTGCACTAAAAGCCGGTGAGCCATCACAGGCCCCGGCTGCACACGCTGCAGAGCTCATCCGGGATGCAGGTGATGCTGCAGGTGATGATGCTGATGCTGCGCACCTACCTCCCCGGCCGAGGCTCCCCTTCACTCCGGCACGGCCATTTTAACTCACCCTGGGCCTTCTCCGTCGGGAAGAGTCTCTGCGCCTTCTCCAGGAACCTCTGCGCCTTCTCCGGCTGGTCGTCGGTCAACGCCGCAGTTGCAATGTCAATGCAGCGCTCCGCCTCGTCCCTGTTTACCTCCATCGCAGCGCGGCAGCGGCGGCTAACTGGACCAGAAGTAAATAAAGGCGCCTGCTGATGCCGTCATGTGGATGCTGCAAATGGTGTCAGCCGGTGACATAAAAGCATCGGCTGTGAGATCAGCTCCTGCCCGCTCCTGTGAGGAGGTTTTGGAGATGTGATGACAGCGTCGGCTCCCTGTGCTGCCTCATTTCTCCTCTAGATGGAGACAGATGGTCTCTTTTCAAATGTAGGTCATGGAGGTGAAAAGCTACAGATATGTAAAAGGCTCCGCACCTCTGCAACAGGAGCAAGACCCTCAGACTGTAGGAGACGCACAATCACTGTGTGTGTCCCTTTATGACTGTTTTATGCATCTTTGTATTTGTTTTGTCTTTGTAGTTCTCTTAGTAGCCTTGCCATTGTAGCTATTTCAACTCTTTGTAGTTTGTTTTTTATATCATTTGATCAACTTTCTGAAAATAAATGTTACCAGTCATGCTCAGGACCAGGGGCCACTTGATTCCTTGGCCCCTGGGCCTGTGCCCCCTTCAGTTCAGTTTTTTTTTACATTACTTGAGTGAAATAAATACTGCAGTTCCTTAAGCTGCAGACTGAACTTCACTACACGAGTGAGAATCATTCTTACTCAGCAGCAGGGTCATAGAGACATAATTGTTCTCTTGTGATATTTCATTTCACTGCCTCCAATATTACTTGCATGCAAAAGTTTGCGCACCCCTGAGAAAAATTCCACATTTTGTTGATTTTTAAAGTAAAAAGAAGTAAGTACAACTCCTGCAGCAAACAGAAACTAGAAAGGAGCCTTTCTTCAAATGTTATTGCAGGGTAATCAAAATGTATGAACTTTAATTAACAGTAAATGTGGAATGTGCAACCGTCAGTAGTAAACCTCCTTTACCAGATATCACACCCTGTAAATGCTTCTTGTAGCCAGCCGAGAGTCTTTTTTTCTTTCACCCACTCTTCCCTCAGATCACTTCAAGATCTGAGACATTTTCAGGCTGTGTTTCACACACTGCATGTTCTGCATCTACCCTCACTATACCCACCCGAGATCTACCCACAGATTTACAGTGATGTTTGACTCTGGGGGCTGCGGGGGGTCGCTCCAAAAGCTTCAGCTGGTCTTTGCTGGAGTAGTTCATGGTGGATTCTGGGGTTTGCTTTGGATCATTGTGCTGTTGTAGAAGCCAGCCTCCTGCTATTAAGATTTTTTTTTTTTCTGAACTCATTTCATGTCTGTTTGCTGCAGGGGCATTCACTTTATTATGAAAGACAATTTGCCCATGGGTGCCCAAACGTTTGCATTTAACTGTGTGTGTTATAATCCTGTCTTTATTCCTAAGGATTTCTTTTTGGAGGGGTGCATGAGGATGACGTGATAGAGCAAGTATCTCTGTGTTTGTGGGGAGGAGGAGGGGGGGTCCAGCAGCAAGTAACTAACTTGTTTCAACGTTCAATTTAACACTTTTTTTTTTTCCTACTCCTGCTTGCATCGCCGTAAATTCGTCTTAATCTACGCATGAATGGAAATATGAGTGCGGTTAATTCAATACATGTCTAGACAGCAGCGGCCGCTCTCCTGGGGAGGTAAATGTACATCTGGCAGGAGAATGAATAAAAGGTGAACAGCAGATAAACCGGCAGCCAATCAGAGCCCGGGCTTGAGGCGCGATCTGGACGCTGATTGGTCAGTCGCACCTCCAGCTCCAGCTCCCATTGATGCGTTCGCTGCGGAGCTGCTGACTGTCACTCTCGCATTTCTGGGTTACTGTAGATTTGGGTTAAACAGACCAGCTTCGTCTCCGTTTAACACTCGTTTTCCCGCTCGTCTGTCTTGTGTTTTGGTGAGTTATTTGTGTGGCCTCTGTTTTTCCCCCCCACAGGTGTAATATCAGTGTTATGCAACGCAGAGAGCGTCGTACCCCAGAAGTCAGCATCACCCAGCGTCAAACAGCTAGCCTGCCGGGGCTAGCTGGATAGCACAGAAATAACCAACGCATTCACCGTGTGAAGAGGCTGTTGTGTTGTGTTGTGTTGTTGTTTTTTTTTTTTTTTGCTTCCATTAAAACACCGAGGTGACGGATTTATCTCATGTTTGCCGCTCAGAGCATCGCCCAAACCACAGCCGCGATGACGGAGGCGGAGGCGTTGGAGAAGAAGCAGCACAAGTCCAGCAACGGGAGTGCTCCTCCAGAGGCCACCAGAGAAGACGTGTTTGATCACACATACAAAGAGAAAGAGGGCCCCAAACCTCCCAGGACCATCGTCTGGAAAAATGTCATATTGATGACCCTGTTGCATATAGGTGCCGCGTACGGCGTGTTCATCATCCCCTCAGCATCTCCTTTGACCTTGCTTTGGTGTAAGTAAAAAAAAAACAACAACTCATCTACCTGTTACAGTAATTCTGCACGGCCTGGGGTGTTGATTGTGGCATTTTCTGTGTTTTTTTTTTTTTTTTTTTTTTTTCTAAACCACAGCTGTTATGTCAGCAGCCAGGCCCACTTCCTCTCACCGCTGGTGCATGCTTACAAAACGGTGGTGGTCGCATAGATCCGTGCATGATCCTCCCAGTATCCTGCATGTAGGAGGGGATTTAGATGTAGGCACAAATCATCAGGGATGTGATGCCACAGCATGCTCCTCAAAGCTGCGGACCGTGTAGTGCTTTGCAGAGAAATGACTTGTCCTCCTGAACAACAGAGAGCTACCGTTAAGTAACAGCGTGGTAGAGCTGAAACGATTTGCTGAGTGATTGATCAATAGAGAAAAATTATGTATGTTATGTATAAATCTAAAATGTCAAACTCTCGGCAGTAGTTCCCCCTAAATGTGCTTCTGTTTTATTTAACTTCAAACTGAATATTTTGGGGCTTTGGGCTGTTGATCAGACAAAAAAAAAGACATTAGAAAACCCCACCTTATACAAATACATGACAAATATAGACTATGCAACTAGTTGATTAAACGTGAAAGTCATCTGCACATTTATCGGAAGCAAAGAGGTTAGACCTCTGGATAGATTTTAATGCTTCCAATCTAATCATATATGCAATCATCAAATGGTTTTATCCATCCGGTCATCATCTGATGGGACATAATTACACCTCCCAGTGAGTGTCACAGTTCAGGTAGTATACCTTGTTTTGTTCAGTTATTTCATTTCGATAAGGCTTGTACAGAAAACTTCAGTCGGAGGCAGATTTGAAACATTTTCAGTTAGAAATATTGTGCAGGAAAACTACTGTAACACATTTCATTGTATCCATGAGAGTTTTTTTGGGCACAAATATGTTGCCTTTAATAAATAGGAAAGGCCTTGTAAACCACTGTGTGGTGAACAGATGCTATGGCGCATTAATCATTTCTGCTTTTTTGAAAATATCCTTCAGTTACACAAGTGTCATGTTGTATCATAGATGACTGTCATATCACTTGTTGCAGGGTTGCCTGCCCAGCCCTAACTCTGACAGTGCAAGTGTTCAGAAAATGAGTGATGCAAATACATTGCAATGTGCGGTGCCAGTGCAATAAAGGGCTAATGACAGGAATAGATGAGTAGTATGTGGTCAAACTAATTTGTCAATGCATTTCTCCCCACAGCCGTACTTTGTTTTTTGATAAGTGCTTTAGGAGTTACTGCAGGAGCTCACCGCCTGTGGAGTCACAGATCCTACAAGGCGTCATTACCACTAAGGATCTTTCTTGGTGTTGCTAACTCCATGGCATTTCAGGTACCTAAAAATGACACAAGCACACACTTAACATTGTGATAATAGCAGTTTTCATTACAGTGTAAAGACCACGTTGGGTCTACAGTGTATGTAATCTCTGTCTTAACTTCACCCCACAGAATGATATCTTCGAATGGGCTCGAGACCACAGGGTTCACCACAAATATTCAGAGACAGACGCAGACCCTCACAACGCCGTCCGAGGCTTCTTCTTTGCTCACATTGGCTGGCTGCTGGTGCGTAAACACCCTGACGTCATTGAGAAAGGACGCAAGTTGGAGCTCAGTGACCTGCTGGCCGACAAAGTTGTAATGTTTCAAAGGAAGTGAGTAGCTTCAGTAAATGATTCATTTTTACACCTCATCCAACGGTTTAATATGAGCCTGGAAATGTTAAATCGTTACGAAAGGTGCACTTTACTCCTTTGTCATGTAGTGTTGACAGTAAACGAGCAGCTTACAGACAGAAAAACATTTCTATATTTAACTTTCAGACAATATATTAAATAAAAAAAAAGCAAAGAAAGAAAAAATAAATTTCATCTACTTCAATTTACCCAACACTGATGCAAAGCTGTGTCTGCAGTGCAGGTTGTATTAGTCATTCTGGTTTAACCAGGTGCCAATTGCTAACATGTCATTCATGCACGTAGGGATTGACTTCAGGTAGGTTTCAATGGAAGCTGTCATGTGGAGGGAAAATGAGTGAGTGAGGAATCCCGTGTACTACATTTGTGTATTTATGACGCTGAATAAACAGTAACCTCCATTCTTTCCGATCTCCGCCCACTCTGTCTCCTCCACAGGTATTACAAGCCCTCTGTGCTGCTCATGTGCTTCTTCGTCCCCATGTTCGTGCCTTGGTACCTGTGGGGGGAGTCTCTGTGGGTGGCGTACTTCATCCCGGCTCTGCTGAGGTACACCTTGGTGCTGAACGCCACCTGGCTGGTCAACAGCGCGGCTCACATGTGGGGAAACAGGCCCTATGACAAGAACATCAACCCCAGGGAGAACAAGTTTGTCACATTCAGTGCTATAGGTATGAAGAACACATGCTCTCATCGTAACAAAAGAAAACATTAAAAAAAGAGAATTTGAAGAGTAACTTCAGGTGCACAGTGAATCAGTGAATCATGCAGGAGTGAATAATTTACACTGTTGTTGCATGTACATGTACATTTTTGGGGAGTACTCAAATCCTGACTGGAAATGTTAGGACACAGTTCAAGGATTAATTATACAAAATATCAGGTAAGTCAGACTCATGAGTTAGTATTATCTACATTTGCTACTTTGATGTAGCGTCACCTAGAGATGAAATCCCATGACATTCTGCAGGATTGCTCTTTAAACAAATGAACAAATTTTTCAGGCTCATCCCAACATTTAATGGGCCGAATGTGCTAAAGATTGTATAAAATAATCAAAGTCAAAGAGCAAATTTGTAAGAGTCTCAGGAGTTGTTGTATTTATTTACTTATTTATGCCTTTTATTTATTTCTTTGTTAATAGATTTTTAAGTCTATAAAACATCGGAAAAGAAAATAGAAAAGCATCACAACCTCACACTGGAGAAGAATTTCTGTCTTAAGAAATGACCTAAACAATTAATCGACTTTCAAAATAGTTGCAGCTCTGAAGCCCTATTTATCCCAGTCAGTAATGATTCCCACCCTCTCCACCTCCACTGTAGGAATCACTAGTGCAGTGACACAGGCTGCACAATGGATGTCACGCAGTTCATTCCATTGAAAACTGCTCATCAGGCGTCTGTGTGTTTGGGCCTCAGAGACCACCTCTGGCTGAGCTAGCTAACTCCTCACACCCACTGTGGCTCAAAATTGATTTACTAACAGACTTTTTATTCATTATTGGCCCTTTTGGCATAAATTGTGATAATTGAAAAAGTTGTGTGTTTGTGTTGCTGGGATCAGATGCTAAAATCCCCTCAGGGTCCAGCACTGCTTGCAGATTCCTGCTTGTGAAACCGACCGCGTTGGGTTTGAATGTAAACCTGCTGTCGGTCTCTGTCGTGGTTTATGAGGACTCTACTCTTGTGCCAAGAATGTGTCACGATGTAGGTGTTACCGAACTCAGTGACATTTGCTAAGTAGCTCAGCAGATAAACTGCTAAATAACAAAACGACATGGCCTCTGGTGGATTTAATCAACATGAGCTGAAAGGATCACGGCTTACAGTCACTGAAGTGGTTATTTTATTTGATGTGGCATGTCCTTAATCAGGCTACATTTCTTTCTAAACATGATCCAGCTGTGTAGACACCGAATCGATTCCCGTTCTTAGTACGAACTGCTCATCTCTGTTTCCTGTACGTTACAGGTGAGGGATTTCACAACTACCACCACACGTTCCCCTATGACTATGCAACCAGCGAGTTTGGCTGCAAGTTGAACCTTACCACTTGTTTCATCGACTTCATGTGCTTCTTGGGCCTGGCCAAGGACCGCAAGAGAGTGTCCCATGAGCTGGTGCAGGCCCGAATACAGCGCACTGGAGACGGAAGCCACCGGAGTGGCTAAGATTGTTGAGTTGTGGTCAGCTTCAAGGCAAAACATCCGAAAAGAAGAAGCTTCACAGTCTTTGACAGCTATACATTTCTCATCCTCTGGGGATGAACGTCAGCTTCATGAGGGCCTTGACCACATTTTGCTTGTTTTTGTGGTTTTTGTAGCTGTAACTAAACAAATTGTTCAAGATGGAAAAAAAAAACTACATTTTTGCTAAGCTCTTGGCCTCAGTTTCTATTGTTCAGTCGGGCCAAGGTCTTGCAAAGATGTTTTAGATTTGAAGTAGATACATTTTAAAAGTCAACTTCATTCTCTGCTGTTTTGCCACTTTGGTGTGCATTTCTTCATGCAAGATCAGTCATGTAGCCGATCATTTTTCTGTAAGTATTACTCAATTATTAATCAAACTAGACAAGAAGTGGAGCACTGAAACATGGAGTAACAATGTTTTAACTGGTATGGTATGATACTGATTGGAGACTGTTGCCTTTTATTGCAGTTTACAGTAAGTTTTTAAAGTTCTGATGTTCTGATAGAAAGTAAGTTTTGGATCTGTAAAAAACAAACAAAAAAAAAGGATGAGAGTTTGAATTACATTTGTTTTGTTGAAAAAATTGGCTTGAATGAAATATGGCACATGATGGAGAAGTGAGGGAACCCAGACTATCTTCTTATAACTTGACTATACTGACAGCTGGTAGCCTAAACTGTACAGAAACCAAGTCATGTATTGTGTTTCTGTGTGTAACTTGGTTTGATTTCTGCAGAAAAAAAAACAACTCATACTGTATTTAGTCTGTGTAATAATTGGATGGAGCTTTTTAAAGACAATATAAGGGGCACATTTATCATTAGATTAAAACTGCCATTCAATATTAACAGCAAAATGATAAATGTTACTTCACCTTAGAACCATGTAATGTTTAATTGACCTTTTTTGTGTTTCTGATGAATATATCACAGTGCCAAGAGCGTGCCAACTGTCAACATATTTATTATCTTCTCTATGGTCCACTAGAGCACACTTAAGTCGATCTTGCTTCTTCACTTAACATCATCATTGAAGTTTTTAAATATTGTGGCATCAGTGGCTTTTGCTTCCTCTTGAGATTTTTATTCAGCCCTCTTTTGTCCTGAAACACCTGCAGCAGAGGTGTCATTGGTCGACGTAGCAACCAGTCATGTGACAGTTCTGGTGTTACAAAACAACGTGCCACCCATGCATGACGATATACTGTAGTAGGTGTTGTAGTGAGGTGGTTTTTTTTTTTTTTGTTTTTTTTTTTTTGTCGGTGACTCTAATGGCAGAACTGCGTCTATTTTTGTAATGTACTGTGGAGCTGCATCGCTTTTGGATCATCAGAACTGTTGCCGTGGTGATTTCTGAGACGGGGTCTGGTTTCCTTTTGATGTCCTGCAAAGCTGATAGTTGTTGCAAAATTTCAGGTGCAGCGATGTTTATGTTCATCTTCAATTCTGGTGTGCGGAATGCTTACATTACTTTATTTATGTATTTATTTTTTTTCTTTTTGACTAAAAAAAAAAAAAATTGCTCTAACCTTAACAAGTTTCTGCAATCCAAGATTTGGCAGACTGTCTGGTAAAATATATCAAATTGGAGCACCTGTTTATTTTTTCCCAAGAGTCAGGATACAACCTAATGCCTTATGACTTGCATCCATTCCTGATCTTCTTCATGTCCTGTCAGTTAAGACAAAACGGCTCAAGCACCACAAAACAAATCTGACCGTGGTCATTGTTTACAGGCCGAAGCACCAGGTTGAACATTGTTTTTGTTTTTAAAACACATGAGCTTTTAATTTAGGCAAATGGTCGCGTGACAACATCAAGGTACAATAAAATATATAACATATATATATATATATATATATATAAAACTACAGCAAAGAGGTTCATTTTCAAAGAATCTGAAACGCCTGGTGCAGATGTTTAACCATGAAATCGAACTTGCAAAATTTGGTCCCTGATGGATGTGCCAACTAGTTTCAACCCATCACAGCATCTCAGTGTGAAAACTTCCAAACAAAGGTGCTGTCACGAGGAATGTTACAGTATCATCAGAGCACTTACCAAACCCGACAATAAATCCAACAAGCCATGCAAACAACTCCCGCTGTCCAGAGCGTAGAAATCAACATTTTCCTAATGACAATGAGGATCAAACAGTTGTCAGTCTGAATGATTATGTCAAATCTCAACTGTGTTCTATTCTGAAATAAAATTCACAATATTTTCAATACACTGGTAATTCAATTAACAGTTGTCGCTCTTCTTTTTCTACATCTATTGTGTCTTCACTTTCTCTGATACTCCACATAATCTTTCAGGTTTTCAGAAAATTCCTGATTGGCTGAAGAGCCCAACATCTAACATTTTTACCAGACTGATATGTTTCCAGCAGTTCCACGAGAAACCTTTGACTACAGAGTCATTTGACTTCCTTTTCCTCTGGAGCTGCTTCTCATCATGTTTTTTAATTGGAATCTGGCACAAATTTAAACTCATTTCTTTCAAGGTTTGCACCTTGTGTGCAATTTTGCAATTTTAGTTTTCTTAGTTTGGATTGTTTAAGGTTAACTATCATGGCTCAGTTGCGACTCAAGTGAACTAGATCTTCCAGCGTCACCTGCTGCAGCAAACCAACTGCAAACATGGATCATTTCATCTTTGTCCAGTGAAACATGAGCCCAGATGTCAGGGCTGGATTCAGACTCCATCATTCAACAGTAATGGAGAAGAGGACTGCTCTGTTCTGGCTGACAGAGGTGGAGGAGGTAAGAGTACCAATACATCAATGTAACAGTACTGCATTACAAGTAAAAGTCCTGTATTCAAAACTGCACTTAAAGTACAGAAATATCAGAAGTAAAACTCCCCATGCAGAAACATTGGCCCTGTAACTGATACTATAGTTTTACCTATCTATCAATTTCAAAGCAGGATTTTACTGTTGTAACTGTTCAAGGTGGAAATAGATTTTGAAGTTCTACTTTACATAGAGTTACATTGTTTTAGTTTACAAACTCAGGGGTGAGGCCCCTCCAAAGGAACACAAGATAAATCTGAGGGGTCCTGAGATGATTAATGGGAGAGGGAAGAGGTATTATCCATACAATGTGAGAAAATAGTGAAAAATGCCAAATAGAATTTCCAGTCCAAACTGACATGTTGAAAATATCTTGTTTTGTCCGACCAAGAGTCAAAACCCAGCACATTCAGTATCAGACTAAAACAACAGGAGCTCATAATAGGAATAGTACATGAGGAACACTGGATGTAGGACTGTGATGGAGTATTTCTACATCGCGGGATTGCTAACTTTGCAAAAGTAAATGTCCTGAATATTTCTACCACCACTGTTTTTTGTGTGGGAATGTGGAGCAATTTTCTGGTGAAAATCAAACAGGGGGGATCGTCTGGGGATTTTCTGTTCCCTGGCGAGCCGTTCCCTTCTGTGGTAAAGAACTGAACGCATCCAGTTTGCTGCTGACATAACTGTGGAAGTCAAATATATTCCTTCTATTTAACACTGCAGCTATTAGCTCTTGCCTGCAGATGAGCAAAGCTCTCTCAAATGGTTTACACAGGGCAGAGAGGAATGTCAGACCGATGTGCTGACCAGAAGCCAGTTTATATTACATCTGACTTTCAGGTCGAGTTATGATCACTTTAGTTGAGCAAAGGCCCCGAATAATAAAATCTAAATGCAAAGAAACTAATGACTATAGCAGTTAGATGATATAATGGAGGGGAAAATACAATATTCAAGTTAAGTTCAAGCAGCCCACAGAACTTGAGTTAATCTACTTCCAAAGTATAAATAGCACATTATCATGGTTTTGAGTTTCAGCCTGCTCATTCATGCTTCCATTCATTCAGTCCAGTTGTTAATGCACATCTCCTGTCATTTCAGCCCACGTCACTTCTCTCCTGCCTGCCAGTAAAATCACCTGACATGCTCCTCCTCCCCACTCACCTGCTCCACAGTCACTCACCAGCTCCTTAGTTTCCACTTGCTGCCTGCCGGGCTTGTCTTTGTGCCATATGCCTTCTCTTTCCAGCGCCCTGGACAGACTTTCTACTCTAACACCTGCCTTCTGCGTCTAATAGCTGTGTGGCTTCATCACTCTCATCATAATTGATCACTCATTTAGGTGAAAGGTGTTTTCTGTATGATGTCAGTAGGTAACCAACAAATAGGGGCGATCTTCCCTTGTATTTCTTCAAGATCCACGATAAGGTGTCTTGATAGAGGGTTACAGTTGGCAGCTGCAAGGGAAACAAGGCAGGACCTGCTTTCTCTTATCTGGGTTTTAACAGACCCATGTTTACCGAGCAAGAGAAGACTGGCAAGTTCAGGCCCCTCAGTCCCAATGGACTTTGATAGCATTTTATTTCTCAATTTATCAGTGTGTCATAAATCATACAGGGGGCTTTGGGTGAAATGGGGGAGATATAGCAGGAAATGAATGAAAGAGCTGGTGATTTGTGTGTGGGTCGTTGGACTTTTTTAAACACTTCAGCAGGAGCAAATGCAGAAACAGACCATTCCTGTGACAATTTCAGAGGATGTGGTAAACAGGAAGCGGGGCACAGCTACCTGCGTTTATAGACAACCCCCATAAGATGATTGGTTGGACAGTGGGTGAGAAAGGCGCCAATAAAGGAATCAATAGTCTCTGTTTTCTGTTAACAAATACAAATATTTTCCCACATGTGCGAACCTGATTTATTCTACAGGTTTACAAAGTTTGATTCACACCCACAAACTTTACGAATCATTTGTGAACATCACTGCGATTTCTCCATAAATTGCATTTTCTAGTTTTTATTATCATTATCATCGGCGCGTTAACGTATAAGACTCATTTCATGCTGCCGCTGGTTAAGGTGGGGACTACTTTTTATTCCGCCAGGACAGCTGACCCCAGGATTTACTTTTTATTCAGAACTTTCTGTATTTAAAACCTGGATTTGCAAAGTAACCAAAGCCAAACTGCTTGATAACGAAGCAGAAGGGCACAGTTTATGCTCTGGGTATAGTTTAGTGGTTTTGATTTCATAAGCTACTGTACACGTATCTCGGTGTCCCATTGAGGGAAAGCACAGCATGACTCAGGGAGCCGCCGTGGTGTGATGTGTGGTGAGGTTGCATTATACCACCATCACCCCAGGGTGACATGACACCGAGGTTACTCCAGTTCAAAACCCCCCCAAAAAACATTCACGCCACGCAGCTCACAGCGTCTGACTCCAACCGGCCAATCGGCAGCGAGGTCCTGACTTATGATCCTCCTGGACCAATAGGGGCAGGGCGGGGGGGGGAAGCACCTGTGCCAGCTTGCACATTCACCGACACCTCACAGCCCGTGGACGTGACAGTGAATGAATTCATGGGGCTGAGAAACGCATTTCTGAGTCTGCAGCCCGACAGGGGGAAGCAGACTTTGGTGCATTCACGGGCTTTTGGTGAAAATGGGGAAATGGAGTGACTTCAAGTGACTCTAACAATACAGCACTACTTTAAAAGCAATGAGAACTAAGTGTGTCTATGGTCAATTCATTGTAGCTCAATGATACTTTGATCCTTCTTTATTTCCATATTTATTTATTTATTTTCCTATTTTTGTGTGTAAATGCTGTTAGTAACACTCCAATAAACAGTTGTCGTGAAAAAAGGTGTAGAAATCTGTTTGATAAGTGCTGGGCGTAGCACTGTGTGTGGCTGCTGAGAAGATAAAGCAAATGCATGACAAATACATTCAACAGAGCGCCATCTACTGCTCAAAACGGAAACTGCCTCTCAGCAACTACAACAACAGAGCAATGCCACAATGTGAAAATACTAAATCCTCCATTCAACATGTTAATAAAGTAAAGAAGTAATGAAATGAGAATAAAAGTACTCACTGTCCTCTTCCAGACTGCTGATGCAATCATCTGTAAGCATCAATTTAATGAAGCTATTCATGATTTGAACTACTTTATACAATTTCATCTATTACACTTGATTTTGTGTTTATCGTGTGTTTTATGTGTAATAAAAATTATAAGTAATTACAGCCTTTGAATTAAAGCATGAATATGTTTATGACACTTGATTTATATATTAGACGGGTATGAACATATACACAGATCTAAAGACAACGGCACATAAATTCACATATCGTCCCGTCTAACACATTGCACTACACATATAGATTATCTTTGCACCATTAATAAATCCATTAGTTAAAACTTATTACAACTTTCTCAGCAGCGTCTTATTAGGGGATGGTAGCAAAATGTGATCACTTGACAAGCTCATTGATATGTGATGAAGAAATCAATCAAAGCTGAAGCCCTTTGAAGAGGAATTTTATTTGAAAAAAGATACCGAAATGAGTAAAGTAAGCAACATGGATTGTATAAATATCTGTGCAACCAAAATGAGCACACTGAGGCACTTTACTGCCTTCCGCTGCCATGATACAACAAACTATCCAGCTTTTATGTCCAGCTACAAACCTCAGAATATCATGTTTGTTTGTTTTTTTAGTTTGACAGTTCATTTAGGTTGTGCGATCTAATCTAAAACAAGTATGATAAAAAAAAAAAAAGTCATTCAGAGTTACAAAAGGTTAAGATGTAGAGTGGGTATTAAGTTGAGAAAGAGTATCTTCAACAGAGGGAGTGGCGAGGATGTTAATTCATCAGTAAATGAAGTTAATTTTTGTTTCCGAGCTGCCATGTGAACTCAGCAGTAAGTGAAGGAGTTAACATGGGAAACATGCAAACTGAAGCAAGTCTGAGGGTGAAAGGAAAAAAAAGTCATTTACATTCAGTCATTCACGCAAGCTATTAAGGAAGTACCAGTGCTATTAGGGATTAGTCAACATAGAATGAGGAAAAAAAAACAGCAACTTGACAATCACTGTATGACATCCTTCTGCAGTGCTTTGGCCCAAAACCCCTGATGGCACAATGAACTGAGCACAATCTATTACATCAGGTGAAGAGAACAATCAGGACTTTATGTTACAGCAGTTTTTCAATGCTTTTGATGCTTGTTGTGCAATGATACTCGCTCTGTAAAAAGAACAGGACTATTAGTCTGTTTCTGCCTCATACAAAGTACACTGACAGATGGATAATAAGTGCAGCTCAAATTTTATTCTCACGATTCTCACCCCCACCTCAGGTGAAGAAGTTGCTAGTCCCAGATGTTTTGTTTCTGCAGTTGAAGCACTGCATGCATTTGATCACATATTTTTCTGACTACTGCTGAAATGAGAGGAAAAATATGCACTGGTGTAGAGTGTAATGTGGACGATGAAAATGCGCCGACTTGTACAAACACCACCTTTTTTTTCAAAGTTTGCACCACTTGCTTTGTATATTACATCAACTGTTGAATTTACACAGAATCACAACTTTCAGGATACATTCATCTTATCGTAAAATTACCACAGCAACATTAACAAATCTCTACAAAAATCCACCTCACTGCCCAAATCAGCCGAGTTCCTCCGGGAAAGAACATGTACGGAGTGATGAAGATCACAATCTGCAGTATCATCGGTAATTATTCTCATTATCAAAGCACATCATCAGGTCAAAAAGAAATAAATACATATATAACAATATGATAACACTGAAGTCTGATCGGTGCAGTTGTCGGGGGTTAGACGCCCAGCTTGTTGGCAATGGTCATGACCACTTTGAGGATGGGCATGAAGGCGGAGATCTCGCTGAAGTTGCTGCTGCTGACCACCTGGGTGTGGACCTCCAGGCCGCGCTGGTAGTTCTGGCTCGCCACGCAGCGGCTGATCTCATGAAGCCCGTTCAGGATGTTATGAGAGAGCTAAGAGATTTGAAGGGAAATAATGTCATATGTTACGAAGTGGCACCTGAGATTTAAATGCCTCATTTAAATATGTCACAAGTTCCCCAGGGTCCATGAAAACACTCGCCTTTTAAGGTTTAAATCATCACTGCATGTGGGCACTGCGCAGAGGAGACTCTCAGGGGTCGTATATAACAGCAGAATTTCATTTAATCAAAGACGGCAAATCAATCAAGACTCAAATAGAAAGAATGGGATCGTTTTTTCTTCCTAATCTAGGTCAGAAGGGGTATTTTCATCAACACACCCAGCAGAGTGCAGTTTTAACTTCAGCACATGGCAGCTTTATTGCAGTTTATCACTTAGATCATAGCAATGAAAACCTTGCCTTCATGTAATAATTGCTTACCGACTGTTCCCTCAGCTTGTCATACAGGTATCCCAAACGCTTGGCTGCATCATCAAGTTTCCTTTTTGTTTGCTGAAATTGAAATGGTTTTGGTCTTTTAATATTTCATAGAACGTTTTTCCCTTACAATCAATACGAGCTTTAATACAAACAGCTAAATCTGGATGCTGCCACAGACAGGCTGTGGGACTTACAGGGTCTCCTGCTGCTAGCTGGCAGCGCTGCACCAGGCTGTCAAAGGTGGATTTGAGGACCATGTGTTCAGCTGGGATTTCTTTCTGCTCCACCCTCTCTGCTGGCAGCTGCTGGAGGAGCTGAGCAAAACAAGGACACATATACAAGGGGCTGACATGTTTGCCGTGTGCGTTACTGCTGAGAATTCAGATAACGACCCGTCGTCACACACCAACCTGCACGCTGGGCTCCTGGGGGGCTCCAGGGGGGACTTGGGCGTGGTCGTGAGGTTGAGGGCCCTCCACTGGGAATCCCATCACAGGGGCAGTGATGGGGGCTGGAGGAGTGTAGTTATCAGGGACCTGTGTACAGACATGAGAGGGAGGTTATAATACACTGGTCAGCAGTTTAGATTTGACATTAACGCTACATTAACTGTTTAAGTGACTGTTTGGGTCACTTAAGCAGAGAACTCTACAACTCACTGACTGGATGTTCAACTTCAGTTAACCCATAGTTAGCTAGTTGGTCACTTTGTCTGTCTCCCATTTATTGCAGCGCGTTCATCAGAGCTTGTTTGATGAAAACATCTGTATTCTGCTGCTGGAAATCAGGTTAATGAGAGCAATGACATTTCTCTGTGGGTTTGTCACTACACACAACCTCTTTTAAATTATATGTAGTAATTCAATACATCCACTTATAAAACATTTATTAGTGGAGCTTTAAGAATGAATGATAACCTAAATTATTGAACTGAGCTCTTGATGTGTTAAATTATTTAACTTTTCTGAGTATTATTACACAGCAGACTCTTACTGTGTGAGCCATGTATGTTAGAGCAGCAATTCCAATCCAGGGGTACTTGTGTCCCTGGCTGATTTTTTTTGGTATATTTATTGTCACAATAACAAGAAAACTAGTCAGCGAGCAGGCAGAGAAGCTGACATAGACTGTGAAAAACTATGAAACACTTCCAGTTTGTTTAAGAAAAAAGTCTGGGGACCACTACCACAACAGATATTCCATTATTGTTTATATATATATTGTTTAAGTTCCTACAAATGTGTGTGACAGAAATGTACTCTAACTATTTGCATTCATTCCTTACTTTAGCTATTTTCAGGGTGAGGAGGTCCCGCCGCATTTGTTTCAGAAAAAAATGCATTTACATGGAAGATGGATTAGTTAAGTTTGATTTAACCTGTGCTCACAACAATAGTTGTAGACTGGGACACTACATGAGGGAAAGTTTGCTCATATTTGCGAGCATATTATTCTAATTTAGCTTATTTTAAAGGAAAGATTACAAGACGTAAAAGATTATTTTAATCGTGATAAATGCAGGAGTACCTTCTTCTTCCTGGGTCCACCACGCACTGCTGGTGGGTCGTTCCAGCCTTCTTGAGGTCCTAAATGAGAAGAAGAGGGACAATCAGAAAGAAACTAGTAGCATTTTTTAATCTGGTCACACTCAAGCAGGCTTTGTAGCAGATTTTCTACATCAGACAATCTGTTTGAGTCAAGGTTAGTTCAGATGGCAAAACGCTTAAAGTGAGAATGTGACATTATCCATAGACTTCAGCAGTGTATGCAAAAACAAAACAGCAAATACTGCAAAATGTTCAGGCAGCATTATTATTAAAAATCAGCCAACAGCAACAACATGTCAATGCTGAATAATCAAAAGCATCTAATATATAACTTTTTGAGCTCAAACATATGTATCAGCTGCAAATGTTGTAAAATGTTGGACTTAAGTTTTAATTTGCACTATAAATACATTTATATGCACTGAGTGTAATGTGGACAACATCTATAAATACATTTATAGTGCAACAATTTGTAATTATTTGTGTATGTTATGTTTAAGGGACAGAAACTGTGTGATCAAAAATAAAATGTATCTTAATTCAAGCATGGAAATTTGAGTTGTTCCAGTTCTGATACTAGTATTGAAAACGCCTCGGATACTGCCTAAAATACTGAGAGTCTACGCACTGATCCGATACCACGTTATGTATTGATAAACTTTATAGTTTCACACACAGATAAAACTGCAGTTTTACTGGAAATCTTTTCTTCTTTGCTGCCCATTGACAGTAGCCTACACAGGAAGTTGAGCCATGCAGCCACTGGCAGCTGCTGTTATGGAGTAGCAAAGAAGAATTGAATTCTGGTAAATAGCATAAAGTTAGCCATTGGCCAAGGTCCCTAATAGGCAGACCTATAACCTATAAATTATTGAGCATTATTACATTTTGACAGTGTTTCTGTTTTAACAGGGACAGCTTTTCTAGCTTTTACAGCACTGGTCATGTGATGCTACACAAGATGAGACGAGAGACAGTTGGAGGAATAAGTCGGCGAGCCTCAGCATATGACAGCTTGCAGCAGTAGGCTCTAACAGTTTGAAATAGTTTTTCCATATAGATCGGATCGGTAGTCGGTGTCGGCTGATACACAAGTTAAAATATTGGAATCAGAAAAAATGGTATTGGAACATCTCTACTGGAAACTGTAGTTTTGTTTACCATGTTTTGTTCTCTTAAGTCACTACATTTCCCTGAAACATACAGCAGCACAAGCAAACACCACCAAACACACACAGAGTGACCAGAAAAACATAAAAACCTTGTGCAATGAAATGCATTCCAAGACAAAGGTATAACGTAGTGCAGGAATATTGTGTTGCACTGTATTATATCATACAGATGTTTGTTTTTGTTGTTTTTTTACTGTCACTCAGTGTATGTTTCAATGCACTCTGATTCCATATCCAACCCTAACCCTGTCACCTTGAGGGTCACACTGGGAATTCAGCCAGGGAAAATATCCTGCAAGTCAAATAAGGAGTGACAGCTGAATAGAAAAAATAATCACCATAGGCAGCAGAATCCTGCTAACATCTGTAATTCTGTGGAGATCTGTTAGCTTTCTAGAATTATCTGGGTAAACATGTGAGAAAAGGCAAACTGAATGAATGTAACTGTGATCTCTTGATCTAGAACATGGTGTGTACCTGTAGGAGGAGGAGCGACAGCCGGGGCCTGGAAAGGCTTTACAGCAGGAGCTCCAGGGCCTCCCTGTGGATAACCTGACCCGATAGGAGCGTAGGGACCAGATGCCATTGGGGGTGAGGGCCCCTGGTTGTGGAGGCCCCCTGGGTACATGGGAACTGGGGCTCCAGGCTGGGAGCTGGGCGGCATGAAGCCTGAGGGCAAAGAGGTAGATGGCATGAAGCCTGTTGGTGGCACCCCAGGGCTGGGCATGGGGGGCAAACCTCCGGGGGTTGATGACGAAGGTGGTAGTGGAGGTCCTGATAAGTTAGCAGCTGACATAGAAGGACCTGGAGGAGGGAAGGCTGAGGGTCCGCCCATGGACATAGGTTGAGGCTGGAATGGCTGATGAGGAAGGAAACCTGGGAGGGAACACACATAAGTATCACTACATCAAATAAAATCAGCCTGACATCATTTTTAAGCACAAGTTGTCCAACCTGGAGCTGGAGCAGGCTGCTGCGGGTAGGAAGGCCTCATGGCAGGCCGGGTTGCACTGGGCGGCAGTACATGAGAAGAGGGTGGCAGACCAGGCCCAGTGTTGGTTGGAGCAGCTTGTGGGGTAAACACCGACGGCATAGGAGGCTGCGGCTGTGCAGCCACCTGGGAGGGGGCTGAGGGCTGGTACTGGCTCTAAGGTTGAAAAATAAAATAACAATCACCCAAATGGTCTTTGTGTTTTAAAGAAAAGTTCAAACATTCAGAATTACATTAGAAAGAATATAGCAAAATACGTGAACTTTGTAATGCTTTCGATCACTAATAAATTTATACCATAATTTGTGCTTTTGGTGCAGGAGTCTGAGCAGCAGGAGTGGGCTTGGCTGTCGACACATTGACTCTGTTGAAGGAGTTTGGAGGCTGCTGTCCAATGGCAGCCTCTCCCTGAGCGTGGAACAGCCTGTCTCTCAGCATCATGATCCCAGGCTGGGTGAACAAAATGGCACAAATGCACAAAGGTGATTATTATGATCCAAATAGAGGAAAAATGATGAATCTGAGGATCTTTCCCAGCTTTGCATTTGGCCTCTCACTTGGTCTGAGTTCTCAGGCAGGTAGGTCATGGCAGTGGACAGGCTGCCCTCTGCAGCAAGTATGCCGGCATAGCAGGTGAGCTTCTCGGCCAGGATGGGGCTCTGGACTGCCACCTCGCTGTTGCGGAGGCGTTCGATTGACTTGCGCAGCATCATTACTTTCTCAACCAGATCCTGCAAGATACAGAGCACATGACACTGACTGATGCATTCCTCAGTTCTTTCACCTTTGCACGTCAGGACATTCCTTTACGATGAAGAAAGCAATCATTCAATTACTTATTTTGTAAGGGCGGGATCTCACTGACATGTAAAGTAAAAATAAATAAATAAGAAAGAATAGGAAATAAGATAATAATGGGTTTTTTTTCAGTTTCTTCTAGACTTGTCTCCTGATGCAAGAGGTACTAGTGTTTTTTAAGACATAATTTGCTTTATTGCTACAGCCAAGACCAAAACCTTAAAAAGATTATACCTCTAGACCAAGAGGGGAGGAGCAGTCTCTATGCAAGGCCCAGCACTCCACCAGTTTCTCAACGTTCCCAGAGCAGATGTAGCACAGACAGGCCTGCAGGCAGCGCTTCTCTGTCCCCTCACGTTCCAACCGGCCTCCCAGAGTATCTTGCAAGAATTGTAGAATGAAACAATGTTAAAAAGAAGGAAGGCCGTCATGAGAGTGGAGAGGACAGGTACAGACAGAAATGTTATTCAGCAAGTAGAACAAGCACTGCCAAAAGGGTGCATTTCTCCTAGCAGTGAGGCAAGTCACAGCATGATCAATGTGAGCAACTTACCGCACAGACGGGCAAAGTCTTCAGGGTGTGCATAGGTCAGAAGAGCAGCGAGAGCCTCCTTCCAGTTGTCCAATTCACAGCTCTGCACTATGTCTCTCCAGTTCTGGGTCACCACTGATGATATAAGCTAATGTCGAGGACAAACTACATTAACTTAAGATGCAGATATGATTGTACCAACTGAAGCACAATCAATGCAACAGCATCAACTTTGACATGAATTCTCTCACCATTGAAATGCTGTTCTTCTGCTTGCTTAGGTATTTCTGCTGAGTTTTCTTGAGCAGCTCCTCTCCCCCGCTGATGGACAGGAGGATGGCTTCAGCATAGCGACCATCATTCAGACACAGATCCACAGCTCCCTCGAAGTTACCGACCAGCAGCGCCTGGCTTATCAACCCGTCAGTATCTTCAAAAGAACAACACGCTCATCAGCCATCAACCCAGTCACATAAACTGCAGTTATGCTCACAATCATGCAGCTAATATGGGTAAGAATCACATAATAAATGGTGTGTTCAGATGAGGGATTTTACCACATGACACAGGGATCTGGAAGTTGGAGTTTTCCTTTGGGGTCTGACTGAAGAAATCTGCTGGTGAAACAGAACCCGAAGTTCTGGCATCACCTACTGCAGCTGCTTCATCAGACCTCTGGAAATACGACAAAGAGTATTTCACAGTAAACAAGAGCTGCAAATAACAATGACAAAAAAAAAAAGAGACCAAAAAAAAAAAAAGTTTTGTGCACAAACTTGCTGACCTCAGTGGAAAGCCGCTGCATCTTTTCTGCCAGATCTTTGGCATCTACTCCATGTCCATTGGGTTGAAAACTCTTCCCCAGGCATTTTGAAATCTGAGTAAAGTCAACATGTTTACACACAAGATGATGACTCAGGTACATGTTTATATAAGATGGGTATTAGATAATAGCTGCTGTCGTAATCAGAGAGAGAATACCTTTTTCTCCAATTCATCTTTGCTGAAACCTAAAAGTCTGAGGAATTTAATTCGGGCTTCATCCTCAAAATTAACCTGTAAACAGAGAAAGTGAATTAGTGGAATACAACAGGGCAACACTGACTGACAGACCTAATGTTATGTCTGAATATCAGTGCGTAAGGTCCCACCAGAAGGAACTTCCATATGTCCTGCTCAGCATCTGACTTGGCGTTCTGAATCTTGGCCTGGCAGTAGTTGTTAAAGGAACCCGACTGCAGCGCCGCCTGCAGCTCCCTGGAGCGCTGGAGGAACTCAGTCTCCGTGGTAACCTGGCTCACAAACACTTGTCTGGGGATAGGCTGGGGGCTCTGCGCCGGAGGCAGCTTGGGATTCTCAAAGGTTATCAGCTTCCCACCAAACTGAGGAATTTAAAACATACAGCAGATCAGTCATAAAGGAGAAGACTTTCCTGTTTCCATTAAAATGCTTATAAAATATTTAAATGTTGAACTCACAGCAAACGAAGCCCCCACTGGCCTGCGCACCCACTTAGGTGGCTTCTTCAGAGGGGGAACTATGGTGTCCTGCACAGTGGGCTGAGGAACTTGCAGGGGAGGCAGCACCTGCCCTGTACCAAAGGGATCCATTGTGTCAAATGAGGAGGATATCTGTTAAATAAAACGTACAAGGTTAAAAAAGGCAAGAGCTACAACAATCAGATAATTAGTCAAACAACAGAAAATTCATTGGCTATTTTGATAATCAATTAAGCAAAAATGTAAAAAAAAAATGTATTTGTTTTAGTTTCTAAAATGTGAAAATCTGCTGAGTATCTTTGGGTTTGGAAACAAAATAAGATTTAAGTGTGTCAACTTAGGCTTTGTGAAGCTGTGACAGACATTTTTAACAATTATTCTGATATTTTAGAGACCAAACAATTATTCACTTCATTTAGAAAATAATTAGCTGACTAATAAATGATGAAAACGGTCACTCATGAATTTCAATGTTATATGCAGTCATTAGTCCCCATCAATCCCTTCACACCGGCACCACCTTGTGGACAAACAATTGAAGCCGAACAGCCACTACCTTATCAGCTGTGCTTTGCTGCTGAGCCTTCAAACTCCCTCCCATCACAGAGTAGACAGTGATTCTCCCATCAAAAGACGCTGTTGAAAGCAGGGCTGGATTCCTGGGGCACCACTGGACATCAAAACACCACTGGTTCGTTGTTGGAAGCTCATAAATGACCTAAAATGAAGGAAATGACACGTGATGACCCAGGATATTGACATCAAGTCACAACACAACACAACAATGAGGCGAGGTAACTGAGGGGTAACACAGAAGCAGCAATTAATGTCATATACCTCTCCAGTGTTTGGATTCCAGCAGAGGATCCGGTTGTCTTTAGCACTACTCAGCAGGAGCTCGGAGTCTGCTTGGCTCCAGGATATGGACAGAATTCCCCTGTAAGAAAATACCAACAGACGGTACATACAGTGTATTCTGCAAGATGAAGAAACAGCAGACAGGAGCATGATAGACAAACTGTTGAAGCTGCACCTTGTGTGGTTCTCAAGGACTTTCAGGGGTGATGTGGCAAAACGAAGGTCCCACATCTGGATGACTGGCAGTCGGTCATCTTCAGAGGCTAACACCAACTGAGTGGCCACATCTGGGTGCCAGAGCATTCCTGAACAGTGCATCTGAAATCACACAATAGTTGAGACTTAGAATGATAACAGGGATTTTCATCAGGGTGCAAAAGAGATTCTCAAAATTAGTACTGCTTTCTAAAAGTTGATGACAAGAATCATCAGTTGAGGAGCTCAAATCTCATTTTCTCAGTTGAGTCCCACTCTTAGAAGTAAAATCCAAGACCTGGAAGTTGTTACAGTAGTTTAGTGTAGTGCACTAGACTGTCCTGAATAATATATTTTTGATCACAGATTGTTTATATTGTTCATTTACAGAGGTATATTAAAAGTTCACATGCTGTGTATAACGATTCTTCATTTTTATGTTTTTATTGTATAGTATATCTAAGAAACAGCTAAGAAATAGGAGATCAAGGGTATGACACTGAGCTATTGTTTTATAATTTGACTGGACGGTGGTCATGGTGAACAATGATTGCCGTGCAGTGGCCAGTGTGTCAGAACAGAAAAAAAATCTCTGAATAACTGCTATAAAATTGTTTAAAATGTTGATGAAGTTTGACCATTGAGCCTTCTGATTCATCCACAACAGATAAACTTTGCAATGATTTGGCAGGCAGTAGCTTTTGACTTGGACTCATTTGTTGTTTGAAGTTTTCAAGCCACCAACCCTGTTGCTGTGGTCACTGATCTTGATGATGGGCTCATTCTTTCTCAGGTCCCACACAACTGCTTTCCCACTGGGGTTTGCAGAAGCCAGGATGTGCTGAACCTGCCTGTTCCAGGACACGACACTGATGTCTTCAGCAGGCTGAGAAAAGAGACAGAAGCTGTTATTGTCAAACCTGATTTCCTGAGACAACCTGAGTCTGAGACAAACAAAACCCAAATATTCAAACATAGTCTGTGCCATGGAGACACTGTTGACACTCATTTATATGAACTTTTAGAGCAATCTGCTGATAGTGATGTAGAATTGAGGTATTCAGTAAATGTTAAATTGTTTTATGAAAATGATGGAAAGCTTGCTTGGAAGATTTTATAAAGAAAATCTCCACATGACAAAGCATCATCAACTCCATTATCTGAGAGCAATTACACACACAACACATGAAAGGGAAACCACAAACAACACTTTCTTGGACTTTCACTATTAACTCACAGACGTGAAACTACAGAGGTAAAGAAACAAAACTGTCTTTTCGAAATTGTGGTTTCTATTTTCAGCAACGGTAAATGGGTCAGGATCAAAATTAAAAAAAAAAGTCAACTCATTCCTCACGACAGACATCTGCGAACTTCATAAATCCTGTCATCTCCTGATCATGCACCCACCTGTGTTTTTGCTCCTGGTGTCATTGGGCTGCCTAAGTTGTTTAAATCCCAGATGTATATCTCTGAATCGTTTGCTCCTGATGCGAGGAGATTATTCTGAGACAGGAAGGAATTGAGAAAGATTAATAATGTGTACCATAGGCCAGGGAAGAGAAGACCTTCTGTGTAGGACACAAACATTTACCTGAAACGGGTTGAAATCGAGAGCTCGGACGGGTCCTGTGTGTTTGTCAGACTGTCCCACAACTGCCTCTGCTCCAGAGCTTATTATTTCCTCCGGGTTATACACAGTCAATGCGCCATTTTCACTGCCAGCAACCAGTCTCCCACCTGTACCATCCGCTCCCATTCCAAAGTTGACCCATACGATACTGTGCAACCTAGAGTATACGAAAACTAAAATGAGTTATTTGCACCACATGACTCATAACTGAAGCTGAAGTAGGGATGAAGAAAATTAATTGGCAACTATTTTGATGATCAATTAATCATTCTAATCTTCTTTTTTTTTTTTTTTAAATGCCAAACATCTGCCTCTCAAAGGTGATGATTTGATGCATTTCTGTGTTGTACATGATGATAAATGGAATATTTTGAGGTTTTGGACTGTTGATTGGACTAAACAAGACATCTGATGACATCACCTATGGGAATTATAAAAGGTATTTTTCACTATTTTCTGATATTTTTAATAATAAAGCAACTGATTGATTTGTCACAAATAATCAACAGATCAATCATTCATGAAAACAATTGCCTGATGTGGACAGTGGTAGAAGAATTGTGGCTTGTCGATAAAATGTATCTTATTATTCTATCACTCCTATTGATTACCTGTTGGAGGTAGGTAACGATCCTTTTAGCTGCATGTCCAGAGAGGGGTCAGAAAAATCCATCTCAAATATCTCCAGGGCAGCTGTGGTGTTGAAAGAGGCATCAAGCTGTTGTGCCGATGTTCCTAAGGCCAGGTAGATGGGATGGTGTCCTGCGGGACTCCACGCCTGGTGGGCAGTCCTCTGGATCTCCTTCAGCCTCATCTTCCTCTGATTACCAGTCTCAAGACCTGGACAGATGATTAGACTCCACTAAAATCGAAGGCAAAACATTTCTTTCCATAATATTTATTGTTGATTCAGAATAACATCAAGTTTCTTTTAACTAAGGAAGACAATTTGTCATACACAAATATGACAGTGAAGTTGACTCCCAGGTTTGTGCCTTAGTGGAGAAACGGTGTTAGACATAATGGTTGAAAGACCAAAAAAAAAAAAAAGCCTTGATACTGTCTTTTTTTAGATTTGCAAAACCTTTATTTTATTTCTGAAATTTAAAGCAACTATGCCAACTTCATTGCATTTTATCCATTCAGACAACGATCCAGACAACCAGGTCTATCTTGCACTTATCAAACCAGGGCATTATTAACAAACAGACATGAGTAATCGTTAAAGACAGTTTCCTTTAATCTATTTGTAAAAACATAAAATAATTCATTGCCACTGTTTTTAGATATAGACATTTTTGATTTTTCAAATTATACATATGTATAGTATATGTGGCACTGTTTTAAACAGTCTTTACACTGTCCTTGTTAATCTAGCCCAGATTTGAGAAGTTTAAGTGCAGTGGCTTCTGATCTAGACCTTGTCTGATGTGGTCTAGACGGGGGGACAGCACTAAGGCTTTAACCACGGTCCCTCGGCATTGACATTTAAGTTACCCTTAAAGGGAGAACTGGAGGCTACATACACCTGTACTCAAACCTCACATTTGTCAACTTTTTTACCTTACATGGCTAACAGGGTGATGCCCCTACTGACAGATTACCTCCGACTATTTCCTGAAAATGTGGCTAACGTTAACCCACCAAATCGTTTGTCCATACAGCTGTGGTTTGACACAACAAACTGTTTGTTATACCAGCATTTTATGTCAATCCCATTGTTGTGAGTTTAATGTAGTTACCGCTGATATAATCTATATTAAATTGTAGCCAAGTCACTTTAAAATGAATGTATCGTAAGATACACGTTACGGCTCCAAGCACATACTTATCGTTAGCTTCATTTAGCATTGTACACAATTTGACTGCGCCAATTACCTATCTCTCAAATAGTTTTAAGGGATCACTTAATTGCTTGTGCATGCCACTACATTACGAAAATGTAATTTAATCTTGCTAGCAGGTAACGTTTAATCCCAGACTATAACCGGAGCCGATGTTACTGCTAGCTAGCATGCTAGTTAACAGCCACCACCCTTATCATATTTCAACAGAAATATTGTTGTATCAGGCAAATTTAAACACAGCGTAAAAACAAATATAAATATGGATTCGGAAGTAACTCACGTCAACTGTCTATTAAAGCTTGACTGTCCGCATCCAAAACAAGCTAGAAAGCTACTTAAGAGCTAACAGCTTAGCCACAGGCGGAGTCCGACCAAAGTGCTTTGCCGTGTTGTCACTGCGCTACGGTGGCCCACACAGACCCATTCTCAAATGCAGTGGCCTCAGGTAACCCCCAGTGTCACAGCTGACCCAATAGAGACATGACCTGAACCTATCTTATCTAAAAGTTGTCCAACATTATTCTGCAATGGTTTATATTATTTCCACACAAAAGAAACGCCCACACATATAAAGTTTAAGTGTTAACATACGCCTTTATTCTTGAAAGAGAAATATATATACACAAGTAGAGTCGGATTTTAATCATCAGATTTCATAATGTTTGACTTCCTCTGGTTGTTTTTCGGGATCTCCTCCTCTCTCCAAGTACAGGTTGTTGTAGGGATACTGTTTGTCGGCCTAGAACAGACACAAATGCTTTACTGAAATTGTGCAAGTTGTTAAAGGGCAGAATCAAATACATGTGATACCAAAATACTCAAACTACTGAGCATAAATATAAATGTTCACAGAACAGCTTTTTATTTTACAAGTCGTGCTGACATTGTAACCACATGATTTAAAGTATAAACACAGATTGAAAAACAAACAAAAATGGTAAAAACAAACATAAGTATAGTCACATAGTAGTTGTAATAAAAAGTCTTGGTCATCAGTTGGATAATCATAAAATGTACATTTGTATTTGTATCACTCAAAAACTTGTGAAGATTAAAAGATGGCAAGAATAACTATTTTAAAGATATTATCAGCTATGTGGACAATCTGATATTTCCTGCCAGCTGAATATTCTGTCATATTTTCTTGAAAAAAAAAAAAAAGGTTGCTAATGGGCCCAGCCGTCAGCCAAAATGAACAAGAAACAGGACAATGTAGTGCTGTCAGGGCCTATCCTAGCATGCACAACTTCACAGTTTTCTGGTAGAAATGTGCACATTTTTAAAACACTATGTATTGGTAGAAACCACACAGCATTTCAGTATTAAACAACATTGGAAACACTCAGAGGAGGTAAAAAGGGAAAGAAAACATGCAGTCTTAGATTTTAAAAAAAAGCATAAGAGAAAGATATTTAATTACTATTATTACAATTATTAAGACCAGATCATTTCACACCTTTTGAAAACCAACTTGCAATATGCACAATAATTCCAGGCCTTGATCTGTACTTACAACAGGTTGGTAGGATGGCATTATCTCCCCAACATAGAACATGAACAGCATGAAGCCGATGAAACCAAACAGTTGTTTGCACATTGTGTTCCAGGGCACAGGGCTGGGTGATGTATCCACACGATTCCTGATGTACATGTCAAAATGCCAGTGCATCTTGAAATGGACAGAGAACAATTGATGATTAACAGGCAATATTAAACTGTAATAACTACTTAATAAAAAAAAAAAAAAAAAAAAAAAAAAAAGGTAATTACACCGTGGTATTGCCTTGTGTGGAAAAAACAGTGCTTCTGTGCAATCAAGCACTATCAGCAACAGAACAGTATAGTACTTTATGGAGGACTGACACAATGCACTCAGCATTATGTTTATATCATATATTTATGGAAATAATAATAATGTGTTTCCAGGCAGTTAGGACACAAGTATGCATGTATAATCTTCATCAAAGACTATCCAATGTTATGTATGAGCCATGACTTTTCTTTTTTTATAATAAAAGACTAGATGAAATTAATTTTGTAGTAATTAATGTGAAATTGATATCTGAATACCATAAGGAAAGACAAAATACAAAATCTACCTGGCTGATATTTGATTTTTGAGGCAAGTACCACGATTGATATTTGAGTTTAAAAACACCATAACAACATACAATCCAATATTATTTTTTACACTGACACATGAGATTTAATATTATTCATAAGGAGACCTTATTTATGTAAATTTAAAAAATTGGCACCGAGATATGTACTGAGCTAGGCATCTTACAATTTAAAATATACATATCAGTGCTCTTAAGTCCAAAAAATAAAAAATAAAAAATAAAAAACATGTACTGGTGACACGGTTTCTAAATCACAAATGGTGGCAGCATCACATCTAACTAAGGATTATTGCTGACAAAGATAAATTTGCAATTTCTACATGGCTTTCCATGTTCACTTGAGGGAAACATGTCAGAGTGGGCAAGAAGAAAAAGATCTCATGTTGCAAACAGACATGTTGCAATTGTGGTGTTTTTTTTCCTGCACCTGATACCATATCCATATTGAGTTTGTTGTTATTCAATTATTATCTAAATCTGCATCCTCTCTCTTTGCAAGACATTCATATATTTGGACATAGTTCCTGAAAATCACACGTAATAACTAAGCTAAAATAAATAATTCCACTAGCAGGAAATTAAGTCATCAGTATCTTACCGGCTCTCCCCAGTTCCTCCTCAGGTCAGGGTGGTCCCATCCGTACCAGGGGTCTCTCTCATGCTGAGATCTATCTTCTAGTTTTGGATAGTCACCATAACTACAAAAACACAATGATGGCAACTGATTATCTATGCAATAACTTGTGCATCCTTTAGAGTGCATTTTAAACGACTATGAATGGTGGATCTTTTCAAAATAAAGCTCACCCCTCTCCGTTGTCAGGATACGGTTCATAGTCCTCAACCCTCAAGTTGTACTTCTTTGCAGCAGCAGCTTTCTCCTCTGGGGTTTTTGGGTACGGACCAGGTAGATCATTGTTTGTCATACCAGAGGCTGAAACACAAATGAATGCATATATGAATGAACAAAGTCTAACTTATAAAGCTCTAAAGTGAATAAAACCAAGAAACAACAACGCTGTTCTGTCCGCCTTCACTCTCATTCAGAACAGCCGCTCAGCTAGGACAAGCTAACATTAGCATTTCAAGGTTACGTCCATTCGAGGCTTTAAAATTTAAATTTTAACACACATTTCAACAGGTATTCATTACACCGCACAATAAAAAAGCTAACACACTACTGACCCGCTCTACATCCCGACAGAAGGGCTGAAATGCCAGACCCTTTCCCTTTAGCGAGGGCTTGGGCCCAGCGTCGAAAACCGACTCCAGCCATGTTTACTGGCTGCTGCTGTCTGTCAGAAGAAGAAACACGCATGCGCAAGGTTGGAAGTACAGGTCGACATAAGGACCAATTTTAAATTGACCATCGAATCATACGCGTGTATATTTACTGTAAACAATGGGGAAAACATATAAATAAGTATTTGATAACTTTCTTAAGTTTGAAAAATCTATAAGTACTCTTATAAAAATGTAGCTGTTAGTAGTCCCAACAAAAAAACATTTCGCCTCAAAATTTCTCACATGGCTTAATTTTAAATGATGAGAGAAAACTCCAAGCAGTGACGACAACTTTTTTCTTCTTTTCTCTCTGTTTTATCATTTCAGAGCCCCACATATTTTTCTTGTGACCTTTTGGAGGACGTTAACCCCTGGTTTGAGACCCACTGGACTAAATTACCTAATTGCATAGAAAGTAGTTAAACCTAGTTCCACTAACTCTAATAAAGTCGTATATTTTATAGTAATAAATTGGTCACAAGGGTGAAACAGATACTTTAACTTGATGCCTTTACTTAAGTAGGATTTTGAATGAAGGACCTCTAGTTTAGTAGTAGTTTTATATAGTTATGTTGTTACTTTTACTTAAGTAAAGGGTTTAATAATAACATATTTATATTAGGAGTAATAACAAAATCAACCACACGGACTTGAGGATTTGTTTTAAAGTATTTATTTATTCAATAAGCAGATCACATCTGTTTAGAGAAAAGTGGGATGGCAACATGAAAACTCCTCCAGTGGCTGAAGGGAACGTCTCTCAGAATGAATGCACTGAAGCTCTGAGTCCTGTTCCTCTCCCCATCAGATCCAACTCAGGTGCACATGTGCATTTACTAAGGGATCGTCACTCTGCCACCGGTGTTACCCTGAAGAAAGTCAATCAGAGAAGTCCTGCTATGTCCTTCTCCACTTTCTCAATGGGGCAGTGAAGTTCATACCTGCAGAAGGGGAAACATCAGAATTACAGTCATAATGAAACCCTTGTTAGACCTAATGGAGTGTTTTTTTAGGTCCTCAGTCTGTAACTTTACCTTTTAAAGGGTATGCCATCTGCTGTAATGAGAAACTTCTCGAAATTCCACCGAATGTCATTGACTTTGACGGGTGACCAGTAGAATTTCTTCATATCTCCAATAACAGGGTTCACAAATGGCAAAGATTCCTGTGGTGAACCAGAAGTGACAGTTGCAACAGCTGCAGGTCTGACAGCAAAAATATACAACGTGACTAAAAATTTCACCCATCAATCTAATCCTGAGTAAAACACACTACCTTTAGATAGGTGAAAAGAGGCTCTTCATTTAATCCATTCACCTCAACCTTGCCAAAGACAGGAAACTTTGGTACAAACCCTCCACCAGGTCTCACATACTTCAGAATATTGAGGGTTTCATGATTAACCTCTGAAAAAAATAAAATAAAAAAGTATTCATTTGTTAAACATATTCCTCATGAAAACCATATTGTGTGTATTTACAACCTGTCAAAGGTAGGTGTTAGTATGTAAACAAAGCGTGTATGTTAGTTAGTGGTGGAGAAGTATTCAGATCCTTATATTAATGTAAAGCACCAATACATTAATGTAAAAACACTCCCATCCCATTTGGGAAAAAGACCAAAAATATCAGCAGCAAATGTATTGAAAATATCACATCTAGAAGTACTTGTACAGAAAACTTGCCCTGTGACTCCAAAGACTGCTGATTCATTGCATAAGGAGCATTTTACTGTTGTAATTTACCACGGTGGAGCTAGTTTTACTGTATATAGTTACCCTTCATAAATACTCCACTACAAAAATACTCCATTCCCAACATATATGGACTAGAAGAAGAAAAAATAAGCTCTGCAACACAAATTTGTATCCGTTCTTTTTTTTTTTTTTTTTTTTACTGTCGACAGAATCTTTGCTTTCTTTATAAAATAATGGGCTTTTTTAAGTTTAGAGAGGAAATCAGTTTTTGGTGGAATTGATAAAAAACATCTGAAGACAAAGACATTTGAGACATTTGAAATGTGACTCACACAGTACAGTGTTTCTCTTGGTACAGTATGCCACCAAGTGAATAAAGTGTCTCATTTCAAAAGCTTCACTGTACCTACCAGGTGACTGAAGACCAAACTGGTTGCAGGGGAAGCCTAAGACAGTGAAGCTGAGGTCACCAAACATTTCTATCAGTGCATTCAGTCGGTGATACTGAGGAAGCAGGACACAAAATCAAATACCTCTAATAGAAATGACACCATGGGTTATGAGATTGTGTGATCTGGCTGCAATCAATCAGTGCTCTTGCAGATTATTACCTCCTCTATCGTTGACCCTCAGAAGGTGGCAACATTGACGATGAGAAGCACCTTCCCCTTGTAGTTACTGATTGGAAAAAGTTGTCCATCCAGGGTCTCAGCAGAGAAATCATAAACTGATTTATTCGCCATGCTTATACTCTGGCTTGTATAGTGGACTGTAGTCAGTCAAGAGTGAGTATTCACTCAGCTATCCTGTTGACTTATCTCATTCACTCAGACATAACTCATGGGTCAGCAATTGTTCAGCATGACTGACTTCTTTGTTGTTCTGGGCAGAGGTGAGCTGGCAGGGTGGTCAATTGTTTAACACATGTATACCAGGAAGAATAGCTGTTAAAATGGTGGCAGCTGATTGGGATTCGGAAGTGAAATATTCAAAATAGACATGTGTGCGCCTGCAGCAGATCACACTCGTTTTGCTGCATAATTTGCTCTTTACAACTGACAGAAAAAGAAGTCTCAGATTAATATCAAAACTATTTTTTTTTTTTATTTTGTCCATACAAACAAAAATAATGATTGATTGTTTGTGTTTGTTCCAAATTAAATCATGGCTTAATGTTGTAACAGAACAGCACTTACCTGTGTTTTATTTCTTCATGGTAAGATTTCTGTACAGGTTACTTTGCTATCCAGTTATTTTGATGTGTTTAATGGTGACATTATTTTGTCAATAAAGTTTTAAAAGTTTTTGAGTTTTGATAAATCTTCATGAAATCAAAAAATGCTTGCAAATTCACGTTTATCCCATGTCTCCATGGTACATAAAACAGGTATTTCATAATCCTTAGCGCACTAATATGTAAATTGCCCTCAACATAATCACTGACGTACCCGGAAAATTACAACTGCTGCGTTCACGTGTTCCCCGTCAAAGCTTCCGCCCTTCATTACATTAGACCTTTAGATCACTTTAAACATAAATTCAGTGGCATTTAATTCCTGCTTAGGTAGGAAATTACCACAGTTTTCCTGTCCCACTTTAATTTCATGCATAACACTGTGCTTGCTTTGTATGCTGCTTGTAGTTTGTTTTCTATGTCATCTCTATATATCTCTATCATTCTCATGCTTTTGTTTACCTTGTATCGAACCTATGTTTTTTCTCTTTTCTTTTTTAGAAGAATAATGTTACGGATTGTCCCGACAGTCCCTGAAGGCAGCATTGGGTTTGGGCAACACCTCAAATGTCTGCAAGATGCTAAAGGAACATACGTTATTTTCGCGTTTATGTGAAGAGCAGCACGTCCTGAAAAACTCTTTATAATATATCTGACTCAGAATGGATGAAGAAGCTAAGATACGAACGTAAGTGCCTTTAAGAAAACGAGTTTTTAATTTAAAAAACAGCTGGGTTGGTGGCCCCGGCAGGCTAGCTTCTCAGCTAACAGCGATAGCAACAACATCCAAGTCAGCTGAGAAATGCAGCTGTCCCATTTATTTGTGGCAGCTGACTCCTCGGTCCATATATCACCCTGACAAAGCTAATATGACATTCTCTATTGCTAATGTAATGTAACTGCGGTTATTTTGCTTTTTAAAACACATGCTGACATCCAATGTTCCGTTAAACCGTGTTGTCGTTGCATTCAGTGTCAAAGTTCAGCTGTAAACTCAAGAGGTTTGCATTCCTTCGGCAGATGCCATCTTCTGGACCTGCCCTGGGAAGATGTACTTGTTCCGCACGTTTTGTGCTATTTGCCGCTGCAACACCTGGTCAGCCTGCAGAGGGTGAGCAAGCAGTTCCACAGCCTCATCCAGGTGTATCTGGCCAACTGCAGGACTTTCGATCTGTCCCCGGTAAGTGGTTTTGCTTTACTTTTGACTCTCGTACTGGTCAAAGAATGAGAAAAAGGCCTACTTATAGAATTATCTATTAATAAGGTTATTTTATTGACATTTATATCACTTCCCAGCTGTATGAAAAGTTTTAGTAATATAATTAATTAATTGATGTGACCTGGACCTAGATAAATGGCAGAATGGGTAGATTAAGTATTTTCCTAAAATGAGCTTCTAGCTACAATACTAAGCGGTAATGATAATAATAAATAGTAATAATACAGCATAACTCTTCAAAAAGCCTTCTGCATGCACAGTCCACTCTTGCACCAGTTTCAGTTGTAGTTTAACCACATATAGAAAAGTTATAACAAATGATACTGTCTACTGCAGGCAAGTAGAAATATTAATGACCGCTGTAAAATTTAAGACTTGTAGGGAACTGAACTCAGTGCCTGTGGCCTGCAGATACCCTGCTATATATACTGAGAGCCGTGATGTTTGCAGTACTTGAAGAAGTCTGCTCTCTGCTCTTTGATATCACAGATTGGACCATGCATTCCCAAGGAAGCGTTTTGCTCAATGTTAAAGGACAACAAAGTTCTCCAGAGCCTGTCACTTCAGAACTGTTCAGACTGGGTGACAGACAAGGAGCTGCTGCCAGTTTTTGGCCAGAACCAGCATCTGCAGAGAGTGGACATGAGCGGGTGTGTTTGGCTCACCCGCCACTCCCTGGTGGCCGTGTCCTTGAGCTGCACACACCTCCAGCACCTCGGCCTGGCGCACTGCGAATGGGTGGACAGCCTGTCCCTTCGCAGCCTGGCTGACCACTGTGGGGGGCTGCAGTCGATCGACCTCACCGCCTGCCGCCAGCTCAAGGACGACGCCATCTGCTACCTTGCCAGGAAGTGTTTGAAGTTGAGGTCTCTATCTTTGGCAGTCAATGCCAACGTCACTGATGAGTCGGTGGAGGAGGTGGCCAAGAACTGCAGGGGCCTGGAGCAGCTGGACCTGACAGGTTGCCTGAGGGTCAGAAACCAGTCCATCAGGTATATGTTAATTTCAAGTATAATCCAACTAACTTTGTGCCCACAATTTGACATGCATCACCTCACTTGTGCACCAGTCCATAATGTCCTCCATGCTGTGCTCACAGGACCCTTGCAGAGTACTGCCCAAAGCTGCAGTCCCTGAAGGTGAATCACTGCCACAATGTGACAGAGTCGAGTCTTGATCCTCTGCGGAAGCGCAATGTTGTGATAGACGTTGAGCCGCCCTTACAGAGGGCTCTGGTGCTTCTTCAGGATGTGCTGGGGTTCGCTCCCTTTATCAATCTCCAGATATAACCAAAGGGCCATCTGTCAGCCCAGCACAGGTAGGTAATATCAGCAGTATATCTACTGTACGAGCTTATGACATGTTTATATCCAAAACTGATGTCAGAACTCAACGTGAGTGAATTTATTTCCAGTATGCACCAGAGTGCAGCAGATAATGTCAGTAACAGTTGATCAGCCCTCATCAACATTTGCCTCTTTATGTTACAGGTGTCTTCATAACAGCAATCATTCTCAGCTGTATCACATGGGCACAGGAGTTGCTCTGAATATGTCAAAACAATCCAGGAAGATCTGGATGTGTTGCACTCACGTTTGTGCGGCTAAATAATGAGGACAAAGAAAAAAAAAACTCACTGGAATGTGATCAAAGGTGCATCTTTAAGATGGGACTGAAAATAATGCCACATTTGTAAATGACTGAAGACAGCCACGTACTTTTAAGAATTGCTGCCTCATATCCAAAAGATGTCACTGCACTATTTCTTAATCACTCTGTGTTGTAATAATGTGGGTTTATAGGAAAGCAGTTTTAACCAAAGTACAGTGTATTGTTTTGCTGGTACTTTATGTATATGATATTGTAAAAATGCAGTTCTCTTATGTTTCATTTGGAAACATTCAAACATGTTTGAGTTTAATTAAACATTTCTTTTTGCATGTATATGTGCCAACTTAATGGATAGGTTCATCCAATTCCCCACCAAACATTTTCTCACTTACCACTAGTTTTTTTCTAGCCATTGGTTTTATTTGTCCAGGTTTTGTTATCTCCGCTACTGAGACTTCTGCCTGGCATCACTGTTGACCATGTGTCTTCCAGAAACAACGTCCTGGCTCCTCAGGATGATCCACAGACCTCATTGTCAGCACTTTTTTACCCCCTGAAAACTGTTGCTTACAACAGTTGTTACAATAAAAGTATCTCCATGGCTAGATAGTACTGGTTTAACTGATAATGTATATTTTTTTTGGTATGGGTGACGCAACCCTTAAATCTACATTGTTAATAAAAGCAAAGGTGTATAGCCAAGTACATGTTTAAAATAAGTATAGGAATTTATTATGACTTGTCCTGTAAGCCTTTGAAATGAGTTTTGTAAAAAGTACCTGTGTTGAAATGCTGTTTTCCCTGTAACACAGTGTATGAATTATATAAGAAATATTAAATTGTAAAATACAAAACCATCAGAAATTTCCTCTGTATAGAGACACATAAAAGTGCTGTGATGTAATCATCTGTGTGGACATTAGGTTTCCTTTTATTGTAGGTGGATGGCACTTTAATCAACCTAGTGTTGACTACAGTATTCTAAGGTCGTACAAATGTATTCTTCAGTGATACTAGTAAGATGATTTAACATTAAAGCTTTCAGAAGATTTGCACAAACAAAATGCTTCTCTATCAGTGAAGAGGTTGTTGGCCTGTGTCTGTCTGTAAACAAGAAAACAAGATTCCTGTAATTGGCTTGATAGTCAAGCAGAAGAGGCCTTTGTCGAAGCGTTGCGTTGGTTTTGTTCTAGGTTTATGACTTAAACTGACACAAGGTGGTAGCAGTGAGTCAGGATATGTGTCTCATAATTCTGTCGAGGCTGCGTTACCTCTAAACTACAGTACATTCAGGAACCATAGTGATAGTCTGCTATATTAAATATGTCAGGATCCAGTGTCAGGAGCATATAAAGAGGCCAAGCATCTTTTTTCTCTATTTTCAGAGAAAAGGTCTAATGTTCGATTGGTTTGGCAGGTTGTGAGAAGACACATCCGCTTTATCATCTTGCTACCACCTGATGCAGTGAATGCACAATAAGAAAGCACACGTCCCCTTGTTGCTACAGCTAGGTGTATAAAAAAAAATCCCTCTCACAGTTTCCTCTGGTGGTCTGATGGGCAGACTATATTGTAACTTGTCTCCGTGACAACACAACAGGTCTATTTTCCACTTGATGGCATGGTTTACCCCATCTGCTGCGTGCTGTCCACAAGCTGAATTTGCACCAACAGAGAGTTGCCTTTGGAGGGCTTGAGGGATCGACCGGCTTCCTTCTGTTAGCTGTGCTGATCATCATATTGTACCGGCGTGCCTCCGAGGAGACATCCCAGTGCCGTTAGTTATAAAGTAAATTTTGAAATTTCAATTCATGAGGCAACTCAGGCTGCGCGTCATGCAGTAGTTGCTCATATTTAACCCAACTAAGCAAGACCGTTAAAACAAGAATAAGACTGGCTGGCGTCATGACTTTGCCTCCTTGAAATAACAAGTGATGCAAAATAGATAATACTCTTATGTCCCTTGTATCATAATGCACGCAAAGGCAATTCTAGCAATTAACTGTAACTTCTCAGTCTCACCTTCAAATATGATAATCAGCATAAAAAACATCTCAAGTGTTCAGTGGCCCGTCCTTGTTGCCGTTCAGCAGTCAGTGGGTTAAACGTTTCAGGCTACATTCATCATGTAGGACTTCAATTAGCATTGATCTGCAGGGAGGGGGGAAAGAAACATCGCTGTGTTTTTATATACCACCGAGCAATTTCTGTTCCAGTGATTGAGTATATGGGGGGGATTTCTCAAACACGGCCGGCCTAACATATTTTGTCTCCCTGTCAATAATCTGGCACTTGTCTAAATTATTGATCAATAGCAACTGATCATTTCATACCAAGGCACAACAATGTAGTCGCTTCATTTTATTCAGAATGCAGTTGTGGCCCCTGGCAGTGTGTAATATACTGTACTTATTAAAACAACAAATAGATTTAAGTTTAATCTCTGGCTGCTTTCAAAGTCCTCTCTGACAGAATAACGTACTGACTGTGATCCTGCAAATAAACCAATTAAAAACAGGTGACATAGGCCTTTTTCACATTGTTATAGTAGGAAAAGCACAGGCGTTACTTATAACATGAATAGAGGCTCTGTTCTATTCAAGTGTTTGCATTTTTGTTTATTACTTTGATAAGCAAAAATGGTGCCCCCAGTAGTATTCACATGTTTAATAGCTGTTAACCAAAAATGTGTGACCTATATATTCAGATATTGGATATAAACATTTTGGTGGTCAAACTTTAGTGGACAGGTCTGTCTATAGAACATGTCACTCAACAAAACCAGGAACGTGAAACCTAATTTCAGACTCACTTTTTATTTTATTATTTTTTATTTACAGCTGTTTTTTTGCTGCTGACCTGTCAAATGTGTGAAAAGGGCCAATTAAGGCTGTCATGTTTTAATCAGAGTTTAGGCTGCGAGTTGTTGAATCCCCGCTCTCAGTCTTATGTGTTGTTCAGTGTGCCTGTGAGGTTTTGGGTCAGAAGGGAGCTGAAACAATATTTTCACTTTCATACTGTCATAATTTCATTCTTATAAATTCATTTGCTCACCTTTCATTCAAATTTGGATTTTATTTCAGGAAAGACAATTTTTATTTGATAGAAATGACAGAAAACCTGACATTTGTAAAATATTTGCTGTACACATTCACACACACACGCACACACACACACACACACACCTTCCCCACATATACATAGCAGCATGTCCATACAGTACATATTGTATTATCTCCTTAAAGGAGAGGTAGTAAAAAGAAAAATAACACGATATGTGAGTGAATTACAAAATACATCAATAAACCATAAGTTGTTGACTAAATAGATATTACTTGTAAGTATAGGTTATAAATATATAAGGCTGTCAGCTAAAACTTAATATAACCATAACTTGCCTCTTGCATCTCATTAACCATTGCAAACACTGTATTCTATGAATAAAAGATGTTCATTGTGCTTGTGGAAAAGACATTTCAGGCTTTTTCTCCATGACACTATAATGTTTCTCAAGTGTAATTTCTTCTCTTAAATAGCTGTTGACCTTAAATCTACAGGTCAACCACCATTTGTCTTGTGTCACAAAGCATCCAGTCAAACGAGAGACTTGAATGTCAGTTTTACTTCAGGCAACCTGCAAATATAACTTCGCTCTCATTTTGAAAGCCGAGAAAAATAAATAATATGCGGGAACACTTTTCATGTCACATTAACCAAGCGAATAATAAAGTAAGAATCAAAATATGTCTTGTCATTTGTATGAACGCAAAATATTATTTTCATCTTCAGCATGTTGAAAAAAAAAAAAAACAGATCTTGCTCAGGAAACTAAATCAGAAAACGGTTCCAGCTACTTTTCAGTTTCCTGTTAATTAAATAAGTTCTTATAAGGTGGAGAGAAAATTACTGTTGCTGTTCAGATGGGCCCAAAACTGTGTCAGAGATTTTGTTCATTTTCATATTTTTAATTAACAGACTTTTTCTCCTCCGTCTTCCATCAGTGAATGAGTCTTTCGTTCATTTATTTGATGTAGTTTATCTCCTCCAACCATTCATATACAACCCTATTGGATCCTGGGACTTATGGATCCATCTTTTGGCCACCACAGAAGCATAACTAATGACAACATTAAAGTGGCTTTGTGAGCGTGGCCATCAAAATGTCGATCAACCAAGCAGGAAATAATGTGGGATTTTAAAATCAGCATGAATAAACATGTATGTTTGGAATCTGGAGAGCTCAGTTTGGAGAGAACTGAAGGTGTTGATGAACTTTTGGGAGATAGTGATGAAAAACGACGTCTTAAGGGTTCATGTGTGAGTCATGGGTGTGAGGCTTTAATAAAAGACACTGTTATGTGGAGATTCAGGCCGAGCACAGTTGTGTTTTCAACCTCTGAGAGGGATGAATGACGGTGCCACACAAGACGTCTTCAGGGTGCCGTCTAATTGAAGCGACATTTCAAGCTTTCCAAGGACTCAGAACTGTCAGACCCATTAGCATCCTCCTAATTACTGTGCTCCTAACCCCAGACTGGACAGGAAACACATGGTCAGCTAGCTCCGGCCCCGCTGCCGCCAGCGAGTCCACACACTTAGTTTATCTCTTCATTAAGACCTTTTTTTTTTTGTCATTTGCTCTGAATGAATAGAACATCAGAGCCAGTGTGACTCAACTATTCACTGCCTGGGTGAGGAATGTGTTGGCCCAGTTCTTTGGGATAAACCCTGCATTTTACTCGAGCGTCAGCAACACCATCACTTCGTTGTGTTTTTATTGATAAATGATGGATTCAGGCAGAAGTTATACATTCTGTGCATTTGTTCTCATAGCATCAACATTTGATACAGAGACTGATATAAGACTGATATTAGTTAAAATACCTTACTGTACTTATTGTGGTATAACTGTCAGATGGCAATTTCTCTGTGCTATAGTGCAGAAATGAGAAGCCAATTATTTGATTATATGGCCAATATAAAATTAAATGACAACAATTTTCATATATCATCAATTTCGTTATTAGTAGTTATCAAGCAAAGATTGCAAATTAATTGTTTCCATCTTCTCAAATGTGAGGATCTGCTTCTTTTCTTTGTTAAAAATCATTGTATGTTGAATATAATCTGTTTTTTTGTCTTTGGGTCAGACAAAACAAGCAATCTGAAGATGACCTCTGGGAACTTGTGACACTATATTGGACAGATTAATTAACAAATGCAGTTAAGAACAATAATCATTAGTTACAAAACTCATACTTTTGTAAATGTCAGTGTAAAAGTGACTCTAAACATCAAAAGAGGACTCCACTGACTGCTCAACATTCCTGTAATATTGTCAGATTCATGATGGATAGTTTAAAATAAATTAATGTAACAGAACCAAAGACATTGTTAACATAGATTTTAACACATTCTCCTGCATTGTCAGAACGTGGCGCCTTCATTACCCAGCAAGCAACTCGACGGCAGTCAGTTTGTCAGGAGATTTGTAGGCGTTAGCTAAAGGTTACTAATGAGCCTTGAGCAGAGATGAGGAGTTTCAGACTTGTAGTTTTCAGCTGCAGCTGACACTGACTCAAGCGACATCACTTGAAGACATTTATCAGACTTTGTTCAGCCAACTCCATCCCACAAAAAATGTATACAGCTTTTATTTTTCACATTTACAATACTTCTCCCCAAGACCTGTTGACAGACTTTAATGTGTAAAAGCTGTGAAGTTCCCCTTTAAGAACTGCTTCTGCAATGAGACACGTTCACCAGATAAATAGAAACTGCTCTTTGTTACATACTTCATTTTACTTCATTTAAACTGATTTTACAAGACAATGAACTGTCAGTGTTTAGCTTCTTTTTTTTTTTTTTTTAACTTTGATAGTTGGTCAGGTTTCCATTTGTACTACTACAAGGAGAAGTTAATCGTTGCTAACTAGCTTTAATGCTTTCTCAGTTGCAGAGTGTGGTTTTATACAAGAGGTTACCTACAGGTCACACCAATGTGTAACCCTATTTGTGTCCATTTTCCTCCTAAACCCAAATATTTTTTCATAAAATCATGATTTCTATTCTATTCTTTAAAAGCATGAGTCCTACTGCAGAGATGACCCTCCTCATGACAGTCCCCCGCTCTGCCCTCAAGCCTTCTGCCACCCAGGCTTGAGTCCCTGCCCAACAAGTTTTTGTAGCTACGCTCAATTTGCCTGCAATATAAACACACTGATTTACCTAATAGAGAATACTTATACAATGAGCATGATGAGGATTCGTCCTGGCAGGAGCATTTTGCCCTCTGATCTAATCTGGGCTGCTAAATTGTAAGTAAGTGTGTTGAACTTGTGTCCTCCAGCCAGCAGAGATCAGAGTTCAGCATTGTGCCGTAATCACAGATCACATCTTGTTATGCTTAGTGGACACTGAAAGATGCTACAGGCTGTCTCATAATGTACTTTGTAGGGAGACAAAGATCTGATTTCAGGCAAAGAAAGACAACTCTGGATGCAGTGCACAGTGGTTAGAGGCTTATATTTTATCCTTATTTGAACAATTTAATGTCTGTGGATGTGGATATCTTTGGGATTTATAGGGGGGAAACAGTCTTCATGTCTGAAGCCACAAAATGATAAATATCACTTGAAGAATTCAAATAATCTAAACCAAAATATCACCCAAGCCATTTCTGCTGTGTTGCTTCAGTGTCTAGAAACTCTGGCGTAAAGGAAACTTGCAGTATTACTTGACAAATGGAGCACAAACAGCAAAATACGTGTTTAGTACATGTCTCGGCCCGTAGATTAATGACATTAACGAAGTTTCCATTAGCACAGCGATCGGGGGAGACAGAGGCGTTCATGCGTAAATCCACATGACTGAATCACTGATAAGAGAAAATGAAACACATCTCTATGGGCCAAGAGGGGCCAGGAAACGCCACTCCAAATTAGCCCGCGGCCCAATTTGTTGTTACTTCATTAACCAACCAGCATCTGCAGAGACGGGGAGGGAAGTTGTGACCCATCTTTTGCCTAAAAAGAAATCCCACTATGCTTTTGCTGGGTCTCTGAAAACAAAACCAAAAACAGTTCCCTGTGTAGAAAGGAAGCTGGGTAGAGGATCAACAATGTGACAGCAGCTCCATCAGCCAGTTCTGTGCACAAGAGGAGTTTCATCTGGTTGTGAGTGCGAGGATGACAGTGCACCAGCGAGGACAGCTGGGTTTGTTCACTCAGCTCAGGTCTGAAATGTGAGAATAAAATTTGTTTCTTAATCACAGTGCTGATATTTTCTCCTGGTAATCATTGTTTCATTGCTTCTTTAGAAGTTTTCAGATGACCTTTCATATCTCTGAATATTTTACCATCAGAGTCGTTGGAACATGGAGTTTCAGATCACTTAAGGAGTGTATCGCTGCTTTCAAAAAGCATTTTAAACTTGTTCCCTGGAAAAGGTTTAAGAAATGAAATGTGCAGCTGAAACATTTGAAATTGAAACACTGAGATTTTTAAGTTATTGTTGAATTTGCAGTTGATGAATGGTGACAGAAGCTGAAATTGCAGTAACAGTGTAGGTGCTGAAAGATGTGTCAGTCAAAGTGTAAGAATTACTGGGAGAAATTTCAGTTAAGAGGCAGAGATGAACACGGGTCAAAATGTCAGCTGATGTGTAAAGCTTGTAACAAACCTGACAACCAGCTGAGACATACAAAAACTAGACAAACCAGACTTTGATTGACAGATTGTTTCCATCAACTACCATAGATTTTTTTTTTTTTTAGTATTTGACAGTCAGGAAGGAGCATAAACCTTACGACTGAGTAAACACTAGACAACATACTGAGCGGCTGGTTGGTAACAACTATAGATGTGGTGGTAGACGACTGTGTAAATCCTGCAAGAACGCCAACTGTGGCGTGCTCTTGTACCAAAGAAGGGGGGTTTAAAAGAAGTTGAGAAGATCCAAAGATTCATTTTAATGGAGAAAAAAATTGTAAAGAATACTGAATATTTCAAAAACACTGATTGAGATGAGAATTTTGAAGTTTGAGTTAAATTTCAACATCATATTGTGTTGATGTCGCATGCTAATGAAGAACTGACCTGTTTAATTCTGCTGTAAAATAAACTGCACTGCACTTTTTGCTGACTTTGAGTTTTCTGAGTTGCAGCTGTCTGCACACACACACACACACACACACACACAGACAACACTGGTCCTGTTGACACATGAGGCATTTTCCTTGTATTTGTGAACATTCATTAAAGCGAAAGCACATACTGACACCAAAAACAATACATTACAGACAAGGCAATAAGTGGCTTACAACAGAACACAATCTCCCCAATGTCCTTCAAAGTGTTGACTTATATCACTCTTATATCATATCTTTTTTTAACTTTTAAAGTATTTTGCTGTAATTATAGACAGTATTTCAACTACTGAACTCAAGCCTGAATTTAAAATTTGTCATGTTTTAGTGTTAGTGAGGACTGATTACTCACATGGCTGACTGGGCTGGGGCCCGGGGACCTCTGACCTTTTTAATTTTTTTTTTTTTTTTTTTCAAATCAAATCAAATAAATTAATTGAGAGTGTGTTTGTTGAAATGCAGACCAGTGAGAGTTACCTTATTTGCAAATTAAAAAAAATATATATATTATAATTGGTTAGCCGGCTGTGTCTGTATTTGGTGAGGAGTCAGGTCAGGTGGTGATGGTGGGAACCTTGGAGCAGTGGAGCAGCAAAGAGAGAGGCGAAAAAGAGAAAACGTTCCGTATATCTCGACCTATTTCCAAAGTCGGCCTGTTAGCATTAGCAAACAGCCTGGAGAGGAGGACGGTGACTTGTGATACAGGCCGGATAATGAATGTGGGAACAAGTCGCCATCAAAGAGGCCGAACACCCGGAAGTCCCTTCACATGTGCGCTGTCTTGAGGATGTTTGTGGGAAACTGTGAAGGGGGAACCTCATTTTCCCTCATGGCTAGGATTAAAAGTCAACTGAGGACAAGGACAGTCAACAACTCATCAGAGTCCTGGACTTCAATGATGTGGTGGAGTTTTCCAGGAGAAAGGTCAGAAGGAAGACCGCCATACAAGGTAGGCTTTCTCTCATATGATTATTCCCACTGTATGGACGGTCCTCAGTTAAGGTCTTGTCTCCAAGGTGCTGTGTTTGTACAATGAGAGGTGGTTGACACTGGTTGTTGTATCGTTGTGTTTCCATCCTATGCTGTGTGTCATGATGGAAATCCTGTGTGATATGGGCCGCGTATGTTTTTATTTGTGATTGGTCTTCCTTTGCAGAACAGTATGAGGTGAGGCAGTTTGTGCTTGCTCATGCCGTTCAGCTACACATTGCTGCTGGCCCAGAAAAGTATTGTTGCGATCATGTGGCGTAAACCCTGCCTGACAGATTGTATCTACAGGTGTTGATATTGTCCTTCAGATTGTGATAATAGGCTGTTGCCTGTCAGTGTAAGGCCTGTGTAAACTGCAGGTGTTTCCCCTCCACTGAGAACCTATAATTCAAAACCTCGATTGTGCATATGTGGAGGAGGGCTCCAAGATTTTGTGCCCAGGGGCCCCCACAGGCTTATTAATCTGGGCCTGAGTGAGGATACAGTGTGGGATGGGAACCTCTAAATGTGAGACAATGCAGAAGATACTTTGGTTTAGGAACAAAAATGTAAACAAACTCGTAATGAGCCTCAAGTTAACGATATGTTTTAATTAGCAGTCTTTTACATGGACACCTCTGGAATCAAGAGATGAATTATTTATTTTATGAACAATTAATAAAGTGCAGTATTTATTGAGCCTTTATCCAGACAGAGTGACAGTTTGTTGAGGTGTGGTAGCACAACTGCAAAGATGTTGTCTTTTTAAAAAGAGCTGTTAAACAGTTAAACAGTTTTTAACTAAAAAGTGCTTTAGTTCCTCACAGCTGTTGGAACTTCATGCACTGCACGTTTTATTGTTCATCAAAGATGATTTAAGGACTGTAGTCTTCAGTGAAATGTCCCCCATTGCTGCTGAATTGTGTTTGGATGGATGATTACTGTGAAGACTTGTGTTCTGTTTAACGAGGACAATTTGCTTAGTATCCGCAATTGTACATGTGACGTTCATGTGGCTTGTGCTTGACATTTAAATACTAATCAGGCTCCTGTGAAATGCTCATGAAAAACAATAACAGATTATTGTTATTCTAAAAGATATTATATTTATTATTGAAAATATATTTATTCAGTAATTACAGCATAAATGAAGAAAAGATAGATGAAAAACTAAAATTCTGGTATTGGACAGAGGTTGGAAAGTTGCAGCACATCCGTCCTGCAGTGGATCAGTGGAGGTTCAGTTGGAGCTGAGGGGCCTTTTCAGCTCTTATCTGCTGATGGAGCTGGATGTCTGGGATGGCTAGTTTCTTATCTTCCATGGCCCACTAATATCCACAGGGGACCAACGCCGTTTGGCACCCTGAAATCCTTTTTTCTACACCGGATGGGAAATCAGCCTCGGTGGATCACGGGGGCTTGAGACATGGATGCCATATGGCCCCTTTTTATTCTCTGTGGAGTTCAGGCCTTTTGGATGCCCAGCATCTAAATGCACACTGGAGATTTTGGCAATATGTGGTGTGACAAAGGAATTTTGGCAGTTTATGTTGTTGTTTGTCATTACTAGCACATCACTGAAATTCATTAGCATTTTTCAGGACTGAAGTGGTGACTGTCTGTAGACACAGCTGCATAAAACACTGCTCATTATTGAATTGTATATAATTATTAGTATTTTGAATGGTTCTTGCACTTAGCAACTTTTAAAATCTGGTACTCTTATTAAGATCAAGATTTCTTTTTCAAGAGAATTTTAAGAACAAACAAAGACATTTAAAGTCAGCTGTTACATCCACACAACCTGTCTACAATACTTCAGCAAATAGTTAAACAAATAGTCAGAAGTCAGAAAACAAAGAATTAATAGAAACAATAAAAAATGGTATGAATGGTATGCATCTATGTGCCTGCCCTGGAAAGATTATTGCATTAGATAAAATGGGATACCCAAGTTAAAGTAATTACTGTATTCAGTGTGATTTAAATGACAGGAGAGATGTGAACTTTTTTTTTCTGTTAAACTTTTATTTTAACCAAGAAAACATTAATGAGAAACAGAGAAAATGCAGAATTAGACAGAAATGTGACCATGAAATCATGAATAAGATTCGTCAGATAAAATATTTCACCCTGAATTTCTCCTTATAACAACCCAAAAGCAGTCAAAAATGACAGAAAATAAATTAGACAAATCTAAAACAATAACTTAATGAAGTCCACATATGCCACCAGGAGAGAGTTTCTGCAGGACTGAATTCACAAAGAGTGAATTCAGTGAATTGCTGCTTTAAATCTAACTGCAGAATGCTGTGTGTTGAAGCAAAAATGTTCAGTCTATGGTAAAGTTAATAATAACTTATTACCTTCCATTTTCGAAGTAAAATATATTTTAATTGTATTGGAGATTTGGCTTCAACATGTTGAACACAGATAAAGTAAGGTTGCATCTTTGAGGCTTGATTGACAGATATGTTTAAGAAAAAAAAAGAGCAAAGGGTGCACTACTGTATGTGACCAGCTGAGGACATGCTTTCCTCAGACTGGGAAAAGGGAACATATAGCTTTATGTAGCTTCACCTACCCACTGTACTGCCCAGACTGTGCACACAACATCCAATGTGCTCATATATATGTATATGTGTGTGTGTGTATATAAATGCCAGTTATAGTGGGAGGAGATGCTACAGAGAAATATACAGTAATGTACAGTATGAATAAATACAGCTATGTCTAGACAGACAGAAAACAGTGATAAGGTCAGGGTTAAATGCAATCAGTTAAATTTAGAGTAATTAAAAAGTGTATTATTAAAAGTAGGTGTCTCAAATGACAGCTCTGAAGACTAACAGATGTTGCTTTTTGATATTTTCCAAATAGTTCTTTGTTAAATAATTGCCAACAAGCCCATCAGTAAGTGTAGATGAAGGAAAGCTGGCCCCAACCATACTCTGAAATTACCAACTTTTCCCACGCAGGTGTAATCCACAGTGAGATGAACCCACCGCAGCACAGTATGTTTATGACGCAGGCTGAGAGACCTCCATCGAACTTCTTTATGAAGTAGATTGAGGACAATTTTCCTGCTGAAAGGTGGTCTACCTGGAAGGCCGGGGCTCCCTGCCAGCTGCATGTCATTTCTATCAAATGTGGCCGGGGTCTGTCAATTAAGAAAACACAGGGCAATCTGTGGCTGCTGAAAGAGATCCCCTTGGCCTGCTCCCAGCCTGAGAGACGGCCTTTTGTTCCCAGGCATGTCTCACATACTTTCAGAGCCCAGATAAGCTCAGGCTTCATGAAGCCCTGCTTTATATTTGCCCACTGTAATGTCTCTGTGGGGTCAGGGAATATGGGGAAGCACTGTCAGCGAAAAGGTAATATCCCCCCTCCCACACACACACTAATGGGTCAGGAATAGAAGCCACAGGTTAGGTGGTCCTGAGGCCTGGCCAGGGGACTTTTTTTTGCTGAATGATCCCCTCCTCCTGTGTGCCCACCCTCGATCCCTTTCTACCTCTTTCATACTGAGGACGTAAACTGCAAAACAAGCGGGCAGCTTTAGCTGTTTCCTGAAATCGGATAAACGGGTACTCTATGCTTGGACCTGCCAGTGTGGGGGGAAGGGAATTTGTTTTAGTACCAGCCGGACCACCCACAGACACATAAACAGGTACATCAAGGTGGGTTGAAATATAAGTAGAGGTGAAGGGGAGGTTTGAGGCCATCAGGTAGGGGGGGGTCAAAGGGGACTGGGACCTCTTGATGACTTGGCGTCATTGTGGTTTATCATAAAATATGTCTTGTAAGAGAACTAAGGAAAATACCAGGCATTCTTCTAACAAGATACTCTTACCTGGATCAGATTTACTCCGAACTTAAGCTGCATAGAACAAATGTATGTTAGGTATGTGTACTTTAATAAGTGGACAGCTTCATATCTCCACTGTACAGTATGTTTTAGTTATTTGCATTAGTTTTCATTTTTGTTCTTGATTATTGTGGCCTATGTACAAAGTACGTTTGTAGTTTGTTTGTGGTTTGGGCCAGGCCCCTTAGTTCTAGTTAAGGAAAATCTTCTTTCTTCTTCTTGAGTAAATGTACTTAGTCACAATCCACCAATGGGATTTGGCATATTTCTGCAACACAAAAATATCTTGTGTCATGTGCAGGATGTTTTCATTACTTTAAGTCTGTTTGTCTGTTTTTTCCTTCAAATTCAATAGTCATTAAAGGCAAACAAACACTTTTTTATTGAGCTGTTCTCAACTCACCCTTGCACTCAGGTCATAACCTGAGTTGAGACGGTGTGTATTTACACTTTTGTGGAAAGAGTTTGGGAAAGGCAAACATGACAGCACCCCTGCTAGGTCCATAAAGAACAGTTTTTTTCAGTTACTCAATTAATCAATTACTCAATCAAAAGAAAATTAACAGCTATTTTGATAATCAATTAATTATTTCAGTCCTATTGAATGCAAAAATACCAAATATTTTACTTGTCTTTCTCATATATAATATTGAATGAATGAAATGGGTTTTTGTTTGAAAGCGTTGGTAAAAACAAAACTTTCTGACCTTAACTCCACCCAACACCTTTGGGATGAATTGGGATGCCATCTGCACACCAGGTCTTATCTCCCAACATCAGTGCCCAATCTCACTGACAGTCTTGTGGCTGGATGGGAGAAAATCCTCGCAGCCAGGAAGAGTGGGCGCTACATATTAATGTCCATATTTTGGGAATTATATATTCAACAGTCACACATCCGTGTGATGTTGAGGCATCTATATACTTTTTGCCATATAATCTATGTTGGGTACAGATGTGCATTTTAAATAATGGTTGTTCCTGTTGGTCTTATGCTGCAAGAAGGCCCTGTGTTTTAGTCACACTAAAACCACATTTGTAGCAGCTCACATTGATAGAGCAATAAATTGTGAGCTTGATAGCTGCTGTTTTTTTTTGCATTATTTCTTTTTTTTTTCCCTCTTAAATTTAAGTAGAGTTATAGTAGCCTTTATAGTCATTTCCTTCATCATTGTCAGCAAATTGCCCATGCAGGAATGAAGTATTTAACGTCCAGTCTGGGTGTGGTTCCATTAGATGGCTTTAAGACCATGCTGAGTGCTCTTGAAAATTAGTTTTTTGGCAACTTCCTAGGATGCACAGTCTCCCAGCAAGCCACCAAGGCTTTGTCAAGACTGCGCTGGTTTAAGCTCGCAGCTTTTCAAGCCTCCCATTATGCCTGACTCAGTCGGGCAGAAAGCAAAAGAGCCTTTTCTGCAGTCATGTGGGCATACTGGCATTATACACAGTTCAGTATTAGATATTTGTGAGTCATATAAACAGTAGTGAGGGCACTGAGGCTTCTTGAAGGAATAAAAAAAAAACTTTATAATTGGGGAGTTATATAAGTGTCTAAATCCTCCTCCAAGGATTTAATTTTTCCCCATTGTGTGTTTGGAAAAGCAGGAAAACCTCTCAGCAGAGGTGACAAATCCTCTGACATAGAAATCACTGTGGTACAGTTTAGGGATTGTAAATAAAGTCTTAAAATCTTCAGGTGACGGGTAGTTAACTGCCTCCTACTGTGATTCTTTATTTAATATTTTACAGTATTTACTGTACCTATAATCAGCCAATTACAGATGCTATGTATTCTCTTTATGCCACTAAACATGAATTTGGATGATTTAGGTGAAAGCAGAAACTTTCTTACGAAAATCTTTACCAAAATGCAAAAAAACAGCTACTTGAGAATTAATACAACAAACACACAAAATCTTACTGAGGACTGGATGGCACCGCTCCAAATGTATTTATCGTATTCCTTTTCCTGAAATCGTCCCACTTTTTGAGTCTTCTTTTAGACATTCAGGTCTATTTAGCCTCATGCACCCTTGTGTAGATTTGTTATGGTTCTCTTCTTCCTTCAGTAGCCTCCCCCAATTATAAACTGTATAGATTTCCCCATGGTGTGTCCCTGTCCTGTCTTCACATCTACACTGTGGATGTGTGCGTATCTGTGAGTTAGGTGTGTGTGTGTGTGTGTGTGTGTGTGTGTCTGTGTGTCTGTGTGTGCGTGTGCGTGTGTGCATGTGTAGCTCCCTGTTGGCCCAGATGCTGGGGTGTGTACAGTGTGTAAATCTGGGGCTAGTCGGGTCAGTCAGGCATGACCTGGACTATGTTGGGCCTTGTCTTCTGAGTGCCTCCAGCAGTGTTCCCCTCCTCAGCTCTGACCAGCCAGCCTCACAAACAAGGATTTAGGTCATCGTGACCCCCCCTTCAACCTACGCCTCACCCTTGTGTTTGTTAACCTGACTGGGAGTCACTTTCTCTGATGATCTGTGGATGCAGCATTTAAGATGTTTACATGAAGTGTTTGCACAAAACAGATTTTTTTTTTTTGCCTTGTGGCTTCATATTTAATTCTACACCCGGACCTATAAATATATTGACTGTATTTTTAGCATCCTGCATATAAATAAATATTCTGCACATTGTGATCCTGAATTTAGTTATTTCAGACTTGTAACTGGAGGATTGCATGAGCAGGATTTCATACAAACGGCTTTACATCTATGATGCCAACTGATTTTGTTGTAGCACCCAGAGCTACATTAACATTTATTTGGAGTCGTGATTCTGGCCACTAGATGAATATAAGTTCAATATCTACTCTCCTTTTAGCTCTGTTTTGGTTGAAGAAAACCCATGAGAGAGAAATATTTGGCTCTTTAGCAGTTAAATGCTTAAATGCTAGTTGCTAACTAGTTGCTAACTAGTTGCCATTTACCTGCAAGTGAAGAGAATGAACCAAAACAGTGCAGAAACTTCAGTGTCAGCAGCTTTAATGCCACTGTGTGCTGGAAGTGTTTTCTACAAACTAAAAATTTTGCAAAGTAATTTTAAGGATGTGGTCGTAACATAAAGGTTCTACACATTGTTCATTTTTCAATTCTAGTATTTCAAGTACAGACATATCGAACAGATTTAATATTTTCATTTTGTTTAGGGGCTGCCTGGTGGCCCTAACCTAACTTTGTTTTTACTACCTGCAGAGACAGCGCTTGCCCCAACCACAATCTTTCCTTAACCTTAACCAGTCCATAGTTGCTATGGACAGTTTTTGCAGAATCATTCAATATCAGCGGTCTCGTCTGGAGATGGGCTTGCTTGAGTTTATTCTGTAGACTTTCATGAACTGACGCTGCTCATGAAGGTCCTTATGATTGACAGAGTCAGTCTAGATTACCAGAATTTTTGAGACACCCCGTTTTGAATTAATGTCATTACAAATGATGAAGGAAAGGGATAACAACAACCTGTCCTATACCTCTTTCTGAGCCAGCTGTTGTGCTATTAGCAGGACAGTAACAGAATATGTCCTTCATCATATTTGTACTTCATCACCCATATTTTCCCACAGGAAACATCAAGTCCAGCCGTTTTTCTTGTGAAGATCATAATAATTGTTTGGAGGTTAGGGTTACAAGACTAAATCAGTTTTAAAACTTCAGATGAAGGGATTATGGTAGGCCTAACAACACATGCTGTACTAACTGATTTTTATGGGGGAGGGGGTAGGGGGTAATCCCTGCTTCACTTTTACAAACACCACCACACCACTGCACTTAAGGGAGTGCAAAGGCCTGTCCTAGAACAGGCGTACCAGTACAACATTTACATGGTGCCTCTGAAATCAGATTATGTATGGGTTCAATTGACTTAATGGATTTGAAGAGACTAGATCCTATTAATGAATAGGCTGCCCTACGGCGCTGCCCCAACCAATAGCAAGCTAATCTGGCATGCAAATTAAATCCTGCCTCAATATGCCTGCCTGTTTAATGCGATCCATTACACAGTTTCACTTATTTATATATACTATTATAAAAGAATAGGCTTATAAACAAACTGCGGGAGGGGTTTGTTCTATAAATGGGGCTGTGCTGGCCCCGGGGCTGGCGGAGGGAGCCATGATTTTCACTGTCGTTCACTGCCAGTCACTGACAATGGGGCTGTCTGTGTTGTGGAAAACATTACATTCAAAGATATCTTAAACCGTGAAGTCCACCTTTAACCATAAATTCATCCAGTGTATTTTATCATAACAGTGTTTTACATTGAAGGACAATGAGGTTTTCTTGTGAGGTTATATAATGCATCATGAGAATATGTCAAGGGTGAGATTTGATTTTCTTTCTTTTTTTTTTTTTTTCCTGATTTGATTATGCCTCTTTTTCACTCCAGATTCCCCACTTTAAGCACACTGCGCTACAGGGACGTAAGTGATTTGTAGGCTGCGGTGTGTATTCGAAGTCATAATCTGGCACATGATCACTCTGAAGGCTGAGCAGGACGTCTGCTGAGGAACTCCGGCGCTTCCAGCCCTTTTGGTTCTGCCAGGCTCTTCATGCCTGGTTACCTTAGAGCCTGCTTTGTTAATGTCGTCGGGAATAGGGGTCAGGGGGAGGCCAGATTTCACCTGACCTCTGCTGAAATATTACAGCCAGGTTTACTTACCAGCCGGGGAGAGAGCCTCCAAAGCAGGGAGGCAGTATGAGGAAAGCGGAGGAGAATATTGCCAGAATCTGATGAGGCTTTTTCCACTGATGAGGTTTAATCACTGCCATGCTAGTATCATTTCAGTCAGTCCCCTGCATTGTATTGCTTGTGGTCTCATGTAGCACTGGCCTTACTGAGAATCATAGTCTGATTCAATCTGGTTCAAGCATACTTCAACACAACAGGCTTTTTGAGCAAAATTGAATGAGACGTGAATTGAATATTTTCAGTTTATCTGACACAGGTTCCCTGACAAATATAAATAAATAAAGCTTTCCCAATGCAGGTATGCTTGAGTGTGTGCACCTCATTTCAAGCACAATTAACTTGAAATGGAGTGCTACAGGATCAATAGTCCCCATTTGATCCAGGGGGGGTCTGTCACTCCATGGAAATGGCACACATATGGTAATACAGCCAGCTTAACAACAACTTAGAGGATTTACTGTTGCCGTTTTGAGGCCAACATGAATAACAAACAGTGGGCCACTCTTAGGAGCCATCTTCTTTTATCCCAGTCTCAATTAATCTTAAGGAGAGACACCATTTAAAGCTAATGAACAGGGGGTAAAACTGATGTATATTGATACGAAGATATGAGAGCATCAAAATAAGATTGTCTGTAAAATTCAGAGCCATAGGAGGGGGCTCATGTTGCAGAATCCAGTGCTATAGGCAGCCCGGCTATAGTGGCTTGCCTCAGAACACAACATAAAAAGATAAATGAACACTGAATGACCCTGACGTAGCCGTGTTCCTTCATCATATAAATAACAAAAAGCAGAGCGAATAAAGCAGACTGTGCCGGGGCCAATTCCCCATCGGGTGCTTATATGAAATGCAACTTTCAGGCGTTCTCCCTTCTCAGAATGTGGCATTTATTTGCAGGACTCTGTTTCAATTTAAAGGGAATGGCAGCTGAAGGAGGCACAGGGGACAGTGTCTCATCACCGCCACTTACCACTCTTATAGGCCTGCTGCCGGGGAGGAAAACCTCAGCAGGCAGCTCCACTTAAACAGTGAAGACCTCCACCAGTCAATGTAATGTGCAAGGCTCTGATAGCCTCATATTCTCAATCCTGTTTGAGTGTGTGGGTGTTTGTTCGCCTGCATGTGTGTGTTTGGTGCACATTGAAAGGTTCACAGTGTTTTTGAGACACAGTGCATGTTCTTGTAATGTTTGATATGTTTAAATGTTTAAATGTTTTCATATTTAAAAAAAAAAAAAGACAGATTATTTTGCTTGGTTGCTTCTTAACACCACTCTCATACCTGCCTGTTAAATACAAGGTGATTGCTAGAAGCCAGTTGGCTTAGTTTAGCACAAAGACTAGAAACAGTTTGGCTCTGTCCAACAGTAACAAAATCTGCCTCCAGCATCACATTATACACCTTTCCAGTCTTTGTGCTAAGCTAAGCTAACTGGCTGCTGGTACTGGCTTCATATTTATTTGCAGATATGAGAGTGGTATCAATCTTGTAATTGAACTCGCCACCAAAAGGAGAATGTATGTACGTCATATATAAATTTCTCTACAAACTACTGCTTTAAAGAACCAATGAAACTCCTGGAAACTGCAAAATTTAAATAGTTTTCTATTGCATGCAGAAGTAATATGCCACAACTCTTGCATCAAAACTTTCCAACAGAAAAATTCCGGCTTTGTAAGCTGAACAGGAGCACCTGAACACACCATTAATATCTCTCTCAAACAGTGACTATCATTACAAATCCTTTTTCCATGAAAGGGTAAAAGTGGAGATATCTGGCACAACTTCATCAGGTCATCCTACAACACATTACCAAAACAATATCTCATTGTTTTACTCCTTTAATGATGACCTCAAAATGCTGAAATCCTATAGCATCCTATAGGTCAAATGTTCTGATGGTGAAAACCAAATTAATTATCTTGTATTTTCACCCTGAGAAACCAGACTAACCAAAACAGTGTGACTTCCTGCCCAAGGACGTTCCTGGGACCGCTCTCGAGAAGACGGCATACGGACGTTCGTCGCCCAAAGGGTTAATGTTGATGAAAAACAAACAAACATGTCCATAAATAGGTGCTTTCCCTGGAAGAGAGACTTTATATGCTACAAGCTCATTTGAAATTCAGCTGAATGTCTCACACAGTGGTTGAACATACAGGGCTGACGATGGGGGGTAAATTAGAGCTCGGAGATGAATTATCAAACAATTAAAAAAAAAAAAAAAAAGAAGAAAAAAAAAGCGAGGCTGAGCCAAAGGGAAACAGAGCACAGATGATATTGGCAATAGTTTTGAGTTGCTCTTGTCTTTCTGGGTTATTTCAGTTTTTTTTCTGATTTGTTTTATTCCTTTTTGTTTTTGTACTTTAGGCTGCTGTAATGCATGTGTTTAGGAAAAAAAAAAAAAGGTTAATTTCGAAATGTTTTTCCCAGCTGTCAATAAATCAAATATGAAATCGCATGAACTGATAGTGAGACCAGTGAAATGGCAGAGGAAGTGTCCATCCCCACCCCCAACTCTCGCTCCACCCTGCTCTCTGTGTTCCAGCGATATTCATTTTGATTTCAATTAAAGATCCTGAGTGTGACTCTGGGAGAGAAATTGCCTGCCTTTAATTAGGTAGTCTAAGTTCATGGAAGCAATTGTTGTTTCCCCAGCACTTTCAATTTGATGAGCCAAGGACTCCCATTTTATAGCTATGAATGAATATGGTTTCATACCCCTCAGGTTCCTTGTCCTGCTAAATATCTTGCAACCACACAGAGAATATTACTTGTGTGTTTGTCATTAGTCGCCAGGGTTATGCTGCCATGGGAGTGTGTGTGCATGTGTATGTGTGTGTATGTGCGTTCTTGCCTCGCTCTACACTGCAGGTGGGTTCCTCCATCTGTGATGAAGAGGTCAGTAGCTGGCTAGGACCACATGGTGCGGTGCAGGCCGCTGCCCGCTGGTCAATAATCTATTACAGGACATCCCTCCTCCTCCTCTAGGTGACTAATGCACTGCACAGAGATGGCCTCCCAGAGGTTAATGCTGCTCGGCTGACCTCGGTCCCCTCTGACAAACACTGTCAATGCTTGATTCGGAAAAGCTCTTCCTCAGCCAAATATCAGGTCAGTCTGCTCTGAAGGTGGCTGAAGGGCTTCATATCTGAGCTCAAAAATCCAATAATGTGACTTTAGTCTTCATTCTCAAGTGATGATTCAAAGATGATATGTTTGTTTTCTTTACATGCATAAAGTGCACACCTGATCTTGAGAATAGCTCGGGTGGATAAAATCAGGTTTGCAATGGGATCTGTCATGGAGGAGGTCTTCTCAGGTGTGCAGAGGTAAATTAAATCTTTTTACAAATACAGATTGTTCATGAGACAGTGGTGAATCATTGGCTCTTACAGTTTGATGTGAAATGAAATGATGACTGTGAGTGTAAAGTGCTCACTGTAAACTGAAGAGTAATTGCAGTTCATTTTAGTTTGGCTCTAATTTTTACGGTTTTTGCCATCACCCTTATGGGTAAAAATAACATTGACATTGCTAAAACACAGCCAGACGGGGCAAGAAACACAAAGGGTCAGATGATCAACAAGGCTAGAGAGCCCCACTGTCACTGATCCCCCTGATCCCCAATTGCACCAATCACCAGCACAAATTCCTTGTATGTGGAAACATACTTGGCAATAAAACCGATTCTGATTCTGATTCTGATTCTGATGATCAAACAGGTTTTAAAGGGGTTCTGAAACTTATACTCACAAAACCATGAAAGTAGTTCATAATCTGTCTGATCTGTTGGCCTGTTTACAACCTGTCTGATCACATGACCTTTTCTCATGTCATTATACTTAACTGTAGCGTTGTCACTGTGTTCCCTTGAATGAATAAATGATTGAGTTATTCTTCAGTTTTAGGCCATCCTGTGGTGCAATCACAGTCACTTTTTGCACATTTTCTTTCGGGGAGGGGGGGGGGTTATCCTTCATTCTGATCTTCAGCAACTGAAACAAATAATAAGTTGAACTGAGGTCATGTTTGTCCATTAAATCCTCTTGGTCATCTTGTCTGTATGTTTCCAGCTGCATTTTCTTAAACGTCAGGGACTTAAAAAGGGGCTGAGAGTTATATATAGATGTGAACAGCCTCTAATTAGAGCTGGAGGCCAACACTTTAATCTGATAGTCATAGTTTCTCTTCACAGAGCCACCACAGTGAAAATCATGTCACTGTCCTGACTGCGCTGTAACTGTCAGGTGTTTTGCTGCTGCACTCTGCTGTGACTGTGTCTGTGTTTGGAGCTGTGAAGTTGAAGGTGCCTCTGTGGTGTTGTGATAATCAGATCTCTTCATAGGACCCTGATTCGTAGAACACCATGTTATTCTGACAACTCTCACTTCCAATCAATTTATGCCACAAATTCTAACTCGCATGCACTCAAGCATCGCCTGTGGCCTTGTTCCTCCATTTCCCTTTTTCCCCTCGTCGGCTTCTCCAGCCTCTCTCTTTCTCTGTCAGTTCAATAAGCAGCAGTCAGCAGCAGCACCAAATATTTATCATTGCAGCTGTGTTCACATCCCTCCAGAATTCCACCCAAATTTTGCTTCTTTTTTTTTTTTCAACACGTGAGCAAAAAAAATGTCAGAGTTTGTTTTTCCATCTAATTTGCATTCAGTGATGTTTGCGCTGTAGTTATGAGCCTCATAAATGAACAGGATCATAGGCTGTGAACGCTGCACAGTCGCACTGTATTCATCACGATGTGTCTTTGTTTCGCTGCTCTGTTTTAATAAATCACCTGCTGCCTCTGCAAGAAGCCGTCATTTGAAATTCTAGCAGCGGGTCTCGTCTGAGTGCGACGACGACCATGGGCCGGCCTCATGTCTGCATGTGGAGCAGAAGGAAATTAGCCGCACCTGAATGACAAGGCAAAGGCTCCCACCCCCAGAGGGACTGTGATCTACACACAAACTCCCTTTTAATAGACTTACACCTCATTTGGCCTCTAAAGCTTGTTGAAGGGTCCCAGAGGACAGGGAGGGGGAGGCGGGCCCCTCAGAGGTCAGCCCCGCTGCTCGCTGTAAACCAGCTGCAGTGAAAGGCAGAGCTTGATTAGATGGCCATTCACACCCAGAAGGGGACTGCCGTGGAGGGACAATGCCACATTTTCCCTTGCAAAACAACAGGGACATTTTGTCTGGCCTGTCGTGAGCAATATCTGTTACGTTGCAGAGGGCTGTGTGAAAAGCTCAGAGGAGACAGAGTGATCCTGCATGTAAAGACGAGTCGCTGCTCAATCAGCAGTCGCTGCGGTTAAAACAAGGATGGTGTTTTGTAGTTAATCTGGAGGAGGAAATTTCACTGAATTCCCTTTTTTAGTTTAATAATGTTAAATCTCATCTTAAATGCTGATGATATCAGCAGGTGCCACACGTGGAAAAAAAAAACTCTTCTTGATGCTGCAAACTGCTACTAAATGAAAAAATGAAGTATATTTGAGCATTCGCGCTGGCTCGCTTTAAATGAAAGATCGATACCACTCTCATTTCTGTAAGTATAATGTACATATGATGCTACCTCTAGCAGCAGGCTAACTTAGCTTAGCATAAAGACTGGATACACGGGCAAACAGCTAGCTTGGCTCTGTCCACAGGTATCAAAATAAGTCTACCAGCACATTTGAAGATCACTAACTAACATATTATACCTTGTTTGTATAAAAAAAGGAAGTGTAAAAAAAAAAGAAAAAAGAAATTCACTATTTTAACGACTGGTTGAGTTTAAAAATGGTGAGGTACATAAACCCTAAAATGGTGAATTGTTGTTTTTCTCTTGGTATGAACTAAATAAATGATATGTGAAGTGTAAATCGTGAGCTTTAGAAGGGCTGGTAGTGGGGTTTTGTTACCACTCTCAGCAAGTGAATAAGTCTGTTTCCTGTCTGTTATTTAATACTATTACTTAAAATGAAATTGCTTACACTGCAGCTTTAGTACTACGGGAACTTGTAACATGAACATGTATTTATTTGCGAGAGAGATTAAACTCTCATCTTTTGGTCATACACAACACACAGCAGTGTATACAAATGAAACCTTAATAAACATGGCATTTCCCTGCCTTCAGAGCAGTCCAGCAGTACACTAAATCCATGAAAACTTTATCTGCCAGCTCAATATAAAGGTCTAACAATAAAAAAGGATCCATTTGTTTTTTTGTCTTACTGTCCTCCCCCCTCAACAGAAAGAGGATGTTCAAGGGTTAAAAGCCATTTGAAGGGTGATTTTCTTAAGAGTAAAACTTTAAAAAAAAATTTTTTGGACAGTTTTCAACCTGAATCATAGAAGTCATTTGAAATCCATCACACACAACCCTAATATCTGAACAGTACACTGTATGTATTCACGCTCGATGCTGATACACATATAATATGTGAAACCTTTGAAATGAGTTAACTTACTGGCTGAGAGAGTCAAAATAAATGTCCTCTCAGTAACTGCTGCTTGAAGTTCACTCATACATTTTACCTCCCTTTTCACTGCCTCTGCTGCTCTGCTCGTACATCAGTCTGTGATGTATTTCAACAACTAGAGGGCCCCACTTTAAACACTGTAATAATACCATGTTCCCTGTCTGACCAAAGGCTTGTAGCTTCAGACATAATACGAACTCATTTTGCTCATTATAGCATCAAGAGCTCTCAGCTGGTTGTGAGAAAAAAAACCCCCTGTGACTTGGACAATAGCAGAGAACAAGAAGTAAGGTGAGAATCATTTTTTACAGAGAATGGTGCAGATAGTAAATAGTAATATAAGCTTTTTGTCAAGGCTTTTATTTTGACATTCCTGATCTGTAAACTGGAGCTGTTCCATTGCTTCGTCATATTAAATGTTCATGTGAAAGCTGCCATAAAAAAGGTTTGGATTATTATTCATGAGTAAAGTTTACAGTGGATTTCATCAACATACGAAAAAATATACTTTTGATGTGTAACAGCTCTGAAAAGATTCTCCTCATAGTGTTACCTCTGACAGCACGTCTTCTTGGGTTACTACACAATCGACCCCACTTCCTATAATTGTCGACCAGTGAATGTGTTTCAAGATGAAAAACCCGGGAGTTCATTGTGTTTGTGTGCCTGGCTCGATGCTCTCACTGTCTGTTTTTTTTTTTCTTTACTCTTCATTCAATGACATCCAAAAACATTGATGGTTAATTATTTCTGAGGAGGCTTTTTGCATAGCTCCTGTATCCCCGGGTTAATTCAGAAGCATTCCCTTATCTTCCCAGGGGTATAGAGTTTGCATTTTAAGTGAGGCACAGCACAGACACTCAGCAGCATCTTAACTTCCTAAGTTGAAGTGTGGCTGGGGTTAAGTGGTCCCTATGCTCACAGCACCTATCTCAGCCCAAACATGACAGCTGGGGACTTGACTGTTGCTATGGAAATCACAACCCCCTCCTCCTCACTGCCTGTCCAACAACCCCACACCCCACCCCCACAAACCCCCCCCCCCCCCCGGGTGCATGAAAATGCCCCAGACTGCTCATTTGAGACCATACAAGTCCTCCTCCTTCTCCCTGTGTTAACAAGTCAACTTTTCTGTTGTTCTGCCCTGTTTCAAACGGGGTTTATTGCAAATGGAAAATGGCTCGGGGTGCACTCGGGTGCTTAACGGTGCTCAGCCCGGCTTTGCAGCTGGAAAATTTCCTAGAATGGGCTCCTGTAAGCTGGCTAGAGATGAAGACTGAGAAATTGTTTGCCTCACAGTCTACCTCACTTTTAAATAAATATAATGCAAGGACTTACTGTTTATCAATAGACAAGATATTCATCTATAGATGATAAATTAGATGAATGTCTATTACAACTTATAATTCAAGCAGTAATTTCTTAGATTTTTATTGTATTACACTATAGTTTTGCTGCTATTTGTGTTCCGCAGAAGCCATTCATTGTATTTGCATTCTGTAATTGCCTCTTGGTAGCAGCGTGCATGGTTACTGGCAGAGTCTGCCTGGCATGTGGGATTCAAATTGTGTACCCACGCAAAAAGGATTCACAGGAAACAGCATGCTCGTACTGGACGTAATGTGGAAGACAAGATTGCATCATAAGTTCAGTATTATCGTGTCCGGCAGCTGTGAGACCTCTTCCTTAGTCTGCTTTATTAAAACATCGTGAAGACGCTGAAACCTCTCAGTCCACAGTTTAACTGCATGCACTGTAAACACACACACAAGTTCTGATGCATTTCTGTCAGTGTAGCCACGTGAGGCATGTTTGCTGCTCCCTGTTGTTGAAGTGTCAGCAGCACTGTTAGACCTGTATCATTAAAACGCACTTGAAACCACAAGCGTTGTTTAATCAACTATCACTGAAATCTTAAAGATTATGATGTTAAACCAGGCTGTGATGTCATTTGCTCTAGTTTTTCAATAACTTCATAGCATCACTTGGCACCTATATTTAATTATTTATTTTATTTTTAAGTCAAATAAGCCAAAAATCTATATTGTTTGCACATATCTTGATATGTTTTGACATTTAAAACCCAACTCCAACAGAGTCTCTTAGTTACTGTATGTATCCCTATATACATGCATCCATATTAGGTATATATATATACACATATACAGTATATATACATATATACACAAACACATATATATTCATAAATAAATAGATAAATACAATCATAACACTGAAACCAAACATTCAAAATGAAAATGTGAAGAGGGTTCCTTTATCTTGTTAGATTATATATTATGTTCTGTTAACCAGGGATGCAGGGATTACCCTGTGTGAAAGTGCGTTGGGGCCAAGAGAAATTATGAAAAAAAGAATGACAGTGACACTGATTTCACCTCAAGAGTAGCCGATCAAATGACTGAGTTTAATTATCCTAAGGTATTTGATCAGTAATCAGTTACTGCCTTCATCGTGTCTCTTGTCCTGTAAGTATGAACTGCTGACCAGGGAGAAAAAAGTTAATCTGACCCCTGAACATAATTTTGATATCTTCCACCTGCACGGTGTCATTAACGTTTTATTCAGAAGTTATAAACACAGAAAGATATCTAATAAAACAATCAGCTGTATGAAGCCGTTGGTGAGAAAGATGCCTGTTAATTTTTCTGGTAGCAGGATGACAGGGGTGAAATACAAGTACGATTTGAAAGATTTTATGTGAACGCTTTAAATTTGTCTAATCGTTGTACTTTCATGATAATCCTTTCATTGCTGTTCTTAAAATCAAGACCGCAAGTCACAAAGAGGAAGTGTTAGGAATTCATCTTAAAGCTGTCAGTTCAAAGTTTTAACACTCCAACTTGTGGTATAAACAATGTTTATTTCTCTGCCTACAAAGAAGTGCTGGAGGAGCTTCATGGCATCGCCACCATAAATAATTATCTGCTATATATTTCATCACTCCCACTCCTTTCCTGTCTCGATCAATCCTGAGCAGAGGAGCCCTGCATGCTGCTGTAAAATGACTGGGAGCTGATGGATACAGTCCCCAGCAGGGCACGTGACTTGTCTCCATTGGCGCCTATGGCACCACATTTAATCTAAATGTAGTCCTTGACAACGGGAGGATCCTCACTCAGCTGTGTGGGATCTTTGCAGTTGTGTTTTTATGCCTCCATACCAATGACAGCCAGGCCCGGAGGCATTATGGTTTCGGGTTGTCTGTCCGTCTGTCCATCTGTCTGAGATGTCCCATTCTCGTGAACGTGACATCTCAGTAACGTCACGAGGGACTTTCTTCAGATTTGGTTCAAACATTCACTTGGACTTGAGGATGAACATCACAAAACACGATTTTAGCCTTGTGAAACCAATATCTCAATAATGAGAGAGAACAGTGAAAGAAATTCGTTAAAAACATTCACTTGGACTCAAGGATTAACTGGTTAGATTTTGGTGGTCAAAGGTCAAGGTCACTGTGACCTCACAAAATACATTTGTAGCCATAACTCAAAACCTCACACAGCAATTATGATAAAGGTGGCATACAATCGCGAGGCGGTAAGACTAGTTTATTCTGAAGGTGGATCGGTTACACCATCTGTTTGGTCATGTTGGTGAAAATGGTTTATTTCGCGCATCGTGACAGGAAAGAAATAAAATGTCAGTTAATGCTTTAGTATTTGACTTGATTTGAACAGCAACAGCAATTAGTGTCAGACTAATAGTGAGACGCTTTAAAGTTATGAAAGTTGTTGGCTGTGAGGCTGCAGGTGGGAGCAGGCCAATCCCGTGCCAGCTCTTCTCCACTCAGCTCCTTTCTCCAGGGCAGAGCGCAGGCCTGCTGAGAGCACACATGAGTGGTCCACGTAAGGGCCGAGATCCCGGCAGTCCTAACCCCCCCTGCCGACATCTCATCCGTCTTGCAGTGTGTTGGCACTGTGAAGGGTAAACTGGGCTGATCAGTGGGACAGGCGGGGAGGGCACAGGAGAGCAGCCTTCCCACTGGAGCCCCAGACCAGCACGCTCAGATTAGAGGAAATTTGTTCCACAATATTGTGGCCTCCTGCTTCCCAAGGCTGGGCCCGCACAGAAGGCAGAGGCAGAGATTTGGGCGGTGGCCAAGCCTTTTCGTCGGGCTCCTCGTTCGCACCACATGTGCCGAGCTAGACTCCCCACTGATCCTTCTAGCTTTATAGCCTCCCTGCCTGATGGAACAAATGCTACATCGCAGAAAATAAACTTATCTCATTTGGATGACAACACATTCCCCCAGGTTATAATGCTGCACCATTTTGAAGAGGCAGACAGGGTCAATTGTACATTTGCAGCTCAACCAGGGAGTCTTTTGCTGTGAAAATGCCTTCCTCGCCACATGCCTGACGGTGAATTTGGAACAATTTGCCTTATTGACTCCCTTGGTGTTTAGTGTAAAGTATTGCCTTAGTATGGGGCCACACATATATATTTCTTTATAAATATTTTACGTTAACTCACATCTTCTTTTGGTGAGCAATGGAAGATGGCAGTTGCTTTATAAAAGGTATGTTTCAATCCATTACACCAGCCAGTGTTCTTTTTTTTTCTTTTTTTTTTTGGAAGATGCATGACATGATTGATGACCTTAGTAGATTATCCCCAATACAAAAGCCATCATTGAACAGCAGGGCTGCCATTGTGTGTGGGATGTCTCCCATTGATTTAAGTTGTATATTTTCATGATCTATAAAGAGGCCAGCTGGAGAGAAAATTGTTTGCTCTCAAACATTTAGTGTCTATAAGCCATCACACTCGTGATTAGAAAATGATCTTTTTTTTTCTTTGAACTCCTTTATGTTGTTTTTTTCTGGGACAGTAGTATAATTACATTCTTTACCAAAGAAAATTGGTTGTATTGAACTGAATTAAGTTTAAAAAACAAAAAAACTACTACTTTCCCAGTCGTATCTCTCAATGCTGATAGTTCTGATTTTACTTGCTGAGGTTTTGAGATTTCTGTTTTTTAGATTTCCTCAATCCCAAAACAGTTGAGATTAATGGGATTCAGTGCACTCCTTAAAAATATACTCACACTAATTTGCGCTAAGTTTTGAGAAAATGTCATTTCTGCCTGAGTTACAACTTTTTTGCAATTCTGGAAATCTGACATCCTTATATGTGACAGAATTTGTGGGAAGGAAGTCCTGGTGGATGATGAAGTTGATGATGAAGATGGTGGAGTACAAAGCACTGGACACCTGGATTTTCTGTCTTGTGTTGTGACCCATCTGGAGCTGTGGATCAGGCTTCTTTGGTTAAATATTCAATAAGTAAGTCTCATGCTTCCACTCAGTGTTGAGTTTTCCAGTATTTAGCTCAGTCCACAAAAATCCTTGAGGTGTTTTAAGTTCACTGAAGGAGGCATTGCAGAAATCTCAAAGGCAATATCTCAAAATGTTGGCAAATAAAACCAAAACTATCTGCATGTGCCAACAGAAGAAGTGAGAAATTAATAATTTGGCTGAACTAACCCTTTTAAGAAGGGACCAGAACTGAAAGCGTACTGGCCCTACATTTGTAAACTAACAATACTGTTAAAAAACAGTTATAACTGCTTCACTCCTAAATATTCTTTATATTCTTCTTATTTATTCTTTGAATAAATGAAGATAAAGTCCAGATATCAAGCTCAAGATAAAGTCAACCTGCAGAGGAGCAGCTGTTATCAGTGTCCTTTCTTCTTTCACTTCAGCCAGTCCTCCAGTCATTCCCAAACGACTCTCCAATAGACCTCTTGTGTCCGTGGAGGACCTATTAACCACAGATTTGTTTTCATCTCTCTGACAAGCCAAGGAGGAGTAAACGCTCCACACAAAAGAGCCCAAAAAAAGCCATGAAACAAAAATGTGAATGAAGAGACTCGAGGATATCATTATATACAAATTAATTCTCTCCGGTGCCGTTGCTGCCCCGTCTTTTGGCTAAGAATTGGAGTGTCTTAATTGCTTTATTGCTTAGCCTTGTGCTTCCCAGCAATCAAGTTGCTTCCATTTAATTCAAGTGCCACAAGATGGGGAGAGAGCGGCCTCTCCCCGGCCCTGGAGCATAATAGACAGTGGAGAGTGAGGATACACCCTCCAAATTGGAAAACACTGGGCCATAGATTAACAGAAATGAACATCATTAGCCTGGCAATGAGGAAATCATTTTCCCCCTCAGGTGTTTTGGAAGCCACAGTCAAACTGTGGCTGAGGCTGATCGAATCTTTTTTTAGCTGACCCTCGTGAATATTCAAGAGCCGTGGGATTTGAGACAATGTTTAGTATCAATTTCCAGTTTTAATAAAAGTCGTAAACATAATCCCTATTAAAGAAAAATATTAATTACAGGGGGCAATGACATATCAATAGATATGTTTTTCAAGCCAGTTTTTCAAGCCTAAAGGCAAATACCTTGGGACAGTTTTATTTTAAAGAGAAGAAAAATCAATTTCCTCATTTTAATTATCGTCCTTATTATTTATTTATTCAGTCCGGGACTTTGCACTGTTGCTCGATGTCATTAGTCAAATCACAGTTTTACATGTGAAGGTTACAGAGCTACTTGTTTTCACGAGTTTTTCTAATGCTGGACAAACAGAGCACTGTAGGTGTGGAAATAAACTGATTGAAAAGTAAAGCCTAGTAACAATCAGTGCTGACATTAATAAGCTTAACCAGCTAGCTTCCAGTAGTAGCTCGTTAGCCTAGCTTTTTCACGCTAGTCTTCTGAGATGTTTTTATCTTACAGAGAACCACAATCTCTTTTTTCTGTTAAATTATTGTCCGTAGATACGTTTTTCTAACAGGTATATTGAGACATTTAGCTGAAATTGAAATTAACTTTTCCTCCAAAATAAGTATCCATGGTGTTTGAAAGAAATTTGTAGTGATAGCGCCCCCCCCCCCCCCCTCCATTTCTGTTCGTGTGTCTGTGATGCTGCATTGTTACTCTGTCATTATCTATTATCCATTATATTTGTCATTATATATCATCATCTAGGGTTGGCTGGGAGCCAGGAAGATCTTCTGTGTTTGTGCCAGAATTGGTCCTGATGTGGATGTAGCCGTCATGGTGCATGTGGGCCAGACCTGGGCCGTGAACTAGAAATGTATGGAGCCAGAAGAAACGCACCACGTATTTGACAGAATAATTTAGCTATCTGGGAGCCATGATAACTTAATTTAGTTTTAAATAATTTAGTTACACAACAAATTATACACAACATACTTTTATTATAGCTAATGTTATGTGGGTTTTAGGTAAAGGGGGAAAATGGCTTCTGTCAACCATCTGAGGAAACCATGGATCTAAAGTTGACAGTGCGTCTCCTAGCAACGACCGCCCTCAGATGTCAGTCAACTGCTGTCATGAGAAAGCTTAAACACTGTTTCCATGAACATGTCCACAAATTGTTTTATGCTGTTTGCAAAAAAATAAATAAATAGCTGCAGTATCATTGCACACAAAAAGTGAGGATAATTCCAGCTTCAGATCCATTGAATCAAATCTCGTCTTTGATGCATGTTTCATGGCAGTGGTCTGATGTTTCCTGATAATAACACAGCAGACATCTGCAAACATGAGACTGTTCACTGATCTTGATCAGCAAGGGCTGTTCTCACACTTGTGCAGCGCTTTAGGTGGAAGAGACTGACAGGTGCATGAAACAAAATCCCTCATCACAGAGAGCTTGCATTTTACTCTTAGATGTGGCAACTGATGAATATGTATAGTATGTTTTTTTTTTTTATTTTCATCTTTGTGCAAATCTTTATTGCCTTACATACTTTCAGACTATAGGAAAGTTGACAGGTTTTGTGACCAACCGACTTCACGTTTCTTTCCTGCCTGTTTAAGTCCACCAAACTCTTCCTCCACTTCCCTTCAGGTTAATCAGGAGTAATTTAAAATCCAAAATTCCTGACAGTACATTTTCTGATTCTATTGCCTGTATGTTCTGCATGGCTGTTTGGATCAAAGACTGGTTATCTCTCCTATTGAGCTGTTCTAACCTCTGTCCACTCTCATTACAGGCAGGCAGCAGTGAATTTCCTAAGCAATCAGGACTAACGTTCCCGGGCAGGTATAGACTACGACACTTTAACGAGTTAAAATGCAAAGCCAAGTAGAACATTAAATCAGAGTGAATGAGACAGTCGATACCCAGAGTCATCAAGCTTCTAGAAAAGAGAGGAGACACCTGGTGACAAATCTGTATATACATACAGCAGGGAAACAGACGCCGTGTACAGTATTAAACTATACATAACCCCTATTATTTTATAAGGCTTTACAGTTCTCAGTTCCTTTCACTTCTCCAATTTCTCTTACTTGTCTTTGACTGTCTTCATTTCAGACCTTCTCTGCTCATTCCACCTTTGTTAATTTTCTACCCACTGTTTACATACTGTACTGTATCTGTGCTCAAACATATATCTTTAAATTGCTTGAAATCCAATATATTAACTATATTGACAGCAAGACTTCTTCAAAGTTATAATAATAATCCTATATATCTTCATTATATCAAACCCAAATGTGTATGGCAGGCATATATTCTGCTATCAAACGAATGTACGTTCACTAGTTAACTTGTAACTGTACAGTAGTTTGCATTGTCAGTGGCAGGGTCCAACATTCCCATGTTGGATTCAGACGGTTCACACAAGGAATTCATAGGAAGTGATACATGCATGTACTTGACAAAAATCAGAACACAACAGCTGGTGCATGTGTGCATTGCATGTAATTTGTGCACACGCGCATATAGAGTATATGTCCCACAATGCTGTAACCCGGAAGAGCAGAACAGCTGGCTGCGGGCATTTAGCAGAGGAGGCATATTTGCAGTGGTACAGCTACAGGGAATTGTAAAGAAGACATCAAACTTTCGCAAAAGTGTCTAAAATGAACCAAACTCTAACTGTAGAGATGGATTCAGAAAACTCTCAGATGAAATGCTGTAATGCTCAAATGGATCGTTTAGGAAAGCACTGACAAACAACCTATTGCCCTTCAGTTTTGAGACTATACTCTCCCGGTCATTTTAAAGTGCCGCAGAATTACATCTGTTTACGTTGAAATGACAAAGCCCTCTAGTGGCCGTAGCAATTATGACAAGAGCAAAAGAGGAAGTCAGGTAACGGAGTTATACAGTAACAATAATAATTTTGAACTGTAACCATGTGTTTATTATTGTAACCATGATGAAAACCATCCCCTTAACAAAGTACTAGTGAGTACTAAACCCAAACCAGTTGTCTTCGTGCCTTAATCCAACCAAACCTTAATTCTAGCAGTGTCACATTGTAAATGTATTTATTATTTCAACAGTGATTTGTAATGGTGTCGAAAGGCAAAGACAGATGATGCTGTCCAGTTGATAAGACGTCAGATCAGAAAACACCTCAGTGCGTTGCTCTAGAGAGCATGGACATTGCGATCTTTTATTATTGCATTTGGCGGAGACATTTACACGACTCAGTCTTCCCTGAATTCTTGTCTCGGTTTCAAACTTCTTTTACCCAGAGCTCAACCGTATCTCGAGCAGACATATTCTTTGACTTGCCTTTTGTAGTCCTGGTTTACCGTAAACCAACATCCCTTTGCATTTGAAATATTGTATTTCATTTTTATGAAATACTGACATCAGTTAGTGGCTTGTAGTAGTTTGCTAAACATTGGAGTTATTCCTCTAACTGCTTGGATTCGTAAATGTATTTGTCGCTTAAAATCACGATGTAGCTCAGTTTCCACTAACAGCGAATACATGTTACAGGTCACCTTGCCTTGAAGAGTTACTATAACCAGAGAGGAATTCAGATTAGTATCCCACGTGGAGCTTTTTCATTGGCTTTTTAACCCTGACAAATTTCTAAAAATCCTGACGGCAGCACTGAGTACTTGTAATTAATTGACATGAACCTTTGTCTTGCCTGCAGCCCTGATAAAAAGAATCAGCCAGCATCATGAATCTGTGTTATGCTTGGTATTCAGGGTAAACTGGGGGGGTTTTCGGCGGGGTGAGGTGCGAGGTGAGGGTAGATCTGAGAGTTTCGACGCTGAGACGCACCAGCTGTGTTTATAGATTCCCACTGCACCTGCTGGGGTTACAGAGCAAGTGCACTGAGGGATTAAGCACTGGGGCACTGGGGCACTGGGAGAAGTAGAACAAGGAACAACAGATTCATGTTAAGGAAGCATGTCAACACCTCCCTGGTGTCTGTACTTAAGCTATTCATTGTTGTTGGTTGCTACGTAGGTTTCAAACTAATCTGTGCTCCTTTTTTTTTTTTTTTTTTTCTTAGCTGTTAATCAAATATGCCCAGCTGAAGAGAAAATGTGCCAACTTGTTAACAGAGGAATTTGTGCAGAAAGAAGAGGACAATGTAGATGAGATAGGGACGATGAAAGCTGTAGGACATTAAAATTTGGCGTCCACAGACATTTACGTTTTGCTGGAGTGTGCTAGTTCTTGATTACAACGTTGACATTTTGCTCAGAATTAACCTGATTAATGTCATTGAGCGTAAAAGCCCGTAGCTCAGCATTTCTCATGATCACAGGAGATGGATTAAGAAAGAAGGCTTTCAAATTGAATATACCTCTCCCTGCTCAGCCTGCTAATTGTGCCATTTACCACTACTTGAGTCACTGACCGACGCTATTTAGTCAAACTAATGATGATGCACAGTTCAAGCCATCCATTTAAAAAATTTTTTTTTTTGTTCCCTTGTTTTTATTTCTTTTTGTGAATTAACAGGTGCACGCAAAAACATATCGAGCTGCAATCACTTTGTTCCTTTAAATCACTTGTGGCATTGTTAGCTGGGAAATGACTTTTTCTCTTTTTTTTGCAGAATCCATTGGTTGTCACTCGTTATTGATTACACAAAGTAAGAACTGTTAACAGTCTTGTTTTGAATATTCAGTCAGGTGAGCTTGTTTATTGAGCACACAGCTTCTGCTCAAAAATCTTCCACTCACAAGACAAGAGTCCACATGTGTTTATAATCTTAGTGTTTTTATTTGTTTTTCAATGGTTTTGTACCACTCTTATGGTTCTGCTTTATAGGAAGTGACCATTTATGTGATAATCTTATCTGCATTTTTATGATTTCATAATCACATTTTGTGTAATTCTGACTTTGTGACATGTTTTGTGTAATCTGTTTTGTAAGTCTGTAGCTAATTGGCCAGGAACTCTTGCATGACAGATTTATAAGCAAGGCTCATAAAACTAATACAAAACATTAACTAGCAAAGGTCATTTGTAGCGTTGTGTTACATCACCAAAACATGTTGGGATGGATGGTTGGATCAACAAGGCTACTACAACGAAGGAGGTTGTCATTCACACCCTGTCATTCACTTTTTTAAAATGTATGTATTTATTTATTTATTTATTTGGAATGTGCTTGGGAATGTGCTTAACACAAATGCATGAGTAAGCTCTTTTTTTTAATTTTTTTTTTTAAACATTACAGTCACATCTCAGCAAGGATGTTTTTGCCCATGGTGGACATGCCGTCTGCACTTGCAGGTTTATTTACACTTTACGGTTGTTAAAATATTCAGGCTCCATCCAGGTAGGGAGAAATCTGCTTCAGCGTAATGCTTTCCCTCTTCCGGCCTGATTGACTCTGATATCACCAGTGCCTCTAAAATAAAATGCCCATGTGTCCCCGTAAACACACAGCATTTGTTCTGAGGCAGAGTGGCACTGCAGAGCGCAGCAGAGCTCCTCTCCGGCAGCACTGAGCCTGACCGAGCCAGGGAATAAGTAAATGAATAAATAGGCTGATGTTGAATTTTCCCCTCACTTGCCTCCACTGACACAAATAGGATCTACAGTAATTTATAATGCTGTTAGAGAGGCGGCTCTCTCTCTAACCGAGGTGTCTGTCACTTCTCGTGCAGGAGGCCTCTCAGTGCCAGAGTGGAGGACCTGCAGCACCCTGACATCCTGCTTTGCTATTCCACACACACGGCACCAAAGGCTAAGTGACATCAAGCCTCATTATTGTCATCACATGCCACATTTGTAACTGGTTAGCGAGCAAATTGTGATAAAATAGGCTGATGCCCCTTCTGAGCATCTCTAGCTGCACAAGCTGGACTTTCCATAATGTTGGGAGCCGCATTTGTGTGGATGAAAAAGAGCATGAGAGGTGCTTTTTGTGGCACAAATACAGGTTTACTTCTATCTTTTACACAACAGAATGGTTCCTATCAATAACTCTGATGCTGTGCGTCTCGACATCACTCCGTAACAGGATCTGGTGAGCTGGAATTACTTTTATCACCCAAAAATGACAGAAAATGACACTGAGTTCTGTCTGACCTGTAATGCAGGAGTTCTGTTCTACCAGAGGCTGAGCAGTCAGTGATGTAAGGCCTGCGTTACCATTCATCTGCATGGTATTTCTAAATGTGAGACATCTCTATGCTGTCTCCGGTGAGCTACAGCTCATGTCTCAGTCATACAGTTCTGTTTTTTTCTTTATTTTAAATCCATGTGCAGAAATAATGAGGAGGAAAATCTCTTGCTTGCATCATCCTCAAATTGGCAAAATGAAAATCTGTCTTAAACAAAGGGAGAGACCCCCATGGCGTCTGGGTCTACAGTTTCTGTCACATATATTCCTTGGAGGTTTCATGTGACAAAACACAGAAAGTTGCTTTGTCCCTCCTCTTGTCACGTTACACCCCTTACCCATAGGTTTTTTTTCCCCTTCCTGTTGTCTGGCTGTCTGTGCTGTCAGCCCATAGCCTGGCACCTGCTCTCATGTTCCTAATTAGTCTCATTTAATTAATTATATACTGCAGCACTTCTCCTTATTTCTGGTTTCCTCTGGATTTCATTGCCTTTGTTTCAAACTTGCAGAGAAGATCATCTCAGTTAGGTGCTGGTACTCGGTTTAGGGTCGTGGATATGATGCCAGTGTGTGGATTTAACAGTTTTTGGATGTTTCGCTCACCACAAGATGTTTGCTTAAAGCACCACGACACCCTTGACAATGAGAGGATTGGCTGCGAGATCATTTAACAATCCTTCATTAAGTTTCTGTGTATTTTCTGTTTCATAGAAGTGCACTGTAATGCTGTGGGGACAGGTGATGATGTTGTTTTGCTGCAGGTTGTTGCGTGATCTTGGTAAAGGAATACCTGATGGCATAAGCAGCTTCCCAGCTGCTCCTTCATCCTCCTGTTACACCAGGATGCATAATGTGCTAAAGAAAAGCTTCCATCAAATATTTACCACCCGATCAACACAACACAATAGGGTAAGATCAAACCTTTGACTGAACAGGTCAACCACAGACTCATTGAGTTTCCAGCAGAGAAAACAGGACTGTAGGAAGACTATAGTTGCACTGTTACACTCTGTATGTTCATTTCACAGATGAGCTTTTATACAAAGTGGCTTACATTTGCTGCAACAGTACAATAAGTTAAAATTTACAGGTCATAGCAATTAACTTGCAGTATGCTGTAATAAAGAAAATTTAATTGGCATACGTATGGTGTGACCTCCCATTTTTGGTTATTCTACCATCTTTAATCCATTTAGGCCAAAAATCCTGCCTTTGCAAACTATTTTACATCTTTCACACAAAAGAAACGCTTTGTATTCCCCTAAAAAAACATGTATCCATGTGTCCAATAGAACTGTAGATTTCATATGAAGCTCATCATTATGTTTCTCAGTTGCCCCCTCTGAGTTGTTGTTGCACTGTCACAAGGGGTCACAAGATGAATCTAAGGGGAACTGAACTGATCATCCAGGTAGAAAAATAACTAAATTCCGCTACACAAAACCATTTTTATCTGTCAGACTTTTCTAGAATCTTTTCTTTTAATTGGTAAATGCTGAACAGTTTTACCTCTTCACACATCCAGAAAGTTCATAACTTGTACGCATGCATGGGTCACAAGGTGCCATTGCTTTGTGTTCAGGGGTCAAAGCAAGCGCTGTGTTCGTTGCAGTTATTTTTTCTAACAGGAGTTTGCCTTCTTCGATTGGTGTTTATTTTTGTGTTGTTTTTGTGTCTAGAGGTCGTGAGAGCGACCTGACTCTCTGGAGCCCTTTCACTGCTGACAGCTGATCAGCTGACACAACACAGGGCCTGACATTGTTTCCTCGATGGCAATCGAATGTTTACATTTTCAATGAGGGATCTCACCTCTGAAACACTCTGCGCATGACAACAGAATTTTGCCGTTGCAACAAAAAAAATCCCGTCCTCTCTGTGAATGCTTACGTTTTCTCCTGCTTTGATTCGGGTTTGTTTCTAAAGGACCTGTTTATGGTGGGGAAATGACAAGAAGTCGAGTTGACAGGCCTGGAGTGAGACAGTTAAATGCCCCTTGCTGCTCTGGATAATTAATAAATAAAGTACCAGGGGAGTCCTGTCATGGCTTCCTCTATGACAGGGGCTGTCTCCAGTGCGCTAAAGCATTAAATGACCAATTCCTGTCAGGCTAACTTCCACTGCACTCCCTTGGCACCCTCTCTCTCATTCTCCCTCACTCTCTCCCTCACACACACACTGTCTCTCTTTCTTCCAAAGAGAGCTACTTTGCTCTCTTTGCCGTGAGTTTTTCAGCGACTGATGGCTCTAGTTCATTTCTGCTGAATTAATTGGTCCCTGAATGAATTCTGTTGACAGGGCAATTCATCATGTGTTTGGCCTGACAGTGACTGGGGTGTTGGGAGTGTGGTGGTGGTGGTGGTGGTGGTGGTGGTGGGGGAGGCGAGGGTGAAGGGGAGCTGCAGGAGAAGCTGGGGTTATAGGGGGGAAAGGATGGGGGTTGATGATTGTGCCCTCTCTTCTACCCGCTTCTATTATTCCCTAACAGGAATAGCCTGCATCAAATTCTGCCCCCCCCCCCCTTCCCTTCCTTCTCTTCTCTCTGAATATTTCCCCCCGGTTGCAAACAAACATGCCCGGCTGACAGATCCAGCTGATTAGGGAGCTCTTCTGTCGGCTTTGGAGGATATCCCCATTACTGGCCAGTCAGGTAGCAAGCCCCGTTTAGCCCAGGACCAACCAGTGCCTGTTATGTGGGACCTGACACGTTCACTAAGTGAGGTGCATTGCATTAGGCTTTAATTGCATCATGTATCACACAATAGCCATTAGGGTAATTATTTAATGGTGAAGGGTAAATGAGGTTCGGTGCTGGGCTGAGCCAGCCAGCCAGCCAGCCAGGCCGGAAGCTGTCCTCATTTTGGCAAAGGTGTGGCGCTCACCTATACGCTAACAGATATAATCACTGGTCATTTGCTTCATTTTGGAAATATGTTGTCATCCAGACCCCACCAACCCTTCCCACTCCCTTTTTTTCCCACTCTTTTTCTCACTACCCGCTTTCAGTCAAGCAGGGCACTTATTATGTCCAATCAATCAATGCTCACTCATTAGGAACCTCCCCTCAAGTATCCTCTGGATGGCCTCACACAGCAAGAGTCAAAAATTACCTCATAATAGCTGCTCAGGCATCATAACAAGCTAGGCTGCCCCACTGACACGGCCATACAAACAGGTCTAACACAGGAATTGATGGATACTGGAGAATCGTATTATATATTGCCATATCCAATTAGATACAGCACATAAAGCAGCAGATCCATTCCCTCTTTTCATAACGTCCAAACTACTACTCAGATATAAAGACGTGAAATGCATTTTCATATTTTCTCCACATGCCCCCCCTCCCCACAGCACTTCCACCCCTCCACCCTCGTCTTGGTGTGTCGCTGCAAATGATAACATCCTGAGGATTTATTGTACATTTGACACACCAGTACCCAAATTATAATTCAGTCGCTGCGGCACATTCATAGAACCACTGTACAAATCGCAGGGCGTTCAGTCAGCATGTATTAGTGCGGAGCAGCTCGAAAGGTCAACGCTTAGATCTGACAATGTGGTTTGAAGTTGTACATGATGAGGCTCACGGTTGTAATACCTGAAACAGAAGCGTGTGTCAAACCCGTGTTTGTACGCTCGTGTAACCTTCCTCTTTACTGTTTCTTTTTAAAGATAAATAATGATTCTTCAGTGGATCATAAACTTTCAAGATCAATCGTGTGTTTGTCTTGAGCAAACTACAGAGTGAGGTCTGCACATTAAGATAATTACTGCGTATCCAGTGAGGAGTAATAACATTAATGTCACAGTTAGCTACAGCAAAAAGTAGAGTATTAGAAGATTGTTTTTTCTCTCAAATGAATTAAAAATCATAGCTGCAGAGCAGCCTGTTTCACTTATTAAATGTACAGTAAATCAAGATTTCAGCACTTGTGCATTAACTTGATTACTGAACTAGTTTTTCATGTGAATAAAAATCTCTTTATTCAGCCCTCTGCTAAGCCAAACTTTTCTTTTATCTTTTCTTTCCGATCAATTTTATGTTTCACTTTAGCTCATCTGAGACGAGCAGTGTCATTGTTGTGCTTTTGATTGATGAGCAAAGACAGATGCTGATTAGAGCCAATCAGATCTTCCCACTGCTCTTATACTGTAAATAATATATATATTTATATACTAGAGGATGCTGTTGTCATCTGGCATACTGCAGTCAATTTGAGCGTGATTGACAGATACATCCAGGTTCACAGTTTATTGGTTTCGGAGGAGAGAGCCAGATATGCCAATTTAGACAGGAAAGTGACAAAAAAAAGTTTCCATCTAAATTCAGCTTCTGGGAATTCTCAGCTGGGGAAAGGAAAGAGTCAAGCTCTTTTTTTTTTTCCTCCTCCTCTTCTTTTAACAAGGGCTGTGAATGACAAACATATACGACAGTTAGGGGCTGACAGAACATCAGCTTTTGATGCTTCACAGGGGAGCTATGAAATAAACAACAGGCAGAGAAATTGAATTACAAAGCAAAAAGGGGGTCTCTCCTTGTGGGCCCAGAGGCACCAGCGTGCACCAAAAACAGCTCAGCTCAGTATGTTTTACAGAAGCTTATTTTCTCCTTTGACAGTGTTGAAATTTGGAGGAAAATTCATAATATTTTCATTTAATATCATATCACTGCTTTCAATATAAGACCTCGCTTTTTAGCCATTAAAACAAGATTGAGAGTAGTGTTTGGACCAACAAATGGATGTCTGAATTACTCTATTATACATTTCTATTCTGTCTGACATCATTTCAAATGTACACGCTGCTTTATCATCTTCTCCCGCAGCCCAAATCCTTTGCAAATCGCACAGAGCTAATCAGGACAGTGTCCACTTGTTGTAAATCAATAATGATATAACTAAGTCATACAAGGCGGCAGTGGCGGAGGGATTACGGAGCGAAGAAAGAGTGAAAATAAGCTCTAAGAGGGATTTCATGCATAAATCTCTCGCTGCAACTTAGCACAAATTGAATTCAGGCACACTGCTAGAAAAATTAATTCAGCTTTACAAAGCGAGGAGAGGTTAAACACTTTATGTGCTGCTCAGTGATCCAAATCATGGAGAAAACATTCAGAGGCATTCTCACTGTAGCCTCTGTGTACCATGTGATCTTTATACCTGAAAACTAAATACATTTATCTCAGAGCAGTCTGATTAGGCTGTGGCATATTCATTGTGGCATATTGTTTATTTCCACAGGCTGGAAATAATAAGTTATTTGTCATCTGGAGCAGAATTTGTTGACATCAAATGTATACTTGACATGGTCAAACTTTATTTTGACCGGTTATTTAGTATTTATAAGCAGTAAATAAACACTTATTATTGTTTATAATAGATGGCAACATAATGCAGCTGTAAGCAAACATAAGGACATTATGAATGCATTTATCAAGATCTATCAAGCATCTGTAACTGATGTATAAACAGATAGTTGATGATTGACAAGAGGAACTATGAAAGGTGTCATTTTGATATAAATTTGGATTATAAAGTATGTTATTATATTTACTATGTTTATTATTTATTAATTGTATCTATTTATTAACAAAGTAGTTATTAATTCACAAATACATCTTCACTCTCCATGACAGGTGAGTAAAGTCCATGTGCTGCTCAGGGCTGTGAGATGCAGATGAAAGCCCCAATAGAAATCTAGTAAGTGGACCTTGAGTTCAGAATTCTTTGTTAAACCACTATTTCTATTAACTGTTCATCCACCACTATTCTTCACACTAGGAGTTATAGATTTTGACAAATACATTAATAAACACTTATGTCCTTATATTGACTTACAACTGCTTTGCTGTGTATTATAGTGGTGGAACAAGTTTTCATCTCCTGAAGTGAAAGCAGTAATTCCACACTCTAAGAATACATCATTGAAAGTAGAAGTAATTTTTTTTAGTGTATTTCCTGAGGCAGAAAGTAAGAGGAAAGAGAATTGGATGATCATGTAACAAAGATCACAGGTTGGACTCAAAGGATGCCCCAGAATGTCATATTTTTTTTACTCATGTTTGTTTTTAAAAGGAGCATTTTGTTATTATAGTTCATAAGTAAGAATCCAATTTTAGCTACTTTATGTACTGTGGGACAGTTGAATCTCTAACAATGCATCGTATTTTGTGAGCTGAACATATGTTTTCATGTAAGATGTTTGTCTGCAAAGAAACTTTCATTGTCAAATAAATGTAATAGAGTATAAAGTACAACATTTCCCTCAGAAATGTAGTGAGGTAGAAGCAGAAGCAGCAGAAAATGGTAATATTAAAGACAACAGTAAATGCATCTAGTTACTTTTCACCAATGAAGTTAAAAACCATGTATTAAGTGTTTATACTGAGGGTCATTTAGTCATTGAGTCATTTAGCAGATGCTTTTATCCAAAGCGACTTACAGAAAGGGGAACAATCAAGGTTAAGTGCGATAAGAAGTGTTAGCGCAGCAATAAGTGCTAGTGACGAGGGTAATAATAAAGTATTACTAAAATCAAGTAGATGATGGGGACCAAATATCAAACTGTGACAACAAAGAACAAGAGTTTAAGGACCTAGTATTTGGGTCCAAAAAATAGATTATTTTTATCTGTTGATTAGAAAAAATGTAGAAATTACTGAAAAGTTGATATCTCCAAGTCTGATCAACGGTCTAAAACTCAAAGATATTCAATTCACAATTGAATAAACCAGAGAAAATCAGCAAATCCTCACTTTTGAAAGGCTGAAACCAGCAATAAATAACTATAATGGTAAAGCAATTATCAGAAATGTGAGCTGATCTTCTTTCTATCAGCTAATTGTTTCAGCTCTTCTCCAGACAGACAGTCAGAAACACCATGCAGCCCCTTTTTGCGTAAAAGATTTCGGACACTTTTATTATTGTACAAGTGAGACCAGCGTAATGAAAGTGATAATACCCATGAACATGAAAGACATTTTTTCTTACTGTATTTACAGAGAAGTGTCTTCACATCACACACAAAAAAACCTTCTACAAAATGAACAATTTGTAAATAACATAACAATTAAATAAACTCCACCTACCTTTAGGTTTACAGCTGAATATGCATATGATGACCATCTCTGCACTGCATAGAATTTATACATATACTTTCCTCATGAACAACGTGGGATTTTCCTAACAACAACAACAATAATAATAATAATAATAATAATAATAATAATAATAATAATACTGCTCTCATGATGCATATAGGCGGCCTGTAAATAAACATTAACAAGAACTAAGTCTTTGGCAAATGCAAATACATTCACTTGACAGATGAAGAAACCATCGTTCCAGCTTGATTCAGAGAAATGACTTGGCCTGAAACATGTGAGGGAGATGAAGTCAGGAGGGAACATGTTTAAGGCATCTAGCTGAAATCGTCGCCCTGCTTTTTGACATTATTGGAGTCGTCAGAATCATCCTATCAGAGTGAATCTGGACGCTTCTGGCATCAAACTAGACAAATGATGACACAGGTTTGACTTGGGATGGCTGTTATATCCTTTTCTGTGGTTGAATGCCAAAGACTTAATCAACTTAAATTTAAAAAAAAAAAAAAAAAATAGAAAAAAAAGGAAGCTGTGAGAACATAGTATAGTGCATGTCATGGCAGTGACATAATGGGTTTTGAAGTACTGGGCAAACTGTAAAACTGTAAGTGCCTTTTACAGACTGAGACTTATTAGACTTACAGTCATCTTCATGAAATAAAGCAAATATGCATCATCATTTTTCTGCATAATAACGCTCCAGTGTTGCAAACCTCGAAAATAGTGCAAAATTAAAAACAAAACAAAACAAAAAAAAAACAAAAACACAGAAAGGTTTTGCCTGATGACCTCTTGTATCCTGACAAATAAGAAATAGTAAAACACTAGCCAAGCAGTCTGCAGTTTAGTCGTTACGAATTATAAAAATGAAATTAAAAAATTATTTTAAGAATATATTTACTAGTTTCTTGAAATCTTGCAAATAGTGAGCCATGGTGATATATTGTCATGGCTCCCTCTATTTTCAAACTGATGTTTCATTATTTCATTTTCATTTTTACATCTTGATTGTGTATCACAGAGAACATGTCCTAATCTTCTCATGGCATCAAAAGTGATCGATTTACTCATGCTGGATGTTTGGTCGGTGACTGTTCAGATGGATAAAAACAACGTTAGCCTGCCACAGTCTGCATGTGCTGCTGCTAATCTCCTCTGATCTCACCGCGCTGCCATTTGAATCAAGTGGGAGTTGAATGGGGGGGGGGGAAGGCTGCTGCTACATTTTATGCTCCGGACAGCATCCCTGCTGGGAGCCGTCAAGAAGAGGAATGTACAGTATTGATCCATGATGGGATGAAACTGTGACACTGCTACAGGGGGGAAAGTAAATTCTGGATATTTTTGTTTTCAGTCTTTTTCTGTTTTTTTTTTTTATTTCTTTAAAACACTGCAATTAGCCACAATTTTCATCATTTGTGTAGAGTCTTTAAGTGAAGATGTCTCTGATGTCTTGTAGTCTTTTTTTAGTTTTTTTTTTTTTTTTTTGTTTTTTTTTTTTTTTTTTTTTTTGGCTTTGAGTGTCCAAAAAAGCTGCGAGGAGAGAGGAGAGAAGTCGTCTGGAATCCCAAAAAACTGTTAAGTTTCTCATTGTGTGAGCCGGAGAACATTTTATGCGCAGTTGCTCAGTGTCCAGTGGACCATGCTGCTCACACGGGGGCAATATGGAGGCTGAGGCCATGGTCCTGCAGGTTGATTTGGTTTCCATGGTAACTAGTGACGGTCATAGGCAGTGGCAGCAGTGGGAGGGGCGGAGCCTCTCGATGCGGCACTATAATAATAAGGGGAACCTGAAAGTTAACAGAAGAACGAGCCGTTTGAAACAACAAATACAGTTTTAACTCCCATTTACCAAATTCATTATCATTACTGTTAGAAGTAGCAGTTCTTTTATGTGACATTTGACTCTAATAAGCTCTTACAATTTCTTATGGATAATTGAGTGTTCGCTAAGCTCTGTTCCCCCCTTGATACTGTTGCTCCTACCAAGCTGTCTGTTTATAATGATGTTGGTGGCAGATTAACCACTTCAAGTTTTAGTAATTTAAACAATGGATCCATGATTGCAGACAGAGACAAACTTGAAAAGAAAATCAAATAATCTTTTACCGTGTCAACCACTTGAAGACAACGTTTTGCCCTAGTAAAATAAATAAATGGTGTGCAATAACTTTTTGGAGTTGCAAAGGGGTCTTGAATTTGCATTTGACGGATACATACACGATATTGTGCTGAGAGTGGCTAGAGCTACATATACTGGCAAATAGTTAGCATCCCTAACAGTTGATTTCCTAAGCAGATATGAACATAAAGAAACATTGAAGCAATGTTCATTTATTGCAGTGGAGAGCTAATTAGTCCTTGGATAATAAGTTGTTAAAATCATGTTATTTAATTCTTAGCTCTTGCTTAACATCAAATGCTAAGTGTCTGTGTTTTTGCTAGCTTAAATACTCATTTGCTAGTCAGCAGGGCAGGTTTCGCATATATACACACACACGGTTTAACCCGTTCTTTACACTTTTAAAAGAGTGCTCTTAGTAAAGCCCCACACACACACCACTTTGTAGAGGAATCAAAAGCTTGCTTGAAATCCTGGTTATGTTTTCTAAGGCTACAATTGGACGATAAGTGTTCAAGGGAGGGGTTTAGCAAGCAGTCAATTAAATTTTCTCATCCAGCTTTTTCGCTCTTTACTCACTTAGTAATGCTGGGTTGCTGAATCGCCAGGCTTCATTGTAGGTTGTGTACTGTGGATGACTGTAGGGGTTCCCCGAAAACTCACTCCCTGCAAAACAAAACAACAAATCAATTAGCATTTCAATGCGTCAAACCATTACCCCTTCACATGCAGCCATTTCTCGTCATTCAAAACAGGATGCAATTTGAGGGGGGGAAATGATAGTCATCGGTGTGCGACCAGTCAAGCAAGTAATTTATTTCTTTTTCATTTCACTTAAGTTATGCAACAGTGAACAATACAGGATGTGACACTGAAGGCGGCTTTCCCCCGTCCCATTTATGGATATCTACCCATTCTTCTTCCTCCAGTATATTCCAAACTGGCCTAATAAATACACAGTGGTAATAAACAGTTTCATGCATACATTTTTGATATGCTGCTATAAATCCTGCAGCCTTTCTTGGAGGAATTTTAACATCTCCGATCTGAAACCCCTCCAGTCTGAGCTCTGGTGTTTCTTGTGACAGAATTTCATTGCAGGGGAAGTAACTTGGGGCATGTCAGTGAGCACTGCTGTTGGTTCAACACGTTTCTTTCTTTTACGAGACAATAAAGGCTAGATTTTATATGAAGCTGGTGAGAAATGGCTTTGCTTTAACAGTGTTTTGCGCCTGTCACTAAATCTTAGAGGTTGTGTATAGGATGAATGGGTTGTAACACAAAACCACAAGCCATGGGATTAAGGCCCTCATCTTTTGCTTTGTGCTGCATAAGAACAAATGGAAAGTAAAAGTATGTTTGACTTGACGCTTTTCCACCCACATGATTTAACAGTTTTATTAGTCGAAATCCAAAATCTAGAAGTGGATCGGTACTGCACTGCCACCAGGGTGCTGTCATGTCTCCCCTTGTGTTTACTGGAAGCTGTTAAATTGACTGTTTGCATAAGTATCTCAAAAAAATGTAAAGCCTCTATATTCTCGAAATAGTGATTCAAAACAAAAGCATTTTAGATTGAAAGACTTCTTAAAATTTGCTTTTTTTATAATAGAAAATGAAAATTTATAACTGGGAAAATATATGCATCAAAATATGGACATGTGTACAAGCGCAATGGTTCATGAGAAAAAAGCTAAAGTTATTATTTTGTAATTTTAAAGGGCCACTTCAGCACAATCACACAAAGCAAATGATATTCATTCAGTTCAAACGAAATTCATTTTACTTCATGTGCAGAGGTGTGGGACAAATAAAGCAACAACACAACAGTAGAGGTAAAAGGAAATGATATGTGTTTGTAATTTGAATGAACTGACCCTTTTAAAAAAATCCTTTACAAAAGCATTTGTTCCTTGTTACCTGTGACCTGGTTTTCAGGTTTCAGTGGAATATCTTTGCAAGTTTGTTTTTTAAGATTACCCGCTAGCTAACAGACAAAAATAAATGTGACAGTAAATATGACCTTCTTGTCTGAGGAGATAACGGAATGTGTCATGGCAGCCCTTTATACAGGAGAACAGGGGAACAGCCCGAGCCTGCGATGGGTGGGTGTGATTGGTAAATGATATGCTAACACAGCACACACTCCACTGGTTTCTCCATCCACCTGGTTTAATCACATCAAAGCCAAATGCCGGCTGCGTTTTGGTGTAAATGTGTGTGTGTGTGTGTGTGTGTGTGTGTGTGTGTGTGTGTGTGGTGGTGCTGGAGCTGAAGAAGCTTACGAGCCCAGCACCAAAACTGCATCCCTGCCCTGTTCCTGGCAGTGAGACACAAGCCCGACCTCCTCAGAGAGACAGCGATTTGAATATTTACCGGGCTCCCAAGCTTCTGCCTTTTGACCCTTAACTGTTTGCTGTGAACCTGAACTGCGGGTTAAGTAGGGGAGGGGAAAGGGATATGCTCTGGAGCGCAGAGGCTTGGGAGAGCTGTTGGTGCTGTTTATCGATGGCCGGTGAGAACGGCCACGCGGGGAGATAATGAGCCAATAAGGCCGAGAGGAAAGCAGGAAGGAAGGGAGAGCGACTGTCCTCTCCCATGTCTCTGATCACTTATTCAGCCTGTCTAATCCAATCATACACACAGAGCTAATGTAAGAATGTGTGCGCCTCTAACTCTGCAGGTCAATATTTATTGCCTCACTGGTGCTAAAGTGTCCTCACTGTGCTTCTTAGCTTCTACACCTGTTTGTTTTGAGGCCAACACCACCTGTTAAACAGACATCAGCGATGATATGAAGCAGCGACTCACCAGGAACCATTCCAGCAAGCGTGGAGGTTGGGTAGCTGCCCTGGCCTGTGGGGGGAACGTGGGGGGGGTACCCAGGTAAGGTTGTGTTGGCCATATCCCGACCTGGAGAGACAAAGCAAAACAAAGAGGAAAAACACATCATCAGTAAGAAACCCCTTAACTTAGAGAGAGTTTAGTGACAGTGTGATTAATAGACCAGTCCTGAAGCTGCTCTTCAGAAAGTGACTTATAAGATTTTATTAAATTCCATGTTTATTTTATTGTTTTAGTTTTATTTTAGAACTAGAAACTGCATTACAATAAAACTATTTGAATAGAATACCCATCTCTAAGTTCTTCAATCAAAAGCAGTGGTTTTCAGGGTGTTACCTATTACTCTACATACTGCATTATATTATTGGCTCATTGAAATCTGATACATGTAATATAAGCAATGTTTACATATTGTAGCAAGTAGAGACACAGCTAATGCTTCCTACTTTATAGACTGCTGGTTAGTTAAATCTGTAAAAACATATTTCATAACCTGTCTATGTTGATATATAACATATAAGAAACCATAGGTTTCAAGTAAATGGAGTAAAAATATCATGTGGTAGAGGTATCCATTTCTGGACTTAAATGCTGTACTTGACTAATTGTACTCAGTTACTTTAGATCTGTTTTTAGTGTTCAGTTCCAAAATGCAAAGCAGCTCCTGTAAACATACAACATCTCCATCATGCCGGATTTCACAGACAAAAACCTGCTGCTCACATTGTCGACATCATGACTCATCACCACCACCGCAAGTCAGTCAGCACAACAGCTCCATTTTCACTGCGGTTTAGACACACTCGATCTTCCCCGGCCGAACGTTTCAGAGAACACGCTGTCATTTCAACCTGTTACTTAACACCAGAGAGCCTCAGTCCGCCTCTGTAACAGGTGAAATAAAACAGCTGGTGTTTCTGCAGGAAGTAGGACTGTGGTAGACCGTTCAAACTTTTACTGGATCCCATAAGGCTTTGCTGTCTTTGCTGTGGCTGTAAAGGCAGAGCATGCAGGCCCCTCTGCTGAGCGTCGCCCATCTGCAGATATTCAGCTCTGTAATTGGGAGTGACAGCTGGGTTGTCCTCACTGGCCACAGGGACGTTTGGACTACGGCACGTAACCCCAATCTGCAGCAGGGGCCAGGGCAGGAGAGGCCCCAGCTATATTGTCAGCTGTGAGGGCCACTCGGACTCAAAGGGAAAATCACCTCCCACCGGAGCCTTAATGAGGAATGCATCATAACACTACAAAACAACTGTTGTCCGTGTTGTTGCGTTTACAGATAAAGTTCAGGGAAACAGAGCCACTCTCAACAACCTACAGCAAAAAATGTTATTGTGGTGAATCCAGAATAATATATACTTTCTGCATCTTTTAACATCAGCATAGCCACAAGTACTTTTTAATTTTTCATCACAAGATCAGGATGAATGTGATTTTCTTTTTAACTGATTTTAACAATAATCTTTTATTGCATTTTAACTAGATGTGTATATTCTTTTATAGTGTGCGACAGTTGTTTGTTTTTATTGTTCTAACAATGTTTTTGTGCTGCTTGCTTTGCCAGGCTGCTCTCTCATTAGAGATGTTAATTTCAAACCTTTAACCTGGTTAAATAAAGGAAAGTAAATGAAAATGAAGTTACGGCATTTATGCACCTGCTAGAGAAAAATACCTCCCAATACAAAACACCCGTTATCTGTCCGGATATCGAAAATTGGATCGTGAACCCAGTTAGCATTGCTAATGAGAGTGTAACCACGGGAAGTTTCACAGACAGACTAAAGAAAAATCAACCGTCTACATGTACAATATCATGAACAATTTATTTATTTAGGGGTGAATGAAGGAGCCCTCTGGGAAATGAAGTACCTGCTGCTAGAGGCAGGCAGGCATGCTGACTGCAGTGGGGGCCACGGGGGCCACAAGAAGTAAAACTGGTGGTGAATCTGGTGAAGAAGCAGAGTGGCAGGCCTGGAGGTCATGTCCGCCAGGGTGGAGGAGGAGGAGGAGGAGGAGGAGGAGGAGGAGGAAGAAGTGGGGCTGAAAGTAACTACAGTAGCTTCATATGGCTCTTTCTTAATGTGGTGTGATGGTGGCTGGAGGAAAGCCTATGAGATTACAGCTTTATGCCTGTCTGTATATACCACATATGGACACAGACATAAAGGTATATGCATAACAGGGAAAATCATGTCAATAGGAGAAGTGACATTATGTTATTACACTGTTGTTGGAATCTAAAATCATCTACTAACACATTTGACATTTCAGAGAGACGGTCCATGGAATCAGGACCTGATTTTGTCACTTTGTAGAATTTAAGTTTTAGATATTCTCTGCGGTGGTGGAAAGTTGTGTATTTACTTAAGCACAGTACTACACAGTTTTTTTTTTCCCTTAACCTTTACTCCACTACATGATTTTACATTCAAAGCATGTTGAATGATCTCCTAATAGAAAATGAAGCATTATTGTAGGTTTGTACATTTTAAATCACATGTCATACAAATTCAATAACTTGCCATATACTGTGTATAATAACATACTGCTCTAAAAAGGGATTTGATTGTAATAAGGTATTTTTCACTGTGGTTTCTGGTTTTACTTGTGTAAATGATCTGACCATTACTTCCATCATTGGAAATTGTTTGTTTGTTTTGTTTTTTTTTTTCTTCTTCTGCATCAGAAAATGTGCCCTCTACTTCAGTAACATCACCACTTTGCTGTTGTCAAGAATTATCACTTGTGTGTGGAGCAGCTCCTAGATTTGTCTCTTCGTGACATAATCGTCTGTCAGTCAGCGAGTTCAACTACGGAGATTTATTCAAAATATCCCACAAAATAAACCGTAACGCTTTAACGTGACTGGAAATGCCTGTGGAGAATCCGTTTTGCATTGAATTCTCCCTTAAGACTCATGTCAAAACAAGAACATTTCCATTTGTGATCTTAAATTATATGATAAAGAAACAATTCAGTCTTTTGCTGAACAGCTGTTCTCTATTATTTGCAAATCTCAGCACCGGTCGACGTATTGTGTGAGGACCTTGTGAGATGTGTCTTTTTGGTTGAAGCGCTTGAGACCCGAGGGCTGTGGCGTTAAAGAGCTTTACAGAGAAGAGTGAGGTCATGTCGGACCTTTCATTTATAATAAGAATTAGTCAGCCACAAGCCAGTGCACATAAGTCAAAGGGAGCCGTGGGAGTACTGCAGGTGGGGGGTCCAGCAGGGGTGAAGCCATTGTGTGTGTGAGTGTGTGTGTGTGTGTGTGTGTGTGAGAGAGAGAGACAGAGAGAGTGTGTGTGTGTAGACACTGGTAACTATTGTCTAACTGTCTCAGCAAACACTGACCCAATCTTTTCTTCATTGTGATTACTGCGGCTACAGCAGCCGTACATGACTTATAAAAGTAAATACTCTTATCTCTTCATTAACTCGCTTCAAAGAGATGAAATACATAGAGAGCAAAGGGTCCCTGTCTTTATGACACAGAATCACAGTAACATCTAGTTTAATTTCTTCAACGTGTGGCAAAGCCCTAATGCCACAAAGGTATTTTCCACCTTGAAAGCTAAACCAATCTCACCTTTTCTCTCCTTTTCAATCTTATGTTTCACTGGTGTAACTGATCGGTTCTGAGGCTGTAAATACACATAACCATATATAGAGACTCTCATACACCAAACTCCATTAAGATTTGTGTAGATTTAAATGCCACTGTTGCAGAAGGTTAATAAAGTGACTAAGAAACTCTATTTAATGTGGGTTGGTCACTTAAAACCAATACCTGATCAATATTAGTCCTGATACTGATCCAGCTGCATCGGATCAATATTTTCAACTTAACCCTCATTGGAGACTTCAACCTTCATCCTAACTTTAAAAAGCAACAACAAGGCACAACAATTTGTTTTTGTTTGCTTTTTTTTGGTGTTTGTTAGACGAGTGAAAATCCTGTAGCAAAAAAGCAAAATTTAATATTAAACTATAGGAAAGCAAACAACAACTGGTGAAGGCCAGTTAAGTTTTCTTAAAGGTTTGTATAACCCAATAATAATAATAATAATAATGAATACATGTGAATGCCAGTATAGTGTTTACCATCAGCTTCTTCTGTCACATGATGACTCTGATGATAATAACAGCCTCTGTTGGGTCCTGGTTTTGTATATTCCAGGATACAGTTGGCAGTGACTGCCAGCAGCTCTGTGACTGTTGCTTTATGTCCCCTTTAAAGCCCTCTTTCAGAGAAGCGCCGGTTCGGAGAACTCTCTGTACAGCAATGATAGCCTCATTAGCTGCTTCCTAGGCTTTGTTGTTTTTACAACAGAGATGTGTGTCCAGATTCTCATTAAAAGATGGGCTTCTTTATATTGTCTGCTTCCTCTGACAGTCCCCTTAGATTGAACGCCAGCAAATCAAGCTATTTATTTTTCCCCTGCCCTCTTTTCTTTCCCTGCGAAAATCAATTCAAAGATTTTTGTTTTTTGCTGCTACAAAAGCCTGTTGATTTCTGCCTTAATTTGTAACTGGGAATGTGGCTGGGGATACAGTAGCTCCAGCTTTCAGCGGGTCAGAAATATCTGGGTTTTTTTTTTACAGACAGGATTGTCTGAGTCTTGAGCTTTTGCAGGTATTGAGTGCTGCTGGTAATTTTATTGATTTGAATCGTTCATGTTTAACTACTTTACCTCTGAAAAAACTTTTTTGTCAACTCTTAATTATACTGTATAAGATTCATGTGTTTATCTCAACCCACAGCGTGACAAGAAACATTATGCGTTCCCATCAACTCAGTTTCTTCAAACACAGACAGAAAAGCAGGGTGACCTTCTCTTTATCTGGCACAGAAACAAAGTCATTTGTGAACGACTCTTTTGCTTGCAAGAGTATTAAATTTAGCATGACAGGGACACCTTCATGTTTGCTACAACAACAACCAAAAATCTTTGACCTCCATTTTCCAGGCTATATGCAGAATGGGGCAATTTATCACAAGCCAAAAAATCTCAGCACCCTAATTAATTACAACTAAGTAAAGAATGTTTGGAGAGCCAAATTGCTTTAATTCCCCAAACACCGGCTGAAAGTCATTCATTATCAAATGTGTGCTCAAAGGTTAGTTTGCTTTTGTGAAGACGAAATAAGCATTAATTTCGGCGCCTGAGCCTGTATTTCCCCCCTGTGGGAAGACGGGCGAGCGGTTTGTCATGGGGCCACACGTCACTGACGGCAGGTTCGCTGTCTGATCGTTGCTCGCTGCTCACTGGACAACAGCAGGGCTTGATACTTTCTGTGTAGTTCACCCTGAGAGCGCTCGCTCACTTTAATTGAATTTTAAGTGCGGATGGTTGTGTTTGCTGGGTGAAGTTTTGTTTGGAGGAATAACAGGAGGGGATAAAGGAGTGTACAGAGGCAGATGCTTGAGGAGGAGAGGTGTCATTGACACAGGGGCTTTGAGCCTTTGGAGGCCTCCATTAACAGGCCCAGCGGGGAATATGTTTAAAGAGTCCTCAGTATGCAGTCATTGAGTGGAGAAGTGTAAAACTCCCACTGAAAGCTCAGGGGAATCCAGCCAGTGCTTGAAGAGGCTTCTCAAGTCTGAAGTGCCATCAAGAAAACAGGTGGGCTCTGACTAATTTCAGGAAAAATACAGAGACTCTCTATATAGAAATAGTGGACAATCGGCCGTATCGAGGCCATCTCTCCATTTATTTCTCAAAATACACAAAAAAGTTCCGAGCTCCTCCTTCTGCTATTCATAAATTCACCCACAGCCCACACTATTTGAATTTCAAGCAGTTCGAATGAACAAGAATAAGAAGCACTTGAGATGAAATCCATCTCTCGAAGGGAATTCATCAAAGAAATTACTTCCCATATCAACAATAGAAATTACCTCACAATGTGCAATTGTCCTATCCACATATTCATGGAACCCTTTGGTGTTTTTATGGGGTAAGAGGGACTATTTAGCAGGTAATACAGCATTAATGTGGAGGAGAGGGAGAGAGAAAAAAACTGTTTTAATGGAAGTGGCTTCTTGCCTCTGAATTTCGATGATGTGCACAATGCCCTTAAATCCCTTTCTTATTTGAGCCTGCTTTGCAGGTACTTTTGAGCCTTAATAGGATAAGCAGAGGACACAATAGATTTCTATCTCTCAAGTCTTTCAGTTCACTGAGAATCCCGATCTCTGGCAAAGAGCACTTCATGAATCATTCATTTTTAATAGATTATGCAAATTCCAGGACATAAAATCAACAAGATCAATAACTGCAGGCGTTTTAATTGGTGTTCGAAAACATTTTAAGGATGAACATAATCTCCAGTTCTTTCCCCCGTAAAGACACAATTAATTTGAAATTGGATCTCAGCCTAAATACTGCAGATAATTTAGTACTTTTTGCCAGGCTTAAAATTCCTCTGGTAGGCTTATCGCTGGCAAGTAAACTGTAATACTCAGCCATTAGAGAGACCACACACCTGAATATTACCTATTATCCACACAGGCAGCCACTGAGGGAAAACCAAGCAGAGAAGCCACTAACCAAATACTAATTACCAAGTGGAAGTCAGAGTGATGTTTGTTCCATTAGTTTGACCTCTGAATGCTTTATTTCTCTGCCTCCAGTGAGATCTACCAACAGAAAAGGGCACAGAATAAACGTATTTGCTGATACAAAAGCAACTAATGTGCTTCTCATGTGCAAACACACACACACACACACACACACACTGCAGCACACTGATATACATACAATCCCATCTTTCTTCCTCTACATGTCTCTTTGCACCTGCAACGCACTAAGTAAGGAGACCCCCTCTGCAGAGACCATCTAAAATATCCCAGGTGCAAACAAAGCCGTCTGCAGAGCCAGGCCTGCTTTCTGCGCGGCCATCAGTGCACAAAGGACAAACACACACCTTTCTTCTCAGGAGGCCTGCCTTACAGGGGAAAACTACCTCCCACATATTAATGAGAAAAGGGCTCTTTATTTTCTCGTAAGACTGCTTGGCCATCATTTGAGAAGGGGGGCTGCTGCAATTTTCAATCACCCTGTCCTCCCCCATGCAGAACCCCGTTGCCTTTGATGGCTGCTGCATAATTATATGAATTTTAATAAAAGCTCTGTATATTAATCTCAGGCCTCCGACAGTCATCGTAAACTTTCAGTAAACTTAACCTTCTTCTTGGTAATAACACGGCAACAACGAAACAATATTTCAATTAGCCAGGCAGTCATTAACTGTGACAAGGAGAGGAGACGAAGTGGAGGGGGGGGGGGGGGGGGGGGGGGGCAGAGAGGGAGAGAAAGATAGGAGGGTGAAATAAATGATCATGGTGTTAGAGTTAGGCGGCAGAAATGCCAGAGCGTATTTACCGAGGCACATTACTCGTGCTTTGAGACACACAAACTGTCTCCCGGCGAACAAATCACAGGAGCAACACAGCAGCAGCAGCCAACAAGCAGCCAGTCCTGCATGGTGGCTTTTTTTTTTTTTTTTTTCTTGCAAGACCTTGCTCTGATACACACTCATAGTTCTGATGTGCTGACACCCAAAGGTCCTTGTCCAGCGGTGACTGAACACCTCACCCCCCACCCCACACACACACCCACCTCTACCCAGTCTTTCTCATCGTCCTGCTTGCTCAGCAAAAAAAAAAAAAAAAAAAAAAAAAAAAAGAACCAGACGGACGACAGCTGCTAAGCTTTTATCGCATCATCGTACCACCTTTTCAGCTCAGAGTGAAATGGTATTAAAAAAGTCCTCACACTTAACTTTTTGGTTTTGCTTTTATTTTCACACATTTTTTTGGTTTGTCAATTGCACAAGCATGCTCAGTATTGTTTTCCTTTACAGTATTCTTCAAAACCCCTCAGCTGAAGCTGTGGCCTGGCAGCATAAAGGCGTACTGTATGGCACTTGATCTTACCTACAGGGTAGCTTTGCGACACGCTGGGGCCCAGGTCTGGGTTGGTGCTAGAGGATAAACTGGGCTTGACTTCGTCCAGGCTGGAATTCAGGGCAGGGAGCGAGTACTCATTAGCCTGGGAAAAGGACAGTTGAGTCATTACACAACCAAACAATACCTAGATGGAAATCCTCCCTTCTCCTCCTCCATTAAGCGCTCCACACAGGCCTGTGCGAGTATAAATTTGTATGAGAGCATTGTGTGTGTGTGTGTGTGTGTGTGTGTGTGTTCAAGCTGCAGGGTGGCAGTTCAAGCATATCATGAATGTATTTTGGTATTGTCTGAGAGGAAGTGGGATTTTGAGATGAGTGAAAAGCCAAGGCGTCAGCTGGCCCTTTGTGCTTGACTGCAGTCCTACCCCTGATCAGCCAAGGGAGAAAGCAGTTCTGCTTTGTTACAGGCACACCATGTGGTCCTGTTTGAGAGACACCATTCACCTTTTCTTTCTTTTTCTTTTTCTTTTTGCTTTTTTCTGCTTTTTGCTTTTAATGTGGAGTCTAAACCACCTTTAAATTTCATTACCTCTTATCTCCGAATCACTTGTTCAACTTTGTGCTTTTTGTTACTGTTTAACTGGTTGAGGTTTTGCTGCTTGTGTGCGTTCAGATGTTGTGTTAAAGGACTAGTTCACCCAAAGCACAAAAAAAACACACACACAAAAACTCCATCTTGCCATGCAGATCAGTTTGGGTTTGTGTGCCAAAGTTTTGAGATATCCACCTCTGAACCCTCCATCTCAACCCTCATTAAAATTCCTACATTTGAGCTGCTTTAATTTTTCAAAAAAAAGTAGCAGGTCTCAGTATCATTTGAAATATTTACCTGAGTACCAATACCAATATCATCCTTTTTTATTATCTTACCATTTTTCTACAACCCCTTTTTCTTTACCTCACAGAAGAAGCCGCATGCCTCCAGCGTTTGATACTTTTCTAAACAAAGCTGTAAACCAAAATAAACCACAGTCTAAAACGAGCATAATCATGATTGAAATCAGTAAATGAATCTGTAAACAAGACTGAATATCTCCAGGCCTTTGATGCCATTGGTAACTGTTAGTTTCACTTGCTACCAAAATAGTATTGAAGTTTGAAGCAAAGCCTTTTAATGGCAGCTTCTCCTTCCAGAAACAATAGCTGCTCCGGATAATCCCTGTGTAATGTTTTCATAGGGACTATTTCTTCAGCAGAAAGAAGTTCCGGTAAAAAATGTTTGACAGCAAAAATCTGTGGATTATCCAGAGTAGCTGTGTCTGGAAATAAAAAAAAACATCAGTGATTTGAGTTCCACTAACAAAAAAATACCCTTCACCTCTGTTACACTGAGGTAGAGGCAGAAATCCTGTCAAAAAACCTCAGCAGATAAAAATATCTTTTTGTAATTTGGGTGAACCGATCATTTAATTTTCAGTGTAATTGAAAATAATCTCTTCCCGGCTTGTCTTTCATCGTCATGTTTCCTTTTGTAAATCTGCTAAAAGACACTCATGACAGATGTTAGCAGGTTTTTTTTTTTAATGAGATGAGACTTCCGGAGTCTGAGTGTTGACAATGTTTGTCCAAAGCCCAGTGTGAGCCTGAGTGGCTCAGTGGGCCGCGCTCCCACAGGGGGACGCCTGTGACCCTGCTCTTGTCTGCCACTATCACCGATAAACTCTAATTGTCTGCTACAACTGTTCACTGGCACAATGTCGGATGTTTTCCTCTATTCTCGGAGGCTTCAGACGCCAAACAGACGTTTTATCATGCAGATAAAGGGCAGGAGGGGGAAAACTGAAAAGATAGGTCTGAAAGGGATGACCAAATGGCTAGCAGAAGTGTGGGAGGGGTGAATCCATTGAGTTTTGCATCTCCAGAATGGGTTTTTAATGCCTCGCTACAGAACCCAGACACTGGCTAATAGGGCCACATTTTCCAGAAAAAAACGCGAGGCTCCCTTGAAAGGGAAAGTGCTCTGATTAATACTGCATTAAATTAAAGCTGATTTTTCTGGACTGTTCCTGGCCTCCTTTCTTTTTTTTTCTTCTTCACTTGCACCCCCCCCCCCCCCCCCTTTTTTTTTTTTTTTTAGCCTAACCCTTTTCCCTCTGCCTTTTAATACTCTCCCTGACGTTCTTTGTGATTGCAAGTCATTTCCAATTCGTTTTGGTATTGATCTTCCAGTAGAAATCAGTTTTGTAATTAGCTGCAAATTAGGCCCTCTTCTGGAGGTGAGGCCTGTCCCACTGATTTATCACCTGCGTAATTCGCCCCGATTGGAGAGAAATTAAAATGAACTCAATTAGGCGACTGCTTTTGCTTTATGGGTCCAACTTGTAGTTTGGTGGGAGAAATTAATAGTCTCTTGTTGTTTAATGGTATAATGAAAGTAAATAAAGGTTATCCATTGTAATAAGCCCAGAGCTTTTAATAAGCAGTGGTTTCTGGCTGTCGTTTTGGTGTGTGTGTGTGTGTGTGTGTGTGGGGGGGGGGCAGTTTCCCCAAATGCCTCCTAATTTTTGAAATGAGGATGGATGGCGACTGTGGTTTTAATATCACAGAGAGTGTTTTCATGCATCCACTTCAAAGGTAGCTTTCATTAAACATCAAGATATGACACAGGATTGGAAAAATAAACGACAAAAGGTGAGAAGCAGCAGTTGAATAACACAGCAGAAATGAAGAGAAATCTAGGTATTGATTAATTTCATGTTGCCTTACTGTTATTCTCAATTACAGGGGATGCAAGGGATGTGTTTTTCATCACAAAATCAATAATGTGTGGGAGTTTTCCTTGTGATCCCTCTAGCATTATACACGCTGGGTTGTAATCCAGTGCTTGGCCATCTCAGACATTTGTTTAATTGGCTTTTGTTTCTGAAGATGGTTTGGGAATATTTGTGACAAAGGTGTTTTTTTTTTTTTTTGTGCGCTTGATTCAGCATCACATGCACATTTTGGGGTGTTTTGGTGTATGTGAAGAAACAGTGGTGAGCTGCAGTGCTACTAACCTGCTCAGGTTTGATATGCTCCGATGTAGGGAAGACGTCAGGGTACGAGGGGCGTTCAAAGACCCGGTCCAACGCTTCCAGCTGCTGCTGAGTGAAGGCATCTGCCCTCAGGTGTTTCCGTAAACTCTCCACACTACCCTGAGAATCACTGTTTGGGCCAGAACCATCTGAACCATCTACAAGAAGAAAGAGCAACAATCGAGACACTGACCCCGGGAAGCTGGCCTTTACTTCAAGCTATGCACTTTATATTCCCCTCATGTTTTTTCTGTACCGTCTCTGTGGGGGATCTGAGGAGGACAGAAAAGGATGGAGTGCAGCTTTTTCTGCACCTTAATGGCTGTAGTGAGCCACTGGCTACATCACACAGGCTTTTTTCCCTGAACCCCCCCAACCCCACAGTATTAACACCATCATGATCTGAAAGCCCTCTGGTAATTGATGGATTACCATCACTTGCAAATATATACATGTTGTGGCAAGCATGTATACTAATGAAAGCAGCAGCTAGCCTATTATAGCCCCTTCTCTCTCCAGCCAGAGGATTTTTTTTCTTCTTCTACTGCTTGCTGAATTCAAGAGCAGCTTTTTTTTTTTTTTTTTTAAAGCGCAATTTCCCTTTCACAATTCAAAACTACTTTCATTCTCTGCGAGTGTGTGGTTCCATTTGGAAACAGCGGCGGAGGACAAGAGGCTGAATAAAATCGTACAGTCTAGTTTAATCATCCTGCTCTCCAAACACAGGAATTTTCTCCTGACTCCTGACCTGATTACCCAACTGTTGGGGAGAAGGATGCCTTAGCTTTTCCCGTTGTCACTTGTGTGCAAGGCTGGTAAAGCCTTTACAGACTATTCTACCATACCTCCCTCCCTCCCTTTTTTCCTCCCTCCTTCTCCATCACCCCCTCCACCTCTCCTGGCTGCAGTGGCTGTGTCTGTAGGTCTCCTCCCCGGATCCCACAAAGCTTCAGCTCCCTTACAAATCTGTCATTCTAAATTTGCGGCAGATTATGTTCTCCCCTCAGTGGGAGAGTGGTGATATATGATATGCAAGGCCCCTATTGATTGCCTGATCTGGTGGCAAGAGGGAGCTGAAATGAACTTGAAATGAACATCATGCCTCAACTCATTGTGCGTATAATACTCTACTTAATCCCACATTTTTCTCTGCCATGGAATTCAATTGATCAATCATGTCTGTGTGATAGTACCATTTGGGAGGGTTATTGCCATTCTATTCTGCTGCTTGACCTTTTTTCACAGGCTGAGGCCACAGGATGAACCCGACTCTCGTGTGAAGAGCTGAAGGAGCCATAAAAGAGAGTGTGAGCAGGTGCCTCTGTGTGTGTGTGTGTGTGTCCAAGCACTTGCAGGTGTGTGTAACCTCAAATTGTGCTGATAGTAATAAATTAGTTATGAGTTCCCAAACAATATCTTGTAACTATTCTATTTTCGCTTCAGTAGGACTTATTTACAAGCAATGCACGATCAGATGCACTGGATCATTATCGGTGCCAATACTGAGCTTATTAACTGGATTGGATATCGGTCACGAGTTTCTTTGTCTATGTCGTTATAAAAATCAAAGGTTTCGGCTTTCATTTGCATTCATTCAGTCATTGCGGGCTACTGAATCCATTTTCACTGGCACAGCAAACCTTGTCCTCATGTTACCTTACATATATTCCAGTGAGTTTCACACAGATGTTTACAGATGTTAAATATTTTATGAAAGAGAGATCACCAGTAGCAGATTGGTACTTTGTAAGATCGCCAAAGATCCCAATTATTTACCCCCTAAAAGTGTCATCTATTGTGTCGTTTAGCCTGTTAAACGCTTGATTTTTTTTTACCCTTTAAGTTTCCTTGCATTTAGGGGAAAAATATTTTCCGCACTTTATCACAGTATCCCCAGGCGAAACCAATTTCCATATAGCAAGCAGAGAAAATTCTCATACTTCCCACATGCCTGTAAAATCACTTAGAAATTCACTGGATTAGCTCAAAAAAGCTTAAAATGGCTTATTTCATAGTTTCCAGACAGATGATATTGTAAAGATGATATGGTTTTCACCAGACGGTTACATGTATTCTGTATCCACTTGTCCCAACTTTTTCATGAAGCTATATTTGCTCATACTGAGTGATACAATCAAACCCAAGATGTTGTGTTTTTTACACAGTGGCTGGATCAAACTGAACATATTCTAGATGTTTTGTAAATTTAGCAAAGATCACAAGATCCTCAGAAAACATTTTGTGGTTTTGAACGAGGCTTGACCAGTTTTTAAAGATGGAAATTTGATATTCGCTTTCTTGTGAAGATGAGAAGGTCGACATCACTCTTATGTCTGTCAGGAGGGGGTTAGTTTAGCTTAGCATATAGACTTGAAACGGGGAGAAACTGCTAGCCTGGCTGTGTCGAAAGGAAGAAAAATCTGCCTCCCAGCACTTCTTAAACTCACTAATTACCACACTGTGTCTTGTTTTATTTGTTGACCAGAGCAAAAACCTGATTATAAAAGCAGCATTGTGGTTTCACAGTGAGTTGTGTTCCCCTGTTTCCAGTCCTGATGCTAAAAAGCTACCTCTTCTTGCTGTAGCTTCATATTTAATAGTCTCAGCATGAAAATGTATTTCCCAAGATTCATCCTAATTAATCAGATCTGTGACTCGTCTCCACGTTCAGGTGAATATTCAGCAGGTTCTCTGGGCCTCACCTACTGGAGCTGCTGCTTGTCACTTTATCAAACTCAATTGTTCTCTTTGCTACCAAAGCAAATAGAGTCATTAATTACTTTCCATCAGCCGTCCCGAGCCACAACACCTGATCAATACCCCCCCCCCCCACCCCACCCCCAACATATTTGTCATTCACCACTGTGGAATACACTTCCCACACACAAGACAACCCATCCTGGGTCAACCTACACACTCTTCCTCCCACTCAGGCTGAGGACAGTCCCATCTGCCCTCCCAGCTACTGATTCCCGTCTGACAAATCAGCGACGACTGTGTTTTGGTGCTGAAGATGATTCTGACGACATTTTTCAGCCGTGTCTTTGCGCTTTTGTTAAGGAGCATAAATCGATTTCATGTATCTTTTATTATTTTCTGGTTGGTATTCCCAAGGAAAAAACAATAGCAAATTCCCAAAGATGACATGTTTACGTTCAAGTGACAGCGTCCTCTAGTGGATGTAGAAATTATGACTCCTGTCAATCAGGAGCCACAGAGGAGCTAGTGCAATATTGTTATTGAGCCACAAATTGTCAACAAAGTGTTGGACTCTGTCACAGAAGATTGTCGATCATTAACTGTTTCCTGGCGACAGTCGACGATTCTTTCCTTTTAACCACGACTGCCGTCATTCCCTGACCTTAACCGCCATGATGTTGAAGATCCCCTTACATCTGGGAAGTAGTAACCTTAGTAAACCTAACCAAGTCGTTTTGTTTGTTTTTTTTGTTGCAGGTAATACTAGAAAAGAACTGGTTCATACGATGTGTTGTCCAACGACGTTAGAAACGGAAAGTTCACATTTTCCGATACTTTTTCCTGCAGGGCATTCATGGTGTTGCAACTGGTTGTTGACATGAAAAGTAGTTGTGTAAGAAATGGAAAAGAGAGCTGGAGAGAAGAAATTGTCTCTGAAGCTTTTTGAAAATCTGAGAAACACTGATGAAGAAGCTTAAACCAAACCAAACCGTAACCAGAGCTGTGCAAGATCAGGGAACTGAAAGATTTTTTTTACTACAAGTGATGGGCTAACACATGGAAACACTATTTGTAGGTAAAGTTTCTGTTTGCATTTTTTCAAACTTGGCAGAAAAAGCTGATGTCATGTATTTTTATGCACTATAAGAGAATTAGCAGCTGAATCTTGATTGATCGATTGAGTTGTTGGGTTGCTCAGTGGGGTGACGAAGAGACACCACTGTCAGTCAAGTTTGATCAAACCTCACCAGCAGGATCCTGATGAAGCAGATCTTATGTGTTCAACTTTTTACAACTTTAACTTAGATTTTTGTTTATTTAGTGACAAAGGTTTATAGTTGTTGAGAAGTACTAGTTTTCAGGTGCTTTAAAGAGTGTATAAGCACTTTTCATCACTACAAGTCAGATCCAGTATTTGGACATTTCCAAATCTGCCCATTATGCAGCGGTGATACTAATCTTTGACCACAGTGGCTTTGTTGGTGCGTTACATGCTTGTCCCGCTCTGTGGTTGTGTATTGATCACTGGGGTTGAGTGTATTCATCTTGACATCAGTCTGTATTAACACTCCGGTAACGAGGGAGCAGCCTCTATCAGATCAGATAACCAGCTCTATAAAGCAGACTCCTCTCTGCGGGTTTGGCACCCAGAGGTCGCGACCCCAAGCAGGGGGCTTTAGCCAATGCAACTCTGGGTCTGGGAGCGAGTCTGAGTGACTGCCCGCTCAACAAAAACACAACAGTTATTATGATTGAAGTGCAGATTGAGCATGAATAGTAGCTTTTTCTGAAAGTCTGACTCTAATAGAGGAAGAGAATGATTTCAGAATAAAAGTTGAAACTCTTTCATGCAATGAAAATGGAGTTTCTGAGTTTTTGTTAGAGGCATGAGGAGTAGAGCTGGCACCTTGAGGTCATGCAAGCCCCCCTAAGAGGAATGAGCTTGCCCCCCCCCCACTCTCTCCCCAAGTCTGCCCCTTGTTTAAATAACATGTCAACATACATACTGCTCTTGTTCCCTTAACACATTGTTATGTATTTCACAATAATACTCCGCTATAATTTCCCGCCTGATTCAATTCCTGGCTAAATGAAATCAAATTAAAACTCATTTGCATCAAATTGGATGAACTCAGCTGCATTTTGTTTTTCTAATTGAATGTTTTGATTATGTAAACTGAAAGGGATTAGAGGGTAAAATTTAGTAGATCAATTGAAAAAAAAATTAACAACAATTTTGGAAATCGATAAATGGAAGAGCTTTCTCCAACTGTAGCCTCTCAAACGTGAGAGTTTGCTGACTCTCTCTGTTCTATATCATTGTAAATTGAATTTTTAGTATTTCCTGATTTTATTACAAACCAAATCGATTAATCAGTTAATTGCAAAAAGTGGGATTCCTCCTAAGATTCAGAGAGGAGCAGTCAGGAAAGACATTAACCTGTGATGTTCCCGAGCTTTTAAAAGCTTTATTAATCTAATTCGGAGGTTGTGCTTAGGTGCTGACATTTTGCTGCTCTCTCAGTTCCTGTGTTTACTCTTCCTCTCCCCCAAAACAGATGCTGATACACAGAGCATGGTGTGACGGCGGCTCGCTCCATCACTCATCTCCATCCACACACATCGGCTCAGTCCTCATGACGCTCAGAGATGAGAAATAATTAATTCAACAGCTACTGAAGCACAGAATCACATCCATTCTAACTGCCACTGGCTATTGTTGTTGGCTCTTGAAATATATGATGATCGTCTTATCACGAAATTTTCTCTCTTGGTATTTCTCTCATAAATCAAGACAGAAAAAAGCCCGACACAAAGCAGGAAAGCGTTCAGAATGGCTGAAATTAAGAATCATCTACAGGTCTGATAGTGCAATTTGTGGCGCCGCTCTGAAAGGACGTGTGATATGACTTTGAAAGACCGGACACACTTCATGGACACTGCATGTTCTCAACAGACCTCCGAGCTTTCTGCTCAGGTCAATTCAGCTCTCTCACACGTTCATTAATAACAAGAACGCGAACAAAAACCTCCATGAAAAGCAGATTTGTACTTAAACATCAGATGCTGTATGAGAGGTTTTTTACGTCGCCCTCGGAGAAGCAGCTAAAGCTTCTCCTTTGTCTTTTCTGAAGCCCACGGTGTCAGAAGCAGTTGAGGGGGGGGGGGGGGGGGGGGGGGGGGGGGTGGCGGAGTTGGGATGCAGGGGTGAGGCGGGTGATGGGTGGGGGGGGGTACTTGGATGTTAATCTGTGAGGTAATAGCTTTTCTCTGCAGAATTGCAAATTCTAATATATGTCACGTTGTAAAATGCGTGGACAGCCGTGGTCACCAAAGACACCATCTCCAGCGGTCCTCTCTCTCTCTCTCTCTCTCTCTCTCTCCCCCCAGTGTCCATCTGCAACAATGGCTGCCAAGTGTAACATGCTACTTTTAATTTACAATAACACGTGACAATAGCAGATTAATGGCTCTTATGACACCTGTGTCCCTGAAGCTCCTCTTGCCGAGACCCAGTGTACATAACGTGTGTCACACTACATTATCTCTACATCCCTCCCGTAATGGGGGACCTTTTTTTAAGGGCACTGCTGACTTGGAAACTTAGGAGCTGTCTGCCTGCTTGGCAGAGAGCCACAGCTACTGCCTAAAACAAATACTCTGGGCTGCACAGCCAATCCATTTCACCAGGGCTTGTGTTGCAAAGGGCCTCCCCTCCCTAACCCTTCCCCTCCTTTCCTTCCCCCTTCCTTCGCTCATTTTTGTTCATGTTTTCAGCCCTTGATAATGACTGCTTGTGCCATAATCATCATGAGGCTTACCAAGTTAAGTAGGGCTCAGGCAAGCTACTGTGCTGTGAGGAAATTTAATCCAAGCATTAACTGACTATAGACTACTGCCTACTGAGCGAAGCAAAATACATCTGAATAGCAAACAAGGCAACACTGAAACACAGACTTGAGCTGAAAAAGATCTGCATTGGAAAAAAATGACCATGAGACACTGAGGTAACTGCACAAACATGGTTTCTTACTTCTAAACTGTTTGATTTCAGAAAAAGGATTTTCCAAATACTGAGGTCTTATATGTGGCTTTCTTGGATCAGAAGTGTTTTTACCTTGTTTGGTTAAAAAAGAAGGACTTACCAGTTAGCTTACGCTTATAGCATGCAGTCATTTCCAGAAATATGTCTCAAGTAGTGACTAATTATGTCATTTTTTTATATAAATGTTACAAAAATGCTTTAATGGAAACAAAGACAGAAGGTCCCAGAAACCGGTTGATGTATTCAGTGGCAAATATGTGATCTATGATCATTCTCTTTCAATAATAAACACCCAACAACAATAATACATGGTTATTTAGCACCCTGCATGCCACAGGTTATGACATCCTGGGGCTGTGGCCTAAATTTCCAAATAAAAGCGCTCACTCTTTTCCTGATTTCCACTAAAATAAAAAGTTAACTCGTTGTTGTAAAAACCTCCACATTCCTAAATGTCTTAAATCACATCTACGGCTCCGTTTTAGAGGACAATGCAGCCAGACACATTTCTTTAAAGTGACCATAAATTTCATTTCATAAATGTTTGTTATTTACAGTTGCATACTTATTTTATTATTGAAACCTGGTATTTTTTTTTTCAGTAGCACACCACCCCCCCAAAAAATTATACTACATAGTTATTTAGTTCCATACACACCACAAGTTATGACATACTGGAGCTATAACTTGAATTCCAAAATAAAAGCACTCAGTATTTTCCTGGTCATGTGATTTCCACCAAAACGTTAACTAATTCATGATTAAAAAGGTTTCAAAACCTCCACAGTCCCTAAAATACTAAGAACATAAGCTACAGTACGTGTCCTAAATGGTAGCTATGCTTCAGTTTCAGACGACACTACCAGTTGCAAAATCTTGAAATTCAGGTGTTTTGTTTGGCAATGTGCACTTCAAGAGAAGACAGCAACAGGACAGTAGTGGCTACAGGCTAACGTCATATGTAATATACTATTCTTACAAATTGTGGCTCGAGGCAAGACATTGCTTTTGCAGCCGTGTGTGTGTGTGTGTGTGTGTGTGTGTGAGGCCAAGGCCCGGGGTTTATGTTTTGGAAAGATAAAGTATCCCTGACCCTGTGTTTCCAGGTAGGCACCAGCCGGCTATTGGGAGAGTATATAAGAACCAAAGCCCCCCCATCCCCCCTCACCCCACTTCATCCTCAGTACAAGTCCTACCAACACACACACGAGCTCACACCACCATCCACACACGCAGCTTTCTTCTCTTTCATCGTACACACTGGCTGAGCACCTAAATCACAGAAATGGCAGCACATCAGGGGAATCATTTGAGACTGAATAGCCATAGAAACATGGCGCTGTCACCTGGGAGACCTCCACAAAACAGGCCAGCTCTCCTCCTCACGCACACATACCTTAGTCCTCTCCATGCCCTTTAATACCTCTTTGCCCTTCAGTAGCAATCTGCATAGAAATGTGTGCATTCTATCATTCAGTGACTAGACATTACACCCTGGCTAATATGAGAGGTCCTCGAACGACTGAAAATGAACCCTTGAAAATACCAGACGTTTGCATTATGCCTCTGCGATTGCATCTCTTACAGGGAAAGACTTGATTATGTCATTTGCCATGTCCACGTCATGCTGGTTTTTATATCTTTGCCAGGAAATCTACCTCTGACAGGTCATTAGTCATCCCTCCCTCCCTGCACGCACATAAAACATCAATTCCACTCAATATCCCGCAAACCCCCGTGCTTCTCAACAAACGCCAGAACAAAGAAGACGCTATGTAAACTGCTGCCGTGCTCTGATTAGCTCTCATTCCGGAGCACTGCAGAAATAAGGCACTCATTCCCCACCCTGTTTGAGATAACTGCCCCTTTTCAGCAGCCACATCATCCCTCCATACTCATACACGCCTCGTAACATGAGTGCATCTGTTTAGCTATTCTCATCAGCTACTTATGTAGTGACATTAAGGAAGCCTATTGCTTACAGAACCAATAATCTATATCGCCTCAGGCCCCCTTATATCCACTAACCTACTACTTCGGCAGCAGTAGAAGTGGAGCCACTTTGGTTGAAAAAAAAAAAAAGCCCTCCACAGAGCTGTAGCGGCTTTCTTGACTGACCTGGGTGGTTGGCTACATCATCTTGACATGTAATTATCTAAAGCCCTTTAATCACTTCCATAAAGATTAATTGCAGGAGACAACAGCGGAGGTCGTGTCTTCAAATCAAAAGACTCCTTGGCAGATTGACACAGCGGTGTAACAGAGTTCAGACCTAGGTGTTTTATAAGGGTCATCTACTGGAACTGAAGCAGGTTTTAATGCCATAATTGCAAGTTCAGCAAAGTGGGTTTTATAGCATAAAGCTCCTTCTTTTTTTTCTTTTTTTTTTTTTTTTTAGGATTTAAAGTATTTTTTCCATGCTAATCTTAAACTGAAGCAGTGTTTTTCTTTCTCCTTACCTTCATCTCTTTTCCTCTTTTCACCGTTGGATCGTGGTATACCCAGAATCCCATTGATGGAGTAGGATCCTGCAGGGTCATTGGAGGCGCTGGTTACAGGCGGAGAGGCTGTGCTTGGTACTGGGAAGGAGAAACAACACATTTAACAATCAGCTTGTATTTAACTTGCTTGTATCTAAGTGCTATGATTCCACGTAATGTTCCTGCTGATGCTGTGGGCTGCAGTGTTACCTATAGTATGACCTGGTGTTGACAGGGATGTCCCATCAGGAGATGGATGGAAAGGCTGCTGGACTTTTGTTCGGATGATCCTGGGGGGACAAAGGAAATGCAGATGTCACTGCTGCTTTTCTATGACCGATTTCTCTTCCTGGAGATTTCCGAACCGCCCTTTAATTTGAGCGCACCGTTCGGTCACTGCAGCTACTATACTAAGATATTGTGTGATTAAGATATCAAACGCAACTCATACGCAGGACGGGATCCGGTCAGTGGTTCTACCTTAAAGGTGAGGTCTGGAGAAAAGTCTTCATTGCACTTTTGGTCTGAGTGATCTTGCAAACAAAGCATGAAATCACATCAATTCACCTCAATGATCAGCTTCACTGACTCTACCTGGCCCACACTAATCAGCAGCCCCCCCACACCCCCGCCTCCCCACCAACTCTCTTTCTCTCTCCCAACCCCACTGTGGAGGGGGCTTCCACCGGGGCCGATCACAGCCCTATAGTAGCCCTCTGCTTCCCAGATCAAACATCTCTGTAGAACCAGCGGCCCCCATGTGCCAATGCGGATGAGGTTGTATTGATTGGGGCTTGGGGAGAAAAAGTTGGGGATTAGTCACACGGGCAAACAGATGCAAATAGAAAGCTATAAATTATATGTGACAGGAAAGCAATAGTTCCTTATTGCCTTGCACAAGCTTACGCCAGCATTAGATTCCTTTAATCTGAATGGCACTTGGGGAGAAAGGGAGCTGTCACAATAATTTGTAAACTTTAAAACTATTCATCACGTATGCCACAAGAGCTATTTTAGAGCACAAGGAAAAGCGGTGAGGACTATAGAGCCTTTTAGGGTTGATTTCTTATCACAGTTCAGATTTTGCTCATTTGTTCTTATATATATATATATATATATATATATATATATATATATATATTTTTGCACATTTTATTTCCAGGGTTTCCAGCACCAGGATTACAATTTCAAACCAAAAATACTACCACTCCTTTTATTTCTGTCCTCTATATTATCCAGAAACACACCAGATGAAACACATCCAACACTGTCACAAACAACAACAACAACAGAAAAAGATAGAACACCCCTTGAAGGCAGAGCTGCCAAACAACAAGCTTTTCCAGAGAGCGCATATTGATGTTTTAATTTTTTTCACTTCTCCCCCATAACAGTTATTCGACCCCTTGACTTGTGTGTGCTACATAAATTCAAAGACTTTATTTGGTATCCATGTTCTTGATATTGAATAAGCAATTTGGGAGAATGAATTAATGGCCTGGCTGTTGCTGAAAATCCCCTGAAGAAATATTAAAATTGCTTTACTTCTGAATCAATAATATCGAGCACCATTGAGGACCCTTTTTTTTATGTCTAGCAGCAGGGTAGCATTACTTGTTGGAGGTGGTGGTGGTGGCCCTGACGTGTACTACAACACTATCTCTGTAGCATTTAATAATGCATGCAGGGGAAAGGTGTTTAAATAGAGCATCCTCTTTTGTCAACAGTCCTGAGGTCAGACTGTCTGCCACAGAAACCCACGACTGGCCCCAGTCAGAACCACCCAACTGGAAAAGACTCCAGTCTTTAGTGTTTTTTTCCCCCTAAACTGGGGAAGTCCCGTTTAAACTTCTCTTGTCACTTATTTTAAGACAAACTCACTTTTTCCATTTTAAAAAAAAAACAACATCAAACACCATCCGATAATCTGGATGAAAGTCTGCCTCAGTGATTGAACCACTAAGGATGTTTTCATTGATTTTTTTTTTTGCAGACTTCTCCTTTAGGAATCCAAACATGTATTGAAATATTTACCTCCAGCTAAATCAAAACAAATGCTTGTGTCGTCTCATTTGTGTGTATGCTCCACTGAACGTGTGTGGTGCTACACTACAGAGCACCACATTGAAATCTTACAATTCTTCTGCTTAAAAAAAAAAAAAAAAAAAAAAAAGGAAAAAGTATTCAGCATTAAGCCATAATAGAAATTCAAAGTAGCTCTCATATTTGGCCGATAGAATTACAGCTCTTTGTATTCACAATTTAATTTCCCACATAAACAAAGACACATAAGCCCCCCGCCCCCCGGTCCAAAATAGAAAGCTTTAATTGGAATTGAAAAAACTTTATAGGGCTCTTTTAATGATATTAATGTACATTTTGAATTTATCACATACATGTGTCTGAGCCTCCTTAAATGGGGCTTTTTAAGCAGCCACGAAGCATGAAATGAATTTTCTTCAGCCTTTTCTCTATTTAAAAGATGTCTTGTGTGGAGCTGTCCATGCTCTCCCATCAGCTCATTAAAATGTAATGCTGATGCTGGCTCTATGGAACAGTGCCTCTTAACCAAAGTTCATCACCAGGGATCTCTGGTGGTGGTGGGGAGGGAGGTGGGGGTGAGGAGGGGTAAGATGGTGGTGGGGTGGGGGGTGTCCTGGGTCCCCCTGTAGCTGCCACTCTCAAACCATAATGCTCCTTATGACTTTCTTTAAGAAAACTGAAGATTTGTGGCATAAATAGTGAGACTGATGTTAAATTTAGATATTTTTCATGATGAATCGTCATATAAACGCTCTATATGAGCGTTTTAATGCCAAAATTGAATTTTATGCATCATAATGTTACATCAGTATTAATAACGTCAAGATAACACCTTGAATTTCAACGCAAGGATTTAAATCGGGAGCTTTATTAATGAACAGAAAGTGTTTTTTTTTTAAGGCTACATTTATTATTCGCCTCCCAGAAAGCCTTTTTTTTAAACAACCTTATTTTAACGTTTTGCAATGTTTTACAAATTGCAGCCGACATATTTTCGTCCAATTATCCCTCTTTTTTTTTTTTTTTTTTTTTTTTTTTAGATCATTTCTTTCAAAAATAAAATCTTGCAGAAAAACCAGCGTTGCTCTGTGTGTGTGCAGCAGCTCCAGCACATTAGATGTGCTAAAGAAAATTGGCCTGCTTTATAGCGCCACGGGATCTGGTCACCGAATATTGATCGGTTTTCATCTCGACAGATTCACTCAGTCCTGGATGTACTGCTGATTGTTGAGGGAGTTTGGTCTGAAAGATTGAATTGCACCTCTGAGACCGCAGGCAGCCTCGGCGTGCCGGGCAGCACAAAGTTGGTCAAACAATATTGTGCTGTGGTTGGTGCGCTTTGCACGGATGCACTGTGATAAATGATTTTCAATTTGCGCCCTGCCGGCCTCTCTTCATTAAAGTGTTTACATGCTGCAGCCTGTTGTTTAATCCAACTAAATTTACAAGTGGGGGGGGGGGGAAATCTGAATTTTTGAGTATATTTTTGGGTTCTGTTTAAATGTCTGTCTCCTACCTGTTAATGGATGAGACGCTGGGAACAGTGTCGTTGTCGCAGATGCCCTCTGCCAGCAGTCTGTCTCTGATCTCCCAGGCAAACATGGTTGGATTTTGTCTCTTGTAGTCTGCGATTTTTTCCACGACCTTTGGTGTGGCCACTTTAGGTTTAGACCCACCAATCACCCCTGGTTTGATGCTGCCGGTCTCATAGTATCTGCGAATGTAATATTCTGCAGTCAGGCGGTGATAGTTTGCGGTAGTATTTAAGACACAATGCTGCCGATAGCTCCCCTGAAAATCAGCGTTTAACATCGTTTCAGACTCGATGATTAACCCATGGATTAAAAGCTTTAGAGGGTTATTATTCTAATACAACTGTTTTGTACAAGAAAGTGTCCAAGAGTCAAACTTTTCTTCAGCAAAACATCAAACCTGAGGGTTTATGAGCAGAACTGGCGTCTTCAAGCATTAATTATGCCTCAAAACAAACACAAAATAGCTTAAAAACTTCAACTGAGAGGATGCATGCATTAATAAACGACCTGCATGTAGTTCTGCTAGATTGTCATTGAATTTTTTTTCATTACACACTTAATATCCGCAAGAAAACCCACTGACCTCCACTAAAAGAAAGGGCTTGTTAAGCATAAAGGAATCAAAAGCAGAATTTTGGAGGTTCAGCCCTCTCCTCCACCTATCTACTATACATCCCACCCCCCCACTCCCAGCACAGTGTACCTGGCCGGGCGCAGAGGGCTTGGGAGGCGGAGAGGTTTCACCTACCTGCCCAGGATCTTGCTGACGCAGCCGTGGCTGACCCGCAGCTGTCTGGAGATGTCGCAGGGCCGGACTCCCTGGTGGGCCAGCTCCACTATCCGCTGCCTTACCACGTCCGGGAGGGGTCTGCCGTTCACAAACACCCCGCCGAGCTGGTTCACACCTCCGTGCCCTACGTGGGATACAACAGCAGCACATACAACCGTAACATTACATAAGGTTGTAACAGAGAGGTGGAAGCAGGTGAGTATGTTTTTTTTTTTTTTTTGTCTCTTTTTAGTAGAGACAAAAACCATGAAATATAGCCTACATGTAATATGTATGTTATGGAGAAGCCTTTGAAATGATTTTAATATTTGAAAATAGCATTTTTGAAAATATCAAAATGGGCTAATATTTTTATTTTTTCATTTAATGTGATTAGAAGGTTGTTTGTTGGGCTCATTGAGGCGTCTTACTTTTCTGTGTTTTCACCGTAAATACATCACAATGACCAAGTTATAATATTTTGTCAATTATTAGTCAATATTGGAAATAATTGATGGATAAAAGAGGATTTTATTTTGGGTGATTTAAGCAGAACCAGAGACCAGAGATAATCACAACACTGCAAAACAACTGTCCTCATGGATGTTCACATTTTTAGATTTTTTTTTATTTTTTATTTTTTTAGCTTTTTTTAATTAAACAAAAATGCAAACAGCAGCTAAAAAGCTGTCTTATTTATATGAGCACTGGCACTTTTTGAAATGTTTGTGATTGCTTTTTTTTTTTTTATTCCCCCCTTTGTGTTTAGAAGGTCATTTATGTTCAACTTTAAGTTTTCAGATGAAGATAAATTGCAATGATGTCATTGTAACAATTAAATGAAATGACACAGAAGTTTACACTGCACTGCTTAACCAGCATTTCTATTTTACAGTTTTCTTCTGTTATTCTGCAGCTTGCACAATGAGCACATTAAATCCAGGCTGCATTGACCAGTGAGCTTGTGTCGTGACTGCGATTTCATTTCTGAAAATTTTTTTTTTTTTTAAATATGAATTTTATTGAGTCTCCAGTACTTTGGAGCTCCTCTCAATCAAAACCCAGACTTCACATTTCCTCAGCAGCTCCACGGCTCATGTTTGGTATTAAGTTGCATCCTCCTTCATTTTCCCTGCTCGGTAATTTTAAATAATTGAACGAGCTTTGATTACTCATATTACATATTATTTAGTAAATGAAGAGGTCATCAATTATTCACGCACAGCCACCACATTACAAGTAAACCACACTACATGTGGACTTAGGTTAGACTTGTGGAGGCTCGCTGTTATTTGGATAATTTGAATAATAGATGTGTAACTAATGTGACCTGACTTATTAGGCCTGAACACACACACACACACACACACACACACTGCGCGGGAAGCTGCAGGGTGATGCATGTGTAAATGACTGAGTACCTGCTAACGCATGTTCTTTGTTTACTATGACAACTTTCATTCCTGCACACGGCTGCTCTGTGCCCAGAAGCGCTGCAGCCTTTTGTGATATTTTAAAGAATATTTAACCACTGTTCTGGCTGAAATGTGCGCACATGAGAGGAAGGTGTGAAAAACGAGGAGAGCATCATTGCACTAGCAGCCTTGTGTTTCCATGCTTGCCTCTGTTTGCATGCATGTCACTTTATTAGCTTGTAACTTGTCCTTTTTTTTTTTTTTTTTTTTTTTTTTTATAAATGCGCAAAGATGCACAGGTTTTCCCACACACAAAACCCCGCTCTGATCTCTGCTGCAGGCCTTTGCATTGTGCAGGAATGATGGTTTATTTTTTATCCGCATACATGTAAAAAGCTGCAGTGGCTCACAAACTCAGGTTGTGCTACTTACGGTGCATCGCGGTGAAGGGGTCTGCTTTGCAGTGAATATCCATTGGATAGCAAAGGAAAGAGAGATAATCAACTGAAGTCGCCGTTTCGCCTTCCTATCAAGGGTGGAAATGTGAAGAAGAAAAAAAGGTGATTCTACTCAATGGAGGGACTTAGTTCGCCCCCTCCAACCCCCGCTTCGTCAACAAACGATCTGATGGCAACTTCTTCCCCCCAAAAGTTGCCGTTCTTGTCTTTAACAGTCCGGTCCGGCGGCGGAGGTCTGGCAGGTGCGCAGCATGACCGGAGGAGCGGTTCAGTAACACGACCTGTGTTCAGATGGTCGCTGTTTCGTTATTTTATTTTTCTTCAAAGCCTTAGGGGAGGGGAGGGAGGGGGGGGGGGGGGGGACGGGGACCAGAGGTAATTCTCTCACAGCGTGCCACCGGGAAGACCGCGTTTTTCTCTCCACGAAATGTAAGGTTCACGTCCAGCGTGCGGGGCCCGGTGTATCCTCAGTCCTGGTGGCCTCGATTCACGCGTGGAAACGGGCGGAGAAACGCGCACGCACGCACATCGGGCTTCTCTTTTCCGCGCTGGATGCGTGAGGCTGGATCTTTGGGGCTGGGAATGAAGCCTCTCTCTGTGTCTGTGGTTCTAAAAGCTGCAACCCTCCCCTCCTCTCCCCCCCCCACACCCCCCCCCTCTCCTCCCCTCTGCAGACCCCCCTTTTGCTTATATGGATGACTTGTCAGACAAAGGCAATAGATGCCAACACTTTGTGATTCGCCAACGCAAAAAAACCGGGGGTCCAAATGAGGAGGTCTGTAGGTCTGACACACCGGCAGGAAGGGGAGGGAGATAAATAAGGAATGGATTCGGAGTTACAAATATCAGAGTTTACTAGACATTATAACAGCTGTGAATTATATGCTCGCTTGCTGGAAGTTTTGAATCAATGAAATAGAGATTATTTTTTAAATGTGTGTTCCTTCCTGATCTTTTTCCTTTTATTACGCGGACTAACAGCCTGTCTCTGGGAATATACAGGATGTCTATGTGTGGTCAGGTTTCCTCACAACCCGGATTTAGCTCGATCCTTCTTTGAATTTTGTCTTTTTTTTTTTTCCCCATTTCATTTTTGTGCGCATCTGCCTGTATGTCCGCTGTGGAACGCAAGTAGGCCTAAAACCATTTGTTTATACCGTTAATTCCTAGTTGCATTTGGAAGGGAAACTGGTCATTTGTACATTATGCAGGTGTATTGACCTTTTTACATTCGGCTGATGGTGTGATGATTGCAGTGGTCCAGAGTGGAGCGGTGGTGGTTGCTGGTGGTCGGAGGTGAAAGTGATCTGCAGGCGGCAGCGCCGCGGAGCTTCTGTAGATGGCGCTGTATAGTTTCTCAAATGGAAAGGTGCTGTCCAAGTCCCAAAAAAGTCAAACTTGGGGTGCACTTGAGTTCCTGTGATCAAACTGAGGAGTAAAAAATATTCCTCTGGAACAATTATCTATAAGCTCCATGTGAGAGGTTGCAAAGAATTCATCAGCTGCAGTGGAGTAGTCAACTGAATGGGAAATGAAACTAAACAGTGTATGATGGAGTCACAAGAAAGTCAAGGTTCTGGATCCTATTCTGTCCTGTTTTAAACAATTTTCCAAAAATATACAATAGAAGAATAATAGAATGTATATATATATATATATATATATATATATATATATATATTCTGGACAAAAAAACCCCACAATTTGTGAAGCACTTTTCTTAACAAAGTTACAAAGTGTAAAAACAAATAAGCAATAAAAGCAAAGACAAATGATAATTACATAAAAATGATTAAATGAAAGTTGCAAAAATTCAGTCAATTAATCTTTTAATATTTCTATATACCTGAAGTAATAATAATAATAATGATAATAATAATTTCAAAATAAAATACATAATGTTATGTGAATTACCTTGTTTCCTTGTTTTTAATGCACTCTCGCTGCATATTTTCTTTTTTTTTCTTTTTTATATATTTTTTTGGGGTGTGGTGGGGTAGGTGGGATTGGGGGTGGTGGTTTGGTGGTGTGGTGGGATACGGGGGGGGCATCTCTTAGGGGCAGACGGCCACATCTTGCGGTCTGCCTCCTGGTCAGGTTAGGGGATGATTTCTCTTTTTGTTACTGTTTTTGGAGTCAGCTTCTGGTACAATATGTAGCACTATAGGCTGTAATTTCACACCCGGCTGCACATTTCCCTTAAAGCTACATTCTTTTTTTTTTTTTTTCACCCTATAAGACCCCCACCACCAACACCACCAACACCACCATCACCCCCCCCCTCCCTCCCTTAGTTTTCTCCCCCCTCCCTCCCTCTCTCTCATGGCCTCCTGCTCCTCACAATTTGATCTCCCCACTGCAAAAATTAAGCAGTGGGAGGGGGGGGGGGGGGGCAAAATGCTGAAAATTGTTTTTTTTTTGTGTTTGTTTTATTTTATTTTTTTTTAACTCGTATCCAAATGAATACACCGTTTCCCAGTGTTTACTCTGTTTGTTTGGCTGCGGTCAGATGGGCGATGGGCCTGATAGCCTCTCTCTCTCTCTCTCTCTCTCTCTCTCTCTCTCTCTCTCTCTCTCTCTCTTTAGGAAGGGGGCCGCTCCATTCAGCTGCTACGACGCGGGGTCAGAGAGCTCCTAAAAAGCCATTCAGGAAAAAAAAAAGAAGAAACAATGGGACGAGTCAATCAATTACAGCTTCATTAAGTTGCAGTTTTACCTCCAATAATCAAACCCTGCACATTTTCTAATCATCCGACCACTGAGGCCCAAAAGTGATGAGTTTCAGAAAAATTAAAAAATGCAAAAAAAAAAAAAAAAAAAAATGTAATTCAAATTAGTGACTCGTCTCCACTGTGACATACGGCTGCAGTGTTTAAGACGATGCCGCTGCATGTCAAGAGTTTGGAAAATGTTTTTGGAGCCTGCGCGCACCCATTAGGAGAGGTGTAATGTATTGACAGAGAGCAATTTATCTTTTGCCCCGCTTCCTAATGGCCTGTGCAGAGGAGAGAGGAGAGGTGGCATGGAGGAGGAGGAGGAGGATGAGGATGAGGAGGAGGTGGAGAGGGAAGAAGGCGCACCGAGGGTCCAGCAGCTCCACCCGCCGAACATCAGCCCTCACTGTGAGGCAGCTGCGGGGAGGATGGCCGGGGCGTCTGGGTGGTGGAGGAGAGAACTTGAGTTTTCTGCAGGTGGGGGAGAGGTGTCATTTCCCTCCCGTGCAGACTCCGCCGCTTGTCTCGCGTTATTCCGACGTCACCAATCGATCTGAGTTTCCCCGCAGAGGGGAGCTGACACCACTGCTTGTAAGTTGAATATTAATCCTTTTGGATTCAAGGGAGGGGTTTGTCAGGAGGTTCATGGTAATTTAGATGAATTTGGGGTAAAATCGAGGCGGATTTGCACATTCTGTAAATCTGAGAATAATGTCTGAGATGTTATAGCGTGAGATTCTCTGCATGCTTTAACAATAAATAAATAATAGACTTTTATTGTATTTCAAACATTAGCTTCTTGCTCTTGAAATTGCTCTTTTTTTTTTTTTTTTTTTTTTTTTTTTAGCCTGTTTGAAGGAAACAGGAGGAGATTTCTAGAAGTTGAGCTGCAGCCTCCACCTACACGACACCGTGACACCACCTGAAACACCTCCTGCCGCTGTAGCTGCTGTATATTGGCTCTCCAGCGCTGCGCCCTGTGCTCCAGCAGCGACGCTCCTGCTCTCCGGGCTACAAATCTTGCTGGCGTGAACAGATGGAGCATCAATTTGATTCCATCCTCGACACCGTGAAAGATTGATTTTGCACTTGCTTTTAATTTTGCCCATAATTAATTGGATCATTACAACTGTTTTGCATTGATCCCATCGTTCAAATGTAAAACTAAAGGTGAATTAGAATGTGATCTATGTTTCTGTTTTATTTTTTTTTTACTTATTCTGTGGGAGGACGACACGCAGCAAACACACTTTTTGTTTATAATCGTTCATCTCCAGTTTGGCTTTTTTTGGGCATCTGGACGATGCATTAATATTATTTTAAAGTTTTAAAGTCATTAAAACCTCAGAATGTGGCCTATTTATTTGGAGACACACACTGATCCTTTTAATCACCTCTTAATGAAAAATGTAATATTCCTAGAATTTTTTATTTTTTTAATTTATTTTCTGACAGTGACACTGCAATTTTATTTATATAATATTCCTATAATGTCTCATATAATGTCCCTGTAATTTTACAGCAATATATAATGTGTCATTTATTTATTATGGGTTAATTTATTTTTAAACAATCAGCTGTCACCTGAAGAATTCACTTTATCCTTAATATTCAATTAATAAATCAATCAATACAAAATTCAGTTTCCGTATGACAGGCAGCATCGTGAGTGATTGAAATCGGCCACTGTACCTCACAACATCAATAAACTTATAGAAATAAATAATGAAAAGCGTCTTTTGCAGTGTTCAGTGTGAGATGTGTAGATACTCTCACATTTAACTGAACCCAGAGTTCGGATTGAGGCTGAAATTGATATTTTCAGGACAGAATGTGCTTTTTGTTGTGTGATGGTCGGTCGTCGCCAGGTCGATGGCACTCTTCTCGTTTCAGGCCACATCACAGCTTTCAAAGTATAAATATGTCAGTTTAACGCAGCCAATTTAACCGTTTACTGTCTTTGATGGGAAATCATCAAAAATTAAGAACGGGCGTAAAAGTCAACGCGAAAGTTTACAGCTGTCAGGGTCGTATTTCAGATGATAAAACACACACAGGAAGGACACTCAGCTGCTGAGGGTCTTTTGCTGAAACTGTAAAAAAAAAAAAAAAAAAAAAAAATTGAAAGAAAATCCACACAACCGCTTTAAAAAAACCTGCATCCAGTTTGGTATTAACTCCAATTAAACTCCTCTTATATCTGCAGTCTTTTCAGGTTGACTGTTCAGCTGATGATCTGTCCCGTCATTAGTCCTCAACACCCCCCCCCCCCCCCCCCCCACTCCCCCCAAACAGCTCACACAAACACACACAGACTGAGTGGTTCCAGTGCTTCTGTGCTGTATTAAAGATCCAAATGCAAGTGGGATCAGGTTACATTACTTTGATTAGAAAACACTTTGTTAAATTACTTTTCATACCCTGAGCACAAAAGCAGTCAGACAGTTGAGTTTCTGAGCTTTTCCCTGCCTCAGGTACAGCAAATCATTAAGAAAAATTAACATCTCATTTGCATTTAAAGTCTGAAGGAAGGACCTATTTACAAAAAACATTTCATATTATTATTATTATTATTATTATCATGATTATTGCAATTAAACCTACTGTATGTAACATTTGCGTAGATATTTCAGACACGTTTTCTCTCCGTCTCTCATGCATTATCACACCAAGTTGGGGAATAAAGCACCAAAGTCTTAAAATACACTCTTGCTCCTCATTCATTATGCAGATTTGCAAGTAATTGTTAAATATGCCCTGCAGTGCTGGATTAAAAATAGGACTGTATCTTGTCATTTTCAAAAGTATTCTCCGTGTTGCATTTATTGTACTGGGAAAAAGGGCTAAATCGGTTCTCTTCCCCAATCAAACTTTCCACATGAATAGTTAAATGTGTGCCCCTCTGGTTGGAATTTAACAAAGGCTGGAGAGGCTTTACAGAAAAGTAACATTATAAGGGCATTGGAAACCAAAGTCAGGAATATTCTGGATATTGTGTTTTAATCTTTTTTCCAGAAGTGTTCATCCTCATTGTCACTGGTACCCAACTATAATGTTTTTACATTAATATTTTAAGTTACTAAAATGAATTAAAAAAAAAAAAAGAAAAGAAAAAAAAATCATCATCTCCACCTTCACCTACAGCAGCCACCAGAGCTGCACAGGAGCTCCTCTTCCAGTGGATAAAGGCAGCACACAGCAGCCAGTCCTCCCATAAGGCCCTGGGTTCATCGCAGTGGGAGAAGCTGGATCCTTCAGTGGATCAGTGTGTGTGTGTGTGTGTGTGTGTGTGTGTGTGCGTGTGCAGCAGAGATCAGCCTGAGGCGGCTCGGAGGTGTCCCGCCAGCTGCCTCTGTCCCAACCAGACAGCCAACAGCTTCCAATCACATGTCAGCAATATGGGAAACAGAGCTTCTGTCCAGTGGGCCGCTGACATGTGTTAGCCTATGGCGTGTGAATGCATAATGTAGCAGTCACCTCCTGGTGGCAGGCTTTGAACTCACAAATGTTGATTTTTTTTTTTTTTTTTTTAATTTCCCCTCTTTCTCTTGTTTTCCTCCATTTTTCTTCTTTGTCTTCGCTAGTTATCTTCGCTGTAATAATGATATGATAATATGACCGAGGAACGTCAGCTGCACAGTGTGATTTGCTGATTAGTTTGTGTGTCTGTGGGTGTGCGTGAGGCTGTGTATACACATATATTCCTCTCCCCAGAAATCTACGGATGAGCAGCTCCCACATAAGCTCCTGATCACTTCTGTAAATGCTTCCTGTCACCTTCAGTGGTGTAATGATCATGAAAATTGTGACCTTGATCTATGGAAAGCCATAATGTGACTGAATGGCCTCCTCCCACGCACTTTCTCACCGGCTCCGAGCTCGGAGGTACGCTAAAGGACGGCTCTGAGGAAGATTGTTTAGTGGTAATAAAAAGCCAGTAGTTTGGGTTGTAATGGTTCGGGCATGCCTCCTCTCTGCAGCCATTTGGCTAAATCTTCAGTGATGGAGGCCTGTGTGAATGTAGATGAGACTCTGGGAGATGTTGACGCCTGTCCTCAGGCCCCGGGGAGATTTTATTGTCTGGTGGTCCAACATGATCAAGCACATAACTGTGTTTAGGGGACAGAAGAGTGCAACACTGATGTTATATCCATTTAATGGCAGAATTTAGAAAAATCCCTGGATGTTATTGTGCTCATACTGGTGTCTGAAGGTGTCATCTATTGGTTTATTATTATTGTTTACATCTGAAGGGAAAGAGGAGAGCTGTAATCTGTGACTGTGACCATGAAACACATACTGTTATGGTGTCAGTCACATTAGACACAAAGCTGGAGTATGTTTTCTAAAGTGCATTGTTTTGTGCTTTAAATAAAGTATCTGTTTACATGAATTTTAATGTGTGGCACTCTGATATGTTTGGCACAACAGCAACTTTTTCCAATGTTTATTTTTCTTTTTTTTTTTTTGTTTTGCTCCACGTGAGGCTAAAGAAGGAAAAAAAAAAATCCATCTCTGGCACGATGTTGCTTGAATTCTCATTTAGTCTGGAAAATCTGGTTTGCGCAACATTGTTTATGATCACACCCTTGCCAGCTTTTCATATTTAAACGAGCAAAGGTTTAATTACCAAATGATGACAGTGTCATATGGTGCCATGATGGCACAGGGTGTCTAATGAATGCAGAGGAGCGAGGGATGCGTACGCAACACTGAGTGACAGTGGGATGCACAGATCAAAACAGGAAAAAAAAGAAGAGGGAGAGACAGTAAAACATCTGTAATTTGCAATTCACTAATGTTCAATGGTTGCTCATGGATTAAGAATTTTAAACTATTGTCTGCCAGATGGAAGAGAAGAGGGAGGGAGGGATTGCAGAGGAGGAGGAGGAGGAGGAGAGGGGCTTCTAAGCAGCATATTTACATCTGTATATTATCAACCCTAGATTTAGTAATCAGACAGAGGAAAAACCAACTGCCTCCAAAAACACTCTCGGGGCATTGCATTTATTACCTATTTTCCAGCAGCACAAACATTAGCAAATGATTCTCCCATGTTGTTTTTTTCCTTCTTTTTTTTTCTGAGGCGTATTTAAATTTGTCAGGACAGCTTGTAGATTGTGGGGAGTTTTGTGCCCGACTTGCTCTATCTATCTCGATATAATCATGAGACAGTTTGGAGTGCCGGACCCGGGTCTGCTAACACATCAGAGTTAATTTCACTGGGATGTTGATGCACTCTGAAATATTGCACTGAAGTAATATCAGTTAGTGGGCCGCCAAAAGACGTACATGCTTAACCAGGCATGAAACCTTGCTGAATTACACGTATTTATACTTATCTCAGATCAGCGCTTTTGTCATTAAAGTTTGGTCTGGTTGCCTGTCTGTTTTATGTATCTGGTTGATGATGCACTGCGTAATAGTGTGATAATGTATAGCCCTGCTATTGGCACATTTCACTCAGGGGCGTCAATAAATAACCACAGAAACCACAGACTTTAAACTCAACTGAGAGGCTTCCTCCTCTCCCACAGTCCTTGTCGTTCTTGTTGAGCCTCTTTGACTTCAGTGTGTGGCAACGCTGTGCTTTGTGTCTTGCAGGTTTCAGCACAGTATACCTGATCAGTGGTGGTGGAAGGCCTTGGATTGTTTACTGAAGTGAAAATAGAAATACTGCAGTGTCAAATGCACTCGTTTACAAGTAAAAGTCCTGCATGCAAAGTGTGTAAAAGGACAGAAGTGTCATCAGCTAGTAGTAAAAGTATTATGCAGAATGGTCCCATTCACATAGTTACATTAGTGTGTATATTGAATTATTACTGATCTCATAATGTTTAAGCAGCATTTAATTGTTGTAGCTGTTTGGCTCAGAGCATTTTAGCTACTTAATATGCTGATGGATTGGTTGATACCAATGTCACATTTTAGAAGTTTGTAAATAAAATCTACAAATGAACTAGCAACTATTTCAGTTAAATGATTGTAGAAGAGTAAAAAATAATATATTTTCATCCTAAATGTAGTAAATACTCCAGTAAAGTACAAGTACTTCAATATTCTGCTTGAGTAAATGTAGTTAGTTACTTACAGCACTTCGTAGCACTGTAGATCATTTTCTTAACCATTTTCCTATTTTCAGACAGTTATTGACTTCCATTCATTTCCAAATGAAAAACTCAATCTTCAGGCTTCTTCACTGCATTACGTTTGACTTGACAGAGTTCACAATTTTCATGGCATACAGAAATGAATGGAAACCAATGGTTCCCAACCAGTGAAGTCAGGACCCTGCAAGGGGTCACTAGTAAGCTAACAGGTCAGAAAAGCAGAAAAACATATTTCTGCCACACAAAATCAGACTTTCTTCTAATCCTTGCTTTTTTCTTATAAAGTACTGGATTATTTAACCCTCAAGCGCATTAAAAGTATTAAAATAAAACTAACTAAGGTAATAATCACCTTTTGATTGATCTAATCACAACCTGTACACTTCTTCTAAAGGACCACTAGCCCAAAAAGTTGGGAACCACTAATCTTGTCTGTCTTCACTTCCTGTTATCAATAAAGGCGAAAGTCAGAATAAGAAACATCTGACATATTGCAGCCAAAATATTGTGTAAATTGAATTAAAACGTCAAAAATGATCAAAGTCACAGGTGTGGTCCTTTGACCCTGGATTCATTCAGCAACAGAAGTGGACTGTGGAGAGCTCACCCTTTCATTAGTAATTAAGTGCTGTTGTCATGCTGTGACGTAATGAGTTTACCCTGGCCATCCATCCAGTGACACTGAGACCCCTCCCACTGAAACACGCACCGGGAAACAGCCCTTTACATATTTAAACTGATGCATGTACCATAGACGCTTAAGTATTTGCAACAGTTCAGTCTTTGGAGCCAGAAAAGCAAGATTTTGTAACCACTGTGAAAATGGTAAATATTGCAGTTAAGTGTTAAATTGTCTTTATTCAGTCACACTGAGGGACACACTCTTGTCAGCATCATGCTGTCTCAAAGAAAAGAGCTGACTCCTTGTTTTCAGTGCATGCTGGATGTACACTGATGCAGACACATGTTGTAGCAGTTGTTTGGCGGCGATATATCCGGGGCCCTCTGACTGCGCTGGTCTCCCATGGCTCTCTCCCCAGGACTGCGAAAACATCTGTCACAGCGGCTGCCATTTTCCTCTGTGGTCAGAGCGTCAGGTGAAGGTGCTGCCTGCTAGCCTCATGACATGGTACACATGGGTACCTCCAACAACAGTGCTCATTAACAGGCAAATGGAGCAGGAGCCCCAGCAAATTGAGCAGCGTTTCGCCAGGAACGGCCCTGCCAGATTGTTCGGATAGCCAAAGTGACATCACCAAGTGCCAGCCCCCTTTGCCCCCACCCCCCTCCTAAAAAAAAAAAAAATTAACATCCCTAATCATCTGCCAGGCTAAACATTATTCTTCATGATTCAGATCAGCCATGCTTGCCCTCCACTCACAGAGTATCTCTCCCCTCTCCGGGCCAAAAGCAGCCAGCCTTGGACTGATTGCTCAGCCTTTTGTGCCCTTCGTTTGTGAGAATGGCAAATCGATTCAAAAATCATCACCCATGAGCAGCTCTCATGCAGAGCCGGGCGCGTGAGGGTTGCAGATATGAAATGGAAATCAGGAAAACAGAAAGTGGGGCCCTATTTTTGGAATGAGTGCCACTCCCAAGTAAGTTTTATTCCACAAAAATGAAACGATGCGTCCATGTTGAAAGCAGGACGTAAACAAAAGGGGTCACCACAGCACCAAAACTCCTCAATATAGTGTGATAGGGGTTGTATGATGCAATGAGATGTAAGTGGTTATTTATACTTTTAAAGGTTTGTTTATATCAGTAAATGTTTAAAAAGACTTCATTTAAAATATGATGTCGTTGTCAAATTTAAGCATCTTGCCTTTAATATTTAGAACATTTCAGCTTTTTAGTAAGTTAATAATTCTAATTGGTGTCAATATTTTCAATACTCTCATGTAATATCTATTTTATATTAGAAAACCAGAGAAATAAAATGTGTTTTGCTAGATTTTTCCAAATTTGACATCCAGAGGAGTGCCTTCTTTTTTTTTTTTTCATGTACAGCATATTAAAACTCTATTAGCTATAGCAGGAGTCTTGCATCTCCTTGCTGAGAACTACATGTTCTGCAGTTTCCTATCCAAACCAGAGATAAACCCTCAAAAGAAAAAAAAAAAAAAAACTAACCAAAAACAGCAAAGTAAGGAAAGGAAGAAAGATCAGCGCGAGGAGCAGAAAGGAACCTTGGCATATCTAATTAATTACCACATATTAGAATGTTTGTTTACAGAAATGAAGTGCTACAAGAGGTCTGATGTTAATTAATTTAAAGTGTACTTCCCCCCTCACTCCCCACAATGTGTTGACGACTGCTGCTGAGGTAGTTTCATGGCAGGTAAACCTATGTCTCATTGGATTTCCATCAATGGCTCTGAGGTGTGTATGGAACAAAAGCTTGCCACACAGATTAGAGAGAGTGTTAACATGATTGCTGATTAATAACGGCAATTAGAATTCACAGCAAGGCGACGAGAAGAGCAGATCAGCATGATTATTACAAGAGCGAGGGAGATTGTCTGGATCACAACATCGGCCTATACATGAACCAGCTCGGTTTCCTTTCACATTTTTAACGTCCAGAGGTTGAAAAGGGGCAAAACTGAAGACGTGTTGGCTGCTTCACTGCGGAGCAGACTATCACCTAGCGTAGTTATCTGTCCTACAGCTGTATTTTTAGATTTTGCAAAGTCCTGAAATTGAGTAAGAAGTGCTTATCCATGTGTCCTGTTGACTTTTTTTGTTGCCACTTTATCAGTGTGTCTGGGAGTGAGGCGCAGGGCTGCACACACAGTATAACCAGAGTCTCTGGAGGTCTCTCTCTGGACAATGATGTATTTAAGCCCCTCCAGAGGTCAGATGGACTCTGTCCAGAACATCACCTGCAATCAATAGTGTTGGTAAACCAGGCACAACTGAGCAGACATGGAGGGTCCTCTTCTAAACACACTGTGAGGGAACCGCATGGGCCATTGCACTGCTAAAACCGGGAGAAGAATGGCTTGATGCGCTGCTACTTAAGCACCAGTGACTGAGGGAGGACTTATTTATGTTGGGCTCCATTGGCAGACTCGCATTGTTGTTATGTTTCCCGAAACATGTACTCATCCCACAGAAAAATACACTAGACAGCAAAATATGAATTTATGTAAAAGATGTATTCATTCCTGTTATGTGTGGCATATCAAGGTCGAGGCCTAGGTTTTTCTGTTTTCATATCTGAGGGTTGTTCTGCAGGAAGGAGATTCTGCCTTCAAAGATGGACCACAAAAAGTTGAAATGTGCACAGAGTAGAGCCTCTGTTTGCCATATTTAATCGTGCCAGTTTCTGGTACAATTGCTTCCCTGTATCCCCTGTTTTTGCACCTCTCTAAAAGTGAGTGAAGAAGCTGAATGTGAAGAAGCTGAATGTGACTACGCGCTGGATGGGGTCAGTCGTTTCCAAATCGGTATTCTTGTTATAAGAGATGAGCAGAACACGAGGGGTATTTTCACACAAGGCAAATTTCAGTAAAGCACAATAAATACAATGTGACAATCCTATCTGGAAAAAGGCCTAAGAGTCACTGACGAGGCTTTTTAAAACTGCTTTACAGTTTAATTTGAAGTGTGAACATTAACTGAAACAGTCTGAAAATTCTTGCTCGAAAAGAAAAAACAAAGCCTGTTAAAAACACAACTGAGGCAACAGATCACATTTTCCTGAGTGACTGGATAACAACATGGAGAGAAGAAGGAACGACAAGGAAGCCTGATGAATGACATGTCATTGCTGTCTTAAAGGACGGGTGGCACAAACAAGCCACTGGGAGGGAACATATAAACCAATCGTCAAAGTTTTTCAAGGTGAATGTATTCTGAGTTTCACAGCAAGTACTGATAAAATATTGAAGTTTGTCATAACTTTCATGTCCAATGAAAATTACATATCTCCTAATGTGATGATTTTAAATTTTTCCAATAAAATAAAGGATTAAGTGCTTCTTCATGGGTTGAGAAAATTCCCCTAAATCTTAAAGTTAACTATGAAACACATTGTCAACACAATGAAAATATATAAACAGAGACACAAGACTTAATGTTAAATAAAAGAAAGATATCACATTATTACTGAAACAAACCGCCTGCCTCCTATTCAAGTTAATATATTTGTTTTTTCTTATACGTTCAACTAAAAAAGATTCTCTAAACTCACAATGATGCTGTCGTCTGCAGGTTTGAATACTGCACAGATACCTTCTTTCCACCTCACCAAATCTTCTTTTTCCTCTCTGTTCAGTGTCTGTTATGGTTCACTTCACCGATCTTTGAGATATTGGGGTTCAGTTAAGTAACAAATATGACTGCCAGGCGTCTAAATCTTTATCCTGAGCGAGCCTCTCCAAAGTGGGCCGGATTCAATCATGTGTCTGCGAACTTGAGCCCCAAAAACAATGAATGCAGAGGCACCGAGTGTCAGCTGCAAGTGGGTTTTGAAGAATTGGCATAGTCATTTAGGCAGCACCTCACATCCTTCACAAACAAATGAAGCCCCCAGTGCTTCAAAGTGAGATTGATCTCCTTTTGAGACTCGGCACAGAACACTGGGATTCTGAATATTGAGAAAGGTGCCTCTCGCCATGGAAACCCAGTATAAGCCCGCCCTTCCCCCCCATCCCATCCTCCACTGGAGTGATGTAGAAAAAGGGACCCGACGGAGTTTTTCAACTTCATCAATATTCACTCATTCATCGTGAATCCTGGCAGCAAATTCTCGACTGTATTACTGGATGGATGTTCTCCTTTGTCACTGTGAGGAGTGTCTGAAATAGAATTTTAAATTAGAATAGAACAATTCCCAATTTTTATGGACCCCCGGTCACAGCCATATATATCACTTAATGATGGAAAACTTTTCAATTTTCCTGTGTAGGTCTTTGGCACTATCCAGCCATTAAATAGGTCAGGGATGAATGTGCATAGTTTACTCTCAATTCTATAAAAGAGATGGGAAATCCTGTGTTATGTTGATAAAACTGCCTATTTGAAAAAAAAAAGCATAATCAATAAGAAAATAAAGGATTAAATTCCACCTGCCTGCCTGCTTTATTGTTTCTTTTTATTTAAAAACTTGACTCTGTGTGCGGAGTCTGTGATAAAAATATAAATCAGCTGCTGATGAAGATGTTTCTAGCAGGTTAAAAAGTCAGTGAACCCAGAAAGTGAACAGATCATAGCTGGTCACCCTCGCTCTCAATGACCCATGTGACCATGGGTCAAAACACCTGCAAAAGCCTGTGACAGAGAAACTCTTTTCATGGTGCGCTGTCAATATGTGTTGAAATTTGGTTATTGCACGATTAGCATGACAAACTGCCTGCGGTGTAATTAGATTAGTGTTCATACATATCAATGTGATAAAAGAGAGTCACTTCTCTATGTTTGCAGTGTTGTAACTATCCAAGAAACACTTTGTTTTTGAAGATTTTGTGGTGGAAAATATGACAACGTAGTGACATGTTTACCGTAATAATATTCTCTGATCAAAAAAGATAAAACTGAATTCTTTTGTGAACTCTTCCTTTTAAATCCAGATTAAATGTTCTTTTAATCACCCAGCTTGAAACCTGAATTAATTACAAATCTGCTTCAAAAAGGGTATTTTGTCATAAAAATGTTAATTACCAGGGGGTACTGACCTCCCTTTTGGCGTTGTGTATCCCCAGCTGAGGACAGGGCGTTTGTCCACTGTCACCACTTAATGACGGTAATATTAAACACTCACAGAATGTTGTCGCGCTTTTGTCTTCATTCATATCAAAATGAAGTTCTTGGAGGCCCGCATTTATCAATCACGGCGGGGCTCCAGCTGTTCGCGAGTCTTTGGCCTGGCTTCAACAGCCGGGCTTACAAATTGTCTCTGAATAGCGTCGAGCAAGGCCCCTTCAACCCCCCTTTTGTCACTGTCTCCTGACAAATGCTCCTCGGCTGCCTCTCCCAGACACATGCCTCCTTCCTACCTTCTGCTCTCTGCTATCAGATGGCCTGCTTTGCATTCTCGCATGGCGAGCTGCTTTATCTGCATGGCTGCTGGGAGCCCAACATCACATCAGACAGGGTTATATCACACTCACAGCCATGGTCTGTATCCAAACTGCTAAATACATTTCCCACTCTGGCTTTAAACTGGGATTATTATGCAAAACTGTATTGTTTTCTCAGTTAAACCACTGTTATACTTTCTACAAATGGTATGAATGGGAGATGCATGCTTGTCTTTACATGTTCAGTGATGTTGTGAAGTTACAAATGTTGTATAATGTTTATCTTCCAACAGTTTGATAATGTTTCCCATCATGACTGCTTTAATTTTACATAATACATTTTAAAAGCTCAATAGTTCTGTTCTACAAATATAAATACAAACTATCTACTTAATTATGTCTGATTGCAAACACAAACTGATCAAAAATGGCTCATTTCATGAAGTTCTATCAAAGAATTGACTTATCTAATCAGTTTGGGTTTTCTGACCTGGGCAAAGAAAAACTAACACAAACAACAGTCACAAATACAGTTTTCCTGAAAATAAATGCATTGACCAATACATAATTCCTGTTCTAGGTTTATTTTATTAATTTAGAATCCTTTTGATGTGAAATACGTGTAAATAATCATTAAAAACCATTCAGGAATAAATGATAAGAGAGCGATGGTATTGCAATCCCAAAACTGAGAGAAAATCAAGCATGTTGAGGGCTAAGTAACAGGATGTGAGGGAGCAAATGAAGGTAAACCAGTCATCTACTAGAAAAGCTTTGTCTTTGTCCGTCCACTGCATCATTTAGAGCTGTCAAACACAGACCGGCTGCCTCTGCACTCAGCTGACCGACAGCTACTGCTGAACCCACATGTTGAATCATCTGTCAGACTCTCAAAAACTCCTGCTGATGGAGACCGAGAGTGACAATCTACAAGTGCTTCCAACTCCTGTTTACCAGCACTTTGTAGCTGACAGCAGACAGTTTTACTCCTGAGTGATTCAGGGCTCAAGGAGCCGCAGTTGTTATTGCCCCAATAAAGTTAAAAGCAGGACACTTAAGTTATTGAAGTCTTCCTGTCCACTGGAAATGATCAGTTTATCAAAGAGGTTGATGGAAATGATGGACAATCAAAACAGAAACTGGAATTTTTCCCAGTTAATATGTTTTTTGAATAGCTCACCATTCATCTACATTGTATATTTTTTAATTTCACATATTGTTCAAATGTAGAAAATAACAGGGGTACTTGTAAGTACACCAATAAATGAATATAAATAATATGGGTCCAACTTCGTGGCTGGCTAACCACCAGTCTTTAAAGGTACCTCAGTAATGCAAACTTTAGAAGATGTTGAGTTTTTTTTAACCTTTTTTTTAACGTTAAAAATAGTTTGACTCACAAAGCTGAACTCATAATTACCAGTGCCATACTGTAGTATTGCCAGCAAACATAGCTTCAGGCACTAGGTTAAAGTTCTGGTAACTTGTTGGCAGTGATCATGGGTGTCTATACTACCTGAGAGGATGGGTTCTAGAGGAAAAACTTACCACTGTGGCTGGTGGGAGGTTTGAAGAGACTGAGGCTTGACTTCATTTAACTTTGGCTCATCCTGAAGTTTCTCCCTTTTTTTTTTTTTTACCCAATTTATGACTTGTGATTGTGGGCTGTAAAAATAAAAATGAATTTTGAATCAGACTTATGCTGAAAGCTAGCTTCTGGTGATAGCCAAAAGCCCTAAGGATTGAAGTATTGTTGCAGAAAATAGGGGAAGTATGAAAACAAATGGCATGCTCACACAAATATTGCATGTGATTTAGAATTTCTTCTTGCGATGGCAAGATCGTGAATTCCTGATACCAATCACAAAAGAGGGGCTGTTGTGAGAAGATTTTGAGTCTGCATTACATTCAAAAAACTAATTCCCTTTGTTCCATCTGACCCTTGTCTACATAGATAAGTTTAATCAGAACCCATTTTCCATAGTGATGTATTGGCCTTGAAATGTGGCTGCACCAAGCTACTCAATCTGTACTTGTGTTTGTTGACCAGTCTCCAGAATTCATAGCAAAGAAATGCTGCATCATGTAAAAAATGGAGGCATTGCCAGCAGATAAAAAATGAAATTGTCACCTGAGAACGAATGAAATGTTCAGTTTGCCTTTTGTATCCATTTCAGAGGAAATAATTAAGACAAATGGGCAGAAGGATTAGCTGTCCTCCAAGGTCAAACGCTGATTGCCTTATTACTCTATTATTTCACTGTGGTGGAACTATTACCACTGACACTTTTTCATGATATTTTGTACATCCGCACCAGAAGAGAGAGTGAGAGAGATACAAATTGATTGTTTGGCGGCCAAATCAGTCATAGTCATCTTCAGCGGATGGATTAATGGGTTTGATGGCTGTTGCAGGTTGGAGCAGAAAGACTGGCTGGAGACAAGAGAGATTGGTTTGAACCCCAGGGAGCTCAATGGATGTGAGTTGCATGTAAGGTTGCTTGGTTTTGTTTGGGGGGGGGGGGCTGGTGAAAAATGTATATGGTGGAGTTTGCCGCCTCCTTAGGATGCACTTTTGTTCCTTCGCTATTACAAGTGATTGACTACCATGTTCACACTTCCCCAATGTGTGTCAGCCAGCTTCTCTGCTCCCATACTTAAGATGTCATCTTTAATATCCTGCTTTTTAACTCCATGGAGTCTGAGGTCATTTTTACAGTTTTACATTTAGGGAACAGATCCTTTTACACACCTTATAAACATCCTATAACCCAAAGTTTTCATATGAAGATTATGATGGAATTGGCATGGAAAAATTTAAGGGGTAAAAAGACTGAATTTGATCCTTAAGAGACCAGAGTGAAGCCTTATATGTTGCTTCTGCTTATCATTCTGCTGTTTCATTAAATGCTGTCTGTTTTAATGAAATGATTAAAGGTTAACTTAAGCAACCTGTCCTCTGATCTCACAAATTAGGGGAAATGCGAGGCATTAAATCAGGACAGTGATGGACCTCCAATTGATATTTAGTTTTATGTGTATAGGTGGGGTTATTAAGGTTTATTCAAGCTTTCATTGGGGTTGTTTGTCTGTTTTATGTTTGTGTTTGTGTTGAGCATTTCATTATCAGCTACAAAAGCTGCCTTTATCTTATTGCACTGCAGCACTATAAGGCAGCACAAATTCAGTTTCAGTTTTGGCAGTTTTGCACCAAACTATTTCTTGTTGGTAGTTTAATGGTTAAAGCACCACATAACTGTCATGTCAATGGTTTGATTCCAGCTAAGGACCTATGTCATTCCTATACCTCAATGCATGAGTAAAACTGTAGATAATGCCTACAAAAGACTATTTTTATGGTTCTTTAAATACGTTATTTGTAAGTTTTGTTATTGTTACTTATGGCCAGCATTAGCATTAACAGTTCTTTACTTACCGGTTCAAAAGAAAAGTTCAGGACCAAACTTCATTCCTTCACTTGCCAGGAGCTGCCTCCAGTGGGGGAAACCAACACCAAACTCTTGTCTCAGTCACTTCTCCTCTCTTGAAGTTAGCACGACGAGCTGTTAGCCACCCCGTCACTTTCCAATCTGCCCTGAAGACGAACTGCTGCTCAGAGGGTGTATTATGACCTCTTGTATTATAAATACAACGATGGCTGAAGCGCTTGTCAAGCAACAATCACGACCACCTGCCCCCAGCAAGAAACCATGTTTGCAGAGAAAACTTACAAATAGCCCCTTTAAAAATCTTCATTTTGGGGATACCAAATAAACAGTTTGGACTATTTTACGATCAAATCACAGAACAGTATATGATCAAATGTACTAACTATTACTTCCCACCTCTGATGAACGTACTCTTTCTATTTGTTATATATTGTACATGTTCCCTTCCTAAATAAGCGTGGATTTATAATTTATCTCCTCAAAGAATCTCAGATTCTGGTGAAATTAATCAACTCCTCCCTGTAATTCCAAATATTTGTTGCAAGCACTTGATTGGGGTCAATGCCTCAATACTGTATCAGGGGAACAAGGAGTCCCATAATGATTTATTACCAGCCCAGCTGCACATATTATTATGAAATGAGTTTATTAGTTTTAAAGCTAGCAGTAATGTGCTTTTGCTTTAGGGGAGCAGGCATGGGTGACGAGAGCCTGCATTAACCACTTGACGTCAAGGCTCCAATGTACTACATGTATCCCTAATTTGGTTCAGCACCGTGACATCATGCACAATGCAAAACAATTCAGCTGTGGTACATGACTGTATGAGCTGGAATAGTGAGTGATTATGAGTTTTGCAGTTTCCTGTCATAATGTCAAGTTGTCATGCGATTCTTTGGTTACTAAATGTCTTCATTATAAAGGATTATAAAATTTGCACAGGTCTATTATAAGAATGTGATTTTTTTTTTTCCTCAGCAGAAAAGTGCAGCATGTGGCTCCTCACTTCTTGTTTTCATAGTCACAGGAGAATAATAACTAAACAAGAATGTTGTTACTCTGTAATGGGAGTGAGACAAAATGGTTTTCCCTCACCATTATCAACTCCATTTCTTCCTCCCATTCCTTCTGATGATCAATTAGATCTTAATGGATAGCCTGCTGTGCTGTGAGATGATGACCAACATGTTTTTGTGTTGAACTTAGTAAATGACAGAACCATACCCAGCAGCCAGCGGCACACAGCTGAACCTCCCATTGAAATCGGTCTCTATATGTTTCAGTCATTGATTACGACATTTTAAATGTGTTGTTATTGGCTTTGTTTTTTAATTTTTAAATTTTTTTTAATTTTCAAATCATTTGTTTTCTACCGTCAGTGTTTAAAATGAACATTAACTTCTCCAGCTTTGATGAAAGTTTCTACACCAGTAAATCATTTACAGCTTATTAAGTTGGGCTGAAATTTAAATTCTCCATAATTTTGTGTAAACTGTGATGACGCTGCAGCGGCTGTGCTTCTTTTCTATTTTTTAAGAGAATGGTTTTGCAGGTCTCTGGGTGTCTGTTTCCCATGGCAACAGTTAACTGACACTTGAGTGCTATTGTTGCTAGGAGACATCTCTGGGTGTCTGTTTCCTATGGCGACGGGTAACTGACATTTGAAGGCCTCGTTGCTCGGAGACGCACTGTCAACTTGAACAGCTTCCATAGTGCTGTACAGCCTACAAAAGTCGATGTGCTAGAGTTAGCATAGCCTACAATACCTCTGGTTCACGGTATTTTAACACCTACTGACAACCCTGTCTCCTGGAAATTACATTTAGCCTAGATATTACCAAGCTGTTTCCCCAATTACATTGTGTTGGCAAAAACAAACATTTGCTGGATAATATTCACAGGTGATGTTTCTGGGAATTTCTGGTCGGGGATATCAAAAATTCCCGACACCAACGACATCTCCGACTTGATGAGAACTACAGATATGTCAGCTGTTTATCTGCTGCGATGCAGGTTAGCAGTGGGGCTAACCATCAAGGAATAATCGCAGCACATTCCAGAGTTGCAGGTTTGTTCTTTTAATCCTATCAGATTTTCTTATAAGCATTTTTATGTTGCAAATTAACTGTATATAAATGTAATTTCTAGGAGAAAGGGTAGTGCTGACAGCTCAAATCACAGATGGGACTGAGTAACAGCCAACAATGTCTGTCCATGTTGGTTCACTTCCTGTGCTGTGTGTCTGTCAGCACTAAAGTGAGATTATGAATCATTTTTAGTGCCCCCGCAGACAGAAATGGAACCAATCAAATTACAGCATATAGTTCACCATATCTGCAGGAAAATAAATAAATTAGAAGTTATTGTCTTTAGTGATCACAATTTTGACCAATTCGTACACAGGTGAAAACAAACAATAAGGATATGCACCTATATATCATTATTTCTTCGGCAAAAATGAACTGTGCGTTAATTTTGGAATTGTGGTTTATTGTCATTTCATTACTTTTTTTCACAAATCTTTCTCGTGAACCTCTGAGAAAGTGTAAATAAAGTGAGTGCACTGTCTTTTTAGACCAGAGCATAACTGGACGTTTACATCCGTCTTCATAATAGAGTGTAACAGTATAACATGTTGTTTCAGTCCCATTCTCATTTCAACGCAAATGGCGACTCCCTATTTCAAATGACAGCACCATTAGTAGGATAAATAATCTGAGTGAAAGCGGCTAAAACCAGCAGTATTCACCTGGTAACCCGGCTCACATTAACAGTCCTGCTCCTCTCATAATGTTAAGTCCTTGCACACCGCCTCTGACACAAAAGCCTGATCAACACCCAACGCTGCTGCTTGTCAGCTGTGGAATATATAAAGATAAATGATATTATGTTAAATCCCACTTAATGACAAATTTTTAATTTTCTGAACATGGTCATTTTCTGGCTAGTGAATCAAGTGTAAGGAGCTAATTACGTGAGGATCTGAGCAAAAATAACTCCTCATTTTCAGGGATAATGGAAGAGAAATGTTGTAGATTAATGGCACTATTTATCTTTTTTAAATTTCTATCTTTCTGTGGTGATGGCTGCGCTCCCCAAGGAAAATATTCATAAAATGAAATTGAAGTCATAACTTAATAGGTTATTAAAATTTTTGAGTGCATATCACTTCTCTTTTCGCAGCGCTGTAAATTTAAATTGAAGTTTGTGGTGTTCAGAGTCACCAGTAGAGTGAATTTTTTTTTTCTTTCTTTTTTTTTTTATGATGGCACAATAGAGAAGGAACATGCATCTTTGTCAAGAGGCATTTGCTATTCTAATTTTATGGCAGGCCAGATTATCAAAAAGGAATGTCACAGTGTTGGCTGCTGACAACACCTCAGCCTTCAGCCATGTGTTTCCATTAGGGGCCCTGGGCCGTCCAGGGGTTTGTTCCTCCTATTATTTTCCATTTCAGTCTTTTATCTTGATTTAAAGTGAGGCTTGCTGAATATTCTCCCCCCCCTGCCATTCGATTCCCCTTTTAGGTAGTGAGAAATGCTGTACTGTATAAGGTTTCACAAGGGGGACTCTTGCTCGTGCTCTCCGGGGAGGTGATGTAGATCGGTTCAAGGTGGAATAACTATCTTTAGCCATGCAGCGTGTTTGGAAATGCAGAGAGGAGGGACAGGACTACCTGCAAGGTGCAGAGAGGCGAAGCAACCTGCAGCAGAGTCTTTCTCTCAAGGTCATAGGGCAAACCTTTTTTCTTCTCCGCCAAGTTTATGATACGTTTTTCACCGAATGCCTTTTCGTTGTTATGAGGCAGGCCACAGTCTCATGAATTTGTCTCACTTATTGGTCAACAACAGTAAAACTGTTTTTATTTGGCTTTCAGTTTCATGTCTTTTGTCTTATTGCTGCTTTATCATATGCTAAATTTTCTGGGATGACCCCCTGACATTGGCTTTACTTGCTGTTTGTTTAAAAATAATCATAACTGCAAAATCAACCATTTTCTTTCTTATTTTTTATCCTCAGACTTTGAAACACAATATGTAAAAAAAAACCTCATGCCAACCTTCAGGCCACAAACTGAGCTTGCATATTTGTTATTATGCGAAATAATAAAACATCTAATGTTTTATATTCAATAAATATATATTTTCTTTGTATTAAATAGTCATTCACAGACATTATGTCATCCAACACAGTGACGTTACTTATGTTTGGGCTCTATTTGGGCTCATAAGTATGATTTTCATAAAATTAAGAAAGGTCATAAGATGGCAATAGGTCTCCAGAATATAGAACAAATAATATTATTGACACCTTCACTATATTTTATATGGAATAGGATAGAAAAGTTTACAGCCTCCAAAATAACATTTTTAAAAGTTAATTTCATGTTTTGACAAATATTTTTGACAAACCACTTCAAAGACTTTTCAGCAGATATGCACAAATGTTTTCCAGTGCAGTAGCTCTCAAAAGATAGCTCCTTATGAAACAATCAACTTGTCAAATACCGACTGTATTTAACCAGCATTCAGTTCCAATACATATGGTTTTGGTTTTCCCAGGTCAGAGCTCCTCAGCCTGGATGGGGGCTCTTAATTGTGCATCTCCGGTTAGATAGGAAACACTAATAGTTTTCGTGAAGTCACTGGCCCTTCAGAGGGCAAGAACCGAGGCTTATTATATCGTTTGACTGCTTCAAGACAAACTGGAGCATAGGGATGCTCCAAAACACTCAGCCTGCGCAAAAAGGCGAGCTGGAGCGCCTGTCAGTCAATCATCCTCTCCAGGAGAGTTGTATTATTTACAGTCTGAGAAATTGTGATATGGAGGTCTCCAGTTGGTTTGAAAATTAATAACATTTTGTTCCCCCGTTTCAGAAACGGACACAGTGCAAATTTATCATTTCTTGGGCAAGGGGCTCTGTAGCATCCCCTTAAGGATCCTTTTTTTTCCTTTTTTCAGTTTCTATTTAGAAATTCTGCGAGCTCAAAACCTTAAAGTACAACATATACGAACGCTCATACCGTCCTGACCTGTTTATGCAGTATAAAGTTGATAGGCTGTCAGGCCCCCAGCGAAAAGGCCCAGAATGAAGCGAGCTATCCTTTAAATTGCCGCGGTGATATTTGCAGATAATAAAAGAAATAAATCAGACAATGGGGCTGAATATTTCATTTGTTATCCATATTCCTTATGGGCAGAAAAAAATGATACAGAAATGTAAAAACAGCAATTCCACTTTACCCCCTCTGGAATTGTAACACTTGAGATGCTGTTTTCATGTCTGAAGACAAAGTGCATGCTTTCCCTCAGCCTGCAACAGATAAATCTAATAGGCAGCCAGAATTACTGGTTGTAATGTTGTGTAGTCTTAACCTAGTCGGCTCTTTCACTATTTTCATTTCTGTCAATCTCTCAAACTAATGGATACTCTGCAGAAATAGCTGGGGACTGCTTTCTATTTATAGATTTATAGAATCTAGTACAAGGCTGAAAAGAGGTTAGACGAACACATCTTTCCCGGTGTGAAAAACCTTACATGATGACTGTGAAGACAAAATTTTACATTCTCTTTTGAATAAAAACTGCTAAAGGGTACTCAGGTGTGTATGTTACTGATCCATTTACTGATACATTAACTGTTCTCTGCTCTTTTTCCATTTTCAGTAACGGGAAATGTTTCTTATCTTTCCTGATCCAAGAGGAGTTTTTCATTATAACATGAAAAGGATAAATCTATATCATTTTCTTACTTAAAAGTAATATTTGTATTACCGTCCATTTGCTGTGTCTGTGTCTCCATTGTTAACCCAATCTAATTTAACCTCATCATTCCATTAATAAGATGTTTTTCACCCTGTGACTGAGAGACACAGTGTCCTGCTGCTACTGTATGATGAGTCTTTTGCAACACAAGGCCCAGAGCATATCGCTCATCACCAAAGCCATTATACATTATGTTTCGGCGATGACACCTCAGACCTCCCACAACCCCTGGGTGAGATTTCCTCCCCTCTGCAGTGGCACTTTAATCTTTATTTCGTCATGTCCGTCCTCCCTGGACCTCTAATATACTGTCTCATTTCTTCTTTGCCCATTTTCTGCTAATTCACCGCCATCTGCCTTAGCATCTGTTTGAGAGGAGAAACAGGGGAAAAAAATCTTCACATTGAGGGAAAAAGTCTGTTCTTTCTTCTTCTTCTTCTTCTTCTTCTTCCTCTTCTCCTTCCAACTTTTCCTCTCTCGCTCATTGTGTCTTCCGCCGTCTTTGTTGGGGCCAAAGCCTCCGCCCCCTCTCTGTCTTCCTTGTTCGCATAAGCCTCCTCAAACCCTTTTTAAGTCTAATGCTACATGTAAACCTCGGACCTGCTTCCTCTCTTGTTCATGGAGGCCCCCCAAAGACGAAAAAAAAAAAAAAGGAGGAGGGAGGTAGAGAGGGAGCGGGGGGGGGGGGGGGGGGGGGGGGGGGGGGGGGGGGGGATAAGGGTGGGGGTCATATCCTTTCCATGTCCAACTGCTTAGTCAATAACCACTGTCAACAGGAGTGCACAAAAGATCAGAAAAGTGCAATTGTAATTTTCGGACAATGGCAGGCAGCTCTCATAAGGCCGGGCTGAGAAAGGGACACCACCTCCCCAGTGCCCCGCCACCTCCCCCCTCCTCTCTCTGGCTTCCTCCCTCTCCTCTTTGAGCGCCGCTGACAATAGGGAAGCCTGCTGCATTGCCGGGGAGAGCCACGGGATCACCTCAGTCAGCCTGCGGATTACAGACATTCTTTGGCAGGGCCAGTGTTGCTGCGGAGAGCCCGGGTCCTTGTGGGCCCTCTGAGGGCTGCAGCACTGCCTCGGGCCCCCCCCCTCCCCTGCCTCCCCACCTCCCTTCCTTTTTTGTATTGTGTTCACATGTTTGACAGACACAGAGCCCATAATAATCTCTTTCCCGCAGGGACCTGCACCATTTGTTTGGCAGACCCTACAAACAGTTTCAATCCCTTTTCTCCCTGCCTTGTCTTCGCTGCTGTAGCCCATCGCCGTCGTCTAATTAATGCAGCCTCCCTTTTCATCTCCACTTCCTGTTTATTGTTTGATCCTCTCCCCCCTCCTCTCTTAAACCCCAGATTTAAAAGTCACTGCCTCCACTGGTTATCATACCATATTTGAGTGGCTGGGGATTAAAAAGGTGTCTCTTCTGTGGATTATGGCTTTCTTACATATTCATTGTTTTACCATTACTTCTGTTAATATCATCAGAAATGCAGTTAAAGAGGTCAGGATTGCTTTTAAACAGAGTAAAAAGGATTAACCAGTTCATGCTTGCCTGTTACTTGAAGCAGCATCATGTGATTTAATTTGCAGCTAATTTTCTACTTTCACATTGTTCATGAAATTAGCATTTTAATTAGGATATCCCAAGAGACGCAGTTATATTCTGAGACTATATGCCTGAAACAGAATAGATATTTGTTACATAATGATAAAGTCAGAGTGATTACCAAGAGAATAAGCTGCTAAAAGAGCCACATTAAAAGAAAAGTGTTCACAAAAGAGCAGGGCCGTAGCAAGGATTTAAAATTCCTCAATAGCAAGTTTTTGACCAGCCTTTAAAATGTTCTTAATGTTGTATTTTTATCCACAATATATGTATTCATTTATTTGTTCAGTCATCAAAACATCAGAATCAGACTTTAAAAACTAATAAAACACATTGCTTGTTGTTTCTGAGTAATTACAGCAGGTAAACTCCATATAAACGAGTCCAGAAAATCTTGAAATCTTAAAGTCATCCACAGTCTTGACAAAAGATACTCACTCTTTCTTCTGTGAAATACAGAGAACCAATAATCTGATTCTGGAGGTCCTGACAGCAAGCGGCCGTGAACATTTCACAGAAACGATGTCGAGGCTAGTTGTTCAGTCAGTTTGAACTCAGTGTCCCTCTTCTTTGTTTGTTTGTTTGTTTGTTTTTGTAAACTGCTGTTTCCAAAGTTGAGAACAAATTCCATAAAAGCAGACTGAATGCACTTGACCAGTGGTGCAAAGTAACTAAGCACATTCACTCAAATATTGTACTTCTGCTACTTTATCCATCTACTCCATTACATTTCAGCATTGCATTTCATGCAAATATTATACTTTTTACTATTTATTTGATAATTTACTTACTAATTTAGTTACTAATCACTTTGACAATTCACATTAATAATTACTCATTTAATCAACAATTAAATTGTGATATATTAATATAGCTTAACATAACATTTATCCCTTGGGTGGGTGGGGGTTCACAATCTTGCCATCAGCATATAAAGTAATTAAAATTAACCCTATCTTTACCAACCACCACATTATGTTCACATCAATAATTACAATCCAATAATATGATATACCTTCTTCTAAAATGGGCTTTTCTCCATGATGAGCACTTTCAGTTATACAGGCTATTTCTACTCTGTATTATTGCTGCTTAAAGATCTGAATACTTCTTCAGCCACTGCACAATGCACTTGAAGTAAACATTATTACACTGTGTCACCTTCGGATGGTACAATTACACTCTACAGTGGCAACAAAGTCGTTTTCATTGCAAACACGTGAGAACGGTTTTCATGACGACACTTCTCTGTTCAGAACTTTGCTGGGTTTTTTTTTAATTTTTCATGCTTGTAGCTTTTTACTGTTCTCTCCTAATGTATGGCATGTATACTCAGTTTAAAGCTAGCTGTTACCTTTAATGGTACAGATAGACAAACACCTCCATATGGAGTGATATACAGCGAGCGTACACAACTATAGCAACCTATTTATGACCTCTCCCTCTGTGAAAGAGAGATTTGAGGAGCCATAATTGGTTCTCCTCACATGTATTCTCCCCAGTGTGCGCCCTGCTCGCTCCACAGGGAGCACTTTGATGATAACTTGCTGCATTACACGCTAACTTTTCGACAATGGCTACACGCTCTGTCTTTATTGCCCCGACTCCTAATGGCTATCTTGAAGTGCTGCCTCTGGCAATCCGGTCGCAAATAAATAGAAGCTGACACAGTAATTTACTCAAATCTTCTCTACAGTTTTGCCCCATTCTCCCTCCAGAGATTTCCCCTGTAACAACAATTATTTCAAATGTCATTGATTCCTGCCTGCAGGTCAAAGACAAAATGAACATAAAATCTTTTCACATGGTTAAAAATTAAAATATTTAGGGCTTTCGAGAACAAGAAGGGTCTCATGAGTCGGACGACAAATGTCACCATTACTTGGTTGTGTTTGTGTTCTGGATCAGACATAAAATCAGCTGTTTTCTTCACCAAATGACTATTAACCTTTATCTAATAGGGGCAATGGCTCTCATTTAGAGAGAAGACCCAGTGGAGGACATATAATTCCCTTTCAGTGGAGTCTTGTCAGCTCAGCGTACTAAACAAGATGAACACAAGGCCATAGTGCTGCTGTCTGGTTGAACAGTCCTCGCCACGCACACGACGTGGCATCATACTGTTACCTGAGAGCCTGCCAAAACATTTAAATGATGTTGAAAGGAGAAATCTAAATGTCCGAGAGACTTTTATTGTGATAGGAATAAGATCAAGTCATAATTACAGTTAGTTTTATGTTCCAATCCTTGTGTTTACGTGGTGTTTGTGCGTGTGTGTACAGTATGTGTGCACACGTTTAAGTGGATGGGGGGGTGGGGTGGGGTGGGGGGGGGGGGGTGGAGTAGGGGGTCAGGAAAATGTTTGTGGTTCATTTCCTTGTTTCACGTTGTTGTGCAAGGCGCAGCTCAGTGGAGGGGATCTTAACATGTCACAGTGTCATGCCAGTGTCTCTGCCTGGTTCTACATAACCTCTTTCACCCTCTGCTCTCCTCTCCATGGACCCTGCTTGGCCAGACCCACCAGATAATGTAATAAAGATATTACCGCTCCAATAGGATATCAAGAATTTGTCCTTGTGTGTCCGTCTGCTATTGAACTGTGCTCTTCTATGGTCCTGAGCTAACCTGTGAGCATAAGTCTGTAAGGTTGTGGTTTAAGCTACAGTACAATAAGATAGGGAGGTACAGTAGGATGTGCTCATAGTGAAATTAACAGGAAGTGCACAAACGTATTATTGAGTGGAAATTAGTAGAAAACATTTAGACATTTTTTTATTATGCTAACTGGCTGATATATGTAAGTAAGCAGGTCTGGAATATGAGGGAAGGATAAATCATACAAAGGTACAGGCATTTAAATTTAAATGTAAATTTCCACTCCACCTATACATTTTGCAGAATTATTCCAATCAGATTTGTGTAGGTTATAATTTCAAGAGTCATTTTGAGTCATTTAATGCCAAAAATCTCACACTAACAAGAATTTATCAATAGAGAGGCTTTCCCTCTTCAGGCTTTTCCTGTTTTCATGCACCTTGGTAGTGGGTAAATCCCTATTGTGTGTGTTTTAGCACCCTGGCAGAAGTTAAAATGTTGAAATTTAAAAAACTGACAAATTGGTGGATCTTTTGGATGCTAATTCCAGTACGGTATTTTCAGTATATCTGACTACTCTCAGGCCTAAATAAATAATTTTATTTCTGTCAAAGTGGAGAAGGCTTTGATATTTTATGTTTATGTTGGGAAATAAAACTTAAATCAATCAATAGAGAAATATATGAACAATACACATAGACAGCACAATGACTTGAATGCATGGACTCAATGTTGACAAAATCCTTTCCTCAGTCCTCTTTCAGGGTTTGGTATGTATGTATGAAATTCCTGACCGAAATGAAGAAAAATCTGTGTAAACCAGATTTTCCCGTAAAAAAGATTTTTGCCTCTACTCCTTATGCATCATGAGTTAAAAAGAGAATAAAAAAATGATCACTTTGTTCAACACCTAACCTTCCACCATGTTTATGAGACCAAAGAGCAAAAAAACAAAAACAAATGGGACCAAAAACACAGCCCCCTCACTGGAGGTAACCTGAAATCACAAGAGGAAATAATGAACCTCATTTTTCAAGGGAAACAAAGTGTGGACAGTTCAAAACACATAATGAATACATGAAATAATATTCCCCCCCATCATCATGAACCTTTTTGGACTTTCTTTATTCAGCTGTGTTCAAGTAGTGAAAATATCCCACATTACATGATGATCAGTTTTAGATGAAGCAGCCTAACAACATCTCTATGATCATTGTGCTTTATAGCTGTTGTCTATCAAACACTACATCCCAGGATTTGGCTGTGATGGGCCCTAAAGCATACCCACAACTGCCCCAGATTGCTCAGTATTCAGCTTCTGGCCCAGTTCGTTGATTAGTTAGCCTCTTTCACATAAATACTCACTCACACAGACAGACACACAAATGAGAATTGCGCCCATGGGACCCAATGATTCTATCATACTTTAGCTAAACATAGACTGGGAATTAGTTGACTGGATAATCAATTTGACAGAGTGCCTCAGCAATAAGTGAGTGAAAAGCACAGACAGTGCATGTCGGATAAGCCTGCGCAAGTCTAACATTTGTCACACTGATCACAAATGTAATCTGCCTGGAGAAAGAGCCTGGAAAGTTTTGAATTCTATTTATACAAATTATACATATATATTTCTTTATATATAAACATATTTTTTTTCCCTCAGAAATGAATCTGAACAGGTCAAATACTTGTATTCATGCAGGAAAGAAGATCACACTGGCTTCCCTATAAAGCCCAACACAACATAAAGACATTAGAACATTAAGACCTTTTCATCCAATTAAACTGTATTTAAATACCCCAGTAAAATTCATCAGTTTGTGTTAAAATACACAGTGCGTCTTCTATATGCTTTAACAATACCAATATTTTGGAAAAAAGAAAAAAAACAACTCTTTGGGCATCATGTCAGCATTTTAACTGTGATTCAGATACTAAGTACTAAACACCTCTAAAAGTAAATGACTTCTGAATAATTACTACCTAGAACCTCTGCTCTCAAGGGAGCGATTGAGGGAGCCCAGATGGCCACCAAAATAGGATTTAGGCACAAATTGACAATATTACTCACACAGGGATTATCAATTACCTAAATATCAATTCCAGTGTAATATTACTGAACAGGAGGTGTCTTGGAGGAGGCGTCACTGACCACATATAGTGACTGCAAGCCATGAATACTCACCTTTGTCATCTTTCCCAACTTAAACAATTAAAAGAGCAGTGATATAAAGTCAAAGTCTGATAAAAACTCACCAAACAATACATTTTCACAGAGATTAAATTATTGCCTATTATAATTATAATTTGATGAAGTCATGCAGGTCTGTTGTACCATGAAAACGTCCCGCCTACAGAGAAACGTGATTGGCCAAGCCCCGTGTCCTGCCAACCAATCAGTGCACAGCACCGCAGCAGACAACGAACGTCAGGTACGCACGACGTCAATTGGTAAATAAATCAATTAGCCAGCGAAAAACTCCGTGTAACTGGTGATGGTGGTCTTAAAACGGTGCCTAAACTCGGTAGTTGTAAGCTAACATAGCTACAAAACGTTGCCAGCAGTATTAGCCGACTAAACAAAGTGTGCAACATTTGCATTCTTGAAGCCATGTGTGAGTAAGTGGGACTTTTTGAAGTGGTGCTTTTGTCTTAGCCGTGCTGGCTTTCAGCAGCGGTGGGAGGAATATTCAGACGTCTCGCTTAGCTTGGTAGAAGTGGCAGTACCACAGAGTAGAAATACTCTGTAAAAGTCTGTGTACATGAGCATAAGTATTTACGTCAACTTATACTGAAAAATGTAAGAAATAAATAAATACTCATTATAAAGAATCGCCCATTTCAGGATAATGTATATTGTATTATTGGATTCAATTTGTTATAATTATTGGTGCAATGGTGAATTTAAGGTAGCAGCTTGTGAAGGTGAGGCTAATTTGAATTCCTTTATATACTGCCGTGTAGCTTCTGACTCTCCCAGGGATCGATAACTTCTTGACCTATGATAATGCATCATAGTTGATTTGTTATTTTATTATACCTTTTGTTATTAGTCTGCACCTGCAAAGTAACAAGTACTGATGTTATTAAATTAAAGTATATTTGTTTATTTATATTATAAATATTTGTAGTGAAGTAGAAGTGTTAAGCAGCAATAAATTGAAGTACTCCAGTAAACTAATAAGTAGATATACTTAATTACTTCCCAGCACATGCTATAGACTAAGTAATACAAATCTAAAATGTGTTTTTGTTTAGGTTTTGGGATCTCTACTTCCTGACTTCTATAAAGACAGCCCCATTCACACCCCAAGGATTTATACTGAGTGCAAACCCAGGGCAAAAATGCAACATAAAAGGCCTAAAGGAGGTTTAAGCCACCCTGCAAGATGGTCATGGAGAACTTGCCCCCTGCCCAGGTATGTAGATGATGTGCAGTTTCAGTATGTTCACAGTTTCATTTTTAAGAACAGAAAAACCAGCAACACACTAGAAATAATTCATACTCTATCAAAAAATGTAATGTTTTTTTGTTGAAACTTGGGTGAGAAAGATATGATAACTTCTTGGCCAAATGAGGACCAATGCATTTTTACAATTCATTCAAGAGAACAATAGGAACCCTGCACAATGTAATGCAATCCAGTACAGCAGCCCTGCTGTAAAGCTTACCAATGTGAACCCTAAAACATTCCGTTTCTGTGGAGACTATTGGAGAGGTGGAGGCCGTCAGTTTGTGATGGTATTAGATTATGAATAAAATCTATTTACCCTGCACCTTGTTACCTGATTTGCAAATATTTTCACTAAATGAGGTGAAACTTTTTCACAGATATTAATATTAATATGCCTCAACATTAACTTAAGACATTATTTATTCATCAACAGAATACAGATGTGTATATATTAGAAGCTCTAGATCCACCTGAGAGATGAACTAAACATTTCTTATTAATGGTATCTTAAATGACAAAGAAGCCAGTGAATTTACTGTATTGTTTAGATCCTTTCATTACTCCAACATCTTGATTATTTCTAGTCGACAGGTTTTCCGTGAAACCTTTCACCTAACACGTTATTAATTTTCCATCAAATTTGTAAAGTTTGGATGCATGTAATTAAGAAGTCAAGCAATGTAAATGAAACGTTTCAGTAAGTTTTCATGACAGTGATATATACTACATAGATCATCTTCACTTATTTCGACTTGCTAATTAATCAACATTATTTATGCAGTGGGGAAAAAAAGCAAACTTTGTAATTAGCAAAGGGTTTGATCTGTTGCAGCAAACTCAGCAAGAATTTGGAACTTTGAATTTGATAAAGAAACCAAAAATAACTCATTAGCATTGTGATTTAGTAAATGTTACATGAAGTCAGGCAAAAACAGTGCTGCTAATGCTTGACATGATGGTGATTATATTAGTCACTAAATTAACAGAAAAATTAATCTCTGGGAAAGTAAATTCTATAATGTGGTGTTTATGAACACAGGCTTCTCCGTAATGTTTAGTCCTGACTCATACAGGAGATTTACTGTATGGCACTAGATAGCTTTGTTGTTTGTTTTGGTGGCGTCACATTTAAATCAAAGATGAACTTGTACTGTCTGTAAAACCAACAATCAGTCAGCGTTTCACAAAGCTCAATAAATTGGTATAATACATGTTTTCTTTGTGGCTGGAACTCAAAAGACAGAAAGTTGGTCTCGTTTTCAAGCTGGACTGGAGCTTTGTAGCAGGCAGTGAGTGAGCACATTAATCTAATGCATCAGCAGGTTCACATTTGTTTTAATGCAAACTGAAGAGAAGAAACGCACTGCATCTCAAGGGAGAAGAAGCTTAAAATTTCCGTCTAATGATAATAGATGATAATGTTAATGAGTTGTCCAAACATAACAAATGGAATGAATTACTGCCTTAGAACCAAGTCTGTTTCATTAAAATACAATAAAAAGGAAAGATTAGTTTTATATGGGAAGTAACTTTCCTCTTTCGTGTTATTGATGAGAGTAAGGGGAACATATCAAGGTTGGCTTGAGCCTCTGGTCAATATTGATAAAATATTCCTACTGTATAGTGTAGCCATTTTTCTTGGATGCTCATGTGACATTAAGCTTAATCGAATTATTATCATGCTGACCCCTCAATAGGCAACATGAGTCAACACAGGTCAAAGTATTATGTTGAGTTTCAACAACAGCCGGCTCTTTTTGGGGAAGCAAGGCTGTCTAAAGTGAGAACTCATGCCCATTTGAACGCAAGAGGTGGCTGAAATACTGTAATCATTTCTTGGCCAAAACTATCCACTTCCATCTGTCTTGATGATCTTATTCCCCAAGTAATGTTCTTCCACCTTAATCAATTTTGTTGGGGAGCTGTGTTCATAGTAGTCAGGAACACTGGGATTGTGTACTGAGGCTACACTCTCTCTCTCTCTCTCTCTCTGAGACGACCTTGTCTCTGTAACAGTACTGTTAGCCCTCGGCCTCGGGCAGTCAAACACACACTCAATCACCCCCGTAACCCTTGCAGTCAACAGCGGACTGTCGCAGCCCGTTGCTACAATCTCAATTTGTATTTCGTCTCAGACTGTGATGACTTGACAGAGAAAAATAAGAGGATTTGTCTTGATCTTCAGCTCTCCCTTGAGGAAGTAAGTCTTCACCTTGAAGTTTAGCAACTGCACGGTCGCCTGCTCTCGACCAAACACGTCCCCTCATCCATTACAGCTCATAAACAGAATGCATTTAGCCTGAACTGGTACAATTATCCACAATAATTTATATCATATTTACTCTAGTTTGTTTTTCTAACGCTGAAGCATCAGGAATTCAGTATGTTCAGATGTATTGTTTGAAATGTTAACTTTCATCTGATGATATATAGTATTTGCTACTAGGGGAATGTGTTTGCATTGCTTACACTACATTATGCAGTTCAGGGGGCAGTCACCTTATTATATACTTAATCATATTAAATACTAAAATTCATTGTTTAGAAATATTGTCACTGTAGTCTGATGTCTGTTCACCTTAAAAGTCATATAGTCTTAGAAATGAATGTATACATAAGCAGAAATGTGAAAACACAAGTAAGAACTGTGCATCACTAAATAACTCTTGATTTGAATTAGCAGCTAACCATTATTTTCATTATCAATTAATCTGTAGATTATTTTGTCAATGAATTGATTAATCCTTAAATCTATAAAATAGACCCATAAAATAGTGGAAAAATAGCCAGTACAGTTTCCCAGTGCCCAACATGGCATCTTCAGATTGCTTGCTTTGTCTTAGTCAAAAACTCAAGGATATTTTGTTTACAATGATGTCACTTATAAGAATATATAATATAATGTAGTCAAGAAAAACACAAATTGTTCACCTTTAAGAACATGGAACTTGTGAATGAGTGAATATTTGGCCTTTATGCATAAAAAATGGCTGAAACTATTATTCAGTTATCAAACTATCAACTAATATCTTCAACCAACTAATAAACTAAACATTTCACCACTAATCTAAACATTTTATCGAATCTCAGTGTTTTTAGTTTAGTTAAATCAATGTTGACTTTTTAAGTTGACTGCACTTAGCTCAGAATCAGAATCATAGCAGCAGCCCTAAATGGCAGAGCAGCCCTCTGCCAAGCCTGCATCAGTAAACACTGCAAGCCTCTAACGGTGATGCACTGTAATGGCCTGGTCTTGAGCCTGGCCAGAACATCGCATGAGGTGCTAAACAGCGACTGGCTATAAATATAACTGGTGAACACTGCCAGTTGCACTCTTGCGGCTGAAATGAGCCCGATGATGGGAGCTTGAGAAGAAAGGGGATATCAGTGGTCACTAAATCATTCTGTAATCAGCTCTCTATGCAGGATCATCCATGCATGTTCAACGCCCCATTCTGGAAAGCTCCAGCAACAGAATGCTCCAGCTGACCCCATCTGTACCCCATCTCGTTTTGCATTATCCCTAACCCATAAAAGTCCCATGCAGCACAAAAGAGTTAATGATTCCCTTTGTTTTGTTGCAGGGAACAGAACCAAAGCAAATGACAACAAGAAATCCATCAAACTTAGCAGCAGTGAGCACATCAGCAGTTTTTGCCAGCCCACCAGAGGCCTAAAATGCACATATTGCATGCTGGCCCCCCAAGCAGCAGGCGGCCCTGGGACTCGCCAGCCCCTCAGTGGCCAGAGAGGACTTGATAAATGACTGGAGCAAACTTCTCTGTCACCAGTGAGGGAGGAGTCCCCCACAGTAAGCTACATCATCCTAACAGCATTATTCTTTTCATGCCCGGTGTCGATACAGCGTCCTGTGATTGGCGTCACGCTTTGCACAGGTTAATTGGAATCCTGAACTGGAAAACAGTGGGAAAAAAGTGCAAATATCGTCGCCCAGAGAATCGCTATACGAAGACCATGAGTATGTGTGTTGATTCCAATCCAGAGCAAAGACATAAAATGCAAGTTGAATTTTCTAATATTTTAGCTGCCTAATTTAGCTGTTAATTGACACACATATGAATCAGAAAAATTGGAATACCTTCTTAAAACCAATGTCATTGAACTCCAAGAGATGCTTGATGTTTTGAAATATAGGAGTTTATAGAGATAAAAAGAGTACACACCACCTGTAGAAGTCACTCTCTGAGATGCAGTGTCGTACTCGGGTCCATTACAGGATCGGAAAAAGGTAACTCAGTCACTGCATGTCTCTGGCCAAATAAAAAGCATATACTCAGACCAGAGGGTACATATATGTTCAGTGACCTATGGTATAAACACAAGCAACATCTTGCTGAAGTGGCTTCACATGACGGATAGCCGCTATGAGAGCTGCAGTTGGCACCTAGTTTATCACTTAACACCAGAATGAGAGTGAACACTGATGCACTTAGTCAACGCAAAAGTAAATGTGAGCCATGTTATCTTTGTCTGCTGGACTTGATTCTTTAGCCACACATCAAGATGTGGGACAACGCAGGGCCATTATACTGCAGTGGACAGCTTTCCTCATCAGGGCAAATAGAAGACAATGTCAGATGGCCTTATTGATAAATTAATGAGGCACAAAACACTTCCTAGAAGACCCATCCACCACCCACCCCACAACCATCTCCTCAAATCATTGATTTGAACATCATTCACATGGCAGTGTTGTGTTGCAGAAAAAGTCTCTTTAATTAAACGCTGCATCCACGTGATCAAGTAACTTAACCATTTCCTTTACTGTTGATCCACAATTATCCAACATGGTCTTGCTGACATATGTTTGCTGTATTTTGTCGTTTTATTTTGTCAACGGACGAGCAGCTGGGAAATCCCTAATGAGACCCGAAATACTTGTTTCATGTTTGAGCAGTAATGGAAATTACTTTTCCTTTTGGAACAGGCGCACCAGAATCACAAGAATCACCGAGACAGCAGATCAAGAGTAAAATGAAGTATGCAAATGTAATCATATTTATCAGAGAATGCTTATGGCAGAAAGCTATTAATTTCTCCTCTGCTTCTTGACACTTTAACATATGCATCACCTGCTTCTCGCAAATGATTATTTTTGTGTTTTCCATCTCCGTTGACAGAGCATTATTTTCTTTCCCATTGCGTCTTGTTATTTTTCTAAACTTTCTCTGTCTGAAGAGTGTAATGGCCTCTGATTGAAATTTCATTCAGAAAAACTAAGTGAAATACATGTTGTGTATTTAATGGAAAAAATAATTGCACGTCAGATGAAACAAAGCATGACGCATAGTAACCAGGAAGACTGACTGAAAACACAAGTCAGCAAAGAGGTCAGGCTGTTCATGCTCTCATTTGCTGCAATTACTCGCTGCACTCATTCATTTACTCATTCCATCACACTCTCACCTGACTGATCTGTTGCTCGCTTGTTCATTCAGTTGCTTAAATTTGCATTTGAGAATTTGACAAATCCTCTTAAAATAGTTAAACTGTTGACAACAGAGAAGTCTTTTAGAACTGTTGGAATTTGAGCTTTCTTTCCTAAATTTGAATGTTTTTAGTGTATGTTTAAACATTTCCACTATGATCTGTTACAGTTAATGCATGGGAGCATAGGAGCTGCAGATTACAGTAACCAGACAACAAACCTTGCATCCAAACATGTTGATTGCCTGTTGAGTTGCTCTTAAATATCAGCACTTAATGTGTCACAGCACATGGGACAACCTCTCTTTCCAAACTATGTCTGGACCCCGTGCAAACTCCACCTCTGTCCTGCCTCTACTGAACATAATAATCTTGAAACAAAAAACTGTTGCCAGCCAAAGAAAAGTAGTTAGTGGTTGTTCAAAAAGTTGCTAGATGACATCATGTGTTAATTTATGTTATATAATAAGTCCTGCAACTGTCTGTCTTACCAGAAATAGTTACATCACGTCAAGTCAGTTTCATTTATATAATCCAATATCACAAATCACAAATTTGCCTCAGGGAGTAGTACAACCTGTACAATAGATGACACCATCTATCCTCAGATAAAGAAAAACTTTAATGGATAAAAAAGAAATGGAAGAAACCCCATTGAATGAAGTTATTCTATTATTCCATTGTAGGAGACTTAAAATACCACACCTGTACAGTACTTTCAAATAACCTTATTGTCAAGCAGGGTTATCAGTCATGTCTGTGACCTCTACAGAATTGCGAAACCCACTGGCATACAGCGAGCTCTTGTGCTCTCCCGAGAAGCACAGTCGCTGCATTTGGATGAATAAAAAGCAACGTTTCCTGTAACGACTGTCCGCGAGACGACTGTTCAGGAGTGCTATTTCAATTCATCCCCGGAGCAGCCCACAGGAATTGAGCCCATATTGAGCTCACTCCTGGGCTCTGAGAGTGGTCAGGAAGATTGATTCTAGGCCTACATCACCGCTCACTGAAGACTGAAGTGCATTGTGGTTTGAGCTTGTGCATCACATGACCTTGTAGCCAGGATAAGAAAACAACACAGGAGATATTATTTTTCATACAATGTAAAGATAGAATAATTTGAGTAGCCTTCCGAGGGCATTCAAAGTTCTGGTCATTCATAATTATTGTCTATCATAATAGAACAGCAGGCCATCATATCTTCACTATGTATAGTGTAATGACCTGTGGGTTATTGCAGGGACAGTATGGTGGTGATCACTGCATCTGCCAAAGTGCCTCTAACCTTTTGAGTATCACTTATAATTAGCAAGGATAAGACTTGCAAAAAAATACCAGATGGTAACATTATTTGATAGTCTCCCAAAATGACGACCACGGTCCTTTAATTCTTGTGTGATAGTTTTAATTAAAATGGCTTGTCAAAACGACAATTTACGCTAAATTGATGCTATGCATGATGCTATTAATACAATGGCACTGACATTCCTATTAATTACTCTGACTAGTTGATACCACACACATCTTCATTATCGACAGAAAGATTAAGATTGCCTTAACTGTTAGAGGAATGGAGAATTTTAAGTGATGCATTCATCTAATATCCATTCAGTATGAATATTAGCTCATTTTTAGGCATAAATGAGCTCCTTACCTTTCATATCTGACATACACAGACATATCTGTGTTTTTATTTATATATATATATATATATATATATATATATATATATATAAATAAAAACACAGATATATATATATATATATATATATATATATATATACATATATATTATTTTCCCCTTTCTTGTTCTGTGACCTTAACAGTAACACGTACACAGGTGAAGCTGTGTTATTGGGGTCCACCACCAAGTCCCCACAGTCTTTGCCAGTGTTATAGATTCAGTTCACTATCATGCCAGCTACACTGGTGAAGAACTGCATTGCCAAAAAGAACATGCATCTGTCATTTCATTTCAGCAGTCATACTGGATTTGTAATAAAGAACATTGACAGTCACTTGTACATGTGTTGAAAAAAAGCACTTACCAGCTGATTAGCATTAGCTCACAGGCTAGTCTTTCCTTTTTCACAACCCACATTTTGACTTTGATGGCTGTGTTAATGCTATTAATGTCACAGTAAGCCATGACAGAGTGATAATACCAGGACCCTGAAACCAAAGCAGCTAAATGGGATTCAGCCATAATTATTTACACTTTTGGTTTTTCTTTTGTGATGTATCAAAATACCTTTGGTGACAAGGGCCCATGTTAGGAAATTAAAAGGTTAAGCTAGCAAGATTCAAGCTGCAAGCAAAATAATAGGTCAGTGTTATTCAGGATTCTTTTAGGTTATAATTAAGACTATATAATTAACCCATATAACCCACTTAACAGTCTATCCAAATCATTTTCAAAACACAATATCAGTAACTTACAAAAACAAAAAAAAATCTCAATATATTTTGGGCAAACTTTGTAAACAGAGGTACGGCATGGGTAAACATACTCCACCAGAACAGCTATTGATCAAAAAAATAATATAAAAAATGTTAGTTAGGTTGCAGTGTGTTGTATGAGGCCCAGGTTGCGGTTAGTGAACAGTTCAGTCAGGTCTGTCTGGTTCATCTGTTTTTCCCTGTGACAGGGCAGTCATCTTCATTCCCTTTGTCCTTACTTTGGAGCAGGAGGTAATATATAAAGGTCTGTGCTCACATGAGGTGTCTCCCTTGCCTCTCCACTTGTCCTCCTGGACTGAGTAATGTCTGAAGCGTCACTCTTGGCTTGATATGATGAGTTATATCCTGATTTCAGAGGAGTGGACATTTCATTTTTTTGTAATGTAGACATTTTATGATGCGGTCATGTATGATTCCATCCCATTGGCTTTAAGGTTTTATTGTCCGATAACTGTGTCCTCTTCACATTATTAGCTTTAGCACAGAGAAATCTCTTAGCTGTATATCTTGTGTCCAGTCTCATATTATGCATAAGTAAAGGACTTAATATCTAAATACATTTTTTTAAATATATTTTTTTTAAATGTTAACAAAATGTTCAAATACCTGAGCACCCAGCATCAGTAAAGATGGAGCTGCTTTTATATTTCTTTAATACAATTAGGCTTTATTTGATAGTAGTGTATGTTAATTGTCCAGTTTACGACTGTTTGTCCACACTGTTATCCTTTGTTTTATGGTTCCCACCACCGTGAGCTCAAAGTCAAACTCAATATGATGAGGTATTAGCCTCCGCCACCGTTTCACTCAGACATGTCAAGGTCAGGTCACTGTGGGATTGTCTCCAACCCCCAGCGGCCGCAGCCACACATCTTCCCTCTGTAGGGGACGTGCGTTATTTGTGTTCACCTCATCGCTGCTCAGATGGGCTGTGCAGAGATAATAATAGCCCCTTTAACCTTCTAAATGATTACAATTGTTAAGAAAACAGCTGCTTGTGCTGCCGCCGTCATTGCTTGGGTTTTGTTTTCAGGCTAGATTTTCATATTACTCTGACACAAGTGGAAGCTGTTGGTTGTCCTGTTTACATCACAGATTCTGTACCTCAGCAAAGCAGGTATTTACACAGACGTGCTCCATGTTTTGTAGGGGGTCCCTCCTGTAGTAAGACTCCAATGATGAACCTCCCCCACCTGCCTGATGAACTTGTACTTCAGAGCAATGAGACCTCCAGTTTTCTGCCATGGTGTTTACTCTGAGTCTGCCAAAGGAGGAAGGAGAGGGGATCCATTTGTCCCAAGGTGAGACACACTCTCCAACACCCCGATGTTAAATAAACACTCCCAGACCTCTGGCCAGCAAACTCCAGCTACTGGAATACCATTGGTGTGTCTGGATGATGGAGGGCTATTGTTATCTATCGCCTCTGCACTCTGCTGAGAGGCCAAGGAGAAGGCTGGCCACAGTGGCATGTTACATATAGACTCGCCCACTCACATTAAGTTATATTTGTTGGCCCTAAATAAAAATACAACAGGAGATTTGCAGACACTTTCTTAGAATAACATCTGATTGAAGAGGGACAGAGGGAGAGAGGGAAAAAAATTAGAGCGCAGCTCAGCGTGTGTTTCATCACCTGCAAAGCCAATGAGGGAGAGCGTCTCCGCGTCAACAACTGTAAAGCGTATCCCAGCTTCTGCTGCTGCTGCCATCTCCGCTGCACGCTACACTAACCAAGAATGTGTATTTCTGCAGATGATTAAATCAATACCATTTTGACAAGACTTGTTGGAACATGCCTCTTTATTTTATACAATTCCTTCCCTTTCGTCAGGGAGCATTTATCAACCTGCCGGGGTGCTGTCACCTAATGGAGATTGTTCTTTAGTCTGCTCTTGATAGAAGGGAACGATTATGATGCATGTCGATAGTTTACAGAGATATTGACACAGGAACAAAGAGCAGATCCTTGCGGCCGATAGCCATTTCCCTCACATTCCTGCAAAGTACCTTGGTCATGGTTCAAACAAGTCTTTCTCCCTTGCAGTACCTCTCCCATGATGCTATCCTTTGTTTTAGTGGTCAATTAAGGTCTGGAGGCCCCATAATGCTGCAGTTAGTGAGGGGACTCCAATGTTCCCTTGTATTTACTTTATGACACAAGCCAGACAGCCTCCTTCCTCTGTCATGTCTTTTGGCCTGAGCCCTTCCCCCAAACAAACAAAAAATTTAAAAAAATCTGTCACCTTAAAAATGCCTTCACTCATTGTCTTTGGTTTGGCACACAAGGAGTTAAAGATAAAAACCAGCCCAGGGTGTGACAACAGGCCCTGAATATAATAAGCTTGAAGGAGACAGGAATGAGAAAAGGTGGGATGCATATAAAAAGAGGGAGGAGAGAGCGAAAACAAATGATGAGCTCTACCTATAAATTCTTCATCTGCATTGGCTGATTGGAATGGCTTGACTGTGCGCTCAGCTGTGACTTAACAACTAATCCGGTTTGTAAGTTATTATTTATCTTCAGGAAAGTTTGTCAAACTTGGGCTTTGATTTTCTACCCTGATTTCCCTCTTGTGGCTTGCTCTCGCACATGGTCCCCACATAATTTATGACTGCCTCTGGTCTTGATGACAGATTATTAAAAGTAGAATTAGTTTTTTGCGCGGGATTTCTCCACTGGGAATTGGGAAGGCAGTGCTCTCCACGGAAGGTCTCTTACGAGGTCTCCATTACTAATAGAAGTTTTTTCCTCTGATGGGGGGCAAGGAGACTAATGATTTGAATTTACTGTGGCAGCCGTCACGTGGTCTGGAAGGCATCAGTCGAACAGACAAGAGGTTAACTTCCTCCCTGTGGAGAGGTTTATTGGATTGTTTAGCAGCAGAAGGATAATGTTTTTGTCATAGACTGCTGCGGCAAAACAGTGGTGTGGCAGAGAGAAGGGGAGAAGAGAAATGAAGGGAGGAAGGACAGAGAGAGAAGGGGTCCAGGGATGGATAGAGGGGCAGAGAGGAGAAGGAAGTGATGAAAGAGAGAAAACAGCGTGATCGAGGCACAGTGAGCAAGGCAAAAGCAAGTTATTTCTAATATAGGTGGACAGATACTATAAAGCATGGTGATAGTGTACCATTCCTCTACAGCTCTTACATGTGTGCAGGAAGAAACACACTCCCATTCAGCAGTGTGCACAAAACATAAGCACACACACACACACATTCAGTCTCACTCACACACAGACAAAAAGAGAGATGTTAGTTCCTTTCACCTGATGGCCGTTTGGAGCTTGTACTCCCAGCATGCCTCGGCAGTATGGGTACCAGAGGGGAGTCACAGCGCAGCTGAGAGCCTCGGCTTAATCTTATGCATCATTAAGCACTCAGCGGCAAGCCAGCGCTGTTCATATACATCATCCACGCTTAATAAACATAATGATGACATAAGATGTAATTCTAGATGAATTTTCATTTTATAGGGAAATGGAGAATTCCTGTAGAAAGGAAAGAAAAAAAAGTAAATTATCTGGGAAGTACAAAATAAATTATGTTTTTTTTCCCACTTAGATGAATGTAGGTGTTTGGTGCATCTGAATTGGGGATAGTGTGTTAGGCTGCATACGGATGTGGTGTTGATGGTGGCGATGAGGCTTTTGGTTATGGCCGTGGCAGTGATGGTGTGGCAGGTGTGGTTGGATGAGAGGCGGGGTTGTGGCAGAGAGTGGGGAGGGGGTTGGTTGGAGAAAAATGGGGGTGGCTATTGTGAAACGTTTGCAATTTTTAATTCCTAATCGCAGGGCATGATGGACAGGCTGAGACACCCCAGAGTGGAGCTCATCCATCATGGGAGGAGGAAACCAGAGAGAGAGAGTGAGAGAGAGGAGATGTAAATTTCAGATGGAGTTACCTTGCAGGAGGGGAGAGGAAAAATATATTCCCGATAAAAGGGAAGGATGTGGGAGTGAAAGGGCAGCGGGGACTGTGGGAGGGCATCACAGGCCTGAGATTGCTTCATGTCTCCCTGCTGGGACTCCGGAGTAGCTTGGCCTCGAAATGAGTTCTGCTTTCAGGGACTGTACCAGACACTGAACCATCCTGAGAGGTATCCTCGCTGCACTTGTCTGCAGAAGACATAAAGTGGTGGTGACCGGGCAATGGTAAAGTGAATAGCAATGGGATATGATCAACCAAGGAAGCAGCAGAGGTACTCAAACACAATGGATATCAATGTGAACCTCTCCAGGATGCTGTACTTTAAGTTGTCTGTAGCATTTTGCTTCTGAACCTGGATTTGTTAAAAAAAAAAAAAAAAAAAAAAAAAGAAAAAAATCCTTGAGCATAAGCTGAGGTCACTCTCACATTGTTTGACATGACAACTTTCTCTCCTAAATGAGTCTCAGAGTCCACCTCCGGCTGATTGTTTCCTCTTTGTCAGCGCAAGTTTTCACAAACTGCCCTTATAGCAGAGAGCACCCTGAGAGCACGTAAACTATACATCAAACATGATAACGTCTCATTATGTCTGAGAATTAATTAGCTTCATTGTGTTGAGGTCCTGGTTGCCTGCCTTTTTTGAGGCGTAATGTGAGTTTTAGACCTCAGCAAGTTTGGAGCCAGTGGACCATACGTGCCAGTATGCCAGTGGGTGAGCCAAGTCTCTCAGTGCAGGGATCATTAACACCCGTCTTTCTCTCTGTCGTTTTTACTCTCTCTCCCTCGTTTTCTCTTCTACTCTTGGTTTTCTTTCTGTCTTAAATGTTTATGAAGCCTCCTTTTTACATCTATTATCTAAACAATTTCAGACCCTTCATCAGACAAAATATGCACAACTTTTAAACCAGTTATGTGTAAATTAAACAAATTACACAGTTTATCAGACATTCAGTCTTTTATCTGCAAGTTACCAGTCAGGTTGGGCCTACTGTGATGTCATCCTCTTGGTAATTATTTACCCATAATCCCCCTCACTCTCATTTCTAGAGAAAAAAAAGAACAGTAATAGGCAGAGAACAGTGACAGGATCAGAGAAATGGGCTTTTAACTAACATGCAAAGTGATGAATGGATTGACCACAATGTAGACTAATGGAGCCATGGAACTAATTAGGCCGAGCAGAGCTGTGCTTAAATGTAAATGGATTGAGCTGGATGAAACGTAGGAACAGCTGAGAGAATGATGAGGTCCTTCACTTGGGGGTCAATCAATGGCCAAGCAAACACAATCTATGGGCCTCTGTCAGGGTGTAGTCAAGGTGTTTTTTTTAATAATCTGTTAGGAGTCAGGTATTGTTGCATGTATACAGTCTGTCTCTGTTTATGCTTGGATGTCTCATAGATCCTCTGTGTCATTGATACATATGGCAGACTGCATGACTTTGCAGAAAAGCTGTAATAAATCTCTAATCATTCCCGTCCCTGGTGCCCAGCTCTCAGACCCTGCATCTTGGCACCTACCACATGTTTGCTGGCGTGCCCTCTGACTTTGCGGTCCGTGTAGACCGCTTCTGTTGGCTGCGCCTCAAATCTGCTGCCTTCACCTCAAGAAATGGCCGCAAAGATAATTAATGCGCTCGGCTACAACACCTAACCCGGGGTTCTGCGTCTCACGTTGAGCTGCGCCGTTTCACGCGTTCACTCATCTTTATGGCCATGCTGTGACCTTGTAAACATCTGTGGAGTGAAGTAAGTGACAGCAGCATGCAGACTTGGCACATGTATTTCTCCATGTGTTTGTCTTTGCCTGCTATGCTTCCCAGTGTGTCATGTACAGCATTTATTTAGTGAAAAGAGCTTGCTAGCTAGGAAAGTACAGGGTGAGAAGAGTAATAACATCCACTGTGAAGCCCTACTGGTTGATGGGAAGCAGTTCATGCCCTCTGTTTGCCTCTGTAGGTGCTGCACATCCCAGAATTAATGTGTGTAGAAATGCAAATAACCCACCCCAGTAAAAGTTGACATTGCCTCCACTGATAAATTTTTCTGCTGAGGTAAGAGACAATTTAATGCAGAATTAGAAGACACTCTCCGCCACCATTTACATCCTTAATTAGCTGTAATTTCTCTGCACCCATTAGAGAGAGAGAGAGAGAGAGAGAGAGAGAGAGAGAGAGAGAGAGACAGAGAGACAGAGAGAGACAGAGAGAGAAAGGACACAATCGAGAGAGAGAGGAAGAGGTTAAGATGAAAGCAGTGTTGCTGTTTGTGTGTGGTGAGTTTGTGTATCAGTGCGTCCTCCCCAGCTAGGTTGCCTTTGGTGATTGATACACGTCTTGCTCAGTCACCAGCCATTGGCACTGGGGTGGATGTAAACACTGATTAGAGGGAGGAAATGAGGCCCTCACTTTGTCCTCTGTGTCAGGGAGCACTGCGGTGGCTGTCTCTGTTTGTCTAGTTCTTTCCACCTGAGCACGTTTCAGAGGACACCGTTAGCTACGCTTTATAGCCATTATTTAGATAGCGACACAACGGGATGCTCCTTTTGCTCTTTCACTGACATGCCCAGCCATGTGCTCAGCAATTCAGCTCCATCGGACAAAGTGCCTACAAGTTTGTGAGTGCACAAAAATGATGACGTGTCAGTTTGTGTGAAGGAGAGGCTGGACATGGTTGCTGTTAATTTGATGGGGATACACAAGTAGCAAGCTGTAATTTTGCTTTCTGCCAACTGAATGCAGAAGCCAAGGTTTTCAGTGTTATACCACTTGTACACCACTCTGTCTTTGTTATGCATTGTATTTGCAATCTATTAATTTCACAACTTATTTACAGTTGGTTATATTTAAGTAAAAACCAGACAGATTCTTGATATTGTTTTTTCCAATATTGTAAAATGCATACAAGCAGCATGGTTTGCTGTATGTTCATGCTACTGGTTATGTTTAGGGATATTTATCATACTGTTTACCTGTAATGTTACAATACATGCAAATCATGAAACCGGATACTCTCCACTTATGAAATTATGACAAACCATTCAATTTGAACAACAAATCGGCTTCAACTACTTTGGTGGCGCCTTATCAGGAAAAGAATAGGGCAGAAAGAGTGCTGCACAGAAAACATTTTTCTTTCTTTGCCAGGAAAAATGAACTGTCAACATTTAATGATAGATATTTGCATTGTGATACAAATCGTGTCCTTGGCCCTAAACATAAGATATAGATCCATTTATAATGAATTCAGATAAAGTGTCCTTTTTGCATTCCTGCTCTAATGGATTTGTGGAGCCAGCGTCAGTGACCCTGGTGCAATCGACAAAAACCTGCTCCGGTGGATGATCAAGACAGACATCTATCATTTCCTCTCACACCTTCTAAGACGTCGCTGATACTTAGGTGCAAATGTATTTTTTTTTTTTTTTTTTTTTTTTGGAGCTGAATGTATGCGTAACTTCTGCAAGCTGGCTGACTTTTTTTCATGGTGTTGTGAGAATGTGAAGAAGAAAGGGGGCAAAAAGACATTAGATTTTTTTTTCCATCATTAAGCTGTGTCTGGGAGATGATGTGCTAGCCGTATGTGGTCCAGGGGAAGTATTTATAGCCCTGCTGGAATCTTGCTGTGCTGCGTTGATAGCAGAGATAATGGGAGAGAATGGGACGCAGCGAACTGTTCTAATGACACCAACAAGACAAGAGAACAGCGAGGATAAATAAATGTTAGCCATTTTCTCTTGCACATCATTTGCATTTTTTCTTGTTAAGGTCACTTATAGACTCAGACAATAACAATGAGGGGGAAAAAAGCTCTTTCCGAATATAAAATCAGAAATAACAGAAACAAAACTACTTAGTATGCAAGTAATTGATTTTATTTCCTAATAGTGTGACATTCAGTTAAAGATAGTGCCGGTTTTTAATTTTTAGCCGCTTTAATTCCCGCGTAGCTGCTTGAGTGGGTTTCCTTGTGAAATAGGGGGAATACAAACAAGATTTCACTTCATTACACAGGAACAAACTGTACAGAAATTGCACTTACTTATGGAAATGACTGTTAAACATGCACAGCATTACGTGCTCTGCCTGTGCCGAAAAATGCTGGAAACATTAAAGCATGAGCATATGAGTACAGACAGTGAGCCAGTAAGGAGGACCAATTACCAAGGACTGAGTTTGAGGAGCACAGTTCCCAGAGATGATCAAAAGGGACAGCTGATTAAAGAAATACATTGACCTTAAAATGGGCCTAATTTAATCTGCCCCTGTTGCTGAAGGCAGAAACACATTCTTAATGATAAACTGACTTTCCTTCTTTTTCAGAGGCTCACTGTACCACCTAACTCAAATAGTAGTGAAACTGCTGACAGATCTTGCTGAGCGACCGGGGGGCCCCGTGTGCAGAAAATAACTTAATTGTTTCCTTTCATACTTCCATCTGACAACAGGAGGAGTTGCAATAACTTTGTGAAAGAGTAGGTCATTAGTGTAACCTCTGGGCCCATTTTGCTGCTGGAAGGTAATGAGAGACAAACAGCGTGGTCAGCAGTAGGCATAAGTGCTGGGGTTTATGGGCAGTGTGTTGTGTCCCAGGTTAACACTGATGCCACCATTTAGAGCTCTGTGTTTTAGCACCCGCCTGCTAATTGAGATGACAAAGGCCATAACAATGACATTGTTGGCCAAACGGCCCTCTCTAGACCTGCGTCTGGCTCCAGTCAAGGACGTCCAGCAGGCCGTAAGTGCAACCTTGGAATTTAAGATGGTGCCTGAGACCTTATGTGTATCTCGAAAACAATTAGCACGGCTCAGGTGGGCCAGCACACATTCTCAGACTCTTCTAAGTGCTGGAACTGCACCACTTGTTTTGTTTGTTGTATTTAAACTCCCATAAACCACATCCTCCACTCAGAACAACATCACATAAATGGCTGTGGGAAAGCAACTGGAATGGATGTTGTGTTTGTTATTTCAAAAATCAAGTTAGATTACCTTATTTGTCATTTATGCTTCTCATTATACACTGAGGCATCCTTGTAAATAGGCTACTGTTGTAATATGAAACAACATGAATTGACACCCCATAAAACATATATAACGTGTTAACAAGAGATATAAACAAGGCCAGCTGTTGAATTATCTTCGACTATCCTAAAACTATGTTTGTGATCAATTAAAGCTCAGCCTCACAATTTTACATTGAAAACGGGATGTCTTCTGTTACCAGTCTAATAATAGTAATGCATATGGCGAGTGTTTTGATTAACATAATGGAAAAATAGCCCACATAATTTATCTTCTAAGTCCGAGGGAGAGAGAGCCAGATTGGAGCCTGAGGACTCAATCCACCTCAACATATGCTGCCATTGTAAGTCTCTGAATGTGGAGTATCTCGAGCCTCGTTCCCATGATATTTATTGAAAAACATTTGACTTTATGAGCTGCATACTTAATGAATGCCTATCGATGCTGCGGCTCAGCAGATGAGGCTATAATTCTGCATATAAGTATCACAACCACACGTAGGCTTGTAATGTTGTTTATAATTGTGATCTATTCTAATTTCTGTTTGTCAGTCCAGGACTGGGGCTGGTTAAAAGACCACTCTGCATCACCATTTACATAGTTGTTTTGCAAGCTATGTTAGGAGGATATATTAGCAGTGTAGCTATTTATTTCCTCTTAAAGTTAGTATTGTCTTTTTCTGTCCTAACAAGATTTTTTCTTGTACAATCAAAAGAGACCAGAATCCTGATCTGTACAGTTGACAGCTGGTCAACTTTATAAAGGAACTTCTTCTATTCTGATTGGGTCGCCCAATTTCTAAATCAGGCAGTAAAGATTTAGCTTCTTAATATCAGTCAGCTGTGTCAGTCCATCTGCCATGTGGCAACAACAGAAAGTGTCTCTGCTGGATAGGGATTCATTTTTTTTTTTTTAACTAACCTTTCAGCTCCAGCCTGATGCGAGCCATGACTGAACGAGAGCACAGACGAAATCCTTTGTTGCTATACCTTGCCATAAGGGAGGTGTTGATGTCTGGTCCAGCTCTAGTTTTATACCCAGCAAAAGACAAACATAATTCAAATGCATTGCCTGGCTTATCTTATCTTTTAAGATGGAACAGAAAACCTTGGAAGTAAATCTCATTCATATATTGGTCTGAAACCAGATCTGCTGTTGCTACTTAACGCTAGTCCATTGGTTTTGTCTGAGTGATTCACCTATCGGAGGAAAGTTAGATGTATTCCACTGATTGTCTAGCTGCAAGGAAAAATCCATCTCGGAGCATCCTGCGGCTGCTGGGCCTTTATTGACATATCAGATGGGACATTGGAGGAGAAATTGGCCTCATTTGTTTCTCATGTCACCTTAATGGCAGATCTCTTTCAAGGGGCAAAGAATTGACAGGCCCCCGGTCTCAGTGAGCAAACAGCCAAACCTAGTTTATTAGTTTCCTCTTGCAAACACTCTGCCTAATGTGGCTGGCTAGATCAGCCACCAAAGTTGAAAAGATCCCCCAGAAAATATTAATCAAGTCCTCTGACTGATTGTCTCTGCATGATAAATTATCTGGAAAGGGACAGTGTTGCTATAGCCCAGGGACATTTATCACACACGTAGGCTGACTAGGATTTCCAGGAGAAAAAACGACTGTGCTGACAGAGTGGAAGGGTCAATTAGACATTTTCAGTTGGGATGTACTGTACACAGCATCTGTGAAACAGTGATAAGATGCTTTAGACTACGTTCTGTAGTGAAGGGAATGAATGACTCGATGTATTCCACCAAGGTTTTATATGTTGTCCAGCTGTATGAGAGTTATATCTTCTACAGTTGGTTATCCAGCAACCATCATTGCTGTCAATACTTTTACCAATCACTTCCCTCTTCAGCTGTGTTAGCGTCTTGTTTCCTGGCTTGATTGAAGTTTCTGTGCGTCACTTGGAAGTGAACAGGTGTCAACCTAGCACAGGCACCTCGCAGATGGCAGCATAATTAGCATTGATTCTGGCAGGCTTTCACAGGCCAGGGTCTAGATGGCCGTGACGACCAACTAACCTCCCCACCTCTTGATGGGCTACCTCTGGGACAGATCGAAGCTCATTTTACTCCTAGAACGGTGCACACTAAAGAACTCCTTAGTAACACACACCATCTGAGGCTCACTAATCCCACTGTACAGTCTGTGTGAGAAACAACTGACAGTGTAAGCATGTTCTTTAGCTGGCTAAAACAAGCCATGATTAGTGCTTTAGCTTATTTAGGAAGATAATGACTTCAAATGAATTTGTTTCATGTCTTCAATTTCATAGTTATTAATTAGGGCCGCAACAAATTATTATTTTTGTGTTTGAATTATGCCCCAATTATTTTCTCAGACGATCTGTGAATTGTATGGTCTGTAAAATGTTTGACTGATTCCCATTGCAAAGCCCAAGTTGACGTATTCAAGTTCTTTGTTTAGTCCAGACAGCAGTCCAGACCTCAGATGTTCATTTTTCATGGAAGCCCAAAAAAAAAAAAAACCCCAAAAAAACCCAGCAGATATTCACATCTGAGAAGGAGAATTTTTGGCATATCTGCTTAAAGAATAACCTAAATGATCAGTTCATCATCTGAATTTTTGCCAGTTAATTTCTGTCAGTCACCTAATCAATTTATCAACTAATCATTTCAGTTCTATTGTTGATTTTAGTCTGGATCAATTTATTGATCCAGAATAGCATAGATTAATCTTAATCTCCCTCTATCTATCCATCCTCTTTTTAGGACAACATTCATAAATAATATATTTGACTTATTTTTGCATTATTTTGTTAACGATCTGAGATTAACTGAGGTTAAATATCAGAGGCGCTTTAAACAGAATGGATAAATCAAATCGATGTAGTAAGTATAACTGTATAAAGAAGCTGTATAAATATTATTAAATGTGGCAGCATCCTTCAAAAACAGACAGCAGGATTATTCTCTAAGTGTGTCACTGTTCATGCCTCAGTACGCCTCCCCTTGCTTGGTATTTGTATATTGCAGATTGTATGCTGGAATAGGCCAGCCACTGCACTTCCTGCACTTTGAAATGGATCTCATCTAATCTTATTTCACCGTGTCAAATGGCAGCATGACATGCTGTTTTACTCCGTAACATTTGGTTGTAGTGAACCAGCTGACTGCATCCGATGCGAGGAGTCCCCTTGTTATTATGAACCACTTGTAACGGTGTGTCTGTGGGGTTGTTGTCGGAGTCGGTGGGTCATGCAGACATGTTGGTCACTAATACAATACACAGAAAATTGCTTCTGCGGCAGACATTTGTCATTTGTTTTCCTTCTTGTGTTTGAGTGTGTTCAATCCATTACAGAACCATTTTCTGAATCGCTAGACAAATTTACACAAAGACCTTTTAATAACATCCACTGTAGCTTGAATATGGAATCATAGCACTCTAAATGTCTTATGTAGCAATAATAGCAACCAAAATGCAGAACACAAAACAGACACACACATCAGTGACTCATTATAGTCAGCAGCAATAACATAATTGATGATCACCAGTGCATTTTTCCCTTTTACCTCAGTCTTTTCCACCAAATACTGTCAACAGTCAGTCCCTAACAATGAGAGCCACCCATGCTGTGTACTGCACTGGTCAGGTGTCAGGATTCATTATATTTGGCTGAGATTTGCATAATGCAAGAGTCATCAAATTAAATTTGCATAATTCCTTTGATTACACTTGTTATTAATATGTGAGTGACATTGATTTACAAAATGGCCTGATATAAGGTTAATGGCTGGTGTCACCTTCTTGCGCCTCTGTCTTTTCTCAATTATCGTGAAGCTTTGTTCAGTGTGTCATTTCTGTTTCTATATCATCAAGTAACATGGCCTTATACTGTATGCATCTCTGCCTTCACCTCTATACATTACACTGCCTCTGTGCTTGAACCACCCTCTTAAACCAGGTTTCTGTAATTATGTAAGGCAGAAAGTAATTTAAATAGGATGAACAGCCATAACATTGGTGTGCCCTGGCCCATTTAAGCACATTTACGTGGGCCATTATTGACAGATGGCTAAGTGTCATTTGTCAAGAAAGGAAAAATTGACAGGGCTAAGAAACAGAATGAAATAGCGGTCAATCAGACCTATTTCACAGTCATAAGGGGAAAAAAAAAGGGGACATCTCCAGTGTTTCATTTTCTTCTGGGAGAAAGTGTAAGATCATAATACCTATTTTCATAATAATACAAACAGCCTTTAGGCTACAAAATAAGAAGCAGGCCATACTCTGTGTGTATCTGTGCGTTGCCTGTCAGAGACAGAAGGGTTTCAATCTCTTTTTCATTTCATCCTGATAGCTCTGCCTTTTATTACCGAGGGACAGGAACGTTTCCTGAGGTAAAAAGGAGTGCACATTCCCAAGATAAAGTTGGAGGTTTACAGCTATTTCCAGCCGTAATGTATTATTCCGTTAAAGCAATGATCAGGTAGTGTTGGATGAATGGGAGATGTTCAGCACCATTACTGCCTGGCACATCAGTGAGGCATTATTACATTATCGCTGCTCTTTAGTAGGAGATTGGGTGTGTGACCGGGTTCTGAATACACTCATCCCACTCTCCACGGCGTAAATTGCAGATTGGCTCATTGACTTCAATGATAAAATGTAAAAATTGCCAGTAAAGAGAACATAGACTCAGGTTACTCCTTAGCTGTTTGTCAACGGCAGATGTGACTCAGTTGGTGCAGAGCATGTTAAAGAGTTCCATCTCCCAGAAGTCAATGTCATTTATGCCTGAAACTGCTAAAGCAATAGCTCATCTTGTCTCTGGTGTGTCATACTACACTGCCTTTGTCTGAGATTAAAATTTGCTGTGGTGGTCGGCTAAAATCCTAAAATGTCATGTATAGTGTTGAGAAAAGATTTACTAACCAGAATATGCTGAAATGGAAAAAAAAAATTCATGATTCAGTATTTGAAATTAGATACACTAAAGAGCTGTTCAGATCAAACGAAAGGTGTGATCTCCTCATACAAATAATTAACAATTACAATACATGTCACCAGCATCTTTAGGATAATTTGTGCTTGATAATTGACAGCTAATTAATTAAATAATGCATCAGCCATCCATCCCACAGACCATGTGTTCAGTGTGTGCTTTAGTGCCACATCAAATGAAAAAACTGAAGGTATTATTATTCTGCTTATTAAGCCTGGGCAGGTGATTCTGGAAATGGATACCGCTAATGTTATTTCGCACGACACTCCAGAAAAGCATTAATCCATGATAATTACCTTGGAAGGAAGCAAATAAAGACAAACTAATGGTGAGGTTGATCATCAATTTCAAACATTCGACTCAAATGCCCTACATTTTTATGCAGGAAACGTCCACTTGCTGTGCTTCTGCTTGGAATGCCTTTTTAAGTGTATATTATCCTGTCCTTGACTGGGGAAGTGCTAGGAGAAATCATTAAAGCAAATTAGACTATTAACATCCTAAAGAGCATTTATCTTGTGGATCAATAGGCTCTCATCTTCTTTAGAGGACCCTTTGGTGTCCTAAAGCCATTATGAGTCAGATTATGAGGATAGTCAATTCATTACATGCAGATAGGCCAATAATTATTGACACCACAGGTACTAATAATAATTTCAAATGCATATCTTTCGCAACTTTTAAATTATTTTTAAAAACCAAAGGACAAGCAAATGCGCTATTGTGAATAGGTGGAAATGACTTAACGTCTTCAGCTGAATTCATTAAAGTTTTCACACAGTCTCAAGAGAATCCAGCCGTTCACTGAAGAGGATATTTAAAGCATCCTCTCAGAAAAAAAAAAAAAAAAAAAATGAAAGCGAGTCTCTTGGCATTGATACACTTGTCGTAGATCAAGCAACACCTCACCATATGATTTTCCCTGCTTTGCTGACTGTGTGTGAAGATGCCATACACCAGGAATGGATTGGATCTGCAGTCTACCATCACAAGATCTGCGATGCTCCAATCAACACACAAGATGTTCAGACATTTATAATTGCATCATTTTTGCAGCGCCCTGCATGTGACGTCACAGCCACCTCGTTTGTGTTTGCACACACTGACATTTGTGTCTCCTGGATTTTTCGACAAGATAAATCGACACATACATGTGTTGTGTTTGTCTCTTTTTTTTTTTTTTTTTTTTTTTTTTTTTTTTTTTAGGTTTCTGTTGTATGCCAAATATGCATTTAAAGAAAAGGAATAATCAGACATCATGTGGCCCATGAGTCAACAGAGCAGCAGCCTTTGACATGATGTTGATTTGATGAACATGTTGTTGGACCATTATCTCTCCCCAAGCCTTTGTCAGTATGTTGACCAAGGAGGGTATTGTTCAAAAGCCATAAATCTCACCCCCTTACGTCGTGCCAATAATAGCCCTAAATAGGAATAAAATGACTTTCCCTTCTTCATCAGTTGTTATGCTAAAAACTGTAACCTTAAAGTGACCGCTGTAATGGATAATATGCTACAGCGTTTGTTGTGCGCTGAAAAGGCGAGCGGGAGATCCTTCTGCTCCCCATATGGCCCCATTGTCTTGGTAATGCCATACAATGCGCCCCCCTCCAGAGCATGCTCCCGGCCCTGCTGGTAGAGAATAAACTGTTGGTTTCACAGAAGCGAGCAGGAGGCCTGTGGACACAGAAGTGTGTAAGATGTGGGGCTCCCATGCGCGTGGCGGGTCGATTTCACCCCACGGCCAGGGACAAGCCAGCTGAAGAAATGGAAAACGTTCCCTGAGCAGTAGAGGATGAGGAATTCTGCACCACAGCAGGATGTGTCTAAAAAGTTTGTTAGAGGTATTTTCTCAGCTTGTAATTAGAGAAACTGCACCAGGACTGAATGTGTTATGAGTTCCTAGTTAACAGACTAGTGTTTCTGTTTTGAATGGATTATAATGGTCATCCCTCATATCTTCACTTCACTTTAAAAAGTATTATTTGATGACTTACTTCCTGTCACACAAATTTCAGCTCTAAATTTGAAATCCAATACGTCAATCAATTAAGGCAGTCATGAATTTTGCATTCATAATTATGTAAGAATAAAATTGAGCAACATGTCATCTCTGCATCTATTTAGATTAATTTAAAACATCATTTTCGATTTGTGCGTTTAGACACACTCCATCAACAAATAATTACAGCAACCTCCAACAACAAATAATTGTAAATATTTTAATTTATTGATTCATTAGCTATTGGCACAGCAATAGAGCATCACTCGAGCTGTATCCTTTGTGGGGGCTGTGTGAATATTTCCTCCATAGCCTCCATTGTTTTGCCCCTGGTAGCACTGAAGCTAAACTAATCAGTCAAGGAGTTGCCGAGTAGACAACAACTGCACACGTGCTAAAAACACAATCAGACCATTAAAGCACTAACTCGCCTTACCAGACAACTGTCACATTTTAGCTGCTTTTTCAACAGACACTGGCCACCATACATGTAGGGCTGCGATTACCGATTATTTTTCAGATGTTCTTTTTTGGTCCGACCACCAGTTTGAAACTCTGAGATATTATTATGGTGGAGAAATAAAAAGGAATTCACATTTGGAGCCAAAACTGAAGCAGTAGACTGAGAACAAAAAACTAATCAGCAACTGCTTCGATAGACTGATTTTTTTTTTTTTATCAATTAAAGGATTAATTGACACGTGTATACATTTATGTTCACAAACGCTCCATGCAATACATGTATTAGTGCAAGCAAATTCATAATATCATCTCTCATCACCACAGACCTCCTCCTCCTCTGTTTGGCCACTTGTTTTTCTTTTTTCCCATCCTTTTCTCTTTGTGTCTTAAACAGTTGCCTGGGACATTAATAAGAGAACAGTGGAGACATGAACCAGGGAGTCTGTGTGGATGGAGCTGGAGGCTTTGGGAATGTAAGGGTCACCTGGTCAATGAATATGAAGGCCTCTCTTATTATAACTTTGTCAATGACAAATAACAAACTGTTGGTTTATGAAATGCTCCATTGTATCATTTTGTGGAGGACAAGGGACATTTTCAGCTTGACTGCCCGTACACTAGCCTCTGAGCTGGCCCTGGAAAAGCTGTTTGTTTGACCCTAAGGAGTGAGAATTGACAAAGCAAGCCGGGAGCATTTGTTTCATCTGCTAAGCCATAGATTGAAAATGATTTCCCAATGCCCTGTTTGAGATCCCAGTGAAGGGGGTCATCAATTATTTCCTGATACGTGACACAATATTGTACCTATTTTACTGACCACTGCTTTCTGGTTGGTCAGATAGCATCTCTTTTATCAGCCCATTATTGATGGTGAATGGAAGCACAGTAAACAGACCTGTGGGTTTATTTCTACTTTCTCTCTGCCAGGGTGCTGCAGCTGTACAGGGTGAGGAAAGAGGTCAGTGATGCAGAGGATGAGCAAAAGACCAAAAATCATGATAACAATGTGGAAACCATGTATGTGAATCGAACTATTTGTAAATATCTTGAATTTTGTAAGAAACTGCTGTAATAACGCAATAACACCTATATATTCAACCCGTTTATACACACATACATCATGCAAAAAAAGAAAAAAAGACAACTGGAACAATTGCAAGACATTCATATACAATAAAACTCTTTTAGGCAATGCTGTTTAATCTTCATTTTGCTGGGAGAAGTGTGAGTCTGTGGAAAGCACACTGTTTTTTGAGCAAATGGAGTTCTAAATTGCTTTTTTTAAGTACCATGCGCCAGGGTAATGTCTAGAGGTACCGACACAGCATTCCCGTGGCAATGATTTATGGTGTGGGGCAGCCACAAATTGACTTGTATGCAAGAAATGTAAATGGAAGTGGGACATTTGATGGAGAAGCTCATTTCCAGCCTTAAATGTTTTAAATTAACCACACAAACTCACAAGGCAAAATGTTAATGGGCATTTTTTTTTCACTTTTTTTTTTTCTTCATTCTTCCCCCCCCTTTAACTTAATCTACATTACAGGTCAATTTATTATACAAACAGTGATATTGCTCTAGATTTGCAAGGATCAATGGATTTGACAAAGGAGATTCATTTCAGGAAATAAACCTTTGGAATTAGCCAGGGAATGAGGTAAATTTTTGAAATGATATATGTTTAGCAGAGGACAGTGTAAATTACATAAAGGTGCAACCAGAACAAAGGAAGCCAGGGACAGACCAACAAAGACAGCAGTGCAAATCCACTCCCATTCCTCACCCAGGCTGTTTAATACACATTAGACTGCAATCCTCCTCTTATCCTGAAATAGTGCTGTATAATCTTATGCCACTGTTTTAGTCATACTGTACCGAGGGTTCATACACAGTACAAAGGAGCATTTCTCTAACCCTGATTTATTGATTATTACTTAGCTGCCTTGTGAAAAATATGAAATGGAATCACAACCTTCTAACTTTTGGCATCATTTATTCATCGGACATGAGACTGTAGCTGGATAACAGGACGGAGGAGTGAAACGTGGAATCAGCTGTGCCCTCAGGCTGAAGAAGAGGTGGCCTAGAGGGAGAAATTGTTTTCTAATAACAAGAGCTTCTGGTCCCCCGAGGGACAATTACAACGTTAGCTCCCTTGTCAGAGTAAAAGCCGCTTTCAAGCTGCTCTTTTCATAATGCTATCATGTTTGCCCCTGAGATATGCCCATGGTCTTCATGTCTCTCTCTCTTTATTTCTCTCTATCACTATTGATTGAGGGGCCATTTATATTCACAGTAGGGGGTCTTAATTATGAGTGTGAGTGAGGCCAGCCAAATAGGGCTAAGTGGTAACAGGGGGCCAATGCCTCTGCCACGGGGCTCTTTACCTATTTAACATTCAGCGCCTCACACCATGATCATTGGCAGAACACTTATAAAATCAACGTTGCTCAGTGGAATAATAACAGTTTTTTGAAGTGGCCTCATTTAAGCTTGTAAGAACGAGGAAAATTAGGATTTTGTTTACTTACGGAAAACAATATGTGTGTTATTTCATGGATTGTGATATGACACCAGTTATTAAAAAAAAAAAAAAAAACTATTCTTTTTTCTGGCTGTCATTTGTAATACTCATAGATTCCTGGATTGCATTTTCTGTATAAATAATCTTACAGTTGAGTCTAGGGGTTTGTTTAAACACTTGTCCTATTCAAGAGGAAATTATTTATGCTCTTTATAATGTGCTTGTGCTGGATTATCTACTGCTAAGTGAAAATATTAAAGAATTCACAGCTCTTTTTTATCCTGATATGGCAGTCCTCATGAGAACAGCAGCGTTGAGACTTTGCCTCCTCTTTAATTTAAAATCCCCCTATGCAGTTTGGCAAACTGAGACCATCCAGCCAGTAAATGTTCTGACTGAGTGTTAAGTCTCTACATTTCAGTCAGTCGTGGAAATGAGCTCAAGCACAGCTCCCAGTGTTGTGCTAGCTTCAATCTGCCGATCACACAGACAAAATAAGCCCTTCATCTTTACCTTTTCAGGCTTCTCGCTGTACAAATTCCTCCTTAAATGACAACTGGCAGGCAGCACAGCTGACTACTTCTTATTACTCAGTGTGTGTGTATGACATTTACTTGGTCAGTTCATTCGCAGGACTCTTAAATATGTGGTAATAGCTTTGATTAAGAAAGATCTTTCACTTGTAGCTGCAGTTATAAATAACCAGACTCCTTTTTTTTGACATCTGACCTTAGAGAAGGCCGAGAGCGTTTAGGTTCAAGTCCTCTCTCTGTGTGGCAGTGCTCAGTGGTGTGGCCACCATGGTTGAGGGTTGAGGCGGTGGTCGCAGGGTCACGTGGTGCCTGGCTCATAGGCCTCTGTATCTGCAGCCGCTGACAGGAGGACATTGTGTTCCTCTTTTTTTTTTTTTTTTTTTTTGCTTTAACCAGTCAGCCATGGCTTACATGGTTTGTTGTGGCCCCAAGATCAGAGGGAGGAAGCTGAATAATGTCTTCCTATTCTTTAAGGGGAGGGCCACGGTTGGTTGATTATAGAATAGCTTTGACAGACCAGAGGGAACTATGGCTTTTGTCCAATTCCCCACACAAAGAAAGGTAAGTTCAGAAAGAGCTTGGGTTGGCTTTTTTAAGCAGATGCTGGCTGGCCTACCCCTCATCATGCCATCATAAACTTATAATACCTTCAGGGACTCCCACCTATGCAGGCTGTCAAAGGACAAGCAGAACCACTCACAGTCACACTTAAAATAAGGCATGAGTAATTTTAATCCAAGGCCAGCCCCAAGTGAATGAATGAATTGAGAAATCTTAATTTAAATGTTCTTACAAGGGCAGTTATCATCTTAAGGCTAAATCCTGCCCTTGTTTTTTTTATTTGTAACTGTTTTTTTAATGTTGTTTTCTGCTTCTTTACTTTGTGGTTGATTGTGATTTTTATATCACTGTGAATTCTACTCTTTCTTATGCACACATGCAACGTGTGTGACCACACACACACACACACACACACACACACACACACACACACACACACACACACAAAGACCCACAATCTAGACAGTCTGTGAGAATTAGCATTTCATTCAATGTAACAAGACCAATATGTTTCCAGAAGTGCTGCCATACTGAAACAAGTCCTTTACAAAACAGAGCCTGAGGGCTCGGGGCTGACTCCTGGGACCCCGGCAGCCTCCACGGCCTATTTGTTCAGCAGAATCTGTTATTCTGTCACAGCAGGCCTGTCACAAGTGAAATCATTTAAATGTCCAATCCTGTATTTAAGCAGACTGTCTCACCATGAACAGATGAGCAGCACAAAGAATTTACAGCCAGACGTATCAAAGGGTGAGCAGAGCAGTGTGCGACCTGGTGAAGCAGTTGTCCTGTGGGAGCTGATTTAGTGGCTCTCTCCCTTATGCAACAATAACAAACAGTCTCTCATAATGAATGTCATGGGTATTTCTCATTGTAAATTCAAATTCAGCACTTTAGCAGCATGTGTGATGAAGTGTCTTTAATACCACTCGTTATTACGCACTGAATAAATAATCTAAGAAAAGTTGCCCCTACTTTTAATCCATTGCAGTTATTATTATTTCTTGTCGAGAGAATTGAGATCATAAGTTCAAACTGCTGTGTTTGCAACAGACAAGTTATTCTCTGTAATATTTCAAGTTGCTTGTAGTACTTCAAGTGGGACATACTGGACAAAAGGGTTCAGACCACTAAAAGCAGTTTGATGTTGGGGTGTAATGGACCTGTCAACTCTGATGGATTTTCAACTCTGCTGTATTGTTTGCCCCACTACAGACAATAGAGAAAGCTAAGGAGATAGTCATGCAGGTCTATGTATTTGTGTGTGTGTATGTGTGCGGCACACATTGATCAATAGTAAATTTTTATCTGCAATCGGACTAAAATATATAATTGCATGAAGCAGATAAGGGGAAAATACGATGCAGACTGCTCTTAGGGTGATTTCTCATAAACATAAAAGCTGTTTGGAGGATTATAATCAATGGTGCAACACGACCCACCACGTTGATGATAGACTATCATTACAGATTGTTCTCTGTGAGTAATGGGACTGAAGCAAAAACAGATAATGTGATTCAATAATATATTTACTTAATTTGTGAAGAGAAAGAAATGGGAAAATCTCTGAGTATCCCAGAGGCCTTAATTAGAAACTTGCCAGAATAGTGGGTATGTAAGTCGGAGCTCATCGTTGTCTGTCTACTGTATGTGTAGTTGTGTCAGATTTAAAGCAGAAGTGGCTCTCAGCCCCCTGATGTTCGGTGTAGACTCACATTAAGATAGATGATTTGTTTATTAGATTTCCAATCAGAATATAATGGCCTTGAAGCATTAGCTGCTGTAGGGTGTGTCTGCTGAGGAGCTCCCCCCAACCCCCGCTCCCCACCACCCCCCTCCCTCCAACCCTCCTGATTTCTTAGCTCTTCCTCTGAGTGTAAACAGACCAGAAAGAGAATTAAAAGAGATCGCATCGCTGTGTGCCATGCCACTGTGCAATTCCCGAGAGATAAACATTAAGCAAAAGGCAGAATGGCTGTGTTTTTTTTTTGTTTTTTTTTTGTCTAACAGTCATCAAAGACCCCACCCTCTGAGATTGTTATTAGCCAGGATCCCGGGGAATGTCATATTAACAATGAATGTCTGGTAGTGAAGGAGATTGTCCTAAGTATGAGCCCGGCAGGGAGCTCTCTTTAACTCTAATTCACACTGGAATCAGATCGCCCTGCTAAGATCTCATCAGCGTTATTACTCCTGTGCCCAGCCACCTCCTTCTCCACTGTCCATGTGTGTCCTACTGAGCAAGGCAGGCCTCCGCCATCCCCTTCTGTCATTACCACTCCCTTTCTCATTTCATATGGCCCAAACTAATGTTGATCAGTTTGAAGGAAGTGGGGTAGGGGGTGGCATGAAATAACATTTCTGTACTTTGTACTTTTCTGGGACTTTTTTTTTTTTCATTTTTTCGTCATTCTTTTGCAAACATCAAACCTAAAACCTGACTCCCTAAATCTCTATAAAAACAGCTGGTCTACCAGAAAGTGATGTGTTTAATACTTAAAGTAGTTTGTCTGGAATAAACATCCATCATGGCAGGCAAATAAAATAGCACCACTTGTAACACAAGGTAGTGATTCAGCTGGTTGATGATTATTTTAATTAGTTACTGAAATAAAAGAAAATATACAGATTTATTTTAAATCTATATGATCTAGGCCGCAGACTGATGCTGCCCATGATGTTTGGTGATCACCTAAATCCTGTCTCGGAATATTAGGCTTTGTACAAGAAAGGATTCTAAAATCTCAAGAGTGTCATGTTTCTGTAGCACCACCTATAGGCACAATGCCTTTCGAGTTTGACAGTTATTCAGAGTTGTAGGTGGAGCTAATTGGGGCAGAAACAGTCCAATAAACAAGAAGAATAAATGAGTCAGTCGTCTTTCAAACAAAAAAAGCCAAAGCTTTACTGGTTCCAGCCTTTGAAATGCTGCTGTTCTTTATTTCTTTTTTAAACATGGCAAGTTGAATACCTTTTAATTTTTGAACAACAAACATGTCACCTTGGACTCATGGGAAAAATATTCAGGCCACGTTGGGCTATATTCTGACATTTTACAGCCAAAATGAGCAATCCAGCAGTTGAGAAAATAATCGACTGAATAACTGTCGTAGCCCCAGAGCTAATAAAATGTGAAAAAAGTCATATCACGTTAAGAAAACATGATTCCATGAGGTTGCATTTAATACATCACGGTATCAGAAATGTGTCAGATGAGGTATTTTTTCCTCATTTGTTGCATGTTTTGTGCTCATAGCAGAGTAAGTCAGGACTGAACAGAACATAACCTTGAAGTCAGTAGTTCATACACACATCTAAAATGTACACACCCTCATGCAGAGCAACTGTATTTTGCATAGGAGACCCTGTGGGGAGACTTCACTGTAGAAACCTATAGGACTCTGGTTGAGGGTAATGTGTTTGGTATAGGCTGAGAGACTGAGGGGGTCGAAGACTTCACTTGTTTTACTCAGATGAATTGGACAGGCTACTAGAAGCGCCGAGGCTTCGGCATCTTGATAGCAAACTTGATAGAGCAATGGGCCGTGGTGGCACTGAACATAGGCTTACATCGATAAAATGCAGCGTGGTGTGTATACAGTATATATCCAACGAGATGTGTATTCAGTTGAAACCATTAAAATGCTAAGAGAACCCTATAGCATAAATGAAATTGTTGTACATACTCACTGGGCCCTGACCGACAAAATGGAGTGCAAATGTTAAGTACTGCGAGATGTAAAAGTACAAACATATTATGGGCAGGTATTAGCTTATAAAACCCCACAAAGCAGGGAAGAGTGTGAACAATCCCTGCACTGCTGTAGCTCACCCTGATTTTAAGAATAGCAATGATTGCAATTATTATTGTTTTCTGAAAAAAGAAGAAAACTTAAATATCATGTCATTTAAGAGTGAGCAGAGGTGCTGTGTTTTTTCTTTTTCATTATCTATATACTGTATAACCCAGGAAAACATGGCAACATTTAGATTTTCATAGTCAGCATGGTGTGATGGAGTCATACTATGCTGAGACCTTTCAAAGTTAAGCTTATGTGTAACTGTACATATTAGCAAACTCTGATCATTGTACTGATGAACACATTCAGAGTAGTTGCCTTGCATTTCTCAGTTGCTGCTTGTGATTTATTGAAATTCAGAAGTCTGAGCTTTCACTTGAAAGCCTTTGCCGGCGACATCTTTTTATGACGGTCAGACGTGTTTATAAAGCTTTAAATGACCTTCCTCCTCCCTACATCCTCTTTCATTTTATGCTCCAGCCAGATAACTAAGGTCCTTTGACATCCCTAAGCTGTATAACATGCCGCCTGTAGATATTAGAATATCAAGCAAGGAAACTCAAGCCCTACCTTTTTAATCTGGTTTTTAATTTGGGGTAATGTTATGGCATTAAAAGGTGGCATTAAAACTGAGCCACGTGATGTCATATAAAAATACACCCCAAACTTTGCCACACTCTTTACTCTTTAAGTCTTGAAGGGGAAATGCTCACTGATTTGTTACCACTCAGCAGTACTTTTCTTCTTAATGAATTTTTAATATCCTTAATGACAGCAGAAGAATGATGTCATTAGGAGTGGATGTTTGGAAAAATGCTGACTTGAACTCTTTTGGACGACCATTTTTATAATGATTTAATATAGATTAACGCCCCATAGTAATGAGCAGTTTGGCTATGAGGGGGGCAACCATTTAAAGTAAGACCCCACCATTCATTTAGCCACACACTTTGAAAACTTCAGAGTTTTTGCGATCTATCACTCACACTCTAAAGTTTTGGGGTTTTTTTTGTTGAGTGACAGTGAAATATCCTGTTAGATGAGACATCAATCTCATCTAAGGGTAAACTAATTAAAACAATTATAATTCAGTAGTTACACAAGTTGGGAAACATGTTTCAGTTTCCACCTCAGAGATGTGATCACACACATTTTCAGAATATCTGAGGCGAATATCTTCCTACAACAGTCCACAGCCACTAATGCTGTGATCATCTCCGGACAGAGCAGTAATGCCATGGAGGCAGAGAATTAAGATTGTGTCCTCCTGGTAATTTACCTACTGGACCTTGTGCGCTGGTGAAGTGTGAATCAATTTGTAAAGGATAGTTAAATTTCTATAACAACCTCCCCCTTCTTCACACTTGACTATCCCACATCAGCTATTAAAAATGAAAAGAAAAAAAAAATCACATGACGTCTTATGAAGATGATCAAGGGGAAGGCCACTCGCTGGGAATGATAAAACGACTGGCTGCACTTTCACCCCTTTTTGTATTTTTTTATTTTTTATTTTTTGCTGAATGGATTGACCTCTCCCTCTGTGTACTGTATGTGTGTATGACAAGCACATGCATTAGGCCGAGAGATAAATAAACAAGCCCGGAATATAAAATGAATAAAACAAGAAGGAGGAAGCTGGCTGGCTAGGACACTGATATCCCTTGGCAAAATGTTTTATCATATTCAGCAAAGGAAGAGCCTTTATTTTATTGATTTAAAAAAAAATCCCAGAGGCACTAAAAGGAACAGGCAATGATTAATGTCCCTCTCAGAAAAAGAAATTATATGGAATAAATTAAACTACTGCGGCAGCAAATTGAAAAATAAGGATGTAAATGAGGTTTGAATACTTAATATCTTATAAAGAAAAATAGTCAATGAGGCCCAAAAATGAAGAGGGATTGCCAAAGAAACATAATATTAACTCTAATGACTGAGGCTAGATTCTCTGTACTGTCAGAATTTACCTGTCACAACTGATTTTCTGGCACAGACATGAAAAATGAGGGACAATGTTTGAAGCAATTGAAGGAACTCAACCTGCTCTCGGTGTGAGAAATAAGAGCAGAAGCAGATGAAAGTGGCATTAAGGATGTAAAATGTCTTCAGCTTCAACTTAATACTGGCTTGTATTACATGGTACGTCCATGTAGAAGCTGAAAGTACTCCAAACAAAGCCTGAATGCTACATCTGTTGTACAGCCAGCAAATGCTTCATTGTAATCACACATCAGCCCATTACTATAGCATGCAGGTTAATATGTGCATCATTGAAGTGCATTATGTTCATATAAGGAGCTCATGTTTATCACAGACTTCATCTCCAGGCTCCATCAAACCTCAGAGTACGTCTTTATGTTAATGCAAATGATCTGCGCTTGATTTATCCAGCATTATGACGTTTATTTTTCTCTCACTATCATCGGAAAAGGTCAAGCTGCTTGAGAGCCGGCTCCTGCGATATTTGTCATTTGGACTCCTTTCAGATCGTCCTCATCACGTTCACACGCTCTCAATTAAGTCGCAGCGCAATCTGGAATCAGTCACTCCTCCAGCTATAATTCACATTACAGTACACGCCGCACAACGCCGGCTAAATGAGAAGAAAGCCGAAAGCGAGAGGGGAGAGAGGTCTGTGTTGTGCCATCAGTCGAAGTCGTTGTAGAGTTGGCCCCCGGTCCTCCCTATCCATCAGAGGTGGGGTAAAGATGAGAGAGTGAGACGGGGGCCTGGGGAGTGGCAGTCGGGTGCTTGCATTGCACCCCATTACTTCAGATGGATAGCAGAGGGGTGCTCCACATTAAACACTGTTCCCTCAGTCGGAACCTTTAATTATAACTCCTCAGTATCACTTACAGCAGCCCAGCGCAGATGTTAAAAACCTTTCGCGGCTTGGTTACCCCACCTTACTTAATCTCAAGGAGGGGTGAGGATACAGATGGCATATCAAGAGTCTGAGGATATGCTTGATCTCTGACAACAGAAGTGTTTTTCCTGGTGGGGAGGGTTTGATGTTCCGTGTTTGTGTATGTGTGTGTGGTTTAAAAAAAAAAAAATTTGGCATATTTTGCAGTGAAATCGCACTGAGTCAGAAGTTGAGAAGTTGCCATAAAAACTGGTGAGGGGTAAAATGCATCAGAGCTCATACTATCACTAAAGCGGTGCAACCAATTCAGCAGGGAGCAAGACTTGTGCTCTTAGGTAGGGAGGGGGCACTGTAAATCAGTGTGCCTATGAGCAGCTTTGTTTACATATTACACTCTTTACTCTAGTCTGAAGGGTTCAGCAGCCCTTATATCACCTTGCCTTTGTGTATGGCTCATAAAACTAAAGAAGGAATATAACGCTGGTGTGGTTTGCAGCTTCAACAGCGTGTTGTTGCATCACTGTCAGAGTAATAAACATGGAAACATCAAAGAATATGTTGAATTACATCCCGATGTACCATCTGAGCAAAGAAAGTCACGTTTGTGCTGCTGCAAACTGACTTAAAGGTGATCTGTAGTGTTCAATAGAAAGTTTTTACCTCAAGTGACCTAAGAAAAAAAAATCCGCCACTTCACATTTTATCTCGAGAGGTTAATTTACAGGATTCCTTTTTATTGAACTCTGGAATGTGCTATTGTACAGCAACACACTCATTAAAACGATACTACAAGAACTACTTCACACAGTCACCTGTATTAAACCAAGCAGGTAAACTCGTGGGCAGAGAGCAGCAGTACATCCCACCGCTGCACTCAGATCACTGTGTTTGAATTACATTATACCACAGAGCAGTACTGTATCTCAATGGGTAACCATTTAAATGCTGTTACTGAGGTGCAATTTAAAGCCGTGCCTTGGCAAATTACCACGCTCAGCTGTGAGAAGACGCTGCAGAAAAATCCAAATCGGGCTCGGTTTCTTGCTCCGTCCCCTCATCAAGAGTTAGCTCCACACCTGCCCCTTGCATTTACAATAGCCTCCTCATTTCAAAGTGCAATAAATTACATCTGTGTAATCTTGTAAAACATTAATTATTGCTGTCACCTTCAAGTTTGCGATCACGAAAACTTAGTATGGAGCAGTATATTCCCGCTCCTTTCACAACAGCAAAATCAAAACACTTTTAAAGGTTTTACTTAATTGCGCATCCATACTTAATTGTATTTACACTGCCAATGTGGAGGTATATTGGATCAGTATCAAGGTCATAAAGCTTGGTTGTTAACTTGGACTTCCAGACATGTTGCTCACGGCTCTCTCATCCAGCTGATTTTATTACGCAGGATCTAATTAATTGACCTCTCTTACGCTCTTTTGTTGTCACGGGTCGTCTGTAAAACACTGTCTGTGGAGGTGATTTTATATGGGCCAGAGAGTATTTGTGTCAACGTCAAGTCAGGCTTGGATACAAGGTGCCACACTCTAAAGGTTTGGTAAGTGTGATATCCTGACATGGAATCCATTTCCCTGAATCTATAAGCCTTGCCTGAGTGACTATGTATTGTGTGAACAGATAACTCCCTCAGCCTCTCCCTCTCTCTCCTCTATACAAACATTCATTGCTGATGGTGCATGCATGGTACCTGAGCAAACACACCAACAATGTGTTACAACAACTGCATTTCAGTTTTGCCACGTTGCCACTGTGATGCAGATGAACTGTCAAAATGTTTCACAATTTGTTCTTTTTACATTAAAGAATTGCGTTATCACTCATGTAAACCCACAGGGGCCTTTTTGTGTTAAACTGCCAGTGTTTCCACCTCCATAATAAAGCCAAGGGTGCTGTAGTTGCCACAGTTATCAAAGTCAGGTGAGCCTAATGTGATCTGTCTTAACCAAAGACTGATACAATGGACGAGTCTGCATTGCCTCAATATCTCAAGAATCCAGAAAAAAGGGTCTTAAAAAGCAACTGAAAGAATTATTCTTGAGGATAATTAAGGAAAATAAATGATCAATTGTATCATTTTGTGTTTCATATGTTTGGTTTTGATATAATTTTATTATGTTTGGTGCAATGTTGATATCAGTGTGAGTGGACAAAGTATCAAGATCTTATACTTAACTAAAACTGTAAAATTCCTCCATCGCAAGAGAAATTCCCAAATTCACTCCGCCACTCAAGTAAAATTAGTTTCATCAGCAAATGTACTTGAATTATCAAAAGTAAAAGTAGTCATTCTGCAAAAAGACACTGCTTAGAGTGTTATAAATGTTACTGGACTATTAACGCTGACACATGATTGTGTACGCAGCATTGATTTCAACAAATTTTACCTACTGTTGATAGTTAACCTATAGCAGCATATCATTTTATAAACTGATCAGATGTATTAAATGTAAAATCTTAATCTGCAAATTAACCAGTGACAATAGCTGTGAAATAAATGTAGTGGAGTTTAGATAAAGCACATACATTCTGAATGTAATGGATTAGAGGTAGATTAGAATGGAAATAGTTAGTTGCTTTCTACCACTTCAGAGGATCTGGTTCACGTGTTCACATGTGTTTGCTATATAATGTTTTTTCAATAAAGACCCCAGGAAGAATAGTTGTTGCCAAGGTAACAGCCAATGGAAATCCAATAAAACAATATCCAAATATCAGTCAAATGTACCAAGAATTTGCAACAAAGAATTATTTCCATTATTTACTAATCTGCTGGATACTTTGTCAATTAAACAAATCAAACTCTGTATAAAGTAACAGAAAATATTGGAAAGTGCCCAGAGCCCAAGGTAAGGGTCTTCAGATTCTTCACTTTGTCTGAACAACAGTCTGAAACCCAAAGATATTTGGTTTACAATGATGTGAAACACAGAAAAGCAGGAATATTCATATTTGTGAAGCTGGAAAGAGCAGTTTGTTCGCATTGTTGCTTGGAAAATGACAATTATTGAAGTTCCTGCTCATTGTTTTTCTGGGGATCAACTAATGGACTAGGCCTTAACTAAATGGTTATGGACATAGTTTAAACGTCATGTTTTTTCTCTTGGATGCAGTGAACTGATGGCAGACATAAGGCATTTACACAAATAACTGGCAAAGAAAAATTAAGCCAGTTTGGATGACATCATGAAACAGCTGCATCATAATTATTGTCATAGTTCATGTTAAGAGTTTATCTTGTGAATCCTCCATCAGATCAGTTATTTGTATCATTTGGTGGATATTTCAAACATAAAAAAATACATAATCCACAGGATGAAAAACACCCATACAGATATCGACTGATGTATTCTTGTTGTGGTGCTGGTTATGTTGTACACTATAGAGGTGACGCCGCTGCACAGCACTGAAATAGAAAACTTAACTTAACAGACCTATGCATTAAACATATTGTAGAATACAGTGTAACATTCATCACTGTCAAGGAGAGAGTTTGTATAAATTTAAATGCACTGAAGCGTTTACGGCATTTTTCCCCTCTTCTTTTGTCGATGGGTGGGAGTATATGTGTATCACTATCAAACTGCTCTATATTTTTTGTAACACCACAGGATTAGATATGAAGACTTAAACAACATAGCAGTCTTGTTGTATTTAGCATGGGTCAAATTCAACTTATTTAAAATAAGCTTAACTGTTAGGGCTGCAACACTTTGTCTCAATGTGACGTGACGTCAATTCAATAAAAAGCCAAAGCAAAGGAATTGCATTGAGATTTGTGGGAATAGCTTGTTCAAAGATGTAGCCTAGTTTAAAACCAATCATGGCCCCAAGTGCAGAATGTACTGGGAACCGAGACATGGCCGTGTAAGTGCCTGACAGTTTTAACATTAAAATAAATTGCCTAACCTTTTCAACATCCAGTGACAAAAACAGGAAAAATGAAAGATAATGGGTTATTATTCACTGAGAGATCCTATACATAATAATGACATCATCAATAATGGTACACTGGTGCTCATATACTGGGCCTCCTGTGACTTAAAAAAAGCATTTAATGGAATTACTTATTTTGAATCATCAGTCCTCGTCCAGTCTTTAGCTATTCAAATGAAAAAGGGAGAAAGTGGGGGATAAATGGAGAGGGGGAAAATATTTGTTGGGTTGAAAGAAAGAAAAAAAAAAAGGTGAAACGGAGACAGAGAGGGACAAAGAGCAGGAGAATGTAACATGTTATAATTCTTTTAGGTCTGTTTCCAACCTTCAGCCATGAGTCAATTTGCCAAATAACACAAGCAGAACCACACAAAAGAGGCACATCAGTAGCAGCTTAAAGTACATGGCAGTAAGTGGGCAATAGACTTACAAAGTATTGCAGCGCTCGCCTGACAAATGCAATAAACAGCATTATCCTTCAGAGGCGATGCTGGTGGTGGCGGCTGTGCTCCACGGCCCTGTGCCCACCTCCTCCTCATTGTGAAGGCCAGGGACAACACACAACACTTGGGAGAGTCGGGAAGCAGTGGGGGTAGTGGCGCGTGGGGTGGAAGTGAGGGGAGGGGGGGGTTCTTATGGATGTTGTGGGGGGGGGGGTATAGGAGTTGCTGGTAGACCGAGACTGGCACCGACATGTGGGGAGGTGTGTGTGAGGCAATCTACAGAACAAATGAGGGCACTATCGCCTGTCATATTTCACATTTTCCACGTTCTAAATAAGACAAAGACCATGTGAGCCGGGTGAGCAGAAAGCTCTTAGGAGGCATAAACAGCTGGAGAATGCTGCACCTCCACTGCACTGTGACCCATGCTGCAATAAATCTGTATGAAAGTGATTATGATGAGGCAAAGTGATCAAGCAAATGAAATATCTGGGCTTTAGCATATAACTCGCTGAGGTGAGCTTTATAGCCCCTGCTCTAGGAGAGCCATAGCTTGCATGTCCTGGGCAATTTGCTCCTCTTATTGCATGTTCTGTCTTTACTCTGAGTGGGTTTGGCAATGTGAGCGTTACATGTTTCAGAGCCTGCTCATGTTGTTGTTTGGATACTTGAAGACGGTGAAAGTTAAGATAGAAATAAAGACTGGATTAATTTGTTTATAGGTGCTAGAGGTGGATGCGCCCCGTAGCTTAAATATCTCAAATGCTCTAAAATAATTTTTTGTCACCTGTGCGACGAGTTGGTTGACTAGACAGCAGGATTTCTAAGTTTATTTTCTGATTTGCTGTTTAGGCCCCATCAGCCACCAACAAATGCAAACTGGAGCTTTCATTGGGTTTACTCTTGTATTATTATTATTTATTTATTTTTTTTTCATCATTTTAATTTATTTTTAGTATTCAAAGATAACCACCTGATTTTGCTATTGTGTCACATACAGTACAACACATATTTTGAATTATAAAAACAAATTTTGCAGATGCAATGCTGAATCCTGAGACTTGGAAGCATTCTAACAAAATTATGGATTATAAGGAGTTTTGAAATTTGAAGCATTCTAACAAAATTATGGATTATAAGGAGTTTTGAAATTTTTCAGACACTATTCAAAATTTGGAGGATGATAAAACATGTTAAAAAATTATGACAACAGAATGGTGGCGTGCCATACTAAATACTGACTTCAAGGTGTTGACTTCAAAACAACTTAATGAATTATATCCAAAAAAAAAAAAGAATTTTGCAATTATAACAAATGAATTGGATATTTGGTCTGCATAGCCTTTAGTGGAATCTTCTAAAAAATTTTTGTATTATTAAAAATTGTAACATGCTATACCATATTTTTAATTATAATCACCAACATATTTTGGGAATGCTGTATCAAATTCTGTAACTTAAGGGAACAACAGTGGAATGGGGGTGGTGTTGGGGGGGGGGATTCAAGCCCTGTTTATGGCCCGCAAACACGCTGGAGCCGGCCCTGGCTGGGGTGCTGCTCCTGTTTGTCCAGACCGCAGCGCAACAACTTGAGTTTTATCTGCAGGCAAGTTTCCCGTCACTTCAGTTGGTTCAGTCAGAGTCCCAGCTCTCTGTGCTGCTGAGTCTATATAGTGATGATCTAGCAATGATAACTGGATCAATACCTCCAGCCATGTGGACAGCCGGCTGGGAGCTGCATCACTACTCTCACAGGCGACCGAGTTGCGAGCAAACACTTCACCACCACCACCACCACCACCACCACCACCCACAAACCCCCAACCCCATCCCCCACCCCCTCCCGCCAAGACTGTCAGCTTGACAACTCCTCTGATACACTTCATCTTATAATTTGATCAAGAAAAGTGTCACATTAAGCAGATCTCACGGTCATAAATGAGAAATATGTGGATTTTATGAAGTGTAAATGAGTGGCCCTTCATGGATGGTTATTTTAGTGTCAAAATATATTAAATACATAGGAAGGAAAGGCTGCACCCGATCACTGATTCCATACAGTCGGCAATGCACAGTAGTTAGTTGTTTTTCTTGCCACACATTTACTTTAAGGATATTTAAATTTAAGGATAACCAGCCACTGGATAAACTAAGATACATCTGAGAATAATATTTTAACAAAATCCATAAAAATACAATCCTATACATGTGTGCTGGGAATATGTGAGCCAGCAGCAAAGGTAAAACCAATGAGATGTTACTTGTAGAGGAATGAAATTGGTTAATACAAAGGCATGTCGGTAATAACAATGTCCTTTCTCTGGTGACAAAGACAAAGTGCCTGCGTTTGGAGCATACAAGCGCAAGAGACAAGTGATGGCTGAAGGTAGACTTTGGGAGAGCATTTGAATTTCATGTCCAAGAAGAGGCAGCCCATCATTAAAAAACCCTAATTTCTGTGTCAGGTAGAGTTACAGGTAATCGATCATCTTGTCACACCGATTTATTTTTTTTCTGCCCGTTCAAAGTGAATTCTACTTCTTTCCAATTAAACTTGTTGCTGAAAAAGAAAATGTCTCTGGCTATTAAAGGCACATTTTGCCATGTTAGGTCTTTTTCCACCAAAGGTAATTTCTGAACATTTGGAAGAAAGGAGCCCAAGGGAGGCTGTGGCTTCCAGGCAATTCTTCATGTTGGGCTGATCTGAACAAATCAGACCTTTTGAGGTTGGCGTTGGATGTCTATTAATCTGTGTGCATAGTCTTAGATCATTTGTTTAGATCTTTTTAACTGGCAGATGAACAACATGGGAACATTACCATTGGTTTATCATTATCTCCAATAGTTGTACTAATGTCACCTAAAATTTCATCATCATAATTGTTTGTAGTTATGTGCATATTGTTCATATTGTTAATGGTGAAAGCAATGAAGAAGTAGGGCCTTTTATTAAATATTTATGTTATGTGAAAAGTAGGTTACAAAGGAAACTTTCTCCTTTACCAAATGGTGTGGCTGCTGCTGCTTTTGCCCACACACAATGAGGCAGGAGGACTGATAGATGCTTTAGGTCTTGAGAGGGGCTTATATTGGGGAGGGTTTCCCTGACTCTGACAGCTTCACTCAACCTGACATTGCTGAACAGCAGCTCTGGCCCTGACAATGTGTGCCACCAAGGCACTGGGATATGTCTGCATAAAAGCCATTTATTGGTACATTTCTAAATGTTAACGCTTGTCAGCTTCAATTTCTTAAAAGACCCTTGGCTCACCTGGGGGGATAAAATGCCTCTGCTGTTCTGAGGGAATACTCCTCTGTCCCTGACAGACAATGACAAAAAAAATAAAAATACCACTGCTTGCGGCCTCTGCCACTAGCACTGAGGTTTCATACAGGAGCGAGCTCTCCTTTGTCCCTGGGTCTAATTTATTTATGTGGCTAATCTTCAGGGGGTGGAGCGGGCATGCTCAGGGGTGTGTCATTTTACAGGGGGGACCCACCGGAAGGATCAGTGACCTTGTAGAGACATTGCTGTAAATGCCTGATTCATTTCAATTAGCACTCAAGATCTGTCTTCGATCACAAACACAAAACTGATAATCCTTGTGATTATCAGGGGGCAACTCTTGTCTCAAAATATGTCCCTAAGAGTTTATACTGCTACATCACCTATCCCACATCCATCAGTTACAGTTGTGTTAGTTAATCAAAGTAAGAGATGTTAGGAAAACACATTTAAAGTTGGCTCTTTTTCTTAAAATTGTGTTCTGGTTTAACATGACATAAGAGCTGCTTCTCAGGGCTGCTGTAGGATTCAGTGTCAGAGCCAAGACTGCATTCATCCTTACCCAACAGCATTTATTTGGACAGAGGTGCAATGGCAGCAGAAAACGAGAGAAGGAGATGGAGCCTTGATTAGCACCACCCTTCCCAGCATGCTCCACTATGACAAATGACTGACTTCGAACAATATCTAAGGCGATCAGGATAAAGTACCAACCATTTCAAGGCTCAGCAAAATTCTAATTCTAATTAGACTTTGCACCACACACCAAATAAAAATTGTTCCCATGGCATTTTGGCCTATCAACTGTTTCTCCGATCGCTGAGACAAAACGAATAAAGAAAATGATTAAAGTGATAACAAAGGCATAAAATTTAAATTATTGAGGCACCACATCTGGGATCTGTATGTCACTGCGCTGCCATTTTTACCCTCTCATTCAGCACTCCATTCTTTCTGCATGAGAGAAACTGCAAAACAGAGGGAGGCAAGGAAAAGGAGAGAAAGAGCAGGAAGAAACTGTAACATTAAAAGGTGGAAAGCGAGAACGCAAATAGGCCTTCAGCTTTAGCGTTATTAATGACTCTTCAAAAATCTCCGACTTTTCCAATCTCTCAGAGAAGCGCATGAAGGAGTCTGCAGATGAAGCTGACCTTCAAAATGTTCTTTGGTCTTTAGTTAAGAAATTCACTTGCCATTATGGCATCATTAAGGAAACAAGGATAAAATTACTCCATGGTTAATGGCCTATAGGATCCCCCACCAAAATTTGTTTCAGATCTAATAAAACTGTGCTTAACACACTCGAATGAATTATGAGGACTGTTATGCAGGGTATTAAAATGTGGAAAATAGATTTTCGAGAGCTTGGAGGACTGGACTTTTCAAATCAGATAGTAGAATGGGATTTTCTGGGCAATAAATTCCACCATGTCTCAATTTAATTTCTTTCAGCTCTTAAATCTGAAGGCATGATTTATCGTCTGGTTTTGATCATCTTAAAAATACACTTACTCGCTGTAGTCAACTTTGCCACCCCAAGAAGAACAAACACAAGTGTGCATTCGCATGTCATAGTCTACATACATGACCACATAAAATAGCGTATCGTTCTGCTCACAGAGCTGCATAAAGAAAAGCTGTGTAATTAACAAGACATGTTATTTGAGGTAATAACTTATCATTAAGACCTTCATTAAACTGGGGTTTGCATTTACATTTGCTTAACATGCTGCTGAGAGAAAGGATGCCGAGTTGGTCGTTAGCATATTGTTTCAGAGGGTTAGAGGAAGCAGGCAGGAAACTGTTATGGAGAAAAATGAAGCTGCAGGCTATTGAGGCTCTTCATTGTCTCATATACAACCGCATCGCAAACCTGCAGAACTCTCTCATCTCCACCACTTATTACCTGCTATTGTAATCCAGACCCTGATGCCATCGTGAAATACAGACTTATTATGAAGAGGGGGAAAAGTTAGCCCAAGATGGTGCCACAGAGAGGTGGTTTGTGTGGTAATGGCATTTGCTCTCTTTAAACTTTAATCTTTCCTATTAATTCCCTGCAACTGGAGAATGTACGAGAGTTAATGTTCCATGAACGTGTTTCTCACTCCGCAATCTCTTCAAGCTAATTACCTTCAGGTGCTAAATGGTGGGAAATTGCCATCCATTTGGATGAGAAAAATTTCACCTCCTGCTCCCTAGTGAAACATTTTTTTGCCGGGCACATTAAGGAAAAAAAAGAGAGGAAAAGAGGCAGGCCTCCACCAAGGTAAACAGTGGTCATAAAACTACCTCTTCCTGGTCTTTTCTTTCCCCCTGCCTGAAATAGGAAACCATAGTCCCTCTCTCCCACCACACTGCTTAGTGGCGGAGGTCAGGTAGAGGTCAACAGGTGCTCCTCTTGACAAGGGGAATGCAGAACAGATGTTTGATTGGCATGAATCATCTAAACTGCCCATTAGAAACTTATGATGTGAAAGGATAGGACTCCTGGTACTAGGACACTTTTTAATTTGTCGAGATCTTGAAGTTCCTGCATTTTAATTCGACTCCAATGGTTGGATGTCCACTATCACTGCAGCGGTCTGGGTAAAGATTTGACAAGTTTGTCTGTCAGATCGGTTTGTGTTTTGATTTAACTCTAACATACATTTACAGCCAATTTCAAGGGCCTAAATTTACAAAATCTCTCTGTCATTTCTATTGGCAATAATAACATTCCACTATAATCTTAGCTTAGTTATTGAGATGTATGTATATGGTGACATTTTTTTCCAGAAAATGTGAATTATTGCACATTTCAAGTTTGACATGCACAAATGAATAGACTTACAAACAACTCTACAGCCTGTTTCAAACATGTCCATATTATACTGAATTTTAGAGAGAAAAAAGTGACTATATATAATGTTGCCCATTGTATTTAAAACCGTTGTGCATGCACAACTGCACAAAAGTGGGTTAACAAAGCCGTCTGGGCAAAAAGTTAACAATTAACTTTTTTTCCACAATATACATTTTTTAGACAATATAATTAACATTGGAATTTGTTGAGAAACCTTTCCGATTGCCTGTGTGGTTACCTAATGCACTCTTCTGTAAGGGTGGTGCTGTAGTGTTTCATTATTCACAAAAAAGTTGATTAGTAACAATAAAAGAATGAACAAAACTATAACAATAAGAGTAGTAAGGTATGTAATATGTAAATGTGAGAGATTTAAGTTCTAGTGAACTGTTTCTATGCTGTCTGCTAATGGAGAATCAGACCACTTTAGAAGCCTTAAACACTGAGTCCATCCAACTGTATTCAGGCCCCTGTGAACTCCATATGAAATCCTCACGCTGCAGTTCAGCGGGTTCTCAGAAAGAGTCAGGAAGATGCATCATATGAGGGGAGTAAAAAGGCCAGCTGGGATGGGTGGGCCACATTGTGATCACTCACCTTCATCCCTGATTTGTAGTCATTATCCCTACCAGCGTTTGAAGATCAAAAACAAGGACAGGGAGAGTGATGGGGGACAGAGAGAGGCAGCCGGAGACAGAGAATGGGGGAAATGAGTGAAGGAGGGAGGGACAAAGAGAAGAGACGGCTGGATATGTGTGTGTGTGTGTGTGTGTGTGTGTGTGTGTGTGTGTGTATGTCTGTGTGTGTGCGTCCTTCCCAGTGACTGCCATTTGCCCCTGTTTGGTGGATATAGGAGTGTAGATGGCAGCGATGTTGGGGAGTGGGTGGGGTTGGGAGGAGGGTGGATAAGGGTGATAGCACCTTAAAACCAACCAAGCTGCAAAAGCAATGAATATTAAATTCACGCCTAAATAGCTAGGTCTATGTGAAGCATTACTGTATTATAATTTTAGATTTGTCACCGATGGGATGCAGGTTTGAGTTGGAACAACAAGGAACGTCAGAGAAACCTTTACCCCTCTGATAACGGCGAAGCTGTAAATTGACAACCTTATCATCAATTATTTTGAATTTGGCTTTTGGTGGTCTTTCAATTGGACAAATGCAAATAAAGTTTGTTTTATTTGTGCTGGGAAGTGTGATAAGGTAAGAATGTAAAAATAGGAACATACAGTAGAACAACTAAAGGGGAGTATTCTCTTTACCCATCCATGTCCCAGGCAGAGTGTAAATGTTGAAGGACTCCCATCAGGCCATTGTATAAATTAGCCAAACCCTTACTGTGCTGAAATCTATCCCCAACTGTTTGAGTGAGAAAGCAGAGATTTTTCCCTCCTTTTTTAGATTTAATTATCTTTTGTTGTTCTTTTTATCTACCTTCAAGGATTGTCCTCAGTGGGGGGTTAAAAGAATGGGAAGTGGAAAAGACGAGGGGGGTGTCTGATAGCGAGTGCTGGGTATGTAGGGCTAGTTTGTCCTCTGTTTGATCTGATTCCTTACAATGACACAGCGGGAAATTAAATATGAAACCAAATTTAAGCCACTGCTTAATGAACAACAGGGAAACAAAGTTGACTCTGCTCCAAATGAAAGTCTTTAACTTCTCCTCGCAGCATCATCCCTTTAGTTCAGCTTAGTCTGAGGTAATTTTTGCTTCATTCAGACACAACATTCAGGGAAATGTTTGATGATTTGTAATAAGATCCAAATTTAAAACCATTTATCTTGCAAATAAATCCCAAAAAACAGAACACAAAGCCTACACTGACTTTTGGGGGTTTGAAGTGTAAAATCCAGCAGGTTAATTACTCACTTTAGTTTGTGTGTGATGTATTGGAGGCGAGTTATCCACAGTGGCAGCCTTCCCACATTATTGATTTAATAGACCTTCTGAAAGAGCTTAGCTTTTCCCCTTTGAGAGAAACAACACATGTAGAACATCAGCTGAATTGATGTTGTTAAATAATTTAGTATCAACCTATACTGTAGGTGCAGTCATTCGAGTGAAGGCTGAGGGACAGTACAGAAATAAAACATTGTTATTGGCTGATTCATTGTTCTGCATTCCTGCTACTGAGCTTTAGATTGTGATAGTGCAACCATAGAACATATTTGGCTATACCTACGTTTTTATTATTTTTTTATTTATTAAACATCAAAAATGTATGAGAAGTTCAGGGATAAATAACATGAAGGATAAAGACAAACCTTGACAAAATTGATCATACAAACATATGGATTCATCTTTTCTTTCCAACAGCACCATTCTACCTGTAAACAAATCAATAGATTGTTTTACTTCTGACAGGTGGAAACAAGGGGGAATAATTTCAAACTGAAAGAAAACTGAATGCAGCAAAAACACAGTGGAACGATGCCTTTGGCAGGAACTGCACCCCTGCCAAACTGTCACCATTTAGGCCCCGATAACGCAGGTAATTGCATTTCCAGAAGAGCAGGAGCAGATGAAACATGCTGTGGACAGATACTGCTGGCACACTGGCCCCTTCTGTTGGAAAATTTCATTTTTCCACAAGGAAGCCATGAATGCTAAGGCTGAATCCAAATCCGTTTTTCCGCACTTTATCAGTGTGTGGCCCACCAAGTGGGGAGATGGAGGTAATTCATTCAGCTGAGACTCACCACCCTAATCCAATTTCCAGCCTCCCCCAGCAAGAGATAATTACAAGTATTAAAGCTGTTAGGACAGGGGGGAAAGGGCCCTCTCTCTGAAACTCTGCTGCAGGCCCTGGAAATATCGACTGAGCGGGGGGATTTCTGCTGGGAGAACTCAAGCTAAGGTATTGTTCAAAACTAAGAAAGTGTGTTAACTAATGAGGCAAAGGGAATCTCAAGGTATAAAAGGACACCCATAGCCACATGTCATAACATACCCCAGGACTTTTTTTTTCCTCTTTTTCCTCGTGCATCACTTAAGCCTGCACGAACAATTGGTCATTTCATGTGTAAAGACTAGCAGGGGTTCCTGCACAATCAGTATGCATATAATAGTCCTTGAAATGTCCCAACACTTTCAACTTCATATGAACTTCCTGATCAGAGGTACAGCACTTTACCATCATTGCAACAGAAATACTCAAAACTCATTTTGTGATATTCAGATAGTTTTTTTAGATGCCAGCTATACTTCTAAGATTATCAAAACATTACACATACCCCTGTAGGTTATTATAATATTGTCTTCTGTCAGGTGAAATCTCACTTTTCACTGTTTGTCTTTGCCACTCCAACACTGCAGCCACCGACACCCCAACCAGTGACAAACTATATCTTTTGCTGTCTTGGAAGCCAAAATGGAGGATTGGATTGGTTGGAGCAGCACAGAGGGTTTCTTTTTTTTTTTCTTCTTCTTTTTTCCGCTGCTTAAACTTTGACTCCTCAAGGAGCAGAAGCTGCAAAAAGCTCTAATTAACGGAAGCAGAGACGCTCCTGCGCTCTCCCATTCAGCACTCCACAATAGACAAACCTATGAAGCAGAACCAGGAATGGAATATTGAAGGAATGAATAGAAAAACGCCCAAATAAGAGACCCAACATCACCCCGTCCACTCTTAGTCTCTGCTCTTTATTGTTTATCTTTGTTGAAGAGGGTCTGCCACAGGAGTCCCATTCTCTATCAATTATAAAGATCAAAGAAGCATTAGAGAGGAGGCTTGCTGATGTAAAGGAATGGTAATAATTGAGTTTTTATATCATCTAAGACTACTTTTCCATGATAATATGTTGAGTCACACGCAAATAAGAACCACCTAGTTCCACATAGAGCATTTTTTAAGCTGTTAAAGTCAGTAAACTCACCACTGTCAGAGAAAAACTCCACCACCAAGGCTGAACAGTGCTCTAAGTGTCTAATTTTTATAATAGAAAATGTTTAGAAGTCTTTCTTCTGCATTAATTTCTTCATAAAAACACAGATGAGAAGAAAATGGTATATTTTTGTCACTCAGTTAGGTGCAGTTGTACATGACAAAATTGCCCCAAAAAAAAATCTTAAGATTTTAAATAAATGCTTAAAAACTTTGGACCTGCACCACAACCAAATCACAGGTTCCTTTACCCATTACCTAATGTAGAAGCAAACAAACAAAGAGACACTATAAAATATGTCTTTAGTGAATTTTATAAGGTGTATCACTTTATATATCATATAACTCATCTTTGTTCCCTAAAAGACACTTTAATATTCAACTCTGTTCCATATTTAGTAGTGACAGTGGAACTGATACCAGTTACTTGGAGTTCAAAAAAACAAATCCACATTGTTTTCCGTAACTCACATTTGAGGGACGTCCTACAGCTCCATGCATATTCATACGAGCCATTTTAGAGAAGTGCTAATCCAGTTAATGAGGCTCAAACTGGTCTTTTCCCATTACTACTTAGGTGTGTTCAAGCTCCAAGATGAGTCAGTTAGCCCTGTGTGGATGTTGTGGTAATTCTAATAAGCAAAAATGTTTCTGCAACAGGCTCCATCAAAATAGAAGAAAACAGGGAATGCAATGTTTTTCTCTACAAAATGGTCTAAATCTGCTTTTAATGGCAGAAATCACTTTCCTCTGCAATCCAGAGTTTTAGGTCATTAAATGCAAGCAATAAATATCGGAGAGTCAGTGACAATGATGATGATGTTGATAACGTTAATAAGGCAAAGCAAGTTTATTTGTATAGCACCTTTAAACTACAAGGCATTTAAAAGTGCTTTAAGGAACACTGGGAAATATAAAAAAAACTCAAATAGGATTTAAAAAGAGTACGAAGTATGAATGAATAGTCCTAAATTTAATTGAATGAAAGGCAGTGGCAAAAAGAAAAGTCAGAAACAGCCTTAAGCCATGTAAGTCAAGGATTCACAGTACACTATACTTGGGATAAATGGTTGCACATTACATCCAGGAATGATCCAGTTGAAGGATGATGTTAGAGTAAACAGTGCTTGCCATTTAAATAAATTGGCTATTGCTAATTATCCCTCTAAACACAAGGAGGGTCTGAAAATGGTACATAGCTAAAGGGGCAGAAATGCTTGTGTTATTTGAAATACTGACATTCCTATTCTTTGCCAAGAATGTTTACTATTGTTTGCAAGCTTTATTTCCTTGAAATATGACATATCCTGGGTGCAGGGGAAACTGCACAGAGTCCTGTGTGAAGTTTTTAATATGTCACAGGCATAGTGCTGTTTGGAAATGCAGTGTATTTTACTCAGCCCCCAATAATCTATTCTGTTCAGCCAGGCGCATACATTGACAAATGTTTCCAGCATTAGGTATTTACCTAGTGGAATGTAATGGATGTAAAGAGTTTGAAAATGCCTGGCGCACTAACAGCATGGGCAGTAGCAAGACTATCTCGACTGAGGAGAAAATACACTATTCAAAACAGAATCAATGGTTCTGAAGGATGGTGTGTGTGGTTGTGTGTGTGTGTACATGGTCATGCACTTGTGTTTAGGTCTTTCTGTATGTTTGTGTGTGTATATCTGTTTGTGCTCTAAAGCGCTGACTGTAAACTTACCATAAGTCACTCGAGACACAGTAATAGTTTCACCACAATCCATGCAGAGGAAATTTAAACATTTTTCCTTATGCAAAGACAACATAGAGGCGTTAAATGTTTTAGAAAGTTATAGAAATAACAGCAGACTGCAGGATTTTTCGTTTGTCGTCCACCACAACAAAACCAGAAGACTCGACCATTCACCAAAAACAGCATATCAATTTGGATTTGTATTCGCATTTAATTGCTTTATTTATTCTTAAACTGTATATCCTGCAGATGTTATGCCATAGCTCTGCACTGGACATATAGTGATGGTCTAAATACTGTTTTCAAAGAGTCATCTGAACACTGCAAGGAATGATATTCTCCTGAGTTGATTCAGATTTTATTTATTTTCTTTGTCCTAAAAATAGTCCTTAACTAATAATGATGTGCTACTTCCTTTTGTAGAACTGAGGAAGAAATACCAAGGACGTAACTTTAGTTAGTGTCCTCACAGCAGGTTGACATTTTAAAAAAATTCAGTATCTTTCACAAATTCAATCCCTTAGTCCCTGCATCAAATATAAACACCCTTTTTCTTTTAAAGCAAACAAAGTTATCGATACTTTAGTGTTGTGGCAGTTGCACAGACATGTTCTCTACATAGAAGAGGCCAAATTAAAGTCAGGAAGTATGCGAAACTAAGGATCTGAAAATGCATTTGACACCTTGACAGTTGCCAGTTTTTGATACCCGGTGGAAGAGTTTCTGCTGGGACAGAGGTCTGCGATGGGACAGTTTGAAGGGGCTGATCCCCGTTTCAGCTTGGATTCTCTTCGCCTCATCTGTTGGCTGATCTTTGTCTCTCTTTCTTTCTCTCTCTCTCTCTCTCACTGAAACTACTTTTCAGACCTATAGAGGCCTTACAGCAGCCAGCTCATTCATTACATGCACCGTGTGTCCTGTCAGACGCACAGACGGGCAGGACACTTTCACACAAAAGGGGGTAAGATCATTTAAATTACAAACTCTCCTAGAAGTATTACTAACACTGTACTGCTCTAAACAGTAGCAATGTTAGGGGCTTTGGATGGAAAAATTGGATTAAATGTTACACATGTAAAGTACTCTGTGGTGACCTTAAAGTTGACTTTGAAACTGGGAACGATGTGATTGTAAATGTAAAAGAAAAAAATCTAACATGTGCTTAGGCTGTAGAAAAGGCAGGTCTGACACATCAAAAGTCCCATATATCTTTTAGAAATGGGATTTATAATCCGGCCTACAACATGAGGGCTGCTATGATGTGCAGTCAATATATGGGTGGCAATCCCCATAAAGGCTCTGGCCTTCTTTCTGTGTTTGATTTATTGTCACAGGAGCTCAGCTCAGATGGCCTCATGAAACCTTTGTCAGTCCAATAATGACACTGTTTTTGTTATTTGAATCATCATTTCAGTCTCTTTTTGCTCATTTACTGTCTTTTAACTGTTTTGCTCTATATTCCTGCACAGAGAATTCATTTTCTTCTACTTGTATATACAGCAACATCCTATTTTTTAAAACTGGGGATAGTAGATAAAGAAGCATAGCAAGGCGCATTCAAGAAAAGTGCATAAATGCTTTCTTTGCTTTTATTCTGTATTTTATGATTATTCAAATCACAAAATTGAGTAGATCTGTTGTAGGTGGTCTTTCTGTCTGACTGGACAGGAATTACTACAAAATTAATGACTTTTTTTGCAATGACTCTTAAAGTTACAGACAATAATATTATATTTGAACAATTATACATTAATTGTAAATAATTGAAGTTTAAGGGTGTGGTTTACTGTACTTACCATCTCATTTTATGTCGATGCATCTCTTTGTACTTTTAAATGATGGTGTTTTATTATGGTAAGATAAGCCTCTTGGTCCAGTCAACATAACTAGCAGAGATACGCTTTCCACTTATCAAAATCATTAGCAATTTCAAGATTGGGGTTAGTATGTTAAATTCTTACTGAAATTATTGAAATTACATTTTCCTTTCTAATTATTTTCAATATTCAGTTTCTGACATTCTACTATGTATTTCTTTATTTATTTTATGAGGCAGAGATGGTTGCTGCATGAAAGCGACCTTTGCCAGAATCCCCTTGTAATTTGAGCACAATGTTGCTCCAGACGAATTAAGTACAGGTTAATGATTAAGCTATGAATCTATCAGACACTTGGTATATGGGAAAGTTTTTAGGGAGGAACAGCTTGGCCCGGCTCAGCGATCATTAAAACGTGCTGACAGCGATGGGAGAACAAGTTCCCACTTTGATCTGATGACAGACCTGAGCTCAGCCTAACGTCATCCTCCTGCTCTGCCTCTGCTCTCTCACCTTTATTAACTCTCAGCTTCAGACAACAACGCCTACCGCTCCAAATCTGGCACGTACACACTCATAATACCAATATTAAAGGTATTATGTCATACAGGGGGCATAATCCATCAAGAGCGCACTTAAGAACTGTGTGGCTTTCCATTCAAATTTGTTTGGGTCACAGATTTGCAAGATAAAAACCATAGATTTTGACATTATGTGGATATTTTCCTCTATAGCTCTTTATCCTCAAGATGCCTGTATTTAGCATATGACATGTAACAGTCATGCTCATTTATGTCTTCCTATGCAATGAATAACAACAGATCAAGATTCTTGGCAGTGATCTCATTTTATCTTCTTATTAACCTATGTATCAGGTTATAACTTTAACATAGATATTCAATTTTGATTCATTAATGTAATTTTGAGTATAAACAGTTAATTATCTACATTAAACAAGCCGTTGCCTGTCGTTAAGTCTAATCTGTAATATTGTTGTATCTGTAATATTTTAGAGCTGATATCTTGTGCATCTGACAAAGACAAAGGTGGAAAAAAATAGCAGAAGTTTCTGTGACATCTTTGCTTGTTTGTTTGTGGAGGAAAACTTTACTGCTTCTTTTGGAAGGATTTATCAGCAGCCTGAATCGTGTCCTGACTTGAGCCTCAGCAGTAGGTGACAGTGGTGTATGTCAGCCGTAAGCAGCTGTGCTGGTGCAGAAATGAAGGTCTTCTGCTGCCCCCCAGGGGTTTGTATAGGAGATCACAGACAGCCTCTCTGCTTCATACAAGACATATTTGATGGGGATGCAGCTTTGATACGTGTCCACGGTCATGCTGAGGGAACAGATCTCAGGTCAGCAGGGCGGGCATTGTGTGCTTTCATACAAATATCATGTTCAAAATAATGTGTAAAACTAAATCCAAATACACAGGCACATTGTTTTATTTATTTAGTCTTTCAACATCTGTGAACAGGTATTGTTTCATTACACTGTGGTTGGTTGGGCTGCAGTTAGTGTGAAGATTTTCTCTTTACATTTTGATATACTTTTATTTCTGTCCTGTTACAGTGAAGAGTAATGCATATAATGTTGAGAGTCTGGAAAATAAATCTAATTGGTGTTTAAATGACAATTAGAACATAAGTGTAACGGCATTAAAAACAGTCACGGCCCACATTACTAAGTGAATATTTACTCCAGCAGCAGAAAACAAGAGCCTAACAACAAATATCTGATTGAACCGCAGCATGGAGCTTCAATACACTGTAAAAAGATGAAACGCTGAAGTGCATTAGGACACACAAATGCTCATAACATCTGTTTCCTTTGTGTTACAGAGGATATCGCTTTGTAGCAAGCAATATGTGCCATCAGTGACTGGTGGAATAATATTTGTGTTCCCCCCTCAAACAGACACACTGTCACAGAAGCACTTGTCTACATTTTGTAGTTGCTCGAGGAAAATAATTGCCTTATCTGCAACTGTCAAAATGATGAATGCCCCGGAGAGCACCGAGAATTGACTGATGGAATTGGGGGAAAATCTAATCCCTGATCTGAACACTTTGTATAATACATTAACCCCTCTGGTACAATAGGCTGCACAGAAACAGATTTGTATAGACTTGTAGAAATAAATTCAACAGAGGCTGAAGGATCGATAAACATCGGGAGTTATGGCCTCGTCTGTACAGAGTCAAACAGAGCGTCACTGAAAACATTAAGTGTATTGAAATGTATGCAGGGGTTGAAGTCAAAGAACAGATGCAAAAAAATATGATATAATGCAAAAATATCTGCATTATCTGTCATATATAAAACCATAATTTATATGGATAAATAGATAGAGATAGAATTTACTGACCCTAAAAGGACATTGTGGTTTTACAACAGCCAGGTCACATAAATTACAAAAACACATGAGGTGACTAGGAAACAAAATACATTCAGAAAGCTAAATAATATAAGATAACTAAAACTAAAAGAAACAATTGAAAATATGATTAGAACAGAATTACAGTATTTTAACATTTAGTTTTAGTTTTTAACTTTCTAGCCGTGTGAGGCTGAGACATAAACATATGGAAGACATAATCACTGTTCAGGTATCGATCAGTTTCATGGAGAATAAAAGGGAAAATAAGCAGCTCTGTAAAACCTGGTAACACATGTCTGACAAAAAAAAAAAAACAAAGCTAATTAATACTTCTTACATTTATTTGCTTGCAGCATAGAGACACACTCTTCAATAATACATGTTTGGCTGGGCAGTAAATGAATATCACAAGAATATTTTTCTAATGTCGATAGATAATCTACTTCGGCAAACAGATGCAAAATCATATTCAACATAATCAAATCAATGTTACATCATGCTGCACGAACCTCTTTATAAATATGTTAAACAAAATCTAAACTCAGTTTTATTACAACTAGCTTGAAATGATTCATTTGGACAATAGATCTCTAAAATAAAAACACAATATGTTAACGCACTGATGAAAGTCAATACATGATCGTAGTAAATTATCATCCAGCCACAAATTATTACAAATCAGTATTGAGGGGAATTGTCACTAATACACAAAGACCAAATGAAACGGAAAAAACATGTAGAGATGAATCTTCATTCTGTTTAAGTGCTTGAATGCAATCTTATCTTTAGGTGAATATTTAAGTGACAATGGCAAAGAAACAATGGTTGGGTTAAAGAATTCACTCCACCGTGATATGCACAGGAGGATGATGGGAAATGACTTCACACCCTTCCTCTATCGGTCCACAAGCAGCAGAGTGGAAATCTTCCCCAGATATGAAGGGATATCGCTTCTAATTAAAAATGATATCAACTTTTCATAACCTAATGTTCCAAAATGAAGTTTTCTAAAAACGAATGGCTGGCGCCATCCTGCGAACAGGTTCTCCCTCTTTTTTGTCACAGTTGGGTGGAATACATCATCCCCAATATTAGGAGAGAACATACCTGTAACAGGTTAATGACCTCACACTTTCCACACCATTTCACTTAGCGGGCCATAGCCAGGAAAAGCTAAACGCTTCACTCCCAGTTCACTAAATTATGAATTAGCCAAAAGGTGAGGTGATTAAAGATTCAACATTTTGTGGTTTGTCCAATAGACGGTCTCCTGGCTGAGCTCGGGTGGGATATCTTCAACCATTAGCTGAGAACTGTCTTGATATCCATTTCGAAGGGCATAAATATTGGAAGAGGAGAACAAATAATCCAGAAATTACCAATCAAAGTGTTTGCAACCTTAAAGAGAAATTACTATCTGTAGTATAAATGAAATCAACAGCACAATCTTCATCTGTTGACCTTAATAAATGAAGAACACATTGGAAAGCGTTGAATCATGGGAATGTTAAATTATTTGTGATGAAATAGTGGATTTCTGTTGAATTTCAACAGATGTCATTTTTAATACATTATCTTAGGCTGCTTTTGATCAGCAAATCACAATTATCAACATCAATAAGCTTCTTAGCACATTACCTTGAATTGGACAAAATATTACATTTAAGCATTGGTGTTTTAAAACAATCTGCATGCCTACAGTGGCCATGACGTGTCAGATCTCTTCAGGCTTATCCGCTCGGTAACGAGCGTTGACAGGTCACATGGCTCAAACTGTGATGTCTGAATAATTTGAACAAATGCTAAATCATTGCAAAGCAGCCAGAGAGATCAGCGACGTGAAAGTGAAGTGTTTGCGCTTCCCCAAGGCTCAGTGGCATCTGTTCTACATGTGTGCAGCAACAACATCCATGTTTCACTATATTAATCCCAATTAATTGTGCTTGTATTAGTGTAAATATTTGACTTTGAAGCGCTAAAGCGTTAATTGGAGTCCCTTCCCACAAACAAATCCATGCGTCAATACTCCACAGCAAAAAAGGGGGTTGTTAAATGTGAAATCACTGAAATGGTCTAGGCAGAATTCCTACTTAACATCAATGATTTTGAACTTGTAGCAGTAGCCTACATTTCAAAACCTCAATTTTCCCTTTCGTCAACCTCAGGTGCAGAGTTTTTCTTGTAAAACGTTTGTCTTGAGCACAAATCAGCAGAATAAGACAGGCTGATGTCTCCTTAATTCTGTAAATTGAAGGGTTGTGAGTCCAATTATGGTCTGTTGGTTCAGCCTGAGGCCACCAGGGAGAGCTGTGCCTGTTTCTCAGAGTCACTGGGACAAACCGCCTCAGCTCCGCCACACGGAAAGTTATCATTAATCACTGCTACACTCTTTTGTTTTATTGGTTGTACTAATGAATAGATGCAGTAAAAGAGGTATTTTGTAACAATCATCCTGTCTGAGTTTGAAAAGCGATATCAGATGCTGCTTTCAAAATTCCTTTTTTTTTTCAAATTAGGTTCTGACTGTACCTCCACATTTGACCCTGAACTTTATAAAAATGTGTTAACGAGGAGAGGATATGTATTCTAGTATTTCTTTTTCTGTCTTCAATCATGATAGCAGCTTAAACAAGCTTTGGTTACACAAATTGGGCTGCTGAGTGTGCGTTTTTTTAACCTGGCAGAGGATTTATGTACATGAAACCTCTGCAGGATGTGGGGTTGTTGGGGTCTGTTGCCTCTACTGGCCATTAACTGGGGATTAGTGCTGGTGGGGCACACATGCCTTTGAAGAGGTAATTCCTCACACTTCCTTGCTATAGAAAATCAGGAAGCAATCATAGAAGACAACGTGCAGATGGCCCAGACAGGGAAGCCCATGACCACTTTTCTTCAGTCACAATTAAGACTTGGAGTAGCTGCTGGCATTGTGCAAACTTATCACATCAGAAAATTCAAGGGGACATCAGAATTAGTAGGAAATGTTCCCAACCTGTCACGTTTTGAGATGAAGGGGGGAAAGGGTAAAAGTGAGATCAAATTTCTATTTTTTCTTAGTGACTGTAATTCAGCACTGTCACTTCACACTTTCCCATATATCTGTCAACACAATATATCCAAGTATGTGCGAGGCTGTAAATTAGAGTATACGAGTTGTTGCAGGGCAGAGCATCGGGATGTTAGAGACGTTAAGAGTATATGTCGGTAAGAGTGATGACTGGGTAGGAATCATTGTACTACTGCTGAGAAAAAGACAAAGTTTCACCTATTACTGGTGTATGTTGGAGCACACTGACCTCTACAGGGACTTCAGGTTAATGGACACATTTTTCTGTTGGGAGTCTGAGCTTTTGTTGCCATACATTTTTCAAAATGGTCTTATGTATTGTATTAACTTCTTCACAGTTAAAGATAAAACACATTTTAATGTGTTTCATGTGTAGGCTACTGTACAGCAGCAGGTTTTACATAGTTCTCTTTGGTTTCCTCTGGTGGTCTCGCTGGTAAATTGTTAGCATGTCCAAGCCAACCATGCAGTGTTGTATATAGCACTGAGGGTTTGTTCACTCTTTCAGAGCAGTCTCTGTTTGAAAATAACTGACTCTGTAAAACCAGGGGCCCTTCAGTTTGACTTGCAAAGCTAAATTGAAGGTTGGAGTTTGCACTTTATTTAAAGTTTGCACGTAAACCAAGAGTTTCAAGGTAGTTTTAAGGGCTGCAGTTCTGCTGTGGGGCTCGCAGTGGGTGTTTACGCCTTTTAGTTTGACGTGCAAGTCAAAACACAAACATATAAATTATCTCTTTTATGAGGTGTAATTCTGCTTTTACAGAGTTCACTTTGGTTTCCCCCAGTGAGAAGACTGTAAAGACAGTCACTTGGTCCATATTAGATTTGTTTTATCTTTGTTTTGATCACAGCATTTTAAACATTTTTAGATTATGTCACATCAACAGCAAAGCAGTAATATTGATCATGCAGCAGCGTATTCAGAGTTTTATTAGCTGTTTATCTGGCAGCCTGCTTGCCTACAGAAACCAGCGCAAATGGTCTTTCAATGTCTATACATATTGTATTATATTATCAAAATATATGAACTATATATTTTAAATATATATTATCAGTCGTTTAATTCCAAGCATAAATCCTATGCTGTGTTTATAAATGACGTACTACACTCATTATACCGTATATATACACTTATTTAATTCATTCCTTATCCATCACAAGCATCTGCAGGCAACTCCATCAGATTGAAAGTGACATTAAGGTAATTTTCAGCATAATAAAAATAAAATAGGAAAACTTACCTTACAGGTTAAAATAATAACTGTGAAAAAACATTTGTAAATTTAATGATAAACATGACAAATCAATTCATAATAAACATTAAATCCACAGTAAAAGGAGAAGGCATGATTTGTGAGGAAGAATTTCACCCCAACAAAATTTGCTCTTTTAATTAAAAGAAAGGACAAAAGGAACATTTGTGTCTCCTGAGGTTCACTTTCATTGTTCATATACACTGTCGGGATTCAAGTCATGCATTTAATAAACATGAAAATAAAAACTAAATGTCTGTCAGAGTTAGACACACATGTCTACACATCTGTAATGATGCAGCTCAACCTTATTTGTAATTCATTTATTAGTAGAACAGAAATTATTGTTTTACATGTAATAAAGGTTACAAACACACATGTTCTCAATATACACATAAACCCATATATACTCATTTTGTGAAGAATTGAGAACAATAGTCCTTATTACACTAGAAGTCATTGAATTACTCATTAATCACAGAATATAAACCATTCATTGTCTGTTGGATGAGTGGTTTTGCCAATTTGTAAACATAACAGCAATAAAGATTTTGGGTCAGTAAATAAATGAGTGTGTGTTCTCATGTTAATCATTGTCTCAGTCTCCACAGTCTCATGCTATGTTATCTTTCTTTGAGCCAAACACCAACTATGTGATACAGCTGGGGGGGCCCCAGGGCCACAGTCACAGCTCCCTATGTTTCAAGCTGCTGCAATCAGATTATCGACTGCTGGATTACACGTCACTCTGCCAGAGATTTGATTAGCAGCATCTGTGAAACAGAAAAGTCAAGGGCGAGCATGGGAACTGACTTATCAGCCTCTGAGCAACTGGTTATTTACGAGCTATTTGAGAGGCCCAAGTGGCTTGTGTGTACTTTGTTTGGATTATGTTTTATGTCATTTAACCCCAAATCTCCTAATTTGGTTTATGAATTACTTTTATTGAGGTCTCGACAGATTCAAATGGAGTGTTATTTTCAAAATCTGACATGTGATCCACAGTGCATTTTAAACTCATCTTAATTACATTAAAAAAAAACCTGGGTAAAGGTGACACTAAATCAGTGTTTTTACCTCCACAGATCAACTGTGCCAAATTCCCAAATGCCAAATACAGGAGACTAGGTGTTTCATCAGCTTCAAAGCTCAGCTCCTGCCCTTGGAAAAGTAAAGAGAGGTGTGTCTGCCCCCTCGGAGGGGCCTCTTTCCTGCAGAAATTAACAAAGTAAAAGCATGGTTGAAAGAGGGTAAATAGGAGCAGGGGGAAGGGGCTCTTCAACTTTTTCTTGCCAAGGACCAAAGATAAGTGTCCTCAAGTGTCCTTCAACAAGAAACCGAACCACATATTCCACCAGATGATTGTGTATGCATGGGGAAAAAAACACTAGAGTCCCTTTAGATGAATGTAAATGTGAAAAAGAATGTATAACACTGTGGCCAGGCAGTGCTGAAATAGATAAAGTGCACTCAGTTGTAAGTGTATTAGAAAAACCTGCAGTCTAATACATCAGTCCTGCAATAAATCCTCCATCATGAAGGTTACAATGTTCAGGGTTACCGACTTTGTTTCAGAGGGCTGATGATGTGATTATAATTATGTATGATTATTTTGGAGGACGTGGTTTGTGGTGCTGTTCAGTTGTTTTGCATCATACACAGAGGTGTTTCAGTTACTTAGCTTACCCTCGTTGATGTAAATGGGGTGGACAAAATTATAGAAACACCTGTTCATACAATGCAACACAGTTCAACAGCAACATAAACTACAGCCTCCAAAATGACCATAAAGTTGAATCAACACCTTTTTAACACAGTTTCAACACAAGCTACACTTTATAATGTTCCTAAAGGAGGATTTATTGCAGGACCGTTGTAATAGACTACATTAGTTTTAGCTAAGCGTACCTAATAAACTGCCAACTGTGTGTATATTCATTTATAATGCTAACAGGGATGTAACACAACAACCATACTTTGTCAGTCATAAGAAGAGACAAGCTCTCAGTTCAATCGACTGGTGCTCATCTGTCATCAGGCATTAATGAAGGGTCCTGGCCTGACCACCTGTTCTGCACATTCTAGTGCCACACAGATGTTTGTGTAACTGCAGGGGACGTCGCTCTGAGGCCAGCGGTGGTTTTCCTGTGCGGTATGTGCAGCACCCGTCCCGTTTGCCCTGCCTCTGTAATAATGATAATGAAAGTCTTTTCTGTCCTTTGTTTAAAAGTATGCACACCTGAATCTGTCCTCACTGGGAGACGCAGGTGCACAGTGACATTGAACAACAGCTTTTTTACTATGCTGTCCGACGAAGTTAGAGAGCACTCTACAGAGGCACTGAAGACTGTCTGGCAAGCTGCATGATAGATAGAAAGTTTGTAATGCCTCCGTCTTATGCCTTTTTAGGTTGATTATTTTACACAAGATACTGCACTATACCTGTAGAGAGAGTTCATGAAATGAGAAACAGAATGTCATTCTTCGCTTTCTTGTCTAAGAAGATTAACTTTATTTTGATTATTTTCGCTATGTAGTATATAAGAATTAGATCTGTTTTGCGATGTGTCTTGTAAGTCCACTTAAGTCTGTTATAATTTAATGTACAATTTTTCGTTGTTGTCTTTCAGCTGTTTCCGTGAGAGCGGATCACCATCCGCATGTTTGATTTCAGCATAGGCTTTACGCCAGATGCCCTTCCTGACACAGCCTGGGTTCAAGGGAGCCAAGCTCAAACCGCCAACCCAGGAAAGTGATGCCAACTGCTCTACCACTTGAGCCATGGCCCCCCTTTAATTTACAATTTACTACCTCTAAATTTGTGATTTAAGGGTAACTTAACCCGCAAAGCACTTTAATTAAACTTCAATTAGAAGCTGAGATCACAGCTCCTGCGATCTGCTAAGCTAGTTAACCTTAGTTTAACCACAGTTTAGCTAGTGTTATCCATTATGATAATGATGAGACTACAAACACCACAGAAACAATCATAATGTGAAAACTGTCATCGAGACTTAGCTGTTGAGCAGTTAACCTCAGTGCTAGTTTTGTACTGAACTGAATGTGACAGCTTGGGCTAACAATGGTCTGAATGTATGTACTACTGAAGTGTAAACAGTCTGAATCAGCACTAAATGTCACAGCCATGTGAATGGTTTTTCGTCAGTGTTGTACATGCTGAAGTGCCTTTGAACAAGATGTGATTGCGAGAAAAAAGTAAACAAACTACATAGACATTTGTAGAGTGGTTATTGCAGCATGGGCAGCAACACAAAGCCAGAATACAGTAACTACACTGCCGAATCCATCTTTGTCTCTTATTGTCATATTTTTTTTGTGTATGTGGCAAATTTTCTAAGAAATTCTACAAGCATTGTAACTGTAAACCAGCTTGACTTGCACAAAGGCAAAGACAAGTGGTTCTTGGGATGGGAACAGTGTGGGTACATATTGTAGGTGCCCTTTTGGGAGTGGACCTCATTTTTTTGATAAGAATCTTGCAATAAGAGAAGGTAAATGTTAGCTTGTTAGACACTCTGGCCTCTTTATTTAGCATGTTTTTCATCAAGGGGAGTTTTACCCGTACTTTATCTGCACCCTCCATGAACCGTATAAGACCACAGCCTTGTGCACTAGAAATAGAGCGGCTTTGTGTACGAGAAATGGCCGAGGCAAAGGTATGAAAATGTTCACTTCCTGCTGCACCAATCAGAGGTAGTGAGTGCCCACTGTGGAAAGGGCTGACTTGTTTCCTGTGGTGTTGAGTTCTCTCACAGTTATATATAGTGTATATAGGAAGAAGAGATAGAATAGGACAAAAGGAGAAGAAAGCCATGAAAGACTTTGTCGTCTATCTTTTATTGATTAATTATTAGGTTGAATTTGATGGACATCCTGGAAATACCTGCCACACTGTAGGTGGTTTGAGTTATTGTCATCATCACTTACACCTATTTAAACAGCATTTGTAAAGTGCACATTAAAGTTGACAAATGACCATATGATCCTCATTTTGTTCTTTTATGAGTGACCTGCTAGCCTGCTGCGGCATGGCTCACAGGAGGCTCAGTTACTTTAGCACAGTGGTTTGTGGTCAAATGTGGCCATAAGCATATCATTAATACAGCTCACAGCTCTATTTTCGTCACTGACCCATATTAAAATTATCACAGTATAATAAATATAAAAAAATCTATTTAATGTTTGCTATGACAACTCCAAATTCTGAATCCAACAAGAGGGCGCAGCAGTCTGTAATTATTGTTCTACTTAGACTCAAAATAAACCGTCTCCACTCCTCGGTCAGTGGTGCGTGTTACGCTATGAGTAACACAAATGATTCTTTGTTTCTCCTCCTCGGAGACAAACATCAAAGTGAGCAGAAAGGTGGGAATGAAAACCCACAATTTTGATTCTTTGATTGGTTGCACTTCACTTTCTCCACCCCCCCATTTCCTATATGTAAAAATGGATACTCCCTGTCTGCTTCTGGCGGTCATTCTGGTCGGCTGTGCAAACATTCCTCCGTATCTTTATTGGATCCTTTTATCTGTGGCAGCCATGCCAACAGCATCACATGGCTGGCGCTCACATGGCGTCTGCTATGTCAGAAAGGAAAAGGCCTGTCATTACACTGTAGAGGCTGGAGATTCATCTATAATTGGTAAATGCATCACGGCCACATCCTAAGGGAGATGGGGAGATTCTCCATCGATGCTTAATGTTTCTCATTAGCCACCCTGTGCTCCTTTTGCTCCTTTTAGCCCTAAACTGAAATGTCTGTTTTATTGTGACTAGTAGTGGCAGTAGAAAGGCACTTACTTGGAATTTGGAGCAAAGCCATCAGAGTGGGACAAATGGAGCAAACCATTCAGTAGCTCTAAATTTTTTTTAAAGACCCCTTCGCTCTGGCTTGGTGCTGACACAAAAGGAGGTATTGATGTAAGGAAAGACTGAAGCTTTGTGTTCGTATGCCCACCAGATCTGGCAGGGGAAACAGTTTCTTTCACAAACCTTAATTCAAAATGCCAATGGTGGCACATCTTGTACTCGAGAAGCCTACAGTAGGCCTGTTTTACTTGAGCCATGCAGTACTTCAATAACAACGCAGAAATTTAGGAAATAAACAGAAAGATGTAGGAAAAAATGTATCACATCGTAAATATTCTGTGCTCTTCTGGCATGGCAGGAATGAATTTTGTGGCTTCAAATTCCCTCATGAAGGAATGAGTCTATTTCCACCTGAACAAAAAAAGAAACGGTAAGTAAATATGTGAATGACACCTATTCACTGAGAATCCAAGCAGCGTTTTGTCATCTTGTTTTCTTTGCACCACCTGCTGACCTAACCGTAAGTATTTACTTAAACTCTCCCCTCACCCACAAAGCCATTGTTTGTGTTGCAGGGGGCTGACTGACACAAAATGGTATGCTAGTATGCTAAAACCATGAAACGTTTAAGTTGGATTTCTAAATTTAGAGTGGGAGTAAAGCTTCACATTCCCTTGTGGGACTGGGTAGAGGGGTTGGCAGTGCTCTGCATAAACACTGAGGTCATAATCAAAATGATAAAGTGCGTTCCAGTGAAAACAAATGCAATTCAAGAGAAAAAACAAGTGGGAAAGTCAAAGATTTTACTGTATTTGGGCAGAAAATATCGCATCACATGCTCTAATGGAATTCTTTTTTTTGGACCAGGGATCATTCAAACACAGAGTATTAGGAACATAACTGAATATTGAGTTTACACTTGGATCATTTTGAGTTGACATTTTTCTTAAGAAGTAAAATTATTGTCAAATACCTAGACTTGACTGTAAGGATCAAAATCTGTTACAGCATTTTTGACCACAGTCATCACAATTATTGTAATTCTGTTTCTTTATACATTTTGGTGGCTGTGATGGTCAGACGGCTTCAGCCTCTGCCCACATCTTGAAGGCACTTTTCACGTGTTTTGCTGGATCTAAATCCAGAGAAATTGGGCATTCGTTTCCGTTCTGTCAAAGGCTTTTATGGGGTAGTCAACCACAATGGAGTACTCTCAAAAAAAAAAAACAAAAAAAAAATAGTTGTCATGTGTCATGTCACAAAATTGTATTCAGTATTTCAGTGATATCTTAACCACAAAATTTCCCAATTATGATTTCAAAAGTCTTTAGTGACACAGGATGATTAAACAGGTCATGACTTCCCCTTAAGCGACAAATGGACGAATAGATAAGAATAAAAGGATGTTAACGATTTCACATAAGTTAAGTTTGTGCTGTTATGGTCATTTGTATTTGACAAACACTGGTGTTTAAATTAAACTTTAAACTGCTTTGTCCATAGCAAACACATCAGTGCGTCTGTGGCAGGGAAACCAAACCACACCAGATCTTTGATGTCTGTCTATGGTTGTATGTGTGGAGAAAACCAAAAAGAACACCACTCATAAATCCCCAGGTTACCGTTTCCTGTTTAAGCACAAAATTAGAGAAATGTCTGGCTTTAATAACAGCGAGACGGTTCACGTGACACTTGATCCAGTGTCAATAAATGCCAAAAAAAAAAAAAAACAACAGGTTTTACAGGCTGAATTTTATTTGAAGCAGCATGATATTGGCCAAGAAGTGCTTCCTATGCAAACGTTGTCCTGGAGTGTTTAATGCAGCTTCTGCTGATACAGTCAAAAAACACCCATATAGATTTTATGTATCGTTGGAAAATGGTCAAAGACGACAGAAGACTCAATAACAGTTGACATTTCCAGTACATCAGTTTTATATAACAGATGAAAACAGCTTAATTTGTCTCCTCATCACTCATGAGTTGTGTGCAGTGAATTTTGTGCATTGAAATTCAGTTCCCACTCCACACAGTCACTCATTATCACGTGCAACAACCTGAGTTTTATGAATTGCATTCCTCCGTGTGAGATAATTTACTGTGTATTTAGATTTATGTCTCCTCCTCAACCATCATTATCGCCTACAACAGCACACGTTCTATGTGTAGCCATGAGACACGTCTGAACCACCTCAATTTTGTGTCTGTTTATCACACATCTTACAGCAACGGGTATCATGCATTTATCTTCTCTACTCGGGCTGTTTTGCATATTTCAAACCCCTCATGGTTGATGTGGCAGGGCACCATATAACAGACAAGGAGGGCGGGGTTACCTAAATGCCCTCATTTTACCACCGGGAATGGGGGGCGGGGGGTTGGGGGGAGAAGGCTTTAATTCAGTGGAAAGTGGTTATTCTATATTTGCCCCAACCATACAGTGACTCCACCCTCCACACATCCCACATAAAGCCACTCCAATATAAGAGTTTATGAATGCTGAACCTCTACTCATTAGGTTTACGCTCAGATGCTGCAAACCTGGTAACACTTCTCACTGAAACAGAACAACCAGACCAAACTAACCAGATAATAATCTGCTGACATGAGTGACTGTACTTCAAGTGCACTGAGGTGGCTTAGTTCAGCAGTGTGTGAGAGCACGAGTAAGAGAATGAATAGATATTTAAACAAAAAAAAAAAGTCACTACTTGATATAAAAAGAGATTTAATACAGAAAGAGAGGGACTGTATAAATGACAGTCTCTCTGGATTTCTGTGAGCGGGTGGGGTCAGGTGGACCAAAATGACTCGGACCACATTATATGTAAAGTTGGGGTAATTACTAGGTTTGGAGACTTAAATAGCCAGGCCCACAGTGGTAAACACACTGAGAGTCAAGGCAGCTGCCTCCACAGTATCCTTCCTTCTTGCCTCCTCAGAGACAAACCAGTCAGTGTGCAGAAAAAATTGGTTTAAAAAAAGCAAGAGACGCTTCAATTAACCAGTCAAACAAAAAGTAAAGAGGCTTGGAAATCAGTGCGGGTGTGTTTCATGACTGAAGCTGTGAAATGAACTGTGAATGTTTCTTTTATAGATTCTGCACAAAGCACAAAATAGGTCAACAAACTCTTATATGCACACAAATGTGAACCAGCCATGAGCAGTTTTGCTGGTAATGGATCAAATGACAGGAAGAGCTCAAGGCACCAGTATCCTCTATCAGAACTGCTTGTCTGATGGTGGAACAGCTTTGGGAACACCCTCTTCTCAGAAGTTTGAGTTGTTGAATTTGGGAGGGGGCTTTTGATTTCCGATGTGGTCAGACAACACATTGTATGAACTAGTTATTTTCCAGTAAAACCCAGCCATTAGAGTCCCATTCAATACAAGACGACAACAATATAAGACCATATCGGTCAACTGGGCCACCACTTTGTCCCAGACTGAAATATGTCACAATTACAATTGTCGTGAAATAATGTACCATGGTCCCCAGAGGATGAATTTGGTGAACCCTGCATGTACCTGTAGAGCAACCATGAAGTTGACATATTTGTTTTAGTGAAATGTCGCCAGATATTAATCTGCCACAGTTGTTTCCTGTTTCCTGCCATTGCTCCACCTCTTTGATCATTAAACAAGATGACAGAAAGTGGAAGCTGTGCTACTGTCTGCAGGGTGTAAAACTCTCTCAGAGAAGTTTTGCCATAGTTGTAGCTGCAGTATTTTTCACAACTTTAAAATTGTGCCCTTATTAAAAATGAGTGAGTAAAAGAAGGTTTATTGTAACAAACAAAATGCAAAAAGAACAGACTGGAACATCATCAAACAGTCTGGCACGCCATAGTATCGGGGCCCCTTTTTTATCACCAGCCAAAAGACTTGTGTCAACAGACAGAGACCTGCTGACAAACCTCACACAATCCTGCAAACCAGCTGCAGTTGGAATGTTTGCATACAGTAGCAGTGTAAACATCTGTTTTTACAGAAAGGGTCCCTACAATCCAGAGGACAACTTCAAACAATTTTTGGCCAATTACAAACATGCATGTACAGCAAACTACTATATACGTGTGCAAGAAAAGTACCCCTGCAGTGGGGAAAAGAACCTGTGCAGCACATTCAGCCCTTTAGTCTTCAGGACATTTTAGCAATGAGAGGAAATAAATAAATTTAGCATGGAGCATTACATATAATTCTCATGTGTAGAAATAACCTGGCAAAGCATAGGTATTTCCTCTTCCTGCCATGAGAATGGCTATACAAAGCAATTAATTCTTTTGGCTATGCATTATATTTCATTTCAAGTTTCTTTGGTGTAAAAGCAGCTTCTGTTGCTAACTCAGGAGTCACTGGACAAAAATAAACAATGAGGTTCAACAGCTCATATATTGCTCACAAACCTACAGTTATCTCCCTTAGGACTTTCCTAATTTATGAAGGAATTAAATTTGGACAGGCTTGCAGGACAAGCCAACGACACAGTTTATGTTGGACAGAGAAAATAGTCCAGAGTGCAAAAACAAAGATACTCTAGCTTCCCATTTTCACCATATGTAAAATTTCAACATCATTGCTTCAATAGTTAAAAGCTTTTTATGTATTTTCTGCTCAACAATGCATTGTCTTCATCAAACTATTTTAAATAGTAAAAAAATTTAAATAGCACACTATCAGAAAATATATAGCTCTCTGTATCAGGAAAAAAGACCCTAATAAATATCAGTCACCAAATATCAGCTGGAGTTTTTAGAAAGGTTGGTTTTTCCTGCATCACGGTTCAAAGTTCATGTTGGTCAGAGTCTATAAAAAGTTGAACACTTTATCCTCAATCAAACTAACAGACTTATCTGTCAACATTTCCTCACTGCTTACAAATTTGTAGCCAAAAAGCTTCAGCGTTGGCCCACAAACTTTCTGTACAACCTGGGCTATTTTGAAAGGTAAACTGAACCTCCATTTCTCTACTTGTTCTGAGGAGTTTTTCTGTGTAGAGTAAACACCGCTGGTCTCCTTGGAGGCCTGGGTGTTCTTCAAGATCCAGGATTTCACTTGTGGAGTGAACGGGATTCCAGTAAACCTGTACATCTCTGTCGCCTTCCTCATGGGGAACCGAGCGATATCCTCGTACCGCACTAGCATGTACCGGCCACGCAGCCACCGTGGCTGCCTGAGGCCGATCTCTGCAGACATCCTGATGTTGTCGCAGTTTCCTTTCAGCTTCCTCACTTCCTCATCATCAATGGGTACATCCCCAGTCATGGCCCACTGCTTCCAGTTCTTGTATTTGGCTGCAAAGGCCACCATGCGTGAGGCCAGTACAGCCCGAGGATCCCGGACCAGCTGAATGAACTTAATGTCAAGACGTGGGTCCTCAACTAGGGGACGGAGGGTCTCCAGCTGGCGCACCCTCACTGACTTGATGGCCCTGTGCTCCTTCTGGAGGCAGGACTCAGACGCCATGGTCAGGTTCAGGGGCCCACAGCGCCTGGTCCTGCAATGATACCGCTCAAAGACCCCTTTGATGAAGGGGCTGCAGACTGACTCCTCACACAAAGAGCTGCTGGACTCCCTGCGGAAGAGGGCAGTGGTGATATGGTCCATAGGGAGGGGGTCGAGAAAGCTCTCCAGCAGGGAGAAGTCACACAGGAAGAGCTGCTGGAGCACGTCACGGTACGCCTTGGCTGCCGCTGTGGCGTTGGTGCCTCCAGTATCCAGGGTCAACATCTTCTCCACATGCCAGAGCGGCTCAAACAAGTAAAACATGTTGTCGCCCTGCTGATTGAAAAACTCGCCCACAAACGAGGAGCCCGTCCTGGTGGTGGCTAACAGGAGGATGTGTTTCCTGCCCCTTGTCATCACCTCCTGGTGCTCGCTGTAGTTCTCCAGGCGCTGCTTCATCAGCGTGAAGGTGGAGTCCATCTTGGTGAGTGAGGTGAAAGAACCATTGTGCTTCAGCAGTATGTGGGAAAAGCCACTGAGCTGTAGGGGGGTCTGGGGGGTCTGCTTTAGGGTGAGCTTATCTGACACCCTGAGAGCAAGAGAGGAACCACAGAGTTGTATTAGCTTTCAAAGTCAACATAGAGAAAACACAGGTTCGTTATTTAGCTCAACATTTGAACGTTTTTGTAAAATACCTGATTAAAGATCGGAAAAGACACAAATACACAAACCTGCTGGAATACACAAACATGCTCCATTGGTCACTCAAATGGACTTACCTTGAGATAATGTTGTTTTCCTTCTCAATGATAACAAGTGCCACAAAAAAGACAATGGATATTGTGTATTTGATCCTCATTCTTGGATGTAGCTGTGTCTGGATATGCTTTTACAGACTGCTTCTTAATAGGTTCTGCCAATCTTGCAGGTCTCCAGCCGCCTTCTTAAAGAGCCTTCCAGTTATTTGTATTCCTCGCTGTAGGTGATGTTTCACCCTGTAAATGAAATAAACATCAACCTGTCAGTTACACATTTTGCGCATTTCAGCACTGATGTGAGTACCTACTTCTCAATTCTTTCTGTCTGGTGTTTATTGAAATCAGGAAGTTATGCATATGTGAAACAGCACTGTGGTGCTGAGTCAGAGAGGTGGTTACACAGATGCTTCTCCCTTTTCTATGACTCTTTTCTTCCTCCATCTGTTAGGTGTGCAGAGCATCACTGTACTGTGTTCAGTAAAGCCAAAGATTTACACAGAGACAAAAATATCATATCTGAAGAAGGTAAGAATAGAAAATAGCTGAGTGTGTTATACTGGAATCTAAGCCAGCCCTTCCCACGAGGAAGTCCTTGTTATCTTTAAGTGCACCAGTGCATTGCAGGAACATGCCCACCCACCATGCAAAGACTGAAAGTTGGTGCACTATATTTATGACTCAGTCTTTGTAGAAGTGAAGTTAAAAAATGCAGAAAAACAACTGCGAGGGCACAAATGAAATATGCGTGACAGACTGCAGTCAAGCACAATTTTGTAATTAAACTGTAATTCCACAACTGCAAAGCAGCTTGCTTAAAAAGTCTGAGTTGTCTGGGTTAGAGTGATAAGCCTACCTCCCACTGATAGATACCAGGGAAGAATGTAGCCTAAACTACCAGCTGCTCCTCCATGTCAACACAGGGAGGAGAGCTTTTCAACAGGGGCCTTCAGTGACATGGGCTACTGGTACAGTAGACCATCTGGTGATGGGTTAATGACTTGCTGCTTCCTCATAATATGCCTTTGTGCTTCTAAGACACTGACTGAGACTGAGGGGGGACACATGTCCAAACTCTAAGAGGTATAACTGCACAGTGATGAAATTGAAGGGGAAAGCCTGCTTGTCACAGAGCCATAAATTGTAGAGCTGTGAGCCTAGAGGCCATTCAATACGTTTTCTAAGTCTGTAGAGGGCAGACAGTGGGTAGTCAAATGAAGATAAGGGTGGCTTTAATGATGTCTATTTGGAAATATCTTGCACATTTCTGTGGGATTAATATTAGTTCACTTTTAAGATAATAGCAGCTTGGTTCAGATCCCTGACTAATCTTCGGATTTTAACATAATCCTTCCTACCTCCTCTGCCAGTGAAAGGGTCAATAACACGGCAAGAGTAAATGAGACAGCCTCCTCTCTGAGGAAATTGGCAAAGTGTAATTTTGATGTGTGCCCACAAACATGACTCAGTTAGGAATTCAAAAGTATTTAAGCAAGCACACAGAAGATCTACAGTAGGACTTTTTAAATCCCGAATCAGACCTCTGGGTTTCGCTTATTGGATCTGTCAGGTGCCACAGACAGAATACAGAGTGCGGCTGTGATTCCTTATGGACTGCAGGTCTAGCCTTGGGGCTGGCACATTAGTGAAACTGTTGCTATTAATCAGCAAGGACCACAACCAACAGACCGTCCTTTTCACTCACCACAGCAAGGCACTTATGTGTTTGACATGAAACAAGCAGCGCTGTGTAGAGAAGTGAAAAGCCTGATACGTGACCATCATTTTCTGAATTCTGATGAGCCTGAATGTCTTTGAGTTTCTGAGTAACACATCTGGAGATCCAATTCTCACATCCTGTTGCAACCTCTGTCCCAGAGCAGTTTTGAGCAAAGAAGCCTGTCCAAGTGACTACAGTCTAAACACAGGGAATGGTTGGACGCTGCCTGTGAAATTCTCTGGGAGGGAATGGGAAGTTTACAGCTCCAGTAGAGCACTGTTGACGTGGAACGGCATGTAATGAAAAGGTGAACAGCCTGTATGCTGAGACATGTTTTCACTGGGAGGAAAAATCAGCTCTGTCTTGCACCACCCTGCCGCATGCCACAACCACAAAGGTCTCTTTACACAGGAGTGACTCTAAAGCCCCCTGTGGGCTGAGATCGCAGAACATAAACTCCCAGGTCATTCACACGTCACAGGGTCAGTGACTAAGCCCCTGGATGTTACAAGTCATGTCGAACTAGTCAGATAGTCGGGTGCATCACAGGAAAGTCCTTAAGTGCTTAGTGCTCATTTAACATTGTGAAAACACAGTCACAGTTTGTCTAAATAACCCAACAGAGGATTTGAATAGATCTATACTTTATAGATACTTTATACTTTTATATTTTTTTTACTGTGATTGTAACTGAACAAATGAAGACAAACACCAAAAATGATTTGGCCTGAAGAATAAGACATGAGGGAATGATTACAGACTACAACACTGTAGTTCTGTGGGATTGAATATGTATTGTATTTAAGCAGTTTTACGTTTCTCCATATATGATTTAAAATAATTAAAAAAAAAAGCTACAACAATTCATCAAGAAAATAAGTAGTCTGAGGGTTTGTCATTTATATGGTAAATTAGATGTACACCAATTATCTCAGCTTATTGCATCTGCTGTGTTAAGTAAAAAAAAAAAAAAATACACACACGAGCTGACATTCTTGAATATTCACAAACCACTGAGGCATATGACACGTTTGATCATCTGCTCATAACAAAACCGCCACTGCGCCATTTATCATCTTGTTACAAATGCTTTTAATAGCTGCCTTTTATTTATTGTAAATCTCACATGAAGACAAATTAAACACCAGCCAGCCTGCTTGGGATTGTGTTGCAGATGTACACTATATGTCACACAGCATCCCCTTCCAACCCCATTTTTTCTTAGATCCTCTTTGAAATAAAGCATTTAGGTGTGACAATTATAGCTGGATGTGTCCTGACATACAGCAATAACAGACGAGAAGATACAAAATGTTTGCAACATAATGACGGAGTAGGGTTAGTCGAGACCACAGTATACATTGTGTGATGATAGAAATTTGTCAACTGTACATTTTCTATACCATGGTATCTATCTTTGTGGTATTTATGGTTGTACAAAGTTATTGTGTGCAATCTTATAGATGAATGAAGGTAACATTATACAGTGCATCAACTACATTTATTTGATAGCTGTAGTTGAAGTGACTTTGTGGGTTAAGATTTTACAAACAAAACACATTGTTAACATATAGCATAACATAGGATGCATTCCTATAGCTTAGACAATGTAAAATTGTTAAAATTACCTAAAAAAAACATTCAGTCATTTCTATCTGTTTTTTTATCTATAAACTGTATGTGAATTATCTTTGCAGAAAATCTACAATTTCTAATCATAATATACAGTGGATTCATAAATCAATGTGGTGCTATACCATGATAAGAGAGCATTACTGTCTATATCAGGACACACTGGGGTGCTGTGTAGAGTGAATGGAAACCTTGGGAATACCTCACCAAAGGAAAACAAGGAAGGTCTGTTGTAGATCAGCTGAACTGATGGTTAGGTACATTTCTGGGTGAGTTGTTAGGCTATCTGTTATCATCAAACGGAGGTATTGTTACCATGGTTACCAGCCCTTTAATGAGTGCTCTCATTTAGAAAGGTGGTTCGTCTTGCCTTAAATTCTATAGATTAGTTCGATCAGGAACATTTGATTAAAAGTAGTCATTTCATATACGGGGAATATTTCTTGGCATGTCCATCAAGGTGTGTGTATAGGGTGGTGGGATTGATATAGGCCTGAGGTTTAATTACGACAGAACTGTAAACAGATTCATGATTGTTGATGAATACATTTGGAACAATGTGGTGATGTTACACCTGGACAGTAGCTGTAGTGGTTTTGCAGCACATTTATAAATCAAAAAATACATGCATGCATGGTAATACTGTAAATCTCAAGCAGTGATTTTGCTGTTAATTTATAAAGTGATTTATAAACAGATTGAACAGAGCCTTGAATGAGTCAGATTTACAGGCTATAATGTAATAGTGGTTAGAATCTCTAGATATTACGCATTTAAAGGTCAAAAGGACAAACCAGCCAAAATGAAGTCATGCTTTCATAATAAAACAGACCCTTAATGAAAGTCACTTCCCTTAAATTAGGCTACTTATTTGTCAGAGTGAGTGACTTTATTTTTACTTTGTAGTCGTTATTCGCATAATTTCATTAAAGCTTAACAGTCCTCCCATGTGATATTACAGGTTTTAGTTATTAATGAAGTATCATTCAAATTTAAGGGGACCGGTTTGTCCGCTCTCCATACCCACCACCATGATGAGCTGCGGAGTCTGAGGGCGTCCCGCTTCGGTTCATCCGTGAGGTTGATCAGCCTTTCCTCCTAGAGCCACTCCGGATTGAACTCAATTCCATTACTTCCATTACAAAGAACAACCCAATCCAAAAGAGGCAGCAGAACTAGTTTTTGCAAGTAAAACATGTAGTTCAGATGGGATCATGTTTGTTAAGGCTGCAGGTCAGGGCACCCGGTGAACTGAAGGACGAGTCCATCCAACAAGTTGCGACTCAGTGAATCACATGAAAAAGTTGTGGTCCAAAGGAGCGGAGCTTCAGGCAGGAGGCGCACCGACAGGACCCCTCACAGAGCCGCGGTTTGTGCTCTGTGATGACAGATAACACAACACACTGACCACATATTGACCATATGATAAACAATAATAAGGTTACGGAAGGAAACTGCAGTTATTTAGGCCAAATGTATGTTTTTAGTTGTTAATGATGTAGTCATAGCAAAAGAAGTGGCAAGCGCTCCACCTAGTGGAGAAAAAGACATTGTGCGTCTCAACTATTATGTAAACCTGTGGGTGGACAGGGTAGGAAATACTTGCAGATGCTGTTTTACAGATGGGCCCATTGACTACTGTCGTTTCAAGTACTGTACCTAAGTACAACCTTTATTTATTCATAAGGGTTAGGGTCACAAAAATGTATAAAGCTAAAATAATAATGAGAAAAGAACATTAAATAAAATAATTAAATTCAATGCAGATTTCAATCAAGTACTGCAAGTAATCCACAATTTTGAGGAAACTGGTGTTGAATATTTATAGTATATAGTTAAGTATGATTATACTCCGCTTTATTTCAAAGGGAAATATTGTTCTTATTCCATTGCATTGTAGCTAATAGTAACTTTGCAGATTAACATTTTTCATATGTAACATAAGATCAGATTTTTAATGGATTTAGTAAATAAGCTCCAACTTAGTCATTAATAATTAAAATTAACACATCACTGTTAACTCATTACTGCCTCAGCAATATTAAAACAATTATATAATGTGTACGTAGCCTATCCATCATTATAGATACTTTTACCTTTGGTAGCCTACTTTAAATAATTATTAATGAAACCTTAGAATGCCATTTTCCAACGAAGTATATATTTTACATTGTGCTATTTTATATGTAGAGGAACTGAATAGTTTTTTGACGACTGAAAAGGGAGTTATAGGTTTAGAAAGTGCTGTCAGACTTAGAACTACAATTCCCATCAAACTTGTCGCTTAATGATGACGCACATATAGAGAATTTTCAGGAAGGTTGCAAAACAGTTGCGTCAGAAACTTGCGCACTTGTATTTAGAAAGGTGAACGACGAACACTGCTCTCTCGGTACGTAACTTTAATTACTCAAGAAAGCAATAATGTAATTGAAAATGTATTAGTAACGTTATTAGTTAGTGTATTTACTGAAACTAAACTGCAGTACCTGTAGTATTTAAATGACTTTGTAGCTAAAATCTTTTACGCAGATATGTCGTGCTAGCTAACGTTAGCTAGCTTACTTAACTATAGTGGAACATTATGACAGTAGATGTATTTTCTTATCTAACTGGGAAGAGTTGTTGCTGTGTTACTTAAACTTTGTTACTTAACTAGCTTTGTGACTTTCACATCATCAAACAGACAGAAATGTGCTGCCAACGCATCGTGTCGCACTCAGTTTCTGTACCTGTTTATCTCTCAGACCGATACAGGATAATAAATAGTGACCATGTTGGTGGCGAGGCTGACATGCCTGAGGAGTCTCCCCTTAGCCGGGCTCCGTCCCGTGCTGGCGCAGGGCTCCCCGGCCCTGAGAGCACCCACCTTGAAGGCCTGTCCACCCCTGCTCAGGCCCCAGCAGGTACAGTACAGTGAACACTGGTACACATGGTTTTCTAGAAGATGTCTCAAGCTTTCTCTTAGCTGCGCCCACTGATCATTTAGATGACACCACCGCTATTACTGCTTCTACTATGAAAACAGTAGACAGGATTAGATGAAATTCCTATTAAGCTTGGGCCGCAACAGCAGATACTGAACTACATAAACGCTTACATCATGTGATGGGCCTTGCATGTATAGAAACAGCCCCTTAAAACATTAACTATACATAATGTGTCATGTCCCTAGTTTTTTTTTAAATATATACATCCAAGTGAGTGTGTCCTCGATGTGACTTGTTGGTTTATCATTCAGTCTTTTGTGATACCATATGTATATTTTGTTGATGGACAGATTAAGACTAGAAACAAAGTCTACAATTTGACTTGAAACAAGCTAAATGTCAGATAATGCCTCCCTTCCACTTTGTTTTGTAAACAGGATTTGCCTTAGCCAGGGTCTTGGGTGAGAGCATTGTAACTAGCAGAAGCTTGATATTCTTCATCATTACAAAAGATATATTGGCAGCAATTCAGATGTTTCAAACAAGGATTAAAAAAAATGTCAGTTACACCCCATCAGTAACTGATGGGGTGTAGCTTCGAGCCAGTCTTGTCCCATTAGTGTCCTCATTAGTGCATCTGAACTCCCCTCTCTGTGGAAGTTGCTCTCAATAAGACTGCCAGCTCAATATCTAAAATCTAAAATGATATAAGGTCAATAAAATGATGTAGACACTGTAGACCAACTGACTGACGTATGTTGCTCACTCCCTGATTGTGGGTTTGAGTGATAAAAGTTGGACACAAAATCCTAGTGCTTCCCACAGAATTAGATTCTATTTGTGAAGGTAGCTGACTGGGAGTGGTGCTTTCTGAAATTTATTATCAAATAATACTGTATATAAGATGTATTTTAAGTGTTTAAGACCTTGTGATAAATAAATAACTGAACTATATATACAGCTCTATCTGAGTGTTTGATGTCAATCTCACCTGTTCCTTCTGCCCTGGCTGGCTCTCCCACAGCAGCATGCTGGCTGCTGTCCTCCTCCTCCTCTTCTACATGTCTCTCTTCATTAGCAAGAGCTATCCCTTCCTGACCCCCTGTTGCTGCTTCAGCTGCCACAGCAGCCGTGGTTGAAGCTTGGAAATATTTGTAGTAATTTAATTGGGTAGCTAAACACACTGGTCAGACTGTTTAGCTTTCCCGTACGTTTTCACACGTTTTCACACATGGGCAACACAATTTTGTAGGTATTCCATTTTGCTAATACCTCTGGTCCAGACTGTCTTTGCGCTTTTTTAGTCTTTTAAAAATGTTTTTCAATATTCATCTGGATCAACGGAGCAAACATTCAGCATATGGTGGTCAATATTGATATTGTGGTGGGCTGCCTCAAATAAATCGGTGTATGGAAAACACTGCAAGTCACCTAATTAGTATTTGCTTGTTTAATGCCTTTTTAATGTGTTCTTCTTTTACTAGGGTTTTTCCTCTAAGGCCAGATTTGGTTTTCGCCGTGGGAGGACGACCAGAGACCAGCTCAAAGAAGCAGCTTTTGAGCCAGCGACAGATACTGCCATTAGAAGTACTATGACATATACAAGTTACATACTGTCACATAACTGTAGTTTTATGCTATCAACCTTCTTGAATGGTTTTACAGTTGTTTTCTCTAATAGTTTTTACAAAAACTATAACAAATCCACATAGACAGAAGCCTTCTATAATGCTAAAAAGTAATTATTGTATAATGATAAAAACTTTCTTTTGGAGTTCAAATAAAACCTTTTACCTTTGACAGTCAGTCACATTCCTGGAAATCAATGTGTCTAAAATAATTGTTGTTCCTAGTTGACAGTATGGGAAGAATGATTCTGGCTGGAGGTGCAGCAGTTGGTCTTGGAGCTCTATGCTACTATGGACTTGGCATGTCTAATGAAATTGGTGCCATTGAGAAAGCAGTGTGAGTAACAGTTTTTTGTACTGGCTGCTGTTAAATTTTGTTGTTTTGAGAACGTTTCCATAATCGACCTTTGTTTGTTTTTGTTTTTTCTTGTCTGTGCAGGATCTGGCCTCAGTATGTGAAGGACAGGATCCACTCCACTTACATGTACTTTGCAGGCAGTGTTGGACTGACTGCTCTGTCAGCTGTAGCTGTGAGCAGGACCCCGGCACTAATGGGTCTGATGATGAGAGGATCCTGGCTGGTAAGTTTTATAAACTCAACACACTAACACACAGGTCTATTCCTCACCATGTTGCAACATTTATTTTCAAATTAAATTGAAGGCTAATACACCACAGATTTCTTTTTGTAATATCTGTACTTCTCAGTTGTGGCTCTGATGTATTTGACATATTTATGAATTCATGGGTTATTCATTTGTTCTAACCCAGGCTATTGGAGCGACTTTTGCAGCCATGATTGGTGCTGGCATGCTGGTCAGGTCCATTTCATATGAGCACAGCCCAGTGCCCAAACACCTTGCTTGGATGTTCCATGCAGGTTTGTAAGACAAAATTATTATTCTGTTATATTGTCCCACTCAGCCTTGTTATTTCTGTCATGTAGTTACCTCCATTTAACACTAGATGGCAGTCACGTAAAGGCTCTGTGAAGAACTCCTGATGTTGTACTTAATACACCTACAGTGCATCTAGACTTGTGGCACAGATCTGTTTAATTGTTGTTGTTGTGTTTGACTGTAGTATTTAGCTGTCTTTTTGTTTTATTTATCCATAAGGTGTCATGGGTGCTGTCATCGCCCCCCTTACTCTCCTGGGAGGGCCTCTGATGATGAGGGCTGCCTGGTACACAGCAGGCATTGTGGGAGGTCTGTCTACTGTGGCCATGTGTGCACCAAGTGAGAAGTTCCTCAATATGGGTGGGCCACTGGCTGTGGGCTTTGGAGTTGTCTTCGCCTCCTCTCTTGGTTAGTATAATGCAGGGTCACTTCATAAACCCTGTCTCAGTTGCACTTCTAACAATACTTAACACTACAAGTTGTTAAGACTGACAATGGCGCTGCAAACACTAGAGACTGCGAGTGTGCATCAGCACCCGCTGTGCTACTGCAGTCAGTGGTCTTGTTGAAATCAATGACTGAGGAGGCTGGATTTTTTTCATTGCAGTGTTGTTGGTCTGAACACCACCTCATGTCTGCACTCTATATGTAGAGTAATGTCTATGTATACTGCAGTGTCCCATTTACATTAAAATGGTTCTTTGTTGCAGTGTTTACAGCTGACAGCATTAAAAGTGTAGAAGTGTGAACATTATTCCATGAAACAGTTAAGTATTAAACTTAAAGTGTTGAGGGTTTTTTAAAATTTTTTATTATAATGCCTTGTGCCATGTGAGAAACTTCACTTTTTCATAAGATCAAAATCCATAAACTACAAATCTGATGAGTAAATCACACCCAAAGTGTTATTTTTCACACAGCCAATCTGGTTGATTTATGCACATTCATTTGCTTGACGTCACACAATAGGAGAAAGTCTTGGTTTCGTATGTATTAATTTGCATTAACCACAGCAATTAACTGGTGTGAATTAATACATGGAGCGTGTTCATTTGCTAATGAAACTGTACAGGTTTGACAGCTACTGATTTATGTCAAACTTGTAATGTAAATGAGGTGAATTGATTAATGGGAAATTTAACTGTCTAAATATATAAACACTTCCTCAGTTGTCTAATATCTGTGTTTGTCAACACTTTGTATTTCGTCACAGTTTAATTCTCTTTGCCATTATATGAGGATTTAAACACTGTACCAGACCATCTAGACTCAAATATAGGTATAGTGTTTTGTTTTTTATCTTAGCAAAGAAAGTGGATAGTTTGCACAGCTGTGTACAAGTGCAGGGAAAAAAACTAAAGAACTTGCAAAATTAGATGTATGAACAAGCTCTCCTTTTTTCCTCCTTTTTTTTTTTTATTTTTTATTTCAGACTCAACAAATGTATATGAGACTGAGTGCCGTTTCTGTCAGGGCCCAATTTTAGTGCTCAAAACCAGTGTCAAAGTGTATTACTATACACTACAATTTATAGTCCAGAGTTAAAAAACATTTATTTGTTTTGTAACAATTCATTGGCTAAAATTGAGCTCTGTTGATAACTAAACATCACAGTAGTTTCTTTAAAAACTTCAGGTAGGTAGTTGATCATTCAGCTACCCACATAATTAATTAGATAAGCAACAAATTAATTATTTAAGCATCAATGCCATCGCTTTGAATCCATCACTGTACAGAATCTGTGCTTGTCAGTCTCACAGAAAATGTCCCTGTTTTTTTTTGTTTTTGTTTTTTTTCAGGATCAATGTTCCTACCACCCACCTCAGCATTTGGGGCAGGGCTTTACTCGGTGGCTATCTATGGAGGCCTGGTCCTGTTCAGCATGTTCCTTCTCTATGATACACAGAAGGTCATTAAGAGGGCAGAGACACACCCACTCTACGGTGTACAGAAATATGACCCCATCAACGCGTAAGTCACTCCAGGAAATATACCATTTCAAAAGTTTTCTGCACAGAAATTTTAGTGAAACCTCTGGAATTACCTGCATTTAATTTTACTTAAAATATGGTCAGACCTTCATCCAACTTGCAATTATGAACAAACACAATCTGTTTTCAACAAATTAATTCATTAATGTGATTCTGTTTAAGAAATTAATTTACCAGTTATGAAATCCAAGGGTTCACATACCTTTTCCGTCAGCACTCATGGTTAATGGGTGTGTTCATTAAAGACACAAATGATTATATGTTTGTGTGTTATTAGCTTAAGCACATGGCGTTTGTCTACCTATGTGACCTAGAATAAGATCAGACCACATTTTTTGACCAGCTGACGCAGAAAAGCAGCTAATTCCTAAGGTTTCACATACTTTTTATCACCACTGTGTACGCTTGAACCAAGGTATGGATGTTTTTGTTAATCTTACAGGTGTATGGGGATTTACATGGACACATTGAACATCTTCATGAGGCTGGTGATGATTCTGGCCAACGGCGGCGGCGGCAAAAGGAAGTGAACAGCAGCATCCGGACTTCAGCTTCAGTTTCACCTTCACAGAGCCAAGCAATATCATGTTTTATTACTAGCAGCATACACCAGGTGTTCATTTAGTGGCTACTTTTGTCTAACTGGTAAATAAACATGGATGCTTTGCAAGTGTGTGAAGAAGATTGCACTCTCGGGTGCATGTTGCCAGTCCAGGTTAAGAAGACAGTTGTACATTGATAACACACAGACAGAGCCCTTACCTTGATTGTGGAAGTAAACGGTTTATCTGAGGGGTTTTCCTGCCTCAGGTGTCCTTTGTATTGTTCTTTGTGTTTTCTATTTATTTTCTCTTGAAAGTTCAAGAATCTGGTATATATGCAGCAGAAATACAACAAATTTCAACCGTGATCACAAAAAATGACCATTCTGTATGCACTTGTTCCAGTATACACTGATATAGCACTTCCGCAATGGGTTTAAGATGTTGACATTAGTTCATTTACTTCTAAGAAAATATACAGTCTTTTCAACAATGGAATCGCTCAATAAACAAGAAAAAAGTGATGTTTTTGTCAGTTGTCAGTTGACAGCTATGTTGCTGTAGGTCCTGTTAAAATCCTTTTATAGAGCTTTGGTTCTTATAATTCCTTCTTAAATCAATTATCAAACTTCTTGCTATATTTTTCCTACTCAGGTATTTTCTGAGAAAGTCACATGATGATCATTTATAATAGAATATTTCTAAATCTGTAGTTGAACACCAGATATAAAACTTGCCTATGTCCATGCTGGCATTTGTAGTATTATATAATAGACTATTACAACAGTAAAACCTCCAGTGGTAACAATAAGTTTTAGTTGCATAATATAAGAATTGTTTCGGTGGCACATTGCATGGACTTTTCAAATAAGTTCAATGACCTGAAAAACTAACCACGATTAACAGTGAGTGTGGTCTAAAATCAGAGGGAAGAGATGATGTAAAGTTTTGTCCACAGTCAGTGCTGCTACCAAGTAATTAAAAACTTGTGTATTTTACCATTTGTCATCCACACACTCAGCCACTCTGACCACACTATGAGGGACCAGTGGGGGTCCACCTTGTATTTGCCCATAAACAGTCAGTGTGTAGCAGCTGATGACAAAGGCTTAGCGTAGTAATCCTCTTGTCCACCATCTGGCCGCTCCTCTAAAATTAAACCTCCAAACCAGGGCACTTGCAACAGATGCTAACATCTGTAAATATGCAGGTGCTTCATTAAAGCCCATACACGTGGAGCACACAGCTGCCAGGCAGCATTTAAATCTCTCAGATCATGCTCATGTTTAGGATAGCTATGATTCATATATACTGTGAATTGAAAACCCCTACAGATGGGAGGGATAAAGAGGGCAATAATGGATGAGATTGGGGAAAGCTTCAGCATGCAGAGAGCTGCCATTACTGGGGATAAACGTTGCCCTCTGTCAGTCATTTTCAGATTGATGACCAATATTTGGTTAGGGCCCAAGGTTTTTACTGCTTAACATGGGTTTGATTCAGTGTGTGTGAGAGAGACAGGCAGAGAGAGAGACTTTAAAGAGGAAAATGAATCTGTGCATGTTGTGTTATGGTTAGAGTTTCACCATTTTAACCCACAATACCTTAACTCTGATCTCACAAGCACTTTGTGTTATAGTCGTACAGGGACGCACTGTTGATTGTTAAGTGGGATTGCTCCAAACACAATCCCACTATATGTTCTTCTCAGGTTCAAAAATTCTTTATTATTCCACCTTTTTTTGATTCGTACCTCCCTCTAGATACTTAGATACATTTTTTGTGACATTTTGTTCCTCCCCTGATTCTTCGAGATTCATCATAGTAAGATGTCGTGCTAAGCTAATGTAGACCTGCCGACCTTCATCTGGGTTTTACCAGACCCATGTTTACTTAGCAGAGAATTCTGGCAGGTTCAGTACCTTCTGAAACTTGATTATATTAGAAAGCAACTCTAACATGCAGATCTCAATGTATCATAAATCATACAGCAGGTCAGTCAAACACCTTTCCATTTTCATTTTAATGTGGTTATAGAACATCCCATAAGTAAATGAAAATGCAAATTGTATTACTGCAATTTTTTATTTTTTTTTTCATACATGTGGGGGTCACATGACGACTGGCCTGAGGAGCACAGGTGGAGAACTGGGCAGCTCAGACAGGTGTCTTGAGTGTTCTTTGTTCTTTTTGAACTAGAATTGTTTGTTGCATTATTCGAAATAATATGATAGAGTTTGACCTGTATGTATGCTTTCTTACATTTGAAAAAATATAACCACTCATCTGTAACCACTCACACTTGACTGACTGCATAAGATTAAATACTTTCAAATGGAACATGCTGCATGCTTCTCCTGCTTTGCTCTTATTCATTAAGTCAAGTCCAATTGTAGTCCTAGAACACATACATGAGTCATTGCATGATCATTTGAATAAATTCCCCCATAGGCTCGTATAATGACGTCAGCATTTTTAATTTTAGTCTTATTTTTTCTGCACCATGATGAAACACTATATTATTTATAGTCAGGGAGAACCCAACCCTTTTTAAGAATTCACATTTCTTATTCATGTGCCCCAGAGCAATTTGGTCAATATGTGAACATGAAGCAACCCTAGAGTTAGAAACCAAAAGGAAAACCTAAAAATGTGTGTTGCTCTATAACAATGAATGGAGCTCAGACACGGGGCCATAGAATGTTTGTAATTTCTTACACCAAAATAGGCGTCTGAAATCTCTAACCTTGTATCCAATTTAAAATCTGGATGAGACCTGTTAGGGGGTAAACAACACAGCTACTATGGATTTATGGCGTTAGTAAGGTAACTAATTTCTCCCAGTGGCTCAAAGTCATTTCAGCTGTATACCCTCAGCAGCCTGACTAATGAACTTAAGCCTTTACTGTTTTTAGATTATGACATTTGCAACAAAGTTAATTGTCCTTGGGCACATGAATAATATATGTGACATTAAGCCTTATGGTCAAAAGAATGAATTGTATGTTTATGAATATTGTGATTTATTATTAGTAACTGATGAACAGCTGCTATTGGTCTTTTACCTTAGCTTAGGCTGCTGTCTGTTGATTTCTGCCACAGCCTATGAACTTCTCTCACAGCTGAATTTAAAAATTTTGTGTCATTTGCAGCTGATGTTTTTTCTGGAATTTGTGTTTGCTGGTGTTCTCTTTCCTGTGTGTCCATTAGACAAAGCGTCAAAACAGATGTCAGATTCAGGTTTAAAAATGGGATCAAATTTCTACATGTAACCTCAGTTTCTGCTCAGTATCTGTCCACAGATGTCGACAAAAGCACTTTCAGTGTTTTTGTTACCTCATCACCACTGATATCATTTGTTCAGTTTTTATTCACACAACCTTGTTTTCGTTTTTACAGATTCATATCTCTTCTACACATGCACATCTGTTTTTACAAAGGCAAGTCTTATGTACAAATGTACAAACTTGATTTTCTCCTGAAGATTTTTTTCACAGATACAAATCTCATTCACACTTTATTTTCTTGTACACTAGACGTAAACAAGCAATACCTTGTATCAAATTAGACAAAACCAGAAATAATTTGTTCTTTATTAGATGGTAAAAAAAAAAAACCATAGTCATACCCTAGACAAAGGGAAGCTACTGAGCTTACTTCAGGCGCACTTGCACAGAGCCAAGGATATAGTTAAAATGCCTTTATTGTGATAGGGCATAGGTAAGAGTCAAATATGAAACCAAAAATCCTTTGCCTTTTGAATGTGATATCTCAGTAACACCTTGAAGGAACTTCTTCAAATTTGGCACAAATGTCCACGTGGACTCAAGGACAAACTGATTAGATTTTGGTGGTCAAAGGTCAAGGTCATGGTGACCTCACAAAACACTTTTTAGCCATTACTCAAGACTTCACACAGCAATTATGACAGTATTTCACACATGGTTATCATTCTATAAGACTCTGGACAAACAGGGAAACTGTTCCTGAGTTGCAAAGGCATACAGCTGTGAGGTGGTAATTCTAATTGTTTTCTTTTGTTTTTTTTACATCACTCATCCACTCCATCATACTTTCAGACACATATTCTTTTCTTAACCACCCACTGTCTGTGTTCCTCCGGGATCTTGTAGGAGATTTCGCAAAGTCAGGGTCCCCCACAAGCATAAAATGCATCCTTCAGTATTTGTGTTCCTTCTCTTTGGCACATTGTCGGCTCTGAGTTGCAGGGTTCTCATAGCTCCTAACTCGTGTTCCGGTGGGTGATGAGAGTCAAAGAGCAGGTACTGGTCTGTGTGGGTGGGTTTCCTATATATTCAAATGAGTATGGCACAGTTATTAATATGAGTAACATATAATTCTTGTGTCTTTACTATCAAATTCCAGTATAAACACTGAGCAGTCCTGAGATTCTTCATTTATTTTTGTGAAAAGAGCAGATTTATCATTGGCTGCCAACCAGTGAGATGTACGAGTGTGTCACTGAACGTCAGGCACTATTTTTATACCTGTGAATACAAGGAGAACACAAGTCTGCACCTCGACGTGAGCAAGTCAATCAAGCGAACAGAAAGGTGCAAAACTCCCCCAAGGCCAAAGTGGAAATTGTCTTCAAAAATAAAAAGTATGACGTTTCAGGCTTTAGACCGTCATCAGGCATGTGGAGGGCTGCACGATCAAAACGTCACACTCAGTTTTTCACTGTGGCCCTCAGAGTGTTTGTCTTTTTCTTTTTTTATAATGAGATCAGCTATTTATTTTTGAGCTCTGCTTTTTGGTTTTGACCAGTTTAATATGCAAGTGATTCACACCAGAGGACTGTCTTACATTTTCAGACAGTGCAAAGTTGCAAACATCATGTGCAGGACAGGACATGCGAACATTAAACTGAACTGAAAATGTCAAGTAGGCTTGAAGCTCAAGATTTAAAATCAAACAGTACACCCCCTTGGGCCATGTTGCCATGTATCTTGAGGTGTAGTGATTGACAGGTCACCAGGTTTCCTGGGGAATGTGGACTCCAAACGCCAAAGAAAGCCTCTTGGCTGTAAGTGCATCAGAGGTCCACAAGCAGAGCTCAGGCTTGTGGTCAGTGAGTTGCCAAGGAGAGCAGGAAGTTTAGGCCAGTGGGACTTGTTACATGTGATTAATGAGTTCGATGAAGCCCTTTATAAGACCAGTGAAAGGAGCCAAATGTGCCGTGTGTTTGCAAATAAACAATTGTGCAGCTCATGACTAGAAAGGATGTTTGTTTGATGTTCCCGCTGTGTAAACTTGAGTAAATTAAATATAACGCAGACAGCATCACTGAATTGAAACGCTTCATTGTGAGCCTAAAGTGTAGTGTGTCACAAAGTCCCTGGTTTCGCTGTAACCGTGGATGCAGTGCCTCATGTGTACATTGTCACACGTGCAGAGGTGTGATGATCACGCCACATTGTGTGAAACCTGGACTCTCTTCCCTCCATGTGTAGTTTTCCAGGAGAGAATCAGAGTGAGAGCAGCCTGGTAGAAGAAGATGTCTGCTGAGGGAAGGGATGCGTCACTGGATTAGTGCCTGAGAATCTTGTCCCAGCCTCTTCCTCCTGAGCTGCTGAGACGCCTCCAGAAAGGGCACGACACTCGCTGCTCGCTTTCCCTCCACTAAGCCTTCCACATGAGCCAGCCAAGCCTTACCTCCCCACCAGGATGAAGAAAGAAAAGAAAACGCATGCTTTACTGTTTCTCCTCCTGCTTCACTTCACCTTTGGTAGGATTTTTTTCCCCTTTTTTTCGTCTTTGTTTGTGCCTAATACTTCTTGCCTTGCTCTTATCTGGTTAATCCTCTAACACTCAGAGGGCACGTACATCTTAGTGTAGACTGTTCTTGCTGCTTGTGTACTGTATATTTACACGTGTGGTTTTGTGTTTGTTTGTATTTTGATAGTAGAAACTTAACTCCAAATATATTTATAATTTGTGCCCATCCTCCTTCTCCCTGCTTTCGGTTCCTGCCCTTTTTAGCAAGTGAGTGCAACAGTTATCACTTAACTACATAACCATTTCCCTTTAGTATAGACAAATCAGTGTGACTTGTGTGACATTTGTATAGAAAACATAGCAGCTTGTTAAAAGGTTATGTCATTATTTTATTATTTCTCTTTTACTGAGATAACTTGGGGCATGTTTATGTGTTTTCCCTTAAAGGGCAATCAGACTATGCTCCATATTTTTATGATAATGGACCCAGCAGTACAAATGGGAATATGGCCTTGTTCAGCATCTCTGAGGACACACCAGTTGGTAAGTCTCACATGCGAGTCTGACTGTGACTTTTAACAGTCATAGGTCCATGAGATGAGTTTAGTGTAATTTAAAGGCATTTATTTTAGCGCCTTAGTGTAACGATGAAATCATTGCACTCCTATGAGGCTCCAGCTAATCACTGTAATACCTTTTGGATTGTGACGTACGTCAAGACTTGCGGGAAGAAAACAATATGGGTGGTGGCTCATCTGACCTGATTATGAAACGTGCCATTTACACTGAATAATAAGCACTGAGAAATGAAATGAAGGTATTTGCATGTCAAATTTCCACACAGGTACACAGATATACATCCTGAATGGCACAGATCCAGAGGGGGACCCGGTGCGATATGGTCTGACTTTTGAAAAGGGCTCCAAAGAATATTTTAGGGTGGAACCCAAATCTGGAAATGTGACTCTAATTCAGGAGCTCGACAGAGAGGTGAGCCTCTTAAAGAGACTGTTGTTTTGAAAATCTGTTACCACCACGCTCACTGTGACATTTATCTTTTCTCTGTAGACACAAGGTGAAATCTCAGTGCTGGTGAGCATCACGGATGGTCGAAATAAAGTAAGTTCCTTTTATGTGATTTATTTTTGTTTAGACTGCCTTCACTGCATTAATCACACCATTTCTACTTTCATTATCTCCATTATGTGTCTATGACACAATCTAACTGTGAAATAAAACAAAAATAGATACATCTGTGAAAAAGATATTTGAGATCTGCTCCTGCAAAATATGTGCCATGACAGACTGAAAGCAAACAGCAGGAAATTTACCATGACTACAATCTGGACTTGAGAAAATAATGCATTTAAATATAAGAAAATAATCTTTTCTGATCACTTCCAGTTAATTATCTCTCTTTTTTTAATTGAGGATATAGCCTTGAAATGAATTCCTTATTGTGAAGATATTTTTATTCATGGTTGAGATTTTGTGATTTTTGTTCCTGCTTTCAGGTTGTTGAGACAGTGAGAGTGTTTGTCACAGACGCCAACGATGAACCACCGGAATTTCAAAACCTGCCTTTCATCATTGATATCCCAGAGGTACAGTATATCAAACAAATACACCTATATGTAATAATGTAATACAACTGATGCAATGAATCCCTTCTATAGGCCTTGCTGTGCCATCAATAACTCGAAATCTGACGACTGAGTCAAACAAATAATAATAATAGAGAATAAAGGGGGTTTAGGGTTATAAACAATGTTGTCTCTTTACCAGGACACTGCTCCGGGAAGTAGCATCTACAGAGTCCAAGCAGTGGATAAGGATATGGGCTCAGGAGGCAGCATCTCATATTATCTACAGGTGACTTTACAGCTTCATTGTTATGCAGATGCAGATGATGCACAGCTTTGAGGCCTCTCTAAAGCCTCATGTCTTGGTGAAATTGAGTGCTGGATGAATTAAAACAACAAGGCTACCCAAGGCTGTTCTGTTGTGTTTTCCCCAGGCTACCACTAAATTTAATGAACACCACGGGTGCTTCGTTAGAATTCAAACAATAAATCTTGTTTATTTTGACTCCAAATTAGTTTTTGATGCTCAGGTGAAAAGATTTATCCACACGTGTCTGGTTCAACATTGTAGTACACTACAAAAATATAATTCATTCATGCTTATTTTGTCTCACTCAGACTGCTGCATCTATCTTTACTCTGGAATTAGGCAAAAAAAGTAAAAATGGCTCTCTCCAAACGCAGCAGCTTGGCTTTTACAGCAACACGTGCATGGAGAAGTGACCTAAAGCAACCTAGGCTAAAACAGTTACAGCTATTCTTACCTGATGCACATGACTTCCAGTCAAATTCAGACTTGGTTGTAAGATTTTACTAAGCACATATAGAGCCGTTAACAGCTTGGCCTTATCCTACATCTCTGGACCTCTTAACTCCTGCATCCTGGACTTCGCCCTGAAGTCTGCCAACAAGTTGATCCTCTCAGATCCCAAAACCTTTTTTAGTAGCATGACCAAGCATTTCATTCTTTTTTTATAGTTTCTTCCTATTTTTATCTTTTCACTCTTTTGCACTTACTTCCTATTGATGCGCTTTCATAGCTTGATCCCGTTTCCTCTTTGTTATTACTATGTTATTACGACTGCATCATTATCATCCTCATAGTGATACTAATAACTGGCTTGGTGTGGCCCTAACATGGAGGGGGCACCATCAGAGGTTGAGCTGACATCATGAGAGCTGTGCCACCATGTGGAGGGAGGAAAAGGGCGTTCGAGTGATGGGACAGTGTGTGTAGGGGGAAAGATTAATCTCGTACCAGAGAGCAGTCTGGAAATGGTGTTACTTTGGTGGATTAAATTTCAATTACATTTGAGCAAGGCATTGAAGGCTTAATAGGGGCTTAGGTTTGGTCCGGGCCAACAGCTGACAGCACAGTAGTTATTAACTATGTGTTAACTACGAGACAAAATTATCCTGATGGAAGTGTGTTGATAAATGATTAGAAGCGTCTTTCAAATTAGCTTGATTGCACTTGATTGGTAGCCTCAAGTAAGACATGTGTCTGCTGTCATCCTGTCAGACCTCCCCACTTGCCAAGTTCACCATCGACGGCCACAGCGGGATCCTTCGAGTCAAACCAGGCGAGACTCTGGACTACGAGACTACACCAACACATTTTGTGACAGTGGTCGCAAAGGTGAGAGGTCGCTGTTAAACAAACGTTCACCCTGTGAGCAACGTGGCAAAGAGGTTTCAGATTCATCCGTGTGCTCCTGTGGTTACCTTTCTCTGAGAGGGCTGACGTCTTTTCTGGTGGTCGTCCAATTGAAATCAGTCGGAAACTGGAACATTTTTCATGATGTGTTGCCTGTGGGATTTTGCACATGAAACAAGGCAACACTGATGAGAAAATAAGGCGGCACAGGAACCAGGGGTTGTGACAGTGTTGCTGCCAGTGGGAGTAACCTGCGGTGTACCTCCGCTCTGTGTGAGACTAACATACTGTGGATATAGACACTTAAAACCCTGTCTTTAATCATGCTTGGTAAATGACAAATTGGATACTGAGAAGTTAAAGCCATGATAAAATCTGTGTATAAAATTATTGGCTCAATCATTTCCATCAATTCAATCAACTCACTAATGGTTAAACTGAGAAAAGCCATGACTACATTATGTCCACGCAGAGAAACCTCTGCATCTTTCGCACTCACTGCAGCATGATGAATAATATATGAACGTAACATAGGAACATAATGAACACAGCCATGCAAATGGAATTACAGATTCCACTGTTTCCCATTATGTTGAATTTTGAGGATGAAGAGGTTTACATCCCATTGCACAGACAGCCAGACATCCAACCAACATGACTGAAAATATCTTACTGAGCCAATTTGAAAATGAACCATGTACTGCCAATGTTTAATTTGATATTGTTTTATACGTTACTCTTTGGCTGGTTATAAGAAATCAAACTCAAACTCAAGACATTTGGTCACTCCCAGCCAGTGGAAATCTTTAATCATAGCAATAAGTCATTTCTCCAAACATTTAGTTGGTTAAAAGAGTAAAAAGTGCTTTTGCTTAAATTAGATATTTTCTTAGGGATTTCAAAATAACTTGTGGCGAGAAGGGCCTGTCTGCACAAAGATCACATAATTCCTAATGTAAAATGAGAATGTCCTCAGTGAAATCTTGTTATTTTATCATAAATCACTTTGGATAAAAGTATCAATCAAATGTGTTGATAATGATTCATTATAATTCAGCTTTCTGTCTCCCTTTTCTTCCCCCTCAGGATGGAGGAGGAAAGTACAAGGGAAAGCATCAGGTGTTGACCTCCACAGCCACTATAACAGTTAATGTAATGGATTCCCAAGACATGCCTCCATCCTTCGTAGGAACCCCTTACTTTGGCTACGTGTACGAAGTCTCAGTTCCTGTAAGTCCTCCTCTTATGCTCTACACAACAGTGATGGCGATCAGAGGATTCATTTTATTTATGTAAGGTCTCTTTTTTTTTTCTTCCAGGGTTCTGAAATTTTCACTGTGTATGCTAAAGATGGAGATCAAGGCAATCCTAACCCCATACATTATTCCATCATGAATGGTAAGAAGCATTGATCAAGAATGAATTCCAGTTTGAGCTGTCTTGTGTACTTTGTTTGTTGTTTATCACATTTACACAACCTCTGTCCTCACCTTTCAGGTAGTGATGGTGTCTTTGATATAAATAGCACCAGTGGATGCATCACCCTGACAACGTATCCATCTCTGCTGAAAAACGAATTGTATGAAATTAAAGTCAAGGTAATGTTAATGTCTCGGGAATCACACTATCATCTCACACGGGTTGATTTGCTTTTACTGCTGAACATGCTGAATATGTTGATGTTGATGTGATTTCTAACCCCAGGCGTCTGAGGTAGGACCAAATGATCAGCTGATGGACTACGACATCACCATGGTGACAGTGCGGGTGGTGGATCTCAACAATCATCCTCCGACTTTTTACGGAGAAAATGGACCACAGAGCAAGTTTGAGGTTACAATGTACGAGCATCCACCTGCAGGGGAGATCCTCCGGGGCTTCAAGATCACCGTCAATGACTCCGATCAGGTAGGTTTCTTCCCAAAGTTCACTCTTTCACTTTAGGTGTTTTGTTATTTGAAGATTAATGTTGACAAAAGCTGCTTCTTTGATCATTTCAAATGAATGCTGCCTTGCCATGTTGAGTTCGTTCCTCTGCTGACAGATGCACTCATACCTCTGGGTACAATGTTGCATAAATATCTGCCGAAGAGCCTTAAAGTGTGAGCAGTTACGCAACATTTTAAAATGTTGATAAAATCTGCTCATTAATTCAAGATGAAAATGTTACTCACGACGCCATCATGTTTATTCTCTCCCTCCTGCCTAAATGAGTCATGTAACATTATCTGCCAGATTTTTTTTTTATTTCTTTATATCCATCCAGGTTTCGTGAAGTCATGGTCAGATCTTTCCTATATTCTGCTGTTTATTTTTCTGTGCAGGGAGCAAACGCTAAATTTAAACTGAGACTTGTGGGGCCGAGCCGAGTGCTGCGAGTGGTTCCCCAGACAGTCCTTAATGAAGCGCAGGTGACCATCATTGTGGAAGACACATCTGGCATCGACTATGAAAAGGGACCAACCCTTTCTTTTAAGGTTAGACTTTCTTAGTAACTTGGTTTACTTCTCTTTCTATTTGCTTTGCTTAGAGCCCACATTGAATTGAATTTCATGCCCAAAACCCAGAGATATTTGTTGTCAAGATAATTGTTGTCGACAAATTTTAGCCATGCTCAAGGGAAGGCAAAGGCCGTCTGTCTGTCTGCCACTTTGGTCCAGACTAAAATATCTCATCAACAACTGGATGTTGTGAAATTTTCCTGACATTTATACCATAGAGGATGAATCCCACTGACTTCGGTGATCCACTGACTTTTCCTCTTGTGCCACCAGCATGTTGACATTTGCTGTAGATAACGAAATGTATGAACTGTTGATGAAATCTGATGCAGACATTCTTGGCCTTTGCGAACTTTGCGTTTGACCCCTTTACTTTTCATGTAGCACTAAGAAAAGCACGTCAAAATTTATTCCAATTTGTCCAATAGTTACTTTAAAAATTAATAACATTATCACAACTCTCACTTTGCATGTTAGCAAATGTTTACAAACCTGTTAATTTCTCATTTTATAATCATCCATTGGCCCATTTATTACACTGACTTCCATTTAACCACAACAGCTAAATATTAAAAACTAGTTTTACAATGACCATTACTGCCTCACAGAGCCACTAGTGTGGATGTTTATTAAGAAACTCATAATTTTATCGACTAAACATTTCAGCACTAATCTAACTACGCTTTGCATGTGTCTGTGTGCAGCTGCTGGCAGTGGAGATCGACACTCCTGAGCGCTTCAGTGCGACAGCTGACATCGTGATCAACCTGCTGGACACAAACGACAACATCCCCAAATTCACATCCGAGTATTACATCGCCAGAGTCCCTGAGAATTCCCCTGGAGGCTCCAGCGTTGCGACTGTAACAGTAAGTCAACCATGATTAAGCTCTGCTCTGTCCTGACCAAAGTGATTATATAATCCATCAATCCTCCAATAAATGCATATTGCTCTGTGCAGTTCTTTAGGTGAAAGCAAGGTTGTTGCCAGAGAGGGAAAAAAAAAAAGCTCCACCATTCCCAGCTTTGTTTTTGTTGTTCCTCATTATGAAATTCATGTCTGCATGTGACACTGTGGCATGTGCTTTCTGTAACACCTCGGGGAGGGGTATTATCAAAAGAAATATTGGCACATTTGTCTCATCCTTTCTGTCCTGCTGTATGTATCCTGCAGCCAGGCAGTATGGCCAAGCTACGCAGTGTGTAAAAAGCTTAATTTTGCCCCAAGGTTAATCATGCTGACCTACTCCTCCATCCTCACTCACAACAGGAAGAGACTTATAGCCCACCCCACCCACTCTACATGAGCTTAAGACCCTAGCTGGTGGTGCTCAATCAGCTCCAGTAAAAACCATTTAAACTGATAACCTTCAGTCACCTTGGTTGAGTTTTCTGTCCACCAGTGTGACTGTATCTAATTATATTTTTCAGACTGGTAGATATTGTTGTTGAAAAAGTGAACATTTTAAAAAAAAAAGATTATTTACTTACTTTTCTTTATATACTTGATTGTATGAGCTATAAGCATTCTGCTTCTAATCTCTGTCCTCCAGGCAAATGATCCAGATTCGGGGCCTTGGGGTGAAGTCAAATACACGATTTATGGATCAGGATCAGATTTGTAAGTAAAAACCTTTCACTCCTGCCAGTTAAGGTTTGATCTGATGGTCACATACTTAACTGTTGCCTTTCAACAAAGCACATTTCATAGAATAAGAAGTTATTTTTATGGTGCAACTCAAGGCTGCTCCGAGGTTCAGGGTGTTTGGTAAACTCAGTCAACAGGACACTCTTCTTGATTCATCTTTGTCTCTTTGATGGAAGAGGTAAGCGGGAAACCAGTTTGATTGGGCCCTCGGCTGCACAAACAGCCAGCTCTAAAATGGCTGCAAGATGCTGGCTAATCTCCTAATTGGATTGGAGGGTTAAAAATAGACAGCCTGGCCCGTCTCACATAGGGAGAGCCAATTAACATGCAATGTGACAGCTGGAGCCACAGAAACGGCAGCTTTGAAAAGCAAGGCAGCGTGCACTGAAGGAAAAGTGAGAATTTATGCTAGTCTGCAGACAGCGACCTGAGTTAATTGTGCGAAAGTTATCAGTTTCATGGCAACTTGTGAATTTTCACAGTGGAAAACAAGATGGAGAAGACGGCGGAATAAAATGGCACTAAGCCCAATGTTGAACTAGAAAGTACTCTGAAAACACAAATCCACATCAAATGCTGTATAACTCTTTACATTAGTTATTAGTGATTGAAACATATCTGAAGTTGTTCTGAAGGCAAAGGAAATAATGAACGATCTTGGTGAACATTGGTGCACATGGCAGGGCGTGTACCATCATGTGTTGCCGTCTGCAACAGCACTGGTTTTTAATACAACCACTAGGAATTTGAAATCTCAAATTCTACATGAGTCCTTTGGAATTAGAAAACATTTAGTCATTAAAATTAGGTTGAAGTTGTATGTTTTTTCACAGAAAATTGTGACAGTTTATGTCAAAAAGCCTATATCCAGGAGAACTGGCAAACCATTATTAGAATAACATACACTGTGAGAAAAGATATTAAAAACCCTTCAAATCAAAATATATCTGAGTATTTTCTCTACTAAATCTGGTGACAAGTGGATAAATATAATAAAAATGTTCAGGGAAAAATAGCCATGGCTTACATGTGTTTAAGAAAGAGATCCAGACAGAATATCTAAAGGTTTTTCCCTGTACACCCCAGTTCCTGTGAATCAAACAAAAAGTGCAAATGCTGACAAAACATTAACATTATTTTCTGGCCTATCCTAACTTTTTGTAAAATGTTACTGAAATCTGTTCAGTAGTCACTCAGTTATCTGATAAAGACAAATACAGCAAAGAAAAACACACAACATTGTGCAGAAATCAACCTGAAACTGAAAATGTACAAAGCCGACAAGACCAAACTGTAGCTACTCAGTAAAGGCAATAAAATCAAAGAGACAAACAAACAAATATTCAGGACAAAAAATATAACATAACTGGCAGCAATAACTAAGACTTTAATGGTGCTCAAGGGGGAAAGTCACATGTTGTGTAGCAAAAAAGGAAACATGAAAAAATTAATAAAGAAATGAAACAAATTAAGTTTGGAACACCTTGACCAACTAGAGGATAAATATTTTAGAGGTTTCTGTGCCAAATGGTTTTGTTTTGGTATCTGTTTACATTAACAAAACATTTTCTGTCTGCGTATTGTTAAATCACCTGGATTAACCTGTAAACCATCAAATATATTTTTACAACATGCTCTCTGCAATACAGTATGGAAGTCTGCTTTTTAGAGTGAACTATTAAGAGAGTGAGTCATGAAGAGATTCACAGGATGTGATGCAGTGTAAATATCACTTGCGCTGTGAATTAGGATGCCTATCTTAGAAACACTTGGTTCAGTGGGATGTGTTTAACGCAGAATGGACAGCTGTGTTGTGACTCATACACTGTCTGAACTGTTCTCAACCTGCAGGTTTGCCATCCACCCTTCGTCGGGACTCATCTCCACGCAACCCTGGACCAGCCTGGACGCAGAGGTCAGGTCTAAATACAACTTTTACGTCAAGGCTCAGGATTCGGAGGGGAAGTACAGCTTGGCCGAGGTCTTTGTCACTGTCCTCGACATGAATGACCACTCTCCAGAATTTGATGACAAACTCCTGGAGAAGACCATGATCATTGGTACACCTGTCAGAGTAGAGGTACATTATCATTCTAGCTTTGTACTGAAAATATATTTCAAAATCAGTAGATAAAAACACATTGTGTGGAAGTCGCAGACTGCCAATATAAAAAGGACAAATAACCCAAATAATCATAACTTTATGTTAAAAAAATATTAAAAATTAGAATTTTTATTTTAATTTTCATGTTTGAGGACTAGTAATTATTGCCAAAACCAGAATATAAGGCTGATATTCTTTACTTATCATTGCCAAATCCCATCAAAATACTTACTCCTCTGTGCAAGAGTGTGCCATTTCTCAAAAAACTATAATAAACACATCACTGAGTCATACTGTTGTACTGGGTGACAAGTCCCTTCATTACAAAGAACATGGCCACTGTAGTTTAAACTGTAGTTTAAGTTTAATTGATCTGCAGCTAAAAACAGCTCCCAACAAATGCACTATTTCCTGCTCTTTTAGTGACATTAGCTAAAAACTACAGCACCCAACTGTTTTAGGAAACTTTAGAAAACTACATATTTGTGACATTTTACAGGCAGTAGATGAAGATGCAGAGTCTCCAAACAACGTCATTGAGTACTCCATCATGACAGCCGATCCTGACAACGCATTTGATATCAACGCTGACACCGGGGAGATTAAGCTGAAGTCGTTCATCAAGTCCATGGAGATTGTGCAGAACATCACCAAGCAGAAGGACTGCAAGTGGTCCCTGGTGGTCCAGGCCAGGGACCGAGGCTTCCCCTCTTTCAGCACAACAGCCGTGGTCAATATCGATATCACCGAGGCGGTAAGACCTGCTCTGAGTCGCAGCATGCTCGCAGCGCTTTCTATTCCAAGCCTGAGCTCTAGATTCAAGCAGTTTAACATATGATGATAGACATTGCTGTCATGCTATGCAGCTGCTAATTCAGCCTCCTTGTTTCAGTCACATTTCATTAATCTCATGTTCTTTAAAGGATAATGTTGGTCAACTTCATGCTTTTATTATAGTCAACAAATCCCATAGAGAGACCAAAACCAACAAATCATTAACCTAACAAGTGAGGTCTGTGTCATCATTTAGCTATACCTCTATTGTTGTCCAGAATCTATTAAAGCAACATTAAATTAACATTATGTAAACACCCAGAGGACATGGAGCAATATTAACATTCATTTGGAGTTATGTTTCTGTCCATCTGTAAGTCCAACATTCACTCAGCTTTTAGTTATATTTTACTCTTGACCAACTCTTTATAAAATATATTTATATGTTCCACTTTATATATTTTCCGACTAGTTGCTAACTTTATATGTCTGCCATCACGTTTGGTTTATCGCAGCCTGTTCGATTAAAAGCGGCTGCCTGCTGTGGTGGAGAACAAGGTTGATAAGAGCAGTGACTTCACAGTGCTGTAACACCAAAACACTGAGCTAAAAGAGGCTAAAAATATCTGTCGAGCTGCAGAGGTGTCATAATTCTCTGTGGGTTTGTTGCGATGAGCCATCCCTTCCCATTACATGTAGCTGTTTGATTTAGTTCTAAAATACAAATATATAGTGTTCACTGGAGTTTAAAAGCCAAAATTTTGCATTAGAGTGACATATTGCAGTACCACTTTCGAATAAGGCATACTTTATAAAGGATTTATAAAAACCTCTCTGGCAGGTGAAACTCACAACTAAATGTACAAGTACTATGTGACATCACCCTTTACAAACAAACTGCAGCCATTTTTCTTTTTTCAGAATAAATTACAGTGGCCATGATCATCATAATGAATGGTTTGGTCTTCTGTGTGTTTTTAATAGTTTGGGAGGTTACAGAGCATCAGGCGGGTGGAGTTACACAGATAATATAATATTTGTATGATAAATTAATGTTGGTTTTGGTCTCTTTGAGAGATTTGAACACCAGGTATAAAATATAAATAAGCAGACGCATTATCCTTTACAGTTTTCAGTCATTTACATTAACCCATATTTTTTCTAACACTTCATGTTTTCACTATGTATTCATTCTTTCACTCTTCATGATGACATGACTCAGTGTTTTTGGTTCTGTTTCTGTGTTGTGTATCGTGCTTTTCAGATCAAAGGTCGAATTATTACATACTTCATGGGCCTCAGCAAGCGTCCGCTGACTGTTTTTGGAATTTTTCTCAGCATTGTCACTTCCCTCATTTTACTAACGATCTGCATATCTACAATCCTGTACTGTAACGCAGTGAAAAAGTCACGCATCAACCCTGAGAGTAACTATATCAAAGTGATCCGCAGAGCCAAGTGAGAAATAACTGACACCTGCACCATTATTCATTCATAACATGTAAAAACATTTATTTTTTTACTGGTTGGTTTTTGTCTGTAAAAGAGTACTGGAGCACATAATATGACAATAAGATAGAAGTTTTTTTTTTCTATTTTCCTTATTTTTATTTGTTTCAAATTTTTTTGAATTGGAAAAATGCTCTAAATGCAAAATATTTCTCATAATATAGTATGGATCTTTACACTACCAAAATCTCATCTTTAACTATTTAACACTAGAGATAATACTAGAGCATGATTCAGACTATTTGGTTGTCAAAGTGACTAAAATGGAGCCTTTTAGTTGGGATTTAAACCTGGATTTGCTCACTTAATCTCTATTTTTCTCACACAAACATGCATTTCACTCCGTTTTGGTTTCATGAACTGTCATCATTCTTCTTGAGCCCTCATCAGTCACATGCCAAAGAAAAATCCTAATGCACCGCACTGCCAGACGCATTCCCAACAACTAGTGCTGTGCCTAGTTCTTAGCTTTGCATGAGCAGTCCTGTACGGTAGGACAGAGAGAGACGGGTGACTGAGTGTGAGTGTGGAAGTGTTGCATTGTTTGTAGACATGTTGTTCGGGCCTCCTCTGTCAGTGCTTTGCTCATCCATCTCTCATGCTTGCATGCTTCAGACAAATGCTACGTTAACGCTTGGATTCAGTCCCTTGGACTTGATTTAAACAACTTTATTTGTGCTCTTTTACAGACTCCTCTCAAGGGGCCTATGGCGGCCTTTTTAATGAAAAGTAGGGACAATCCTATGAGAGCTCTAGGCATGGTCACTGTTATCATTAGTGTGTTGGTAGGGGTGACTGTCTTGATCTCTACGGCTATGTACATGCGCAACTCAAAGTCCAACAGGATCATGCCGGCCCGTCGCATCATTAAGAGGCGACCCAAGGACCAGCAGCCCTGGACCTTCAAGATGCCCAATGTCAAATTCAACAACCCTGCAGACAAGTTCATCATCGGCGACCCAGAGAGAAGCCCCCAGCGGAACACCGGCAACCCCCGGCCGAAGCCTCCACCCCCCAGTGCCCCTTGTCTTCCCCCTCCGCCTCCATCTAACACTCGGCCCACTGAGAGGCCCCGGGCGGTCCCAACGATATCTGGTGCACTGGCCTCCAAAGGCTCAAAGAAAGCTAAATCTAGTCGCCGCAAAGAGGGAAATATAAGTTCTGCTTTAGTGTCGGAGCTTAAAATGAAGCTTGAGCAGAAAATCATTGAGAACAACCAAGGTTATTATTAACACAAACGTCTTGTTTAAGGTTGTCAAGTCAATTCTGACAACTCTACTGCTCTTAGCTCATCTGTTGTTGAAGAGTTCTCGCCTAAACCTTGTGATGATCTGGTAGGGTGGCCCTACCTTTAGATTATTGATGGGTAAAGGTATAACTGGAAGGTTTACAGATATTTATGTCTTAAGAGGAGATATTAAACAAGTGGGATTCACTGCATCCTCAGCTGACCTGGCTTAGGTGAAGAGAGGAGAGAGCTGGAGTCTGTCGGTGGTGCAGTAGATAATTCACCACACTGCCATCTTGAGGAGGATTACATCATCTTAACAGTAAGAAGAACCACTGTAAATTGCCCAGGGAGAGGATTACAAAGACTTACTGTGAATACATACGTTGCATAACTTCCTGAAAAGCATAATGTTCAACACTCTGTGGTGTTTTCAACACAGTTAGGATTTCACCCAATAAATCCTAAAAAAAAACACTTTCTTTCTTTCACTCACTGAAGCATGCAGCTGAATGACACAATCAGGAAAAACACCACAGCTTATTATAAAGTGCTAAAGGACCTGTGTGTTAATATTTTTACTGTGTTACATCAGCCGCTTGAAAGCTGAGAAGTTGCTCTTTTGTATGATTACAATGTGCCACTGTAGGTTTTCACAGTAACACGAGCTGAGTTGCTTTTATTTGATTGTGCAATTCTAGAAAAATGCTTTTATATAAATTTACATTGGTCCAATTTTAATGTACAGCACTGTATTATTTTCATTATTTTGAATACACATACTGTATATGACAAATATGAACATTTCCCCAGTTGTATTTTGCAGCAGTAAATAACACAAAATACAAATGAAACCATCTAACTCCACTAGTGGGATATTGTTGGTAAAAATTAGTCGTATGCTTGAGATTTTCAAGCTCAGATTGCTATGTATATAACTTGCTTGGACATATCCTTTATAGATATACATGTTTAAATGTAGAATCTGTGTCGAACATTTAGGGTCCACACACAGTTACTTTCCATGTTATTCTTCAATGCCTTCAAATGTAGGCTCATACAATTTAATCGCTGTAATGAATATCTTGTATCTGACTATATCTTAACTTATAACTATCTAAATAAGTTGAGATAAACTATATATCTTAACTGTAAATTACAATTGCCTGGTCCTATAAAGTAACATATTTGTACCGTCTTTGTACTGTCTTGATTTTGAATAAATATTTGAAAATAATTTGGTTCATGCTCCATTTTGTCCACAGGCTGGATTTGTTCAATTTAGTTTTGTTTAGAACACTTTATTTTAGTTTGTAGTTTGTTAAACTTTAAGTTTCTTGTAAAGAAAAAAATACAACTAAATGGCAAAGGTTTCCAGTATAAACAACATGGTAAATCAAAGGCAACAAATATGAATAAATAATGTGTAAAATCTGTATTAATTTGAAAGGCCAATGTGCTAAACTGTAAACTAACATTTATTCAATGTACAAAAGTACAATTTTACTCTAGTTTTACTTTATACTTATACTCCACTACATTTCAGAAGGAATTATTGTACTTTTTACTCAACTATATTTATCTGACAGCTATATTTATTTGACATTTTGTAAATAACGATTTTACACAAAACCATATGGATAACAAACTTATAAAATACAGTGTATTATTAAAGATTAAACCAGTTGTTCAGATTTTTTGGTTGGTGACCCTTTAAAATAAAACTAGACATATCTAGATGTGGCAGATGCTTGGGAGGGGCCCAAACACTGGATAAAACTTTAGGAAACACTGGATAAAACTACATAACTGTATATAAAGAACTAAAAACTCGCTCCACCACAAGAGGCAACAACGGAAAAATTCTGCTTACACATTAATGCATCAGAATTAACAATCTCATAATGTCAGATATAATTTTATTTTATCACAGGGGCAGTTTTCTTTTACTTTTGATACTTAAAGTACATTTAGCTGATAATGTAGTATGACGCAGTATGATTGTAAGGACTTCTTGACAAAACTTCTACTTGCATTCCTACCTCTATTTTATCATTTGTATTTGCACTTAAGATCTGAGTTCCTCTTTCACCACTGCTCAAAATATATAGTGTTGAAAAAATCTTTATACTCTCATTATATATTTGTATATTTTACATAATCATATAATCATATTTAGAAATAACTAATGTCTGTTTAATTATAGGTTAAAAGATCAACAATTCTATGACTATGCAATAATTGATATAATGATTCCACTTTGGTTATGGACTGACTATACATTATATCTGTGATGGCAAAACTAACAGAAAATGCAACATCAACATCCCTATTTGCCTGTGTGACTGATGTACAGACAGTGAGCTCAGAGCTGTCATTAAATGGAAATATCATGTCCTGCTGACGAGGATTCAGATAGAAAATCACTTTAATCTGCTTACGAGTGTATGCATAAATGCACGGGAAAACACCGCTTATGTAACAAATCCTCTGAGTGATTGTGCTAAAAAATCACAGTATGTCTCAGCATTCATCATTGATTCCCTTTAATCCACATAAAATACCATTTCATTCCTTTACAAGACAGCAAATCTGGAGTATGTAAAAAGAAGAACAATAAAAAAAAAATTTCATTTGTTTCAACATAAATGTGCTGAACAAAACACCCCCCAAACAATCCACTCTATTACAATTTAGTTTGGTGAAGTTAACAATAAAGAAATGCATACAGTGCTGATTATGTACATTTTTTTAATTTAGGAGTGTTTGTCTTCGTACTCAGTATCAAAACATTAAGAAAAAATAATAACTCAAAGAAATATCAAATGCATTTTAACACAAACCTTCTGCACAAGTATATTAACACAGATAATAACAAACTCTCCCTACAATAAGGAAGAAAGGCATCTCCATTTTGAACTTATAGCTTAAAATTTATATTTACAGGATGACTATATACACAATAAAGCTCCAGTTTGTGCCACTCGTGTATTAACATAAAATTGAGGCACAAAGCTACAGTAAGCATTCAGTTTTCTGAAAAAAAAATACAAAAAAAAAAGAGTATTTATCTGTTCCTACAGCAACTCTGTTTCCTAATACAAACAAAGATGGTAGCTCGAAATGACAGATGTTCTCGCACAATTTATACAACTTGAACCAAATTCAAAGAATTCACTATCACCTATATTTCTTTGTATTGATGTTTCCTTTACTTTATTTTTTTTAACAAAATAAGAGGTTAATATTTTCTTGTGTTTTACAAGAAATAGGGTAGGAAACAGAGCCATACAGGAGTCATACATTCAGATGGTTAGAAACGTCTTTAAAGGGTTTGAAGAAATAGCGTCAAGTTTTGTCAATTTTTAATTTTTTTTAATTGCTGGGTGTTTCTTTTTCAGAAATTCTGGTGTGAAGCTCTCTTACTTAAATGTTACTCTATGATACGAGAGACACAAATTGGGGCTACACTCAGAGGTATACATTTATGTAGAGTTCTTGACTTTGATTCTAGTACAGATGAGCTGCACTCCCTCCTTTGGGCCTATCCTCAGACTTCCCCTTCTTTTTTGGCTTTTCCTCCGATTCCTTGCACAGGCCTTCATCACTTGTTGCCTGCAGGCTGTCAAAGGTGCCCTGCCTTTCCGTCCCCTGCATGTTTTCTCTGTGCAGCCTGCGCTTCCTCCACAGATCCACACAGCGCTCCACACAGCTGAACCTGGCCTCCGTGGTGCAGGCATACATGCCGACTGGCACTGCCAAGACCATGGCGCACACAATGACTATAATGTGGATGAGCCTCTCTCTTTGCTCCAGCTCACTGATGTCACTTCCCGTCACAAACACGATGCACTGGCCTTCCCTCGGTGGATGGTTCTTCAGGGTCACACATACTTCGTATTTGGTGACAGGAAGCAGGTCGCTGACTGAGTAGCTGTTGATGCCAGGGCCGATGTAGATCATCTCCTTTTTAGGTGAATCATATTTGCCAAAGTGGATGGTGAACCAGGTCTCTGCAGGGTTGTCTGTCACTGCATACCACTCAAGGGTGATACCGTAAACTGTCTGCTTGGCGATGCGGATGTCAATGTAGGCATTCTCATCAGACGACAACATTGGGACAGGTGGAGGGAGAGGAGCAGAGGAGTTGATGGAGATGGTGTCAACCATGATGCTGACGGAGGAGTTGCCAATGAAGTTGTTAGCAGTGCAGGTGTAGAGTCCTCGGTCCTCAAGGTGAAGAGAGGGAATCACCAGCTGGGAGGAGACAGTCTCTGAGTCTATGTGAGTCTCGGTAGCTGCAAGGAGAAAACAGAGCATCAGTGTACTGCATTTAAATCAGAGGCTCAAACCGATAAAGACTTGGTTGGGTAACTTTCAAGAGTGTATTGTTGCCACATCTTCTCATAAAGCAGATGCAGCCCAAAGGTTCAAGATATACCTCACTAAGTGCTCCCACAGCAGGTTCACAACAGTTTAATGGATGGTAGTGATAAAAAAAAAAAAATCTTACCAGCAAATCCTCTTATAATCTTCAGACTGTACATCCATTGAATGGTTGGGCCTGGCCTGCCCTTGACTAAGCATGTGAGTGTTGCATTTGCCCCGAGAGGTAAAGTGATGTTAGTCTCTGGGGCAGAGGCCACTGGCTTCATGCATGTTTTTAACTGGATCTCATGGAAGAACTTGTCTGCTTTGGAGGCGGGGCCTGCGCACATCAAATAAGAATTCATCAGAATGATGGGAGGGCCGACCGACCTGATGAATGTAACAAAGCCTTTGAGGCGACAATCGCACAACCAGGGGTTGTCATGTAGTGCCAAAACCACATTGGTAACCAGTCCTTCTTTCCCCCATGCTTTTTCAGCTGTTTGGTAAAGAGGCCAATTAGTGAAGACATCTTTTGATATGACACTAAGCTGATTGAAAGATAAATCTAAGTAGGTTAGGGCAGGTAAGTGTCTCAGGGCGTATTCAGGTAGGACGTCTAGTCGATTGTGCTTCAAGTCCAAAATCTTAAGTTTTGGCGTGTCCTGAAATGCTGTCCATGGGATTGAAGTCAGCTTGTTCCCTTGTAGCCTCAGCTCTGTCAGTCTGGTGAGCCCCTCCAGGCTTTTAATGTTCATCAACGTGATCTCATTGAAATTCAACCAGAGGAACTCCAAGGCACTAATGTTAGAGAAAGATCCTTGCTGTAACTCGGTCAGGTGGGATTTTTCAATTCGGATTTTAGTGAAATCATGTGGTATATCTTCTGGTATGTGTCCCATGGAGGTTTCCATACATAGTAAAGACCTAGAGTGGTAAAACAGGATATGTTTGGACAATAAAAGCTAATGGCAAGTGTATATTTTATCTTCACATGGCATTTGTGCAAATTTATGGATAGTGTTGGTAAACTTTAAAACAATTTGGTTAGCAGGTAACATTTAAGATAACACGTATGTCTAAAAGGGGGTTATGGCTAAAACATAACCTGCTATTAAAAGTTTGTATGGCTTCAGTGGTAACTTACCTTCCCAAGTTGTCATCTGTGCAGGAGCAGCCGATCAGACAAGTTGATGATCCAGGGGAGATAAGATAAAAAACCAAAGCAATATGTAATGCAACATAAAAGGTGTCCATATTCCTGGTGGAGCATGTGAAATAGGCCTGTGAGGGCAGGACAAGCCCATGGGTTGCATGGAAGAAAGCCTATTACCTTAATCTTCCTTGACGTAACACTTAAGACACCAAATGACATTTGAGACACATAGAAGCGGTGTATTTATAGCAATGGTCCACTTTGTCTATATAATATATTGTCTGATCTCCTCAGACGCATGAAAACAGTCTGTACAAATTTTGCTCAATCCTGATCCAATGAGTGATTTTTCATTGTACTGCTCTACTTTCCGGTATGACCCCAAAATGCTTTGCATCAGTTTAATTTAATTTATTTGTCCCCCACCAAAGAACAGACACTGACATGACATGAGGCCCATTTCTATTAAGTGGGCCGGAGCCCGTCAGGCTTAGCAGCAAAAAGAGGGAGGGCTGCAGAGAGACAGAGAGACAGAGAGACAGATGTCTGGAGGACTGTAGCCTGACCTCAATAATCTGAGCACTGGTTGTCTCTCAGGTTGTTAAAGGCCAAATCAGCAAACAAAGAAAGTGTAAAAACAGAGAACATCTACAGCACTGCCGGTTCAATCTTAAAGACAACCTTCTCCTTTTTGCCCAAGCTTTTTATGAAAATACGTTCTAGTCTTAACAGGGAAAAAGATTAATCAGATGCTCTGCAATATAGACGATTTAACTTGAGGATCTGATTTTGGTGATTGCTTACTGTTAATCTGCTTGCAAAAAATATAAACTTAAGACATCTACCAAAAAATTGTATTTTTCTATTCTGCTTCAATACCAGATGTCTGTTTTATCACGAAGGACAAACCTATCTGTTTCCTGAAGTTGATTAAGGTTTGTTATTAACAGATCAACATGGGGATGAATCAGTCTACACAAATTTATGTGTAGGCCAACTAGGTTCTCAAGAGTTTCATTAAGTGATAAATCTTTATTAGAGAATGGTGGTGCTACTGAACTGTAGGTACATTTTTAGGTAAATTCATCCAATATTGTAAACGTTTCATCCACAATCACAAATATCATCATCTTGGTGCTCGAAGAAAAGCCAGGACCTTCAAAGTCAATAGGATTCATCCTGTGACGAACATGGATATTTTTGCCGAGTTGTGAATAGACCAACATTGCCAACCATAAAGTGACCCTGCTAGCATAGCTAACAATGAAAATTCACAGCGTTATACTCAGAAGATCTTCACTGAAACTCGCTACATAATTTTAATTGTTGTTGAGTGAATTAGCAATCTGCATGATAAATGTTTACGTTCATTTTAATGCATGTAACAGGCTAATTTATTCAGTAAAGATGAATAATTTATTAAAAAACATAATAAAATAATATTGTGAGATGAAACAAAAAAAGCTTGTCCACATTCATCAATATAAAAATATTTATTTTTATACAGTACATTCATACATACACTCATATTTCAGGTCACAAATATTTACACATTATAAAATGTACGGTATTTTAGGTTTTTGACCCAACAGTAAACCTGGCACATTAACATCATACAGACATGCAAAATAGACTAATAACTGCTGGTCCATCATTTCTCTAAATACTTTATGTTTTAAATAAAGATTTTAACACAATGCAGAGGTTACATCTTGGAAAAAAAAAGAAAAATGATGGGTTTTAGACAGTTTAGGGCAACATTTCAAAACATTTCTCTCTGCAAAATATCACCTTTAAAAGTGCATGATGAACAAAAAAAACAAAATACACATTTACACCACATGTAAATATTGAAACCATCATTGTGTATATTTTCCCTTTTTTGTTTCCACCAAATGAAAGAATGGTGGTTTTCATTTCCACAAGGCTGTAAAATAATTTCATACATCCAATGCTGAAAGAGCTATCAGTGTCCTCTGAAGACCCTTACAAGAGGATCATTTGAGTCTTTTGAGTCTCTGAGCACTTTTATTTTTTCTTTTCACATCACAGGCTGTTAGAAAACAAAGTGCAACCTCTGTAGTTTGAGGCATATGTTTGGTTTTAGCAGAAATACTCATTGGGTGGCCCCTCAGTCCTCGCTGTGGCCTCTGAGTCAACACTTGACCTGGCTGAGAGCAGCCTGTTGGATTCATCAGGGTTTAGCCTGGTAAGATACTCCCCCTCCATCCCTTTAGCTTTGGCCCCGGGGCCGAGGGTCTCAAACGTGACGTAAGAGTCTTGCATCTCCTTGGACTGCCTCCCCAGCAGCTTTTGGCAGCGTTTCTTTAGTGCCCCGCAGCACACAATCAGTGTCAGGGGGACGGCAATCACACACGCCACCGTTATCACCACTACATTAATAAGCTTCTGAGTGCCACTGGCACTGGCCGCCTCGTCTGTTGAGAAGATTACACACTGCTCCTTTTTTGGGATGAGGCCTTTGACGCAAACACAAGCAATGTACTTTGTCTTTGGCACAAGGCCGTCAACGGTGATCCGGTTCCTTCCAGCACCCACGTTGATGCGACGCATGTCTCTCTCACCAAATACTGCATATAGGACGCTGAACTCTGTGGTGTTTGTGGCTGTGGGGGCTCGCCAGTTCAGGGAGACAGTATGGTCGGTGTCACCGATCACCTTCACCGAGCGAACTACCCTTTTCTCTGGGGCTTGTTGCAAGGAGGAGGCGTTGGCTACTAAGTTCAAAACATCCTGCTCCGTATCCTGGGGCTTCTGGGCGTTTGATGCCTTGCCTCGTCCCTGGGAAGCGCCATCAGAGATGCTGTAGCTCTCGATCTCATACTTCCCAGTCACGCCTTTGCCATTGAGAGGTTCAATGATGGGCTGTCCAGCTGTGGTTGTTGGTGGAGGAACGTATCTGGCAATAAGCTTCTCCTGGTATGCTGCTCTTCCAATGCCACCAGGTTTCTTCCCTCTGTTTCTCTTAGAAACACCACCTCCTGTCTCCTCTGACCGAAAGGAATCTGTGATTACCAAGGAGATGATGGCGTCTGCAGTGCCCACAAAATTGGTTGCTTTGCACACATATTTCCCAGAGTCATGGTAGGAGACTGCAGGCACGCTCAGAATAGACCAAATGATGCCCTCCTTTGAAATCTCTTCCTGGACTGAAACACAAAAAACAGAAGTGCGCAGCGTTAAGCAGATTGGCACAAAAAGAATAACTTTAATCTCATTGATGCTTTATCTTGGTCAGAAATAGATACTGCTCTAATCTAAGTACATCTTTAATTAGTTCAGCAGAACTTACTGGTGCCATTCATTTTCTTGCCATCAGCACGGCTCCAGGACAGCTCGGGAATGGGGACTCCAACCGTGCCACAGCGCAGCAAGACGTTGTTGCCCAGTGAGCTCCGAACACGAGCCACGGCCGTGTGCACCCGAGGGCCCTGGCACCTCTGCAGCTCCGCATCGGTGAAAAGAACCCCTGACAGGCTCTCCGGATCGGCACACCTCAGCCTGGTGTCGACTAGAGCCACAGATGATGATGGGGACTTCTGAAACTGGACCAGATCGTACAGCCGGCAGTCGCACAGCCACGGGTTGTCATGGAGGCCTGTACGGGAAACAAAGTGTGACAAAGGGCTGTCAAGACAAGATTTTTTTTTTTCACCTCAGCGTCTTCATATAAACTACTGTTACTGCATCTTTACACAACACCAATGTATCATTTTTAGACTAAGACCTTGTGGCTTTAAGTTTCAATAAATAGAATTAGCCTGACAACTTGACACACTGCACACAATAACTATAATTAGACTAATCCCTAACTCAGCTTTAAATGCATCTGGTGTCAAAGAAGTGGCCGTCATGCACGGCAGCTTAAAAAGAATACTTTCTAGTCTCTTAATATGCAAACAGCTTGAGCCTCACCGAGAATTAGTTTGGAGGAATCGCTGTCCTGTGGTGGCTTCACACTCAGCCACATTGTGAGAACGTCAGCAGGAACAGTTGTCAGAGTGTTGCTGGATAAGTCCAGATAGGTGATATTCTTTATGTACATGGTGGCTTCGGCAGGGATGGTGGAGATCTTGTTGTTGTGTAAGTCGAGGAGCCTCAGGATTGGCATATCAGTCAAAGACTCCCAGGGGAAGGAGGTGAGAGAGTTTCCATCCAGCCTGAGCTCGTCCAGGTTGTAAAGACCCCGAAAACTGTCCACATTCAGTGAGTTCAGTGAATTGAAAGACATCCAGAGAAACTCCAGGTTGTTAAGGTAGTGGAAGTTGTTGCTAGAAATCCTCGTGATTGCCGTTTTCTCAATACGAAGCTTTGATGTATCAGTGGGGAAATTTGGAGGGACCACAGTGATCTCTGGATCGTTGCAAAGTACGCTCCTGCAAGAAAAAAATAAGACAAATATTATTATTTAAAATAAGTACAATATTACAGCTGCTTCCAAACTTAATGGGGTTTGTATAAGTAAAATTAGTGACTAACATTTTCTCCCTCTGTTTAACATTAAAATAATAGAGTTAAGCCTTTATTTGAGGAAAACGTGGCAGACCATTGTTCAGTAACAAGCAAAGAAGATTAAAGAGCAACTCCAAGTTAATCCTCTACAATACAGACCGGATGAATAGAAGACAGCTACAGTAAAAAAGCTCTTTTGCACGAAAGAAATTTAAAAAAAAAAGAAGCATGCTCTGAGGATAAAATTCAAACAGGAACAACTGGTAGTATTTGCTGTTCATACCTTGCTTTCGATCCGTCGCTTAATTTGTGGAAGAAGCAGCTGCATTGCGCAGGACATGAACCACCCAACACGGGAAGAAAGACTAAAGCCAAACAAAAAGCGGCAGTAAAACGTGGACTCATTTTGTCTCCCGTGCGTTGCTCAACGCTGTGCCGCTGGACCACGGTTGGACAGGCGCAGCTACTTGGTCTGACGGGACATCGGGCGCATCGTGGTTGTTTTGCAGGCTCACAGTTCCATACTGCTCCGACTGGTCTGAATCCTGAGATAAAAGGGATAGGCAGGGATTAGCGAAGGACTTGGGTTATTTTCATTCACACGATTAGGCCGTTGCTTCCTGGAAGCTGATAGGCTGCATCGTTTTCACTTTCATTCTGGTGGAAGTTCTTTCCAGTGATTGATTGGATGGTTAATTATGGACACACCTAACCGTGCACACCTAAATACAGGTAGAAACTACAGGCCTGAAAGCCCAACATATATCTACACGTAGGTAACAATCACGCATATTTAATATATGTAGGCTATATGTTTTTTTTTTTTTTCCTGAAGAAAGATTTTAAAGTGATGAATTCCTTGACATTTTTGAAACATCTTTTGTTTTTCACGCTGCCATTTTTTTGTGATGTGATATAGCCTTGTACTCTATATAGTATGTAATACACCCTGCATGGACAGTTAGTCACCAAAACAACAGATTGCAGCTGTGATCTGTGATATGAAAGCCCGTGGATGTCAGTCACAGCTCATTTTGACACAGCTCTGCTCCTGTTGCAGTCCTCAAGCTGTGGTCACTAGATGGCAGCGGAGAGTTAGTGAGGGTGTCCAGTGTATTGGATTACTGACCTTCTTGTTATTGGACCCACATTTCAAACCCGATAAATGTCTGTTGACAGCACCATGTCACCCCTTCCAGAGGATCACTGAGCTTATTTTATTTTATTTTTCTTTTTTGTCTTCCTCTTTATGTTTTTAATTTCTGATTGGAAGAAAAGCATCATTTCTCAAAGGGAAGTAAAATAAACCCTGGACTTTATCTGATCCTATAGACATTCACTCTTTGTTTTCTCCTTCACCGATGCAAAGTCCAAGAATAACGTGAGAATAAGCAGCATTTTTTACAGTTACTATTATATATTGATATAATATTATGTAGTAAGAATTTACCTGCAGACGCATGTTAAATTCTGTATGAAAATGTGTGTTTGAGTGTGACACACTTTGTGGCTGACAGACATGTCACAGTCTCCGAGGGTTTTTCACAGGTGCAGGGGTTTAAAGATGTGGCTGTCCGACCGGGATTTCAAATCCTTTAATCCAGTCATCTCTCTGTCTCTCATTAATGCATCTTTGTTCTATTTCTTTCAGGAGGGTTGTCCCAGGCTTGACCAGAGAAAAACATCCAACCTTGCATCTCTCCCTGCCTCTCCTCTCCTCATCTGATCTCTAGTAGGACACATCTTGGATCTGGGATGAGAAAGGCGTTGATATATTGTCTCAAGGGACTACATTCAAAAGGATATTTATACCAAAAGTAAAAAAAATAAAAAATAAAAAATTTAAATGAAGAATGGCCCCTGTCAGTGTTGTATTATGGAAATTTGGAAGGAGTGAAATACTGAAAAAAGTGAAACTTCACATAAAGAAACATTCTCAAAGAAACATTCATTTCTAAGATTTATTTTACCTAACAACAGATATACTTTATCCACATCAACATCATTAGATAAGTCATTAGATAAAAGTTTTAAAAAATCTCCTTCTGTAGTAGAGGAAAAGCAGCAAGCACAGGTACTCCGGTTCTCCTCAGTTTCCTCTGATGTTTATCACTTGATACGTTGGCAGGAATAAATAACAACATTTGTGTCAGTTGTTCATCTTTCTCCTGTTCCTTAGTCTGTGTGTGTAAATGCAATTTTAACAGTGAAACCTTTGTTTTATTGTAAAACCTGCAGATTATTGTGGTGTAATTAACTATTTGGCAACACACCAATGTGCAACCACTACAAAGGTGCAAGCACTTTGGCAAAACATATTAGAGATTCAGGTCAGGTTACAGCCATTGCAATTTCTACAAGTTCATCAATCACTGCATTCATTTTTTTTTTCCGTGTGTGTTGCACTGGTTCAACCTGGCTCTTATTTCGTCACACTCAGCTGCTGTAGATTAACAGACTGTTTTATCAAATCTTTTACATTGTGAAATTGGCACTCTGCTGCTTTATGTTCCTGCATGGCCTCACACGGCTCCCTCAACACTTTCACAGGCCTTTTTTGGGGATTTTAGGGCAGCAGACAAACATGCTGAAGAACAAATCAGATGCTCCAGATTGTCAATTTATCTATAAGAGAACAATGTCTCTGCTGCCACATTGAGTCCCTTGTGCCAGAGCAGCAGATGCAGTGGTAAGCACTGACATTGCAGCTTTTTTTCAGAAAGTGAGGAAGCCTGTAACCGGATGGGACGCTGAGCTTTTAGTCAGGACAATATGGGCAGTTTGAGAAAAGGGCATTATAAGTCCATTGGGACACATCATTACTTCATAGTTAATGAGTCTGCGGTAATCTGTGGACAGATTAGTGGTGCAATCAGAGTCTGCCCAAATGTTACATTTTAAAAGCTTCGGGCTGCTGTGAAAGCCAAAGGGCACTTTTCCGGTGACCTTGTTTTTAAGGGTTGTTTTGGTCAACAGTTCAAGACAGATAAATGAGTAAATGAATGAGGTCCTGATGCTTTTAATTTGACCTTTTACACTTAGTTGTAGTTTGCAGGAATTTGTGAGTTTAACTCTTGAATTCAGAAATGATGCTCAGTGAAATTAAAATCAAAAGTTAGCAGAGGAAGGTACACAGGGGGAAACATACACAGAGTTAAAATATACTGAGTATCTAGTCATTTTCTGTTTGTTTATAATACTAATGACAGTTGGAGTAAATGTTGGAGTAATTAAATGTTATTAGAAGGGACGTGGAGGGTTCCTGCATAATGAGGTTTGTTTTCAGTGTGACTTGGCAAAAGTCAACTACAGTGGCTGATGATCTCAATACTGTCATTTTGAAAGAGAGGAGTACTGACTCTGAAAACAGTTTAAAATGTAAAATATCTCTCCATACTTTAAAAGTCTTGAGTTTCCTACACAGAGTCACTGTGCTGAGAAAAAGACAGGAGTCTGATTTGATTCCAAAATATGTAAAGGTGTATCCCACCTATTTTACTGCCATTTGATCATAACAGTGATGTCAGTAACAGTTCTCCAAATTGCAAATACACATTATGTTAACTGCACCATACACTGTCTACAGGTATGCAAGACGAAGGTATTCAAAGTCAGATCTGTAGCCTTTATTTCCTGGATTAAGTGTGGAATAGTCAGACCAATAATAATATGTCTCAGAAATAGTCAGACCAGTAATAATTTGTCTCAGAGGAAAGATTTCTGTCTTTTTTATAAAGCTATGAGAGTGAAACATGTGTGTGCACTCATACCATTGAAGCAGTGGTGTTATTATAGGCCATGTCCACCTCCTTATTTCAGAAACAATGCACAATACTTTTTATTTTGGAAAAACTCCAAGTACAAATAAAATTTAGAATAAAGCAAATGATTTTACTGTGTTGGCAGTATGATGAAGAGTTAATACTGTGATTTGCTTTAAACTGGTTTTTGGCTCCTGCTGAGGAGCAAATCAACCAACTGCACTGAAGAGTTAAAATGATCACATCTAAGCCTATGCAGTATCTTGAAAGACAACATTTCCCATGCTGCCATTCTCTCTTCTTATCAACGATCAACAGCTGTATTAAGTGGACTGGTCGAAGGGGAGTTGGTCTTTGCACCGAGTGGCGTCTGCAGAAAAGTTTGAAACTGACAAAAAATATATATATATATCACATATTTTGTGACTTTTGGATCAAAGGGTTTCGCAGCAAACGCGCAAACATGTTGCCTCTTAGACAGTTTTGAGGAGGTCTGCTCGTTAGGACATTCCTCGGGGGATTGCAGAAGGGGCTTTCACTAAGATAAGTCTCTTTATGCGTTTTCACGTGAAAGAGCCTTTATAAAGGCGTCATTTTGTGGGAGACTGCTGCGCTACACCACGGGAGAAGGACTTGTCTTCGGAGCAGCGTTTCATTTGTGCATCTCAACATGGCAGCGTATACGTTACCGGAGGGGTTCACGGAGTTTGACATGTTTTCCTTCGGCACAGCGCTTCTCGTTGGGGGTAAGTGGAGAACACACAGGAAGTCATGTTTATCCAAGCATTAAAGGGACAGTGCACCCTGAAAACATTTGTGTGTGTATAGAAAAAAGCATCTTTTCACAAGCATTGGCTTTTTAGAAAACCTTAAACTCCAAACTTGACTATTCACAGAGAAACTATCTTTAAGTACAGGCTGTTTCATGAACTTGAAGTTTGCAAAAATTTAGGGTAAGATCCGGGTTACAAGATTGTGCTGATGGATTCAAACTGAGAAGTGGGGTTAAAGTCAATATGCCCTGAATATTAATTGGAAATCTCAATTTCTTTGTCGCTTTCAGGGCTGCTTGGGTTCTTCCTAAACGCCATCAGCATCCTGTCTTTCCTCAGGGTGAAGGAGATGCGCTCTCCCAGTAACTTCTTTGTCTTCAATCTTGCTGTGGCTGACCTCAGTCTGAATATTAATGGACTCACAGCTGCCTATGCCAGCTACCTCAGGTAACAAACTGTTCAAGTCTATTTTAAAATCTTTTTTTTTTTTTTTTTTTAAATCAGGAGGGTACTACATTTCTTTCAGCAACCCTCCCCCAACAAAAGAGGCTTAGTTTTTGATATCAGCCATCAAGTGTCACAAGCTAAATAAGCCTCTGGGTTTCATAATCCAATCCACAATCCACTTTATTCAGTGTGTAAAGTTCACATTTTGTAGCAAACCTGATGGGAGGTAGTAGAAAAATAAAGCAATATTTAAATAAAGTTTTTGACTGTATAAAGCTCCTGTATATTTAAAGTGATTCTAAAACAGGGTGTCAGCAGGGCTAAGGGAGCCCCTGTCGACCCCCTAACCCCCATTTGTTTACTAACAATGCAGGAGTTGTCTTAAGGATCCAATTATTTCAGTTTATAATGCACTTTAGTGATGCATGCAGTATTAATAAACAAATTAGCAGTTACCAATTTCCATATAGGATGATTAAAAATATACATATTTTTTAATTTTTTGGCGACAGGTGGGAGGGCTAGAACAGTCTGACAGTTGAACATCACTCTTTGATGTAACTGCTAACAGCTCAGAGCTAGTGTATATGCAACCTGGGGTAAAGGGTAGAAGTAGCAAGGAAATCTGACCATTATTCTGTGACAACCATGCTTTAAAAAATGTAACTGACCTGCATTTACAGCCTGTCATAGTTTTATAATAACATTGTTTAATGAGTAGAGTTTTTCTGTCTTCTCCAGATATTGGCCATTTGGTCAAGATGGATGTGGTTACCATGGTTTCCAGGGGATGATAGCAGTCCTGGCTTCCATCAGTTTCTTGGCTGCCATCGCTTGGGACAGATATCACCAGTATTGCACCAGTGAGTACAGGTTATTACCAGTACTGCACATTCAATTCACTGTGCAGAAAAGTCAAATTGTGTGTGTGGAAATACTTTAAAATGTGTCATGTTTAAAATCAAATTAAACATGGTTGTAAAACCCTCACTTATAGATTTTGGACTTCTAATATACTTATTTTAAAAATGTTTAAATTAAAATTTCATGGTGAAACCACAATAAACCTACATGATTTATTTCTCACATTCGTAGAAAATAATGAAGGTATGGGACAAATTTAGGAGAAGTGCCGGATACATTGATTAATACATTATTATTACTTAAGCATTTCAATTAGTTTTCCACAGCAGATTTATGAATAATGCCACAGGGACAAACTTGACATCTTAGATTCTGGTGAAAGGAATAAAAGCACAGTAAAAATATAAAAAACGTGTTATTACCTACAACAAACAAATTACACATTCCTTGTGTTAAATCAAAATCAAATGTCTACTCTCAACCAATTAACATTGTGCATGTTTTTATTCTATAGGACAGAAGCTCTTCTGGAGCACAGCCCTGACAATGAGCGGCATTATCTGGATTCTGTCCATCTTCTGGGCTGCTGTTCCTCTAATGGGATGGGGCGTCTATGACTTTGAGCCAATGAGGACTTGCTGCACACTGGATTACACCAGAGGGGACAGGTGGAGTTATAGAAACGTACAAATGATACTAAATCTGGAATGTTAGCATGGCCAAATGGCAAGTTTGCTTTTCTTATATGCCAATTTATAATTCTATGTCTACGTTCAGCAAAATTATTATAATGTAGGAAACGCTCTCAGAAACAGCAGCTACATGGAGCATGTATTTACCATAATCCAGTTTATTTTCCTATTCATCTCCTTCAACAGGGACTATGTGACCTACATGCTAACTCTGGTGCTGCTCTACCTGATGTTCCCAGCTGTCACCATGTTGTCATGTTACGATTCCATCTACAAACACTTCAAGAAGGTCCATCAGCACAGGGTAAACGTGCCACAGTATTTGCACAATGCATCTTAAGGAAACGCTACACTTCTTTTTGTTTTTTGTTTTGTTTTAACGTTAGATCAGTTATGGCAGAGAAAATTAATTTTACTACTTTATCTGACTGATTACTTTATGCCTCCTCTGGCTAGCTAGCTTACAGCAATCCTCTGTACAGTTCACTTTGTGGCAAATAACACAAGTAGAAAATTTGGTGGAGGTGTATGTTTGAACTTTGGACACAGCCAGGTTAGCTATTAACCCCGGCTTCAAGACTTTATGCTAAGCTAAGCTATCTTGTTCTCTGGCTCTAGCTTCATATTTAGCGCACAGCTATGTGAGTAGTATCAATCTTCTCGACTCACTTTTAGCAATAAAGTGAATGAGTGAATTTTCCAAAAATCTTGGAACTAATTTCAAAGGTGTTTTTTAGTACTGTGAGCATCACAAAAACAAAATGTCACAAATTTCATTGTTGTACAAACACTTTATATGGTAAACCTTCATTGTTTCATCTGGAAGTCCTAAATCCACCAAACTGCGCGTGTAATATCTGTACTAATACACTGAACTTTATTTTCTAGTTTAACACCAGTTTGCCTTTGAGGGTCATGCTGATGTGCTGGGGCCCCTACGTCCTCATGTGTATCTACGCCTGCTTTGAGAACGTGAAGGTCGTGTCTCCAAAGCTGCGAATGGTGAGTACTTATATCGTTAGTTGAGGGAAGATACAAGCTGTTTACAGCCTGTCTTTGTTGATGTTGCCATGTTTCTATATCACCAATTACTTTGTTGAGAACAATGTTTTCATGTCCAGCCAAAATGATGACCAGTACTACAAAAACACCCAGACTGTAATAAACCAGAGCGATGCTTTAAATCAAGTATTTTGAAAATGATTGGAGTACTTGTTTCCTCCCCCAGGTGCTTCCAGTTCTTGCGAAGACAAATCCTATCTTCAATGCCCTTCTCTACTCATTTGGAAATGAGTTCTACCGAGGGGGCGTGTGGCACTTCCTCACTGGACAAAAGATTGTTGATCCAGTTATTAAGAAGTCAAAATAAAAGGAAACTCAGTGTCTTCTGGCAAAAAATCCGAGCCCATCATTTGCTCTTATGATATTCCTCATACTTTTGGTAGGGTGTTGTAAAGTAAAAATCACTGAGCCACTTAGATGCCTGTACAGTTGTAATTTTTTCACACATGGGGAGTAGATGACACTCAGGACAATTTTACATTTGGAGCTGCCACTGTAGCCTCATGCCGGATTTGTGTTAATTTACTGTATGTGTTGCAGGTAATTTATCCATTTTCAAATTATTGCAACTTTACTTCAGCAATTTGTCTTTAACCTGCACTGCTCCTCTGCCTGTGTTAAACCACTTACAATAAAAAAAAAAATGTGTTGCTGCTCTTCTACTGTTTGCTCCGTCTATTTTCAAATTGTTTTTTTTCACTTCAACTGAACTGCTTTGAGTAAGAAGCCTAATTTCTGCAATTACCCAGCATGCGGACATGCCCTGTGATTCCCCATGCATTTACTAAGAAGCTTAATGCATTGTGTTATTGTTACACAGACTGTTTAAGGTGATGTAACTTCTTTATATAGTAAGGAGGCATTCACTGTGTTAAGACTCTATTATGCAATTATGCTATAGTTGAGACATAGTGAATTTAATCACATTTCGAGGTAGCTGATTATTGAAGGTGTTTTCCTCTTCACATTCTCCTTGTGGAACTTATTTAGCAGTTATTGAACTTTTTCATTGTGCTGAGTTGCTCAAAAACAAATGCAGAGCCCACTGTAACCAGCGAGAGTGCAGACTCTGGCCTCCTCTTTCTATGCACATGACCTTTGCGCAATTGTTTACTGAAGTAACTAGATATCAAACCTGTGAGGTCTAGATGAAGCTGTTAGGAAAGTAGGTAGGTAGGTTAAATGATAAGAAGACATTCAGGTAGACTGGGATATTTGAGGAATGGATCCCTGTTGACACCGATTAGTCAGGGCAGCCACATTTTTTGCTCAGTTTTACCCCTGTCCTTGGTTTACATGAATTTGATTTTGTCTTTTCAAAACATGAGCCATGTTTATGGCAAGTGTTACAGTGTCAGCGAGGCAGCAGAGAAGAGGAGACTACAGCACTCTGATCTCCGAGCTGCTAAATACATGCACTCCAGAAATAAGCCACAGTGAGACAAAGTCTCTGTCACACTAACCTCAGAGGTGACTGATGTTCTTGCCAGGCAGTCGTCAGCAAGTGAAATCCTCTCACCGTCAATGGCTGCACGTCTTAACACAGGAGGAGTCGGCCCTAATGAGCTACAATCACGCAGGTCCAGAGAGTCCTGAAATAGTCCTGTTGACACTGTTCAATTGGTTGTTAATTGACCTGTTAAATTAGATAAATAACACATTGTATTTAAGTCTTCAATTGCAGTGTTATCAGCATGTAGCAGCTGTGACACTGTTCCCAATGAAGGCATTGCTTTACAAATTGTCAGGGCACAAATCAGGGGATTACATGTCCAGAGGGGAGAGCAGTGACATCTTCACAGTAACACAGATGGGCGCAGAAGACTTGAACCAACTCAAAATCAATGTGCAAACAATGACAAAACTCACTTGAAGTCAAAATCCTTCATTCAATCCAAGCGCCAGTGAGACTATAAAATAACTCTTTTAAATGTAAAGCGTGTTTTTTCAAACAAGGGAAACCAACACATTTAGATGAAATCGTTGGCTTTCTGTGTATTATATTATCTTTTAAAATGTCTCACGCAGTCCTTACTTGCTCAATAAAGAATATTTAATACAATATCTTGGTCAAAGACCTACTTCATGTATAAAAGTCCTTTTAGAAGCTAACAGTAGGTATAAATTGAAAAATGAAGTAAGGAGCTAGCCTCAGGACTTGTCTTATGCAGCTGATTCTTTAGTGTTGGATGTCCCTCCAGCGCATGAGCAAGCTGTGCTTATTAGCACGTGTTTAATGTTGGACATAATCATGTACTTCCTCATAAACTGTACTGCTGCATCTACATGGGATGAGCTGGGTTTTTCTCAGGAGAGAATGGGAAATCCAACAGATTAGCATCACTTTCATGGAAAGAGTGGTTCCTTTGAATGTCAGCTGATTATAAGTCAGTGTGTGGGCTAGTGATCTAATTCAAACAGCGCTATAGATAGAAGCAGCACTAATAGCAACAAGCTCACAGGAAGAACAACTTGTCACAGACAGGTACAGCCTCACTGAGCTTTCTTCCAAAACATTGTGCCGTTAACTAAATCTGACTGCAGTGGTTCTCATTCAGTTGAGTCAGGATTGGGATCGCCATCCACCCACAAGGAGAGGTGAAAGTGTTCCTGCATGTGCTTGAATAGTGATGATACAGTAAATGTGTTAAATCTAATGCTGGCCAGAGACACATGGTGTAAAAACATCTGTCCTTACGCAGCACAAACAGCAGCCCCACAACACATGTGACATGTTCAGATAGATTTAGTTAATCAGAGTCAGATTTCAACCTTAAGAACACAAGGACAAAGGGCCACAGCCTGAAATTTAGAAATACTGAGGTCATTAGTTCCCTGAGTGCAAACCTACCCCATTCAGAAAAATTTGATAGACACCAAAAATCTGACATTTCTACTTATTTCTCATTTTTCTTTCATATAATATATTCCATTATACATTTAAATCACAATGTATTTAAGTAATATATTTACAGATGTTAAAGTGAGCCTCAACAAAATGTTATTTGTGTACAAATGTAAACTGCAAAATTCTTAGAGACAGTATTGAGGAAATGATAGCTACAGCCGTGAAGAACATCACATCATTTCATTTTCCAAAACAATACAAAATAACATTTAAAAATTAAAAATTTAAATGGGAACATTAAGTTCATCATTCTGAAACACTTAAAGTTGTGGATTTTGTCATATGTTTACAATATGAAATAGTATTTTCTGCATCTGGATTAGATTTCCACAAAAATAAAAATACACAAGGACATAAATGAGGATTATGGCTGAAGAGCACTTTGTATTACACCAACTGATGATCTGTTTAAGTGCATAAAACAGCTGCTGATTTACAGTGTGGGAAAGAAAAAAAAATAAACAGAACGTAACAGACTTCAGTTAAAGTTGAAGGACAGAGGTCATTATAGGGAAAGACTGATTGCATGAACTCCTAAGTTAAAAATTAATGAGCAACATTGTGTTGGCCCAGTAAGTGCAATGATTGATGATTATGTTGAATAATACTTAAAAACTCATGATGAGTTATGTTGTCTCACCCTCATGTACAAGTTATGTGTCAGGTCAAATGTGAGCACTTCTTGTTTCTTATGTTTTCCAGAAAAGAAAATCAAAGGTCAAAGTGAATCCTACATTAAACATTACACAGGAGAGTCCATAGGGCAGATTAGATGACACGATGGAAGGAGAAGTCACATGATAAAACAAAGACCTTAAATAACACTGTCTGGATCTGTTCTTAAACCATAATGATTTTTCATTCACCAGTTGTTTACTAATATTTTGATTTTATTACAGCAGATGTGACATTCAGTGTCTCCTGTGGGTTTTGCATGGAGTCATTTTTAAAGCATTGTTGCTGACACTCTGCAAAGTTACTAGAGTGAGTTTGAAGAGATTGTCCATGGGCTCACATCTTTGCACTGTCACTCATATGAAATCTGTGTTTAAAAAACTGTAGTGGTCCTGCAGTATATGACTATAATATACAAAGTGTTCATCTAACAGCTGCTGCTGTGCTGAGCCTCTCTCATTAGTGAAATTGGGCAGTTATTTCCTGTGGTGTGTTAATCCTCCTGTTGGTGAATTAATGTTGCCTTTTTTTCATCAAATCATCCACTGAACACACTGGAAACACCCCTCCGCTGCCTGGTGAGACCATCATCCAATCAAACAGTAATCATCATAAGTGTTGATTGCAACTGCTAGAAATAAGATGCTCTCTTGGTTGCTTTTTTTTTTTTTTTTTTTTTACCTGTACCAATATCTGTGACAGAGGTACTGCAACACAAGTCACATTTAAACATACATTGGTGAAGATATATTGTCACATTAAGAATGAAAATCTGCAAAAAAAAAAAAAAAAGATTTGTCTTGATGATGGTTATAAATAGCTGTAGTGGTGGTAGTAGTTGTAAAATGAGAGAAATATATATTCAATAGCACCTATTCAAATAAAACCCTATGCCAAAGTTTCCCAGTTAATCATAATAGAGAAATCAGTCTTTGACTGATGTAAACAAACATTTTAAACATAATTTACTTATTTATTTATAAATTTAGATTGACTACATGACTACTTTGAGCTTGGATTTTAGATTGCCTGCTAAAGACTGACCACTGATATAATTATAGATATCTTGTGTTTTGTAACTTGATTCTGTGTGTGCATGCTTGTTTGTGGACTCCCTGCCTTCACTTGTCCCTTGAGGAACACATAAAGTATCTTGAGCCTTGAACACACAGATTCATTTAGATACTTGATAGTTCTGTGGTGTCAGAAATAGCAGGTTCCAGTCTTGTGTTTTGAATTTGGGTGAGTGCTACACTTGGTTTTACTGTCAGATCATGAATTACACATTTGTTATTTGTAAGTCTTCACTGCCCTCTACTGGCAAATAATAATACTGCTAGTTAAGAAATGTAAAAATACACAAGCCTTTTATACTTTCAATATGATGCTGAAAATAAAGATTCAGTTTTTAACACCATAATAAAATAGTCAGTAACTTAAGTTCCAGTATTTTTGGCATTTAGTATACAAACATTTAATAAAGGGTTTATTACACTATAATGTAATCATATGCAGCAACAGTAACATTTAAGGTGCTTACGTCAGTCATTATAAATTCTCAAATGAAGAAATATTTTACATCTTTACATCAGTGTTTTACATTATTATCATTCTTTATTTTTATATACAACAGCCTCCACTTGTGTGTGTCCACAGGGAGAGTCAGAGCTGTTGACAAAGTACATCGATAAAGACACATCTCCTTACGCCTGCAATTATCGCGTTATAAACTATTAATTACCTGGTTTATGCCGCTCATGAATAACAAATTGGGAAAATCTAAATAAAGTCTTGCCAGTTAATCTAAATTACAATACACCTGAAAAGTGTCCAAGGGACAAACAACTAATTTACACTGATTCTCATCATGTATACAGTTGAGTTATTTCAAAACTTAAGAGGACGGTATTGCTCCGTTGAGTGAATGGGATGATTCTCGCATGTGTTTTGTGTACTTGTACAGTTTCACCACAAGGTGTCGCTGGTGTCTTGTGCTGACGTAAAAACGGCCCGTGCTGTTGTTTCAGGCCGGGATATCTTGGAGCTGTGTGCAATGGTGCATTTATCTATACAGTCACAACAGAAGTTATCTCAAGGCACGAAGCCTCAATGTTTTATCCGTGTTGTCATGAACACGCTTTGGTTCCATGGCTGCATCTTAACGAAGGTTAATGAACAGGAAGTGTGTGACGAGCCGCTCAGGTGTGTCCCACGTTTGTCTCTGGCGACGGGAGCTGTCCACGGCCGCCCGGTGCTGAAACGTCCCCGGCTCCTGCAGTTCACGGCAGAACCTCATTCTATCAACTCCAAACTTTCCCTAAAGCCTTCGGTCAATGAAATCAGCTCACGTTTTATTAAGCTTTAACATCGCCTCACTAAAATCTGACTTCTCCAAAATATATCAATAGAGATTGAGTTTATATTGTTTTAATGAATTGATTTTTTTTTTATCTTATCTTGAGGTTTAAATCAGGCTGATTTTCTTTAGTAAAGATTTATCATTGCAGATATCTCAACTGCGCATGTGTGTATGCCAATATATGAGTATGAAACATTATATTTTTCCGTAATACCAAAGTCAAGAGTCCCATTAGGAAGAAAAAAAAAAGCCCTTTCGCTCCCCTGCTCTTGCAGAGGGGTCGTGATGTGGTGCTCATTGGCTCTTATTGGTTGAAGTGATTGCTGCCATGGTTGGAAATTAACATAAAGGAGGCGAGTGACGAAGGGATCCACTTGGGGGCAAGCTGGCGATGCGTCATAGCTCTTGGTGAAAAGGGGAGACAAAAAATGGACTAAAATAGCACCGGACCTGCGGGTTAATGTGCACCAATGGCCACGAAGTCACTCGTGGTCTCAGAGCTGAGCGCAAAAGTGCCACAGGTGATAGGAGGTATGAACACAGATGAGAGACTTGGAGCGTCCTAGGTGTTGCAAATAAGTAACAAAAATTGCTCCAAACAAACTTTGCCATGTAAGATTAGCAGCCGAAGCCTCTGCGCGGTGCAGAATATCTGCGATTTCACCACGTCACTTCTCGGGAGATCATGAAACAGGATCGGATGCGGCTGAGGCGAGGGCAAGTTGGGGCAGCTGAAGAAAGCCATCTTCACCGATGAAGCAGCCAAGTTCCTCTGCGCCTCTCCCTTTACGCACAGGCGAGGTGAGGACGGAGATCATCACATCAATGTAGAGAAAACACCAATGAGTCATCCGAGGTGCTGAAAGATCGGCAGCAGACGGGAGAAGCACAACTACAATTTTGAAAACTACCCAAAAAAAAAAAAAAAAAAAAAAAAAAAAAAAAAAAAGCACAATATGGATGGAGAAGGGAGATCCTCCGGGCTGGCTAAATCGGCCGCCGTGAAACTGTCCGAGATGGGAGAAAGAACCAAGCAGTTAGGCACCGCGATGAGGGATCCTCACCAGCAAAGAAGGATCATATTAGTGATCGTTTGCGTGGCTCTCCTGCTGGACAATATGCTCTACATGGTAATCGTGCCAATTATTCCAGACTATCTTGCTGATCTGGAGAGTGAGCAGTCAGAGCACGTCCATGTGGTGATGCACCCCAACACTTCAGCCAACAGCACAAGCCAAGACAAGAGCAACAAGGACAATTTAGATATCCAGATAGGAGTACTTTTTGCATCTAAAGCCATCCTGCAGCTGTTAGTTAACCCGCTCTCGGGAACTTTCATAGACCGGGTTGGATATGACATCCCGCTTTTAATCGGACTGACTGTTATGTTCGTGTCCACCTGCATATTCGCGTTTGCGGAGAACTACACGACGCTTTTCGCGGCCAGAAGTTTGCAGGGTCTGGGGTCTGCCTTCGCGGACACCTCTGGACTCGCGATGATAGCTGACAAATTCACGGAGGAGGCCGAGAGGAGCAGGGCGCTCGGTATCGCTCTGGCGTTTATCTCTTTCGGGAGCCTGGTGGCGCCTCCCTTCGGGGGGGTCCTGTACGAGTTCGCGGGCAAGAGAGTGCCCTTCATCGTGCTCGCCTGCATTTGCCTGGCGGACGGCGTCCTGCTGCTGACCGTCATCAAGCCGTTCTCCAACAGGACTCGAGAGAACATGCCAGTCGGTACCCCCATATACAGACTCATGATCGACCCGTACATAGCTGTGGTGGCCGGGGCGCTGACGGTGTGCAACATCCCCCTGGCCTTTCTAGAGCCCACCATAGCCAACTGGATGGAGACCACCATGCACTCCTCTCAGTGGGAAATGGGACTCACCTGGCTCCCAGCCTTCTTCCCCCACGTTCTCGGTGTGTACATTACAGTTAAACTGGCAGCACAGAATCCCAATTTGCAGTGGTTCTACGGAGCTTTAGGTATGGTTATCATAGGAGCCAGCTCCTGCACGGTCCCTGCATGCAAAACTTTTGGACAGCTCATCGCCCCGTTGTGCGGCATTTGTTTCGGCATTGCACTCGTAGACACGGCCCTGCTGCCGACACTTGGGTTTTTAGTTGACGTGCGTCATGTTTCTGTGTATGGGAGTGTTTATGCCATAGCAGATATTTCATATTCTGTTGCATATGCCATGGGTCCTATAGTAGCCGGGCAGATAGTGCACAATCTCGGGTTTGTACAGCTTAGTCTGGGAATGGGTCTCCTCAATGTGCTTTACGCACCAGCCCTGCTGCTGCTGCGCAACGTGTGCCAAATGAAACCGTCCTACTCAGAGAGAGATAACCTGTTAGAAGAGGCTCCGCAGGGGCTGTACGATACTATCAAGATGGAGGAGAGGAGAGCTAAAAAGAAGGGCTACAGTTCGGCAGGGAACTGCCTGTCGGTAGATGAAAATGGGTTTGACCCATTCGGAGCACAGCGGTCCTTGTCAGAAGAGTCGTCCGGTCCAGAGTACACTTAGACCGGCCGCACTCTGACCGCCCCCGTCCCGAAACATTCCCCTGAAAAGATTTGAGGCAGGCAGATTATAACCTAGTGATTTAAACTTTTATGTAAGTACCGATGTGCAATATAAACACCCAATCACCAAAATCATGATTGTGTGACCCGTTTTCCAAAGTTTTTTTTTCTTCTTGACTGTGATTTAATTGTGTCGAACAAGTCTATGTAGCGTTTGTCATGGACGTATAACTGGAGTTTTGTGAGAGATCTATCAGCTACTGTTGAATTTGTGTGTATCACTGAGTATTGTAAAAAGATATAAATAGATAAATGTGCGTACAAGATTATATGGGACCAACTATAAGCAGCACATTTCCCCCCCCTTACACGAAAATAGCCTATATTTTTAGTCTCTGAGGAAACTTTTTTTACTTGCACATCAAAGGCCTCATTTTCTTGCTTCTGTTGTTTTAAAAAATCGTGAAATATAATTTTGTAAAGTGTTTGTTATATTTTCATTTCGGATGGGTTTATTATCATTATTATTATTATTTGAAATTAAATGTATCATAATAAATGGATTTTGTACATATGTGGATATATGCACAATGTAAATTGTTCAAACATACGTAGCCAATCAAGTCAGTCTCCTTCCGATGAACACATATGTATTCACTGATGAATTGTCGTTTTAATAAATCTCTGTTCGGATCTGTGCGGCACTGGTGATTTCATTCTTCAATTCACGCTTCACATGAATAAAAACAATACAGGCCTAACAGTTTCGTTAGAAATATAAAGAATTTAGATAACTAAAGTGAGTCAAATTGTTATTGTGCTTCTTAAGAATCATTAAAATACCAAGTTTGAAAAAAAAAACCGTTTTGTTTTGTATGAAAGGTGAAAAAAAAAAAAACAAAAAAAACACGAAACTTTCTGTTATTAATGAAAAAATACTCTCCAGTTTCAATTTGGTTTGCAGGGATTGCGCTCTCAAACATACAGAAATGAGAGAGGAAACCGAAGCAAAAACACGAACTGATCCAAGGGCGCAACAGTTTAAGAATCACAGGGTTCAGCTGCCAACAAGCGCATCCTGCACTGCAGCCTATACATCTTCACAGTAACTGTCCTCTCCGTGGACCCGCACGGCCAACACAGGACCATGAATGACAAACCAAAAACCGACTCTCACTCTTTTTATATATATATATATATATATATATATATATAATATTAAAAATCATTATCGGATGTGGGAAAGGATTGGGGAGGGGGGGGGGGGGTGAGGGGGGGGGGGGGGGGGGGGGGCAAGCTGTCAGATAATATGTTCCTCGAATAGATGTCGATGGGAGGAGTTTCGTGCCTCAAGGGGGTAGGTAGACGCAAACACCTTCAGCATCTTTTCCGCGGTGCGCTTTAATGTGGAACCACAGCCTTATGTCGAAGCGTGGGGACCGGGAAACAGTCCAGCGCCGACACGGAGCTTTACTCTAATATGGGATTTCACGGCGCGGACGTGGGAGGCGATGTGAACGTGCACACACTTCTCTGACCTCTTGGGTAGCACACCGATCAAGTAAGGTAACTTTTTTTCTCTCTCTCTCTCTTTCACATAACAATAAATGAGATTTTGTGTTTATTAAGAACTTACTATTCACTGTATGAAGAATATTATTCGTCTTAAAACTCTTCACTTTCTTCCACTTTGCTCTGACAACGAAGTTTTCTAATCGTGAATAATTGTACTTGTTTTCAGCCAAACCAACTTCCAGTAATACAGAATTACAATTTCACATATATTTTAAGTTTAAAGAAATACTTTCTTTATTCACATTTTTTTTTTAAAGTGAAAATGCAAGGAGAAATCTCCTTTTATTGGCTAAAATGTTATTTTCTGCAGGAAATTGACGCTTTCTGAGATAGAGATTAATTGAGTTGTTAAGATGCTTTGCAGCGGCGAGCCATGAGGCGCAGCTGGAATTTAAGGACAAACAGCAAATTGCATTGGGCTGCAAAATGATGAAGGACTGGAGCCTGCTGGCTCCCTTTCAGACAGCACTATGTAGCTCCATATCTCAGTAGACCTAGTTTTATTTAATGCATTTTGTTTTACTTTCTTGTTCCCTTCATCAAATGTCTCAACGTGCTTCGTGCAGGGAAGGCTGAACTCAAACCACCTCCAGAGGGTTTCCACATTATTTTCCCTTGAGTGGACTGGAATGCAAAGATGCCGGTGCTGGAGAAAGAGACGGCCAGAGACCGAGACAGCCAAGTATGAAAACACATTGTTTCTATAGTGAAATTGTTTCTCCTTACATCAGCATTCATTCCATATCTTCCACATTATGTAAAGTTTTCAAACTGAGCCCCGTCGCTGTCCACGATGCTGTTTGCCAACTAACGGTGCTGGATTTCAGCACCAGGGACAGCGCCAGCTTCACTTTGCTTAATTGGCCGCTAGGGGCGAAAATTGTAGAGCAGGCTTTTCACCCCCCAGGGGTGTAAAAACTTATCCCAAACACTGATATAAAACATTTATGCAAAGAGCTTTTTTGTTTGTTTGTTTGTTTGTTTTTTCTGGGCAACATTTTGTGTCTTTTCAGAAGTTTGAATTTTTTTTTTACGTAGTCCCCATTTCCAGGAGCCCAGAGGTACAACTTACTTATAATACCAATGTACTGGTCAACATGAACATCTTGGTTTAACAACAGTATCTAGTATGCAAATGATCAACCATAAGACAGAAACTATAATCAATTTGCATCTTACATCCTTAAAAAAACAAGAGTGTTTTCAAGTCCCATGAGGCTGTGGGATTTATTCTCAAACAGCCCTTGAAGCATTTACAATGAATTATTAACTCTGGTTCTGATAACAATGAAAGTGTAAAGAAAAGATGTAAGGGAATTACCTCTTCAAAAAAAGATGATACATTTGCTCAGCAGCTGCTGTCCTTTCATTAATCTTAATGAGTATTTATACCAATCTGTTGTTTTTGTGACATCAGGTGTTGCCAAAGGTCCCTGTGCCCCCACTGAAACAAACCCTTGACACGTACTTGAAGTGTGTCCAGCACCTGGTGAAAGAGGAGCAGTTTAAGAAAACAAAAGCCGTCGTGGAGAAGTTTGGGGCTCCTGGAGGTGTCGGAGAGGTTCTCCAGAAGAAGCTTTTAGAGAGGAGGGACAAGACAACCAACTGGGTAAATTCTCAGATCTACGAGATAATAAAAAAAAAAAACACTGCTGCTCTTTGCTATAGGTGCATGAACTGCACAAGGCAGAAAAGAGAACAAATCCTACTTGACTTTCTCCCCCCTATCAATAATGATTTTTGGTTTTATAAAGTCTCTAAGAGTAGTTGTATGTTTCTATTTTGTACCTTTTTCTGCTTTATCAAATGCTCATTTGAAAAACTCAGAGGATGACTCAAAGGATCCAAGATATTGAATTTGACTTTTTACAATACAGTATTTGTAATCTGCATCAGCTATGATTGTGTTTTTCTGTAATAATAAGGTATCCAACTCTGCATTTGCTCCATTTGATTAGAAAATTAAAATAAAAATTGTCTCAGATTTTGTCTCCAATATGATAAAATCCCTATAATAATATCTAACCCATTCGTAAAAGTATTGAAAATAGTAAAACACCAGGTGAAGAAGATTTATCGGAGCCTCTGCTGGTCCTTTGTTGCTTCAGTGTCTCCTCCTGTGTCTGGGTGATCGCTCAGTCCACAGCTCATCCAGCTCAGTGAAATCTATCATGCTCCCACTCTCACTCTGACGCTCTCTCCCACTCTCCTTTTCATCTGGCAGTGACACACTGTAATAGTTTTTTTTACTCCATTGCCTGCAGTTCTCAGTTCTGAAAGTAATAACTTGAGTCTAAAACGTTTAGCAAAGCAACATTTCTCAAAAAGCATCCCTGTGTTTTTATTTAGGTCTATGACTACTGGCTGGAGGACATGTACTTGAACAACAGGTTGGCCCTGCCGGTCAACTCCAGTCCTGTCATGGTGTTTCCTAAGCAGACGTTCAGAGATCAGAAAGATGCCCTCAGGTATGTGCTGGACTTTTGCCTGTGCTTTGGTCAGACAATATAATATTTGCATGTTGTGAGTTTTATAAACTTTACCCCCCTCCTTCGTTAGCTTTTGACGCCACAGAGACACTGATGACAGTGGTTCAGAGAAGATTCAGACAGAACCTACAACAGAATCACGTGTAGGTTAATGACAGGAGCAATTAAAAGGAAAATCTTATAATAAATAATTTCATTAAAAAAAAACAGCTACTATATCGTAAGCATGTATGTAAGACTACAAAAAAAAAATGCACCTGTAACAGGACATCTAGATTTTCTTATCTAATCGTGTTTGACAACAGATAAGGTTTTGGATTAAGTGACTTGATCAAAGTGAAAGGGTTTCTTTCTCTACTGAATGTTCAGTCAACAAGGAAAGACAGATCTTCCTCCTGTGGAAGCTGCCACAATAGACGAAGAATAAAATGACATAAAATATAAAATCATTTATTAAAATGATTTATCAATCTCACAACAATTTTTGATAATCGATTAATTTGTCCAAAAAAATGTCAAAAAACACATTTTCCCAGAGTCCAAGTAGATGTCTACAAGGTGGAACCTTTCAAATGTTTGCTTGAAAATGTATTTAAATGATGAATTGATTATCAAAATAGTTGCAACGCTGCATTTTCGGTCGATCGCCTGATTGTTTCAGCTCTGCAGGAGACCCTTTTTCTCTACTGTAAGATGTTACTTCGTGGGCATCTGCATTTAAAACCGGCATGCTGAATGGTTAAGGCACATTTTCTGACAGATTTCAAGCAATTTTGGGAACTGTAGGAAATCTTTAATTTAAATGAAGGTACATAAATGCACCATGTTGCACCAAAAAAGTCAGATTTCTTGAGGCTATCTGATGGTCAATAATGTTTTTAGAAGTTTGGAAGTTGGTTGTTTAATTCAGTGTGTGCCCTCTTGGTTCTTTAAGACACTGTGAACTGTGAAGAAAGTGAAAACAGACACCAGATACCAAAGGTTTACAAGACTGGATGCTGCACACCATCAACAACGACAGAAAATATACATATCGTTCAGCTCTGCAGCCGCTGACAGGTTTTATGTTCTTCCAAGCAGACGCAGTCTCAGATTAAGATCTAAATGACAGACAGACATGGAAAAAATCACTGGCATCATCTCTTGACCAAATCTCTGCCCATTATTAAATGAGTCATGGTCAACAAAACATTACACCAGTCTGTCCAGCCCTATAACTCAACATTAGCTTTTGTCAGCTCGTGCTGCACAAACTGAATATTTCCAGAGCACCAAAAGCAGCTGGTAATCCACTGACACGGCCACTTATTAGATTGGGAGTGACAGGGCCAAGCTCTCCGCAGAGACTGTTAGTCAGGCCTCATTTCGGGGTGTGGTGCACTGCGGCCGCCTCCTTTCTATTGATCTAGCTTTGAACGTAATAACAACAAGACAAATGACATACAACACAGGACCTGACAGGGCTCTGTGTTTTCCCTATTTGCCCACACTGCCCACTCACACATACAGACAGCCTCTCTCTCACAAACACAGATAAACACACACAGCTTGCTCACTGTATCCTAGTAATTTACCATAATGTGATTACTGAGTCCTTTGAGAGATGAGAGTACATCTAATTATAATCACCGGCCAGTCCGCTGTATATGTTCAGTGTTTTACAGCGAACTCTGTGCCATGCTTTAATTTTCGTCCCTTTCATCCTTTTTAGATTTGCAGCTCAAATCATCAAAGGTGTTTTGGAGTATAAGGGACTCATTGAACAGTAAGTATCCTCAGAGTCCTACATCTCATCTACGTCACCTTCTACACAACTAAAGTCAGTCAATTGAAAGTGAAAATAAAATGTGTAGTGATGAGAGTGAAGTCAGAGTCCTCAGAGGTGATCTGATGTCTGTGATAATATCTCTCAGACGAGCACTACCGGTGGATTTCGCTCGAGGCCAGTTAGCTGGAACCCCTCTGTGCATGGAGCAGTACTACCGCCTCTTCACCTCCTACCGCTACCCAGGGATAAAGACAGACACACTGAAGGTCCAGATGAACGCAGCCTCCTCAGCGCCGGAGCACATTATTGTGGCGTGCAAGAACCAGGTCAGACGCTGCACTCACTTCTAACTGAAGACAGTGGCAGGTCCATTTGCAAGAAAATATGTCAGGGATATTTTAATATGATGTTCAGTTTATCAACAGATGCTGAAAGAAGAATTGTTTTACAGCAGTCAGTACATCACATAAGACACAAGCTAGTTTCTTATCACCATCTACATGGAAAATATTTCACTTCATGCAGCAATACTGGCCTCTAGTGCAGATAAACTATTCCTTCATCAGATTGTGAAGCACAGGAAATCTCTGAACATCTAAACTGACTACAAAAGACCTTATTATCTGTTCTGTCAGCAGTGCCATATTTGAATATGATTTACTACAGACATCATAGGAACACGATCATTCGTATACAACTGAAAAAGTCTAAATCCTCCACCATGTTAAGCTGCAGCAGTCCTGATTTCAAGTAACAGGAAGTTGGAACATTTTAGGAAGTTAAATTTATAAAATGCTCAAAGGACTCAAAAGAGGATAAGCTTACCTATATTAAACAAATAAGCAATTTATCACAAAATAAACTGATGTAATATAGTTAGCAAAACCAACTGCATGACACAAAATACTGGACAGAAAATTTATAACACATTTCCCTGAGCTACCAGCTGTTACTTGCCACATCTCCGCACCACTTTATAGACCCTTAGCATAAACTGCTTAAGATTGTACATCAACCTCTACAAGTGAATTTTCTACCCAGTTATCTCAGTATACAGGGCAGACTATGACTTCTATTCCAATTGTTAGTGGCTAATCATTTGACTCATCTGTAATTTACATTTTTAAAGGGATAGGAGAGCCAGGCCTGAGTATGGCTGCACCTTTTTCATTCTGACAAACACAGTGCCTTTATGAAACTGCCAGAGGTAACTCTCTTGTTGTTGTCTCCAGATGTGAAAGCATATATTTGAATATTCAAACCGGTCAGAATTATTTCCATATCAAGATACACAAATAGCTCAGAATGCAACCACTGACAATTACATTGATCTCTGGGGCCTGACTGATCAGGAAGTAGCATATAGAAAACATGGAATGGGTCATGTATGTATCTCATCTTAATTTCTGGGTCACAGTGAAGCTTTAATACAGCAGCAGGTGCAGACAGTCATCTGTCACACTCCCAACAAGATTCACCCAACTGTGCTGTGTATTTTAGATGCAAGATTTTCTATTTATTAGAGATGTTTTTAAAAATGTATAACATGGTTGAAGCTTAACGCCATGCGACAGTACGTGGATAAAGATTTTAGTTAACTGGTAATATCTGCAAAATCTGCATTTTGTGTGTTTCTCACATAAACTTTAAATTAGCACTGAACTGAAGGCACAGTGGGCTCCCTCACCATGGTTCTGGGAACTATCAATCTGCAGCACTTAAGGGCCTGTCCCTATGGAGATACAGGCAGTTAACTTAATTACTGTTGAGTGAATCTGCCACTTGTCTGAGAGCTTCCTTGAGTAGCATCTTTAACTGATAGGAGCCATACTTTCAGGAGCAGTTGGCCATTTTTAGTCCCTGCCATCGCTACTAATATCCCATTTATCTCAGCTACAAAAATATTGTATGTGGAAGTAGCAATGCTTATGTCTTTCAGGTGATACAGTGCATAATAGAGTAGTTAAGAAACATGTGATTTCTGTAATTTATTTTTCTCACTAGTTTTTCGTGTTGGATGTCGTCGCAAACAGCAAGCAGCTCAACGAGACAGAGATCTTATCACAACTGGAGAAGATCATGAAAATGGCTGAAAACGCTAAAGAAAGACTCCCTCCTGTTGGTATCCTGACATCCGATGGAAGAACAGAATGGGCCCAGGCCAGAGATGCACTCACAAAAGGTCTCAGCTCAAACATGTCTCTAATTTTTTTGTCACGTTTATGATCTCTCTCAGAAGTCTTGATCAACCATGAACCACTTCTAGATGGATAACCCAGAACATACTTTATCTTCTTCCTTCTTCCATCCAGATCAAACCAACAGGGACTCTCTGGCCCTGATTGAGAGCTGTCTGTGTTTGGTATGTCTGGATGAAGCCAGCGGCCTGATGCCCAACGATACCAACAGGGCCCTGCTGATGTTGCATGGTGGCGGCCGTGAGAGGAATGGTGCAAACCGCTGGTATGACAAGTCAATGCAGGTAGGACCATGTTAAAGGTGCGTCAGTCCTCCATGAATAAAGGGTTTGTTCCATTTGTTAATCCAGATTCTCACAGTTTGTTGTAGGAATGGATGGGATATGTGGAGTCGTGTGCGAGCATTCACCATTCGAGGGAATAGTTCTGGTGCAGTGCTCTGAGTACTTGATGAAATATATGTAAGTGAACTCATGGCAGCAAGATACACTGAATCCTTTTATCTCAATGAATCCTGCTGAGGATGACGAGTTGTTCTAAACAGAATTGGGAGTCCCTCCAAGATGGCAAGGGCATCCAGCATCAGAGAGCTCCCCCCTCCAAGAAGATTGCTTTGGAAACTTAACCCGCACATCCAGGGTCTCCTGACAGCATCTGGAGACAGACTCCAGAGGCAAGGCCCACACAAACAAACGCTGGCCAACATTCACAAAATATTGGGCTTTGTAGAGACATAAGGTCTCATATTGTGCTCTCTCCTTTAGGCTGGTGAATAATCTTGACATGGATGTTTTCAAGTTCAAAGCTTATGGAAAAGAATTCATCAAAAAGCAGAAGATGAGTCCAGATGCGTTTATACAAGTCGCCTTACAACTTGCATTTTACAAGTAAAGAACATTCATTAAGTCTATGTTTCAATTTTATGAAAGATTTCTTGGCCCTTTCAAATATGTGAATATTGCCATGATCATGTCTGTCATGTATTCAGATGCAATGGAAGACTCGTGTCCACTTACGAGAGTGCATCTATCCGGCGTTTCCAAGAAGGTCGGGTAGATAACATTCGCTCTGCCACCCCTGAGGCCCTGGCCTTCGTGATGTCCATGACAGACGAGAGGGTCACTTTCACCGTGAGTCATTTTTCTCACTTTGACTCCAATTAATGAGCAACTCCCATATCACTGTTCATCACGCCTGCTTAAATGAAACAGGCGCAACAGGCCACCTCCGCATGCCAAACCCAATCTCTCCGTTCAGACAGATGATCTCCCTGCAGATCTCCAGATAATGGATCTGTGAAAAATGAATTTACTAGATGTACGGCTCTCTTTTTGAACAATGTGAGAAATGCTCTGTTTTTACTTTTTTCTCTAATAAGTATTTACTTCTCTTACAGGACTCAGAAAAAATGAAACGATTAAGGGATGCAATTAATGCCCAGACAAATTACACAATTGCAGTAAGTATTTTAAACCAGTTTTCAATATATTAATGTCACAGCCAAAATTGAAATTACTTGTTTAGTTTAAAAACTAAAAACATGATCTTATAATGATGCTCCATCCAAAATGTATCACTCACTCCCTGGAGACTTTAAAGGAGTAGTCCGACACTGGGAAATGCACTTGCTGGCTTTCTTGCCAAGAGGTAAATGGAAAGCTCAATACCACATCCGTCCTCTAAATATGAAGCTACGACAAGGAGACAGTTAGCTTAGCTTAGCACAAAAACTATAGCGGGGGAAATTAGCTAGCCTGCCTCCATCTAAAGGTAAACAAAAAACAGCTGCTTACCAGCACCTTTAAAGCTCACTAATTAGCATGTAATGTCTAATTTCTTCAATCAGTGCAAAAACTGAGATATAAAAATGAGGGTTTGTGGTTTTATAGATGTTATGTACTGAGCTCTACCCAGAGTTCTGGCAGAAATCCTGGGTAACTGAACACACATCACTGGTATTGGGTTAGTGACTCATGTTTTTTTTGATTTTGGTTGTGAGTCAAACAAGACACCCAGTTCATAAAACCATTGTGGTACCTCATTTTGTAAGAGACATTGACTAAAATGGAAAATTTCGAGATTGCCACTGTGACAAATTTTAGGTGAGGTGTCACTTGAAGCAAGGAGCTATAGTTCACAATTTTTTAATCCACAGACCAAAATTGGTGTGTAGCACCCTTTCTATCTCAATTATCACAGTTCACAAGGCCTGTGGTCCGACTGCAACTCAGGTTGTTCACTGAACATCTGAAAACTACTATGATGTAACCATTATAGTGGGAAGGGTAGTGTGGACTGGGCCTGTGAAGCCCACCCCTGCTCATATTGGGGCTCTAATTTAAAAGATTTCGTTAGCACTAAGCAAAAAAACCTGTCTTTCAGGCTATTACAGGAATGGCAATAGACAATCATCTGCTTGGGCTCCTGAGGATCTCAAAGGAGCTCAACATGGAGAAGCCAGAGATCTTCTGTGATGAGACATATCTGGCCAATAACCAGTTCATCCTCTCTACCAGTCAGGTAACACGAAATGGCATTATATTCTAACATATAACATTTTCTTGCTTGAAATGATTGCTTTAAATGCCATGCTTATGCTTGACAATGGAGAGGATGTACGGTATATGTACACATACCTCCCAGGAACTTTGACACATCAAATTTCACATACAGCGGAAATGGTGCTGATAATATTTTTCTGCTTTACATATCATTCATTCTAACTACCTCCTCTTCCGGGCGGAAGTACAGTGATGACAAAACTGTCAGTCACCACAACAGAGATAGATATGCAGATGTGCTTACTAAGATACCTACATGAGACTGATTATGCTGTGAAAAGAGACACAGTTCTCAGAGCTTAGGAACTTTCCTCTTCTTCTTCACTAGCCGGCTGTAAATTACAAAAAGGTGGAGCTCACTTTTAAACTATTCTAACTGCCCCTTTCCAGAATGAAAACTGGACTGCCACTTGCCAAAACTATGTACATGTACAAGAGAGGGAGGTCTGCCGTAGACATTTGAACAGTGACTGAGACTGCAAACAGCCGAACAACTCTTTACAAAAGACAAATTTAAATATTTTGATTTTGTAGTTTGATTTGGGATCCTCACTGAGAAATCTGTTGCTGTTACAGTCTTTTTAATTGGAGTCCCTGCCAGTCATCGGCTGCCCTCAGCATTGGGTTTATTCACTTCTCACCATTTCTGTATTTAGCTGTAGCTCAGCTGCTGGTGCTTGAACTCCACTCTAAAAATAAATATAATTTAATAATAATCTATAACTACTCAACTACATTAAATACATACACTCCACAAACTACACATTCACAGAAGCTCACGGTTGCATTGTTATTTGACTGACTGAGTGGTGCTGGTACACGTAAATTAAATGACTATGGGATGACTTCAGCCTTGGCATGCTTTTCCTTTTCTGGTAACAAAAGAAAGAGCATCTGTTGTTTATACTCAGGAGTAACTTGTCAAATTCAGATTGTTAATGCGTAATCATTAGTAATCATGAAATTCTGAGCAAAATGAATGCGCCTTTTGAAACACTCTGTCACCAGTTAATGAACTTCAACAGTCATTCAACCCACGCCGTGTGCAGTGACGCTTTGTCATCATAATATTCTCTGTCAGCGAGCCCTTTGCTAGAAGTGACACACTACTGACAAAAACTCATCTGTGGAAAACAAGGGAAACAAGATATCACAGAGTTTCCCAAGCAATAAGCAATAAAGATGTCAAAGGAAAAACTACCTCTACCTACTACATATGCAGGGTCACAGCAGTCATTGCTGGCTGTGGTGGGGTGTAAACTGACGCCAGAGTGATAAAACTCCCTCATTTAGAGCTTAGTTAATTAATCAGTTAACAGAAAACCAACTACCAACTATTTTAATAAATATTTGAATAATTGATTTGGGTCATTTATCAAGCAAAAACAACCATTTACTTATTCCAGCTTGTCAAATGTGATGATTTGTTGTTTTGCCTGTTTTATATAATTATAAATGAAATATATTAGAGTTTCAGACTGCTGACTGGACTATGTAAGCTATTTGAAGAGGTCCCAATGGGCTCTGGAAACTTGTAATGAGCATTTTTCCCTAATTTCTGCAGCTTATGGATCAAATGCTCATTAGTAACAGCCCTTATTTGATTACTCTGTCTCTTGTCTATCTAAACTGTTGTAACCCAGGCTGTGTCCTTCTGTCTCCAGGTTCCAACCACAGTGGAAATGTTCTGTTGCTATGGCCCGGTGGTACCCAATGGCTATGGCGCCTGTTACAACCCGCAGTCAGACCACATCATCTTCTGTGTGTCTAGTTTCTGGGAGAACACAGAGACGAGCTCGGCCGTTTTCGTCAAAGCCTTGAATGAGGGCCTGCTTGAAATCAGGGACCTGTGCAATAGAAGCAGCGCTGCGGCTACCAAACTGGCTGATAGCAGCCAGGGAGCCAGCCACCCTCATAAATCAGGGAAGTAAGCCATACTGAGAGAGCACGCCCACTCAGCTGCTCCTCTCAGCACTCCTAGACTTTAGATTTCAACTTTAGACTCAGTAGTCGAGATGCCGTCATGTGTCTTTGTTGTCTGTGCAATAGTGTTTCCTTCACAACAAAGTGCAAAGCCTTAAAAGTTCATATATATAGTATGTAAATATTTTAAAAAATGTGAACAAAAAGTGGAAAACAAGTTTTCTTTTGGATCTGTGTAGACAGAATGATTTCTGCTTGAATCAGTAGACTGAGATTAACTGGTCTGCTGCCTTTAGGAAACTGAAGCCATGCCTGCTTTGTAGCACTGATGTGAGGGGAAGCTCCTTCACCAGAGAGTGAATAAACTGGGTGACCCAATATATATCTCACACACATAGAGTAGTAATGTATTAGACATGACAGGATTGTGTAAAAAAAAACAAACAAAAAAAAACCAAACACCTGTAGTATATTTAAGTGACTTTTAACAATCATGACATCCTGTAAATGTGATACTGCCAACCTGTTTCACTTTGTGTCTGCCATTATGGTATTATAAGTGTTTCAATGTGCTAAAGTTATTTTGACTCTGGTATGTAAAGTGTTTTATTCTACTGACACCATAAGGTTGCCAAAGAGGTTGTGCATATGTGAAATCTGTCTGAAGAGGCACTTTAAAATATTTATGTAAAGACATGAATGAATAACTGTAAACTTTCGAGGGAAAATGTGTGTGGTATGGTTTCAGTGGCACATTTGAAGTCATCTAGTTGTACTGTATGTATGTGTTCAATATTATAGCAATAGTCAAAAGGTATAATGACCAAATGCTACTTTATAAGCAAGATACAGTCCAGTGGTGACTAGGCGAGGCAAACCACTGTGTTTATGTGTATATAAGTGCTTTTTATTAGCACTTAGAGGTAGAATGAGATGAGAGTAGTGATGTATTGTTGTACTGTTGGTACTTTGTGCAATAACAAAATAGCAAGTGCAGTGAGGGTATATGTGCAATTTAGCAAATCTGTCAAATAGATGCATGGAACTTGTGTAAAATGAAATTAGGTTTAACTATAGCTGCTATTTTTGATATTAAAAAACACTGGAAGTAACATTAGAATGAATTATGGCAATCGACATCATGCATGCCGTTTTGGTGAAAGATGTCCATTCAAAGTGTACTGTGACATAGATTCATCTGCAAATGTATATTGTGGGTCTTAAAAATGTGAGGATATTTGTTGTCCCGTGTCCAGATCACATTTACTGTATGTTTGTTGTGTATCTGTGTATCATCAGCCAAAGTGAATGTGAACCATGTCGATGGTTAATGTCAAGAAAAGACACACTTGCATGTTTATTCTTATATACTAACAGTATTTTTGTAGGTCCACATGAAGAGCTTAAATAATGATAGCAAAATATTATTCCAGTGTACACATGAGTAACAAAAATGCCTTAAAATAAAGTGATGCAAACTGTTTTCCATAATTCCTGACAGATGTAATATTCTATAAATGTTTAATGTTTTACCTCTGATGTTAATTTAATCTACTTGGTGTTTGCTGTCTATTCTGACTGGTATATGTAAAAGAATGTAATATTTGTCATGTGTTACTCGGTGGATTTTCCCTTTGTCTTGTTCATAAAAAGTAACTTATGAGTGAGTAAATCAGGCTGTTGTATCTATTGTACCACAGCGTATCAATAATGTGGGCAGATAAATTAATGTTGCACTCATCCATAGCCACAATTTTGTGAATGGCAACTAATGTGCAACACATCATTGACAAGGAGAATATAGTGTTTTATTGAGTCATTTAATGTTCAATGAATGTTCAGTGAACATTTATTTTTTTAGGTTACGATGATATTTTGCTGATGGAAGACATTGCCACTTTAAGATGGAATGAAAACTGCCATGGAGCTAAACCTGATCAATTCCAGAAATAAAATGAACCCCAAACTATCATATCTAGTATTGTCAGTGTTTTCTTGAAATTGAAACTTTGTCCAGCTTTTCCTTAATATATGAGATGCTCTAGTAATGCTAGAAACAACCCAAGTTATCTGCTGCCAATTGACTTTGTACATTGAATCCTATGATTACACCAGTAACCTAGTTGTCCACACTTGAAATACATAGCGACAACAACTACTTTTGAAGCAACATTCAGATGTTGTAGGACGATTTACTTATGAGATGTTGCTCAGCTGACTTAAATATTTTCGATAAAACCTTTTACAGCTTTTTTGTTGTTGTTGTTTTTTGGTTTTTTTTCCACAAAAAAAAAAAAAACAGTTTAATTCGTTGTCCAAATGCCTGGTATTTATACAAAAGCTTTAAATTGAGAGATAAGCGATACCATGACCTGGATGACTGAGAATCTTCAGAGACATGACACTACTGTCAATCAAAGTTACTGATGTTCTCTGATGCAAGATTTGTTTCAGTGTTTCAGTAATGGTTGAAAAAAAAAGTCTGTAATTGATTCAATGCCACAACCTCAACTGAGATATACACACAAGAACAAATTTACTCAAATTAATTTCTGTTTCCAAACACACTGCTAAGCTAATACTGTTGTGAAGTAAACCCCTCCCGTGATAATCAGTACAAAGTAAAGAACAATAAAGTACAAAATAAGTACAACTGTATCGGAGAAACAGTTGGGACTGGTTTGCATAGGGCTGTCTGTTTGCAGCAAGGCCATTTCACTAACACACTCCCGACAGATGGCCTCGTTTCATTGGTATCTGATAAGGTCTTTGGGGAGAGACCCAAATTTAATTCTCCATTGGTTAAACCACTGAACCAGGTCAACCACGTGCCCAAAAAACATTAAACAGTTAGTCAAGCTTCCATGAACTTTATTCCATTAAATTTGAAATACAAACTGGGCTGAAACTAAATCTTGCAGACTCATGGATTAAACAAACAGCTCATAGCGGTAACAAACACAAGCACTGCATAAAGGGGCGCGTTGGGAGACCTTAAGTGTTTAAATCCAATGAAGCAACTGAATCGTCATTGGTGAAGATCGAATGAGTTGCAAATAAATATACAACTTACCCAGAGCTCGTCTAAGGATAAATAAATTATCAGAAATCTTCATAATTACACGTCAGACATGCTAACGTTAGCTTCTAGCTCAGACAGAATGATGGTTATGTGTTGTCAAGCAAGAGAAAACAGTTCTGAAATGTAAAATAATAGAATTTCAATCATGTGATAAAACGTGATTAATTGTGCTACTTTTCAACTATTGAGATTCAGCAATTAATCACGATTAAGAAAAAAATTATCATTTGACAGCCCTAATTTAAAGGTTTATCAGATGCCAAAACTTTGCACAACAGTTATAGTACTCACAGCAACTTGGCATCATGGCAGCTACTGCTATTTCTTTGGTCACAACGAATGAGAGGTGAAGACTGTGATGTGTGCGTTTACAAGTATTTAACTGGCCAATACAGCACCTTGCCAGATGATGTCACTTTGCATTGCATCAAAAGTTGAGTCAACTTTCTTGCCAGATGACCCTGCAGTGTTTTGCCAGAGCCCCCTGTGTTGGCATTGTGCTGCTGCACCATTAGACAGGCTGCTATCAAATGAATGAGAGGTGTTTTTTTCACGTAGGGTTAAGAGTCGATGCTAACTAACTGACAGACAATATAGATGTAAATTCTCCCACTGAGGTTGCATTTAGGTATTGAAAACCACTTTGAGGAAAACATCTCACACTGCTGTGGAAGTCGCCTCACAGGTCTAATGCTGGCTGTCCAGCCACGAGTCTATCGACAGAACATTAAACTGCGACATCTGAAGCCAGTGCTGGAGGCGACCAGAGGTTTCACTGCGTGAGGAGCAGCTACTGACAAACCCTGGCGTTGAGATCAATGGCGGAAGCCCACCTGGAGATGGATGACGGGAGAATATTACCACTAATAAGTGTCTGCCATGCCGCAGATGGAGACAGAGCCTCACCTGCTGGCTGCTATCGACTGGAGAGGGGAGCAAAGGGGAGCAGAGCTGTCTATCCATGTTCCCTCCTTCCCGCCTCAGGGCCTGCTAGAGTCCAAGAGAAATGTACGGCCAGGTTTCTACCTCAGCTGCGAACGGCAAAAGTTAAAAGCAAGTTAAATCTCATACATAGAAATTTTCTCTGCAATAGGCAAGTGAGTTATAAAGAGATCCACTGTCATATGATGAGAAACTGAAGATGAACTCACCAGGAACTGGCAGAAAATGATTAGTAGCTGCAAGGCCACAATTTGAGATGGTCAAGTGCAATTTAATGCTAAATATCATGAAATACAGAGACAGCAAGTTTCTTCAAACAGTGCCACAGTGGGCACAAGGCATCACTTCATAGAACGCTAGCTTTCTGTCCTTACAGCTGACCAGTGGACATGCACTAAACCCACGAGCACGTCAGCTCTCACAAATCATGCGCTGTACTCACTAATCACCATGTGGTCGTAATGAGCCTCTGTAATTGAACACGTGCACATGAATCAAAAATAACAGCCGCAAGATTACAATCTGACTCTATTCAACAGCCAATTAGTTACACTGAACCTGTCATCCAAATGTGTTCCCCGCACTATTAATGTATTAGATAATTCAGACACCCCAAGCCATGATGCAGCCATCTTTGGAAATAAATCTGAGGTTGAACCCTCCCCCCCCCCGAAAATAAAAGTCCCTTTGTCTTGTGTTTCAGATATTGACATTTAAGAAGAAATTCAAAGATAGTGCCACTGCCATTCTTACAATCTTTCAATTAAGGCTGAGTCTATATTATAGCTGTCTGTTTTCATTCACAAAGGTATTCTGATAATGGCCATTCTGGCATTTATGAGGGAACTGCTCCCAGGGCAGGAGCTACATTTACACACCATCTTGGAGCCTAATTGGGCAAGAAGTGAAGCCCCATTAAATAATACGCCACAATATAGTATATGACAAGAGCTGAGACGCAGCACCTCCATGGAACCTGTCCCATTTAAGTTAGAAGTGGATAAAAGCACTGATAGTTTTATGAACAGGGAATGAATCAGCATTAAGAAATGTGCAAAGTTTTTATTATATAAAGGAAGAATTGTCAAAATAGAACATGAAATGTTCAGATTTTTCTTAAGGATTGCAGTATAATAATATCCTAGGGCTCATCAATTAATTCGGCAAGAAAATATTAAAAAGACTGCAGTCATAATCACACCTTGTTGCATATCACTACAGTAGAATAGCCAACTTCAAGCTCTTCACTTCAGCGACTGTCAACGCTTTCTTCAGCTGTTATGATATGTTATAATGAGGCTCTGCTGGGTGACAACATGACACCTATTCATCTCAAGGTAGACTGCTTCTCATTTCTTTTCCCATTTACTCCCTGTTCAGTGCAGGTACTTGTTTTCTCGTGGTTTCTAAACAATAATCCTTGGCCAGGCTGCATATCAGCTGTAACACGAGCCACGCTACTGTAAACGTAGCACCTAAACAGTGTTGGCAACGTATGATTCATTTTGTGATGAGAAGATCAATAACCAATTTGAAGATGACTTGGTGGAGAGGATCCAGATTGCAGGGCTGTGCTTCGATGTGCAGCGTAAATCTCGGGGTGGTGGATGTGCATCTAGGCCTGCCACAGCTCCTGCTCCGGGGAATGATTTATGCCTCCGTCCTGTGACATGTCCTGTAGCGGTTGGGCTCTCATCGAACGGCCAGGGCTAATTTGAGTGGCCTCAGTGAAAGAGGTTGGCAAGTGAATAGCGCGGACGGTAAGCGAAAGGGTCAGGGTGTTATGGTTAAAGAAAGTGCAGAAATTCATTCATTGGTGTGGAGGGAAAAAAAAACCTCACCAGTCATTAATCATTAGCTTTATCATCATGAGCATTATCATAAGCGCACGGGGGAGCTCAGAGGAATATAGATTACTTCTTTCAAGCACATAAATGCAAGATCTGAACAGAAATAAAAAGGAAAAAGAGATGGAAAGTGAGAGTTCATGACTGGATGCGAGTTAAGACTCTGGAAGGTAAATGGTTGTGCCAGGCCATCATCTTAAGACCAGAATCAATCATCCACAAAAGCACTGCAAAGAGACAATTGCTTAAATGGCATCCTCACATCGGAGTAACAACCCTTCTTCCGCCTGCATGGCCTCCCAGTTCAGCATGAGAGCCAGTTGTATAAGTGCCAAATATGAATGGATCCAACACGACAGGAGGGGGAAAGTTAGATGGAGGGAACTCATTAGGAGCGACGCAGTCTCCTCACAAACCCTATCTCGGTAATGCAGAAGAATTTGTGAACTGGCCATGAGTTCTGAGGGAGATCTTATAATGCTTGACAAGTGAAAACCGCCACCAGGCAGCTAATAGCTACACTGTCAATGAGGGCAAATAAAAAGGCATGAGTTTGCATGCATGTAGGCTTTGTGGCTCTGGTCATGTGAGACACACACTTCGCAAAAGGCAATTCCCAGACTCCCTAAGTTCCCCAACAGATCTGTCCCGCTGCCAGGCCAGATGTGAGATGGTAGGGATTGTTGGTGTTAGTAAAAGGGGTTGACTGAGGCGAAAAGGAGTTTAAAAAAAAAAAAAGAAAAAAAGGTGTGCTTCACTAAGTGCTCAGCTCCCAGGTGGCCATCTGTCCCAGTAATATCGTCCCTGTGGAGCGGAGCCGTGTGAGGTGGAGAGGAGATGAACAGAGGCCCACGGTGAACAGCAGCAGCAGCAGCTTCCTCAAGCCCACAGCTGCAAGTGGCTCCATCACTCTCAGGACTCCAGTAAGTTAACCACACGCCATGGAGCGGCGCCCGCTTCCTGACTGCGCCAATTACAGTGACCCATTATGAGGAACGAACGCAGCCTCAACAGATGGATGAACGTGAGGTGTGTTCATTCGCTTGTTTGGTGAAAGAAAAGAGAAAGCCTATTTTGATGCTGATGTGCTTCTTGCACACAACCAGACTTTTTAAAGCTTCCACAATGGATCATTCTTATTTTTATGTGACATTTATATGGTTACTTTGCCAAAGTGTGGTTTAAGGATCAGGTAAAAGTCTTATGACATAATAAGGTACTTTCCAAAACTCTTTCCATAAAGAAGGAGAATTAAAGGTCATTGTACATTCAATCTTCCACAGAGCCTTTAACATTTTTAAATATATCCACAATTTCACTATTAAACATACAACACAATAATCTACACTAGGAGAAATGATTTAGTCCTGTGACCAACCAGCCCCTTCTGCTGAAGCAAACAACAGCTGAAATACTGAAAAACTGCACCTTGAGGAACGCACACACTGTGATCAACGAACACATTACGCTGCATAGTTCACAGGGGAATTCCCTCTGAAATAAAGTTAATCCTTGCGCAAAGAGATATTATGAGAAATAAGATCAGAGGCATTAGGAACCTAATGGGCCACACAGTTGTGAAGTAATACTCTGTGGCCACCTTTCACACCCAGGTTTGGCTCTGTACTTTCTTGAGCTCATTTGTGTGTATTTACTTCCAGGAGGCGGTGAAGGTGGTTGGAGGAACAGCAGCAAGGAGCCAGCCGGAGCTGTAAAGTAATGGTTCCATTTTTAATGAGCGGCTGGGGAGCGCAATATCTGGTGACAAAGAGGGTTCCTCTGCCGAGTGTCTGTCACAGTGGAAAGGCTCATCCTAAATCTTGCTCTTATTGCAACGACCAGAGCGACAATATCTCACTCCGGAGACAGAACTTCAGGTTTTTATAGGTGCTTGGATAATTGAACAGCAAGAGGTAAAAAGGTCTAATCCACTTACCCGTAAAGGAAGTGTATCCAAACTAAATGACTGCTGAATTGGTATTGGTATTCTCCTCTCTCTCTGTTGCCTTTCACTCGTAGTAGTTTGTCAATGAAATATGTTTGTGAACCAGCTAGCGGTGTTTGGCACCGGAGCGATGGTGTCATCTAAGCTACATGTGTCCTGGTGTAAATAAGCCTGTCAGTTTAGCCAGTAGTTCATATGTAACAGAGGACAGGACTGAGGGATGGTGGCAGTGCCACTTTATGGCTCCTCAAACCACACTTGTCAGGGAAACTGGCCCACGAGACAGCTCGGATGGGCAGGACAAATAGGCTTTGTCTCTGTAGTTTACAATTACCCAGGCTATATAGCATTTTCAGTCTCTGAGAAATATCAGCTGGCACTGATTCACTGTTGCTTTCGCCAGGGTGAAAGCGAACAGCAAGGTGGACTTTTACTTTCATACCCAAACAAAACACACATGTCAAAAGCACCAAAATGATTACAATATGAGAGATCCAAATATGACCTTCCAGGTGGTTGGAAAACAATCTGACACTAATGAAACTCTTGAAATTTTGCGCACATATTAGATAATAATACATTTTCCATCTGCACACAGAAAAAATCTAAATGCTTTGCCAAGGAGGTGAAAAACAGTCATTTATACCTGTAAAGGGCTCTGGCCACAAATCACTTACTCTTATTTTCTTATTTGGTGTGCCTTAATATGTTGTTTTATTTCCAAGTTAAGTGCTTGATCATGAATAAGATGTTAAGCAGAGTGCAAAGATAAAAGAATCTATCTATGTATTTTTCATCTTAATTAGAAGTCATAAATCCCCCAGAGTTATGATACTTGCAACCACTTTAGCATGTCTCATTTATGTTTGGATTAAAAAGGATGTCTCTGTAAGGACTGCAGGGCTTTCGCAGATGAAATCCAATTAACATTCAGTAAAAAGGCCCGGCAGGGATTCACTTTCTAACCAGGAAATCCTCAACCCCCCTGCGTAGCCTTGCTGCGCTGTAATTACACCTTTGTCATGGGAAAAACACACAAATACAGTTTGGTTCTTCAATACATCTATGAATAACAGTCAAGGAAGCAAACACTGAGGTCTGAACATAACTCATTTGATTGTGCCTTTCTTTCACAGTCCTCTCCAACATCCAGGAAAAGAAACCGTTGCATTGTGTGCTGCCACGCTAACAGCGACAGCTCCATAACAAGTCCAGTGCATGGCAGAGCCTAGAGGTCCACTCTGACCAACGCTTCTCTGAAAAGCACTAAAGGCACATGCAGACAGCTCCCCCCTCTCTATGGATACACACACACACACACACACAGTCAACCCGTGACATGTGACAGGCCCGCGCCTCCAGTCTCTCTGCTGTGCTATTCCCCACCGTCCACTGTCGCAGACACCTCACATACATGCAGCAAACAACATATCAAGCTGTTTGATAGTTTTGAAGTTAACGTCAGCATTATGAAAACAATTCTCAGAGCCAGAGGTGACATATTCAAACTGCCAGTGGCTTAATGCTCAATTTAGAATGATATAAAACAGAAGAAGAAGGCAAATCCTCACATTTGAGAAGCTGGAGCCACCTGCTGTTTTGATTTTAGTGATTAATCTGACTGATCAATTAATTATTTCAGGGATACATCTACAAAATAAAAGCAGTTTCAAACTTACTTGCCTTGTTTTTCTACCAGATAACGACCGTCGGCATGTGTTGGAATCTAATCATATCCTGAAAACGATCGAGGCCACAAGCCAGTCTCCTTTGAAATGTGTGGGAGACATCTGTCTCTGGCACCTTTGAAACCCCAAGAGAGAAATCTGTCTGATGTGGTAACATGCCCAAAGTACCCTAATACCAACACACATGCACTCATCTATACATCTAATTCTAACACACCCACCTCTGCAAGTCATGTTATACTTTAAAATATTCTTAAAGCAAAAATAAAACGTGTGGTTATTCCCTAATAAGCTTCCTGTAACACTTTGAAATCTTTGCCAGGGAACAGAATATATTTTTCTCTTTTTGAAAGTATGATTGGTCTTGTGCGGACACGAAACAGATGGTGTTATCTGCCTCATGGGTGGAAGGAGCAACAAGTGTGCAATTAAAGGCCTGAAGACATGCCTTCAGTTCAAAACAGATAAACTTGAGAAAGTAAAGCAATTCAGCCATATACCGTAAAATTAATATTTCAGACCGGGGGCCTTTGGATAGTTAAATTTGACCTTTGCAATCTTAATATACGGTAAAATTAAATCAGCAAACATACTCGACAGCTAATGAACAGTTCATGCAAATTTAAGTGGTCAGCAATATCTGAACCAAATTAACAGCATTTGCAAACACACTTAGAGCTAATCATCCCTCTGCAATTTCCTGTCCAACAGTTTTTGTTTTTTCACTAAACAAGCTGAGGTTATAGGTTTTATACAGAAAAAAAACATAGTGAATAAGAACTCAGGATTTTAAATAAGTTAAAATGAGAAATGGAGCAACACAAGTGGTCGTTAACTAGTACATTTTTCTCTCGTACATCCCTCAAGCGCTGCTTCTTCACAAGGTGTTGTGGCGATCAGGCTATTCCTTACGTTTGTGTGCGAGCAGCGATGGCCTTGCTCCATCTTTCATTCAAGCTGAGTCAGTATCAATCACATGACACTCAAATGATAGATAGGCAATCTAATAACACTAGGAGCAAAAATAACTTCACTCACTCAATCCTTGACCTTACGGAGCGAGCAGTCAGTTTGGTTAAAAGCTACAGCTATCACATAAAAATGGATTTTTCTTTTGGATCAATTGCTGTGGAAACATTTGAACTAAAATGGCCATAGAAAGCTGTCAGTAATAAATAATTGCTGTTGTTATGGATTTATACACTGCCTCCGCCTCCTCTAGTGCAGGCCATATTTAAGAGAGCCTTTGACTGCAGGCTATTTAGACTGAATAAAAGACAATGCAAGCAGGTTTTCGGAGCAGTGTAGGAACTGCCTTTGGACGAGGAACCATCTCAGCATGTGTAGAACCGGAGGAGACACACAATTACCATCAAACGATGGCGACTATGCCACTGCTGAGGCTCCACACAGGACACAGAGGAAGCGGTGAAAAATTTAGGTCATGCCGAGTTCAAAAAAGCTTGCAAACACAGCAGTGTGAGTTGAGGACATTTACAGAGGACACAAGATTTTTTTTTTTTTTTTAAATTGTGATGGCACAAATTTGATTTAATGGAAAAGCAATGTTTAAGCTTCAAGAACACACAGCATGACGAGGCAAACATCCTGCCTGCAGAGGAACATGGTTCACTAGGAGTTTATTAAACTTGCTGATGGCTGGGAGAAAATATTGATGGGTGTGGCAGTAATTTGTTCCAAGATAACAATGATTATTGCAGTTTTGGACCCTGCAACTGTTTTTCCTTACCACCGCTTGACATTTGGCTTTATGTGCAGCTTCAGACTCAACGATACGCCCGGCTGACTGTGTCCCACTAGCCTAGCTAGCTGCTTTAACAAGATGCACCTGTGCTGAGGCTCGTGCCAGAAAAACATTTCTTAATAAATCCCTTTGAAAACTGAAAGTGCACAGATTAATTAGAGTAGGCAAGGAATATAACCACTTTAGAGTGAGCCCAAAAATGTCATTTTTAATTCTGAACAGGTGACTTCTGTAATAGCGTTGTAATACTGCAAAGGTTTTAAAATGAAAAAATACGTTGACTGCTTGAGGGATGTACTCATCCCTACCCAGATGTTAAATTATTGAGCATAATCAAACTTTTAAGCTTAGTTTTTTTTGTTTTTTTTATTTAGATGTTAGAAGTGAGAGTTTTTACATATCAACCATCTCTGCTGGTACCAATAGACGACCATGGCAATAATTCAGGACTAATGTTCCAAGATTAGAATCAAATGCAAATTAGCTGCATCCCACAAGTATCCTGATGCCCCAGGTGTATATGCAGCATCCTTTTTTTTTTCATAAAATAGGAATTTTATCATGGAAAGGACATAGCATGAATAATTAGCAAAAGAGAGCTCATGACAACGAATCCTATTTTTGTCTTATGTCCTCAGTCCAAACAAATGTAAGCTGCAGCTCCCAGGGTTTCATCAAACATATCAATATTCAACTGATAATGCCTTTAATCTGTGGCCAACAGAACCTTGCATAACTCCTCCAAACACAACAGGGAGTTTCAACTAATGATCAAAAATGACAAGGAAATATAAAGTAAATAGCTGATAATGAATTTAAATAGGCCTCCCCATTTATAATACAGCACCCTACATTATCAGAGTTGACCTTCTTGGATGGAAACAAAGCAAAAGTGGGAAAAATTATATGGCAACGTTGTTCCAGCTTCAAAAAGAATCTAATGATGAACTGTTTGATGCATGTTGTTTGATCTCTGGGGTCCATTGATAATTCATAGAATAGACTAAAGACAACTTGGCCATTACTGTAGTGCTATATGTGTATGATCACTCAGTTTAAATGTATGAGCACACTGTGCTGGTTAAATGGTCCTTGATCCCCTGTTTCTCCACATCAAAGTCAACTCAAAACCAAATTTGCCATTTGAGCCAGGAAGAAACGACAGCTCCACTTCCTTATTCATGCTTCAACACACTTTCTGGTTGCAGAAAATGCGTTTTACAAAACTAACTGGATTTCTCTTTGCTACACTTGAGGTATAGCATTGATCAATTGGGTTATTGTTCTGCGTACCTTCATTCATGAGTAATGGAATGTAAACACAAAGCTTCATTCTTCACTGGGGCACTAGCCAGGGATGACCCATTTCTCTTGTTTCATGGCTATTAAAAAAATCCCAAAAATGTCAATCAGATGGTGGTGCTAGAGGTCATGGGATCACTAAAGGTCTGTATGATTCATCTTCTGGGAAATATGAGTGTCTGTTCAGGAGAAGTTGCGATATTTGACTAAATAGGTAAATATTTAACCTGCTGATGCTGCTGGATGAAAAGTAGAGGGCTCACTGCCTAGCGCCACACCCCTAACATTGCTAAAAACAAAACAAGTTACCCTGTTAAAAGCAACATTTCAATCATGCATTGATAACTTAATTAATTGGCAAAAGTAAGCTGTTCAATACATGCCAACTGCATTATCTACTTAACTTCTCCCTTGCCATAGAGTGATTATGTTTAAAAGACTAAACACTGTTCGTGTTCATGACTTTATGACAGATGGTAGCAAAAAGGTCAAAGACACGCATGAGGCTCACTGCAGAGGGCTCAATCCAGTAGCAAGCCCCTGTGTGTCTATGGTGGACCCCCTTGAGAGAGACGCCACCAAAGGCTTTTTTTGAACTCAGCAAGCTACAAAGAGAGACCCCCTACTTAAGGTCCTGATTCCATGAAGGCAGACAGCACCAAGCTTAGAGACGCCCACACCTCATTCATTCATTCATTCATTTACAGGCTCCCAGGAGTCCATTCAGCACCGTGCGCTCTGGGGACAAAACCAATTTAACACTCAACTAAAAAAATATTTTGTCAATAAACTCCTGCTGACTGGGTAATCTGTAAAGTGACAGATAACAGCTCATTAAGCATGTAACTAGATAATTACACAGAGAAAAAGTCAACACACACATCACTGAAATACTAAGCAAACAGTAAACGGGAAAAGGCTAGAAACACTAAATCACTATCAAACAGGGTGCTACATTTTATTTCATATGGTATTTATGTACATATCAACCTTTTAATGTTGTGAACCCAGTGTCACATATGTCAAATTGTGTGCCAAGAATATTTTACAAGACTACAAATACCACAAAATATGTATGTTGCTTGAAAATGTGTCAAATGCCATCAAACCTGAATACACAGTGTCAAAGGTGAAACCCTTGAGACCTCCGTCAAGCAGCTTCTTCTTGATGCAAATGGCGCTGTGTTTTGTCCAACAGACAGAAATCACACGGGAGCCCCACTGCCTGACTCTCGCCTCTGACTGGATGTTCTATGATCTACTCTTTACTTAATGAGGTGTCATGTACGGTTTATATAAAAGGTATGACCTTATTAAACTGTGAGTGAAAGGGTGAAGCAATAGCTCGGGAAAGATAAATGGCAAGGCTGTATGGAAACTCATTTAGCCTGTAACATTCATGGGACAAGAGACCATCATACTGATTGTTCAGAGATGTATTACTGACATTTGTTGCTCCATTCAAACAGAATAAAATACATGCAATTTTAAAATTTAGGATATGACATTAACTTAAAACTGATCCATTTTTTATTAAGGTGGTTTGAAAAACAAAATGTGTCAGAAAAATCCCACAATTTTTATTCATATTTAACAAATATTAGTAACAGATTTAATCTGAAATCAGTTGTAAAATACAGAAACAAACAAATTTAATTAATATTCTAAGTGCAACTGGGTTCTTTGGAATGGTTTTCACACACACAACAAAGAACCCACAGAAATGTCTTCATAGACCCATCAGCGTAACTAGAATTTTGCTATAAATGCAGAAGATATTACTTCACAAAGAGCCAGGCTGCTTTCAAAATCAAACCGTTTTCCGTAGACCACTTCAAGCTTCCCAAACCCCGATCTTGTTATTCTTTTCCTTTAACTTGATTTCTGACAGCCAATTCAATTAGGCTGGATATGTGTGGGTGTAAAAAAAGGCTACATGACAAACTCTGAAGATGGATGGCAACCTTTGCCTCACCATTAAAATCACAATTGCGTCATATTGAAGCTCCGTCCATTGGCGTATTACCAGCAGTAGCAAAATGAACACAGCTTGGACTGCAGCGACAGACAGGGTCGTTAACTAATCGCCTCCTGCAAGTCCGTTGTTTTTGAAAAGGATGTGCGTGCCAGATTTTCACTTTCGGCTGCCAGTGGTGAAGACCACATTTGGTACTGCTAATTTAAAGTTTGTCTAACAAAAACATTAAGATAAAAAATTAATCTAAAGGCAGACTGAGAATATTTTAATCCAGTAAGTGTTTTGCTTTCTGAAGTTAAGGCACAGTGACTCATCAGCCACCTGACCTTAGCGGCAGTCTGTGGGGACATGTTGTCTGGCCGAGCGCCTGTCGGATTCATTGGGCACTGGGGAGGAGCTGACCTGCTGGTAGATGAAGGAGTAGAGGCTGACGTCAGGGCGCCGACTGAGGCAGCTCCTGCACACTGAGCTGTAGTACTGCCCCAAGAGATCATGCACCTCCCCTGTAACGGAGACAAGGAGATGTTAATGTTGTCTAGCCTCCACAGTGGACTGATACCACAGCAAGGAAAATGTAGACAAGTTCTCAACATCCAGAATAAGCTATATCATTGTGTCTTGAGTTTACATCAATTACAATAAAATCCTAAAAAGTCTTTATTCCATATATATAACAAAAAGAACTAATCATAGTATTAATTCATGCACCACACTGTTGGAAGTGCAATCACTAAAAATCACAAATAAGAAAGGCGCAGCTGCATCTAAACAAGAAGCAGGCTGGATGGTTGTTTGCCTTACCGACAGTGATGTTCCTCTGAGTGAGGAAAGAGTGCATGTTGTGGACATCTGTCATGAGCTGGCTGTCACCAAAGGTGAAATAGGCTACATCTCGGCCCGCCTCAGCAGCTGCCAGCATCTGGAGCAGAGCTGGAGGAGAAGAAGCCTGTGTTAAACCTGACACAAAATCTGTTTCAATGCAGCAGAAGGATTGGCCTTTACTACATTGCAACATGGCTTCTTCAAATTTGTTCACATGCTTTAATCTTCCTACTTGTGAAAACACAGCAAAGGTTAAATAAACAGAGGTTTGAGGTGTCATCTAGTAGCTGATGTTACAATTAAAAGTGAGCGGCACTAGCCTCTGTGGCATGTACAGTAAAAGGTAAATAATCGGGGGAATAGGTCTCACCCCTACTGAGAACTCGGGATTAGTTACAAAGGGAGGCCAGGTCTGGCCCTGGAGAGCTGTGAATATTTTAACAGACTGGAAATGCGTCTGCTGATTAATGAAGGTTGGGACAGTGGCAAGTTAATGAGGAAAACTGAATCAACATTTTCAGAAAAGGGCTGAACTGAATATGTCTGCACTTCAGCAGTTTCTCTCCTCTGTTCTGTTACAACTACTTTCTTCAAAAATGATCTGACAATTAAAAAAATAAGTGGTTATGTGAGGTCACAGAAGGTAAACGCAGGAGGAGAGTGGCATCTGAATTACAAAGCTCTTCCCGGGAGGCATGTCATTAAGCAGACAGTAGGTGATTGTGTCTATGGAGGGCTGTACCTTGCTTCAGCTAATTAACAAATATGCATGGATGTGTATAGCTTGCCAACACAGGGGCGCTAAGTCAGGTAAAATAATGAAGAGCGGAGCTGCTACTGCAAGCGCTTAGCATAAACTCTCCTTAAGCTCCCTGCTCAATGACAGTGATACAAGGCTCAGACGAAGTGCTGTAACGGATTGATGGACTCGAGCAGCCGATCAATTTCACTATTAATGAAACATATTAACTTTGTCAGTTGATCAATAGAAGGAAGGCGACGAATAGGCCTTAAGTAAATGAACGCATTCCTGGAAGACAAATGGATGCCCACACTGATCTGCTGGAGCCTTTCAAACTGAAATGTATTCTGTTATAACCGGGAAGAGAGTCCGCTTAGACTGCCAAGCGCGCAAACATGATCCGAGCACTTTTCTCCACAAGATCTGCTGACGGCAGTTTTACGTCAGTGATTACCTTTAAGACGTGTGTCACCTCCAAAAACCCCACAGCCCCAGTTCCCTGTTGCCACTGCCGCAAGGTTTTGGCTTTGTTCCTCAGGGCGAGCAAAGCCACAGTAGGCCTAAATGACGAGGCAGCAGATTAGGAAAGGAAATGTAAACACAAAGAAAAACAGAATTTGGATATAATAGGACAAGAGTTCTGTAGCAGACACAATGCACATAAGATCAAGGAGATAAAAAGGCTACCACCTATGAATCTTCATCATTATGTAGTGTCGCTGTTACTTAAAGGAAAAGCACTGCACTATGATTTTTAGCAAAAAGCAGCATGCATGCTGTAAACACTACATTTTGGTGGAATTTTCGAGGCTTTATATGTTATGTTTAGAACTTGGACACTCTAAATAAAAATAAATATAATGCACTAGGTTGCAAATAGAGAATATTTCAGGCACTGACATTACCTCACAATAAGCACCCTTCTGTTATCAAAATTGTGAATGAACCTGATTTTCTTGGGGTGACATTACATCAAACTGTCGGCCACATGAGGCCATGCCATTAAAGTGAGTGGGGAATGATATGTCATTTGGTACAAAAAAGCCAGAATCAGCTCTGACGAGCCTCAGGTCTTAGGATCACCCCACTGTTCCAGATCACTGGTATGTTTCATGGGAACCAGGCCTACAGAACGTCTCCACACCGTCAGATGTAAATGGAATATATAGAAAGCAAGCAACAAAGTAATTCCATTTGCCTCCAGGCCTGTGCTCGACATATTGCTCATTGAGTGAACACACAGGTTGATTGGCCTGACAAAACATACATTTTTAACATTGTGTCATTGGGCAACCTCACACCTCTTTCCTCAGTTTCACTGCAACTAGTGGGAAATTGGCGTGAGTTTTACATATTAGTAATTGCACATTACGGACAAGATCCATGTGCATGTACAAGAGCATTTCATATGTCAAGTGGGTTATATGTCACATATGTCAAAATAATTTCTAACAGTAGCACATCTGAAGGGACTCTGGACATTAGTTTTCACACTGCAGATGAAGTCAGTTGTGAAACTGAATTGTAAGAGCACATCCTCTCCCTGACCAGTCATAAATTCTTCCTGTGAAAGGGCAGATATGACAGTTAGCTAAACAATATTCGAAACAGGATTGATCTTCTTGTTGGTGCATTCTTCACACCCCTGTCAGAGCTGTCAAACTCCTCCATGCTCTCTGACAGCAGACTTGACAACATTAACATCTTGATTTTCTATTACGAATGAGCGTCTTTGACTGGGAAGACACCACATACAGAGGGATTCCTATTTTTAAAAAATCTGTGATGTAAATTTTATAATTGTGATTTATCGCCCTGAGGTCAATTACATTGATTAAAATTCATTCTGGGCCTAATGGACAGTGTAATGAATAAGATTAAGCTTATTCTCAACATAAATGACAATGCATCAATCTGTATTAGACACATATGACACTTCTATAATTCAAATATTTACCCTGAGAAAAGTGAACATGAGTCAGTGTCATCTCAGCTGACATTTGTGAAGAGACAGTTTTCCGATTATCCAAATGGATTCACATTGAAACAAATAAATCTGTGCAAACCAAGCATGAAGTGAAATGCCAAATAAAGTTAAAACATCACATTACTGTAGCCATACACTGTTAAAGAAACATGAATATGGGGGATGAAAGCGTAACACCAAAGAGCAGTGGTAGATTTCCCCCAACACTTCCACTGCCATAAATTATACGAACTTCATTTGTCTACAAAAGAAAAAAAAACTCACCATACACTTAGTAATACCTGTTTTCCAGTGAGCTGGCAAGTTTTGTTTTGGATGTCAGACACCCAAGCACAAGGGCAAGAGGCATAGCCCAGTAATCATGTTTTGTGTCATGCAGACTAAAGAAGCCAAACAGACAAACAAGAGAAAGAAACAAAATCGCTCAAAAAAAAAAAATTAAGATTAATGGAAAAATACAAGATTACCTTGTTAAGTTCCCGGTTGATTTTCTCAGGCTTAAACTGTTCGAGAAAGTTCCTGAACTGCAGCGCATCAATGGCCACAATCTCTGTGCATCTTCTCTGCCAGCCATCTCTGAAACAAATCAGAAAGATAATTTTGCAGTGTTTTACGTAAAACAGATCATCTGGGTTTCAGGTGATATGGGGCAATAATTTCTTGTAGCTACATCCATGTCAGAAAAAGGAAGATAGACAAAAGAAAGTCATGAAACCTGACAAGGCATGCTTTGAGATATTAAAAGCCATATCTGAATTGAATGTAAGTTTAACATTTTTTTAAAAACAAAATTCACATGATACTGAAAACTTTAAATTATCGCCTTTGGACAATAAAAAGCCACAGAAAATACAGCCTCTTTGTGAGGCCATTTTAATGTAGCTTGTTAGGATGCTAGCATTTGCTAGTTAGGATTAAACACAAAGTAAATGTCATTAGTTTTTCCTTGGATTTGGTCATAACAGTAAGGTGAACCCGGCTGCTAGCGTGCCTAAAATGATTGTAGAAAAGGGGTGAAACATAGCATTAGGCTCCAACTTAAGCATTTTAAGTGCCATAAATACCTTGGAGTCGTGTCCTGGTTGCTGCCACCCCATTGGTAGGTCTGAGCATAGCCTGTGTATTTACTGTACTGCTGCGTACCTGGTAATAACAAACAGGTAAATTAGCCACACACCACTGCAAAGCATGAACATATTAATCTTGATTTTTAAATGTGGTTTAAAGAATAAAGAACACTTCCAGTTGTATATATCAAAGCTGAACAGGCAGGTGAGATTGAACTGTATTAACAGGCACATAAAATCCAATTAGCTACCAATGATGCTAAATGAAATAATGGTTAAAGGGAAATAACCAAAGGATTCGAATCAACATGTTTTTGGTTTGACAGAGATTTATAAACATATAATATGACTGCCACTGATACATTATTAGTGCTGGATACATTGCGCTAAAAAAACTGTGGCAAATATCATATTGTATAACTGATAACATGCTCTTAAATGTAGTCTTACACCAAACAACAATGTAAATATATTTAAAATTTCATAAAAAGAGTCAAATAAATAAACAGCAAAAACACAGTGAAAGGGAATTATTCTATAAACTAGAATAATATCAACATCCTACACAATACAAGTTGATTTAAATATTTAATCTAATAACAAAGGGTTTTCAGGGGGTGTGTCTGGAGTGATTCTGCCTGATGTGATCTGATGAAACAGGAGGAGCTGTCTTCTGACAAGAGGAAGGTCAAGTAATTAGCCCCCCCCCCACTAAAACGACACGACTGACCGCCAGCCCACAGGGGAACACTCAACACCTGTAAAAGGGGAACGGAAGGTGGGGAGGCAACCGCACAGTCAAACAAATGAGGCCACAAATGAACTTCCCATTCATTAGCGCTCATTAGAACCTTGGCTGTTGAGAGCACTTGCTGAGCTGCTTCATGCTGCAAAGTGAATAAACCAAGTGATTAGTAGTGGGGTCTTAGTCAGCAGGTAATAAGAGGCGCACATGGGGGGAGGGAATCTCTACAGCATGTTCCACTTGGCATTTCACTATAATCAGCCTCCCTCTCACTTTTTTTTACATTTAAAGTAAAAAGAAAAATTACTGCTGCAATAAGCAATAACACAATAGGATACTCAAGTACCTAATTCAGAACAACAGTAGCTCTAAAAGATACTACAGAAGTCATGGTGATCGTGAGACCAACGTCTCTACTCAAGTACAGACAAATGAGCAACTGAGGAGCATCAGTCCCACAGAAGCTTCTGGATTTTGAGACTTTACCCTGTTGACAAAAGACTATGAGAGGACACTGAGGGGCTGCAATGACAGTGTCACCTTTTTTACAATCATACAACTGGCCGCACACACACGTCAACCTCCACCCCCATGAGAGCTTATGGAACAACTGTATCTACATTAAACTCAGAGTTCTCGTGCAACTTGCACAATTTTTAGACCAATTTATGGATAAAACATTCTAGTGATGTTAGAAATCAAAAATAAAAATGTAAAGCATGTACATTTCACAATGAGATAATGCTACAGCCACCAAACTAGATGGCTCTGTGTTAACTATGCATGCATCTGACCTTTACTGGTTCCCCAAAAATATCAAACTCTATGATCGACCATATTTGCATTTGAAAGGAGTAACCTTCAGGAACAATATAAATTATGCTTTGGATTTTTTTTATGCAACCTATTTGTCATTTAAAAATGATTTGTTGTGGGAAGCAGATCAATCTTGGCCAGGGAAATACTTGTCTACCTATTAGAAATTCTTTACAAATAAAAAAAAAATTGCATAAAGATCAGTAGCTATGATTCCTGATGTTCCTGAAGGTTGTTCCATTCATGTGTAAATACATCAAAACAAAGTCTCTCAAAACTGTGGTTTTCCAGAGACTGTAAAAGGTCAGAAGCACCTCTTGTTTTACTTCTGTATTATTGTCAATATCTGCATATGAAGAAATATTGATCCCAGTGCTTCTCATTGTAAAATGCTATAAAACTATTGCCATAAAAGTTTTCAAATTAAAAAAAGAAAAAAAAACAGCTTCAAGTCCACCATTGATTTCTCTGAAGACTATTTTCAAAAATGTAAAACCACTGTTCCTGCTGGTAGATAAGACAACAAGATTTTGTGCAGCGTTAAGGGAAACATCCCTACGCCACAATCTCCTGCTCGCACCGCATTTTCTGGTCAGTAGGGCCATCAATGAATCATATGACTTCTCCTTGATGCTATTTATACATTTGACCGCCCCAACAGCAGCCAGATACGTAGCAATCAAGGAAAATTCAATTAGGCCTGGGCACTTTTGCAAATTTCAGTGCAGAAGTAAGATCCATTAGCTTCCCTACCGTATGCCAAAACATATCACAGGGGAATATGATTTACCACATGACCACAATGCAGCAAAGACTTGGACTTTTACAACGGGGGGGGACAAGAGATACGGGCAGGGTTTAATAAAGATGATGGAATGGAAGAGTCCATTAGCGGAGCAGGTCTTGGGCAGGTCTTCCAGCTATAATTAATTCTAGGCCCCAGTAATAAAGTTAAGTGGTATAAGTGGAGGCGAGGGAGAGATGGTTGGCTAGAAGTCTGAAGGTGACTCCACTGATGCAAGAAGATCTGATACAGTGGTATGACTGTTGATCAGGAGGGCGGAGGCTCTGTTGCCTTACTTCCTGTTCTAGCCCAACCCACTTGTTATGCAAGGATAAGGATATTCATCTATTTAGATTACAATATTTATAACAGTGGTTCAAGTCATGGACTTGAATGACATGACATAACATAACCATATAATGGGAAACTGGGAATCCAGATTGTTATCAACCTAGGACAAAGAGCTAAGTAACCTAACCTGAGGGCAGCTGGAACAAGCTATAAACAGACAATGGGCATACTGTATTATCACCTTATAAAGCTGTGAAGCTGAAATGGTGAACTTGTTACCAAACAGTTTCTTATTTACACATGTAGCAAATATGGAGGAATATTAGCATCCATTTGGAGTCCTGTCTTTGGTCATCTGGTTTGTGTAAGTCCAGTGTTCACTCTCCTTTTTCCACTAGCTCCTGAGGGACATATCAGGAGTTAGTGACCAATTAGCAGATGACATCTTTAGCTCATTGCTGACTTTGTTTATCTGCCATTTGGTACTGTATACGTAATGTACAATTTGTCCAAGCTTTTTTCACTTAAAACCATCTCCTTGTGTATGGACACAAGAAGACATGCAGTAAAACCAAAACAATGAACTTAAAGAGGCTTAAACACTCTGTAAAGCTGAGGGGACCTGTAGATGTAGATATAAGGAAACCTTACAGTCTTTGATCCATTGTTAGCAAAAAATACTGATGAAAACTGCTTTAGGGCAACACCTGTCCACAATGAGCTGTTAAGGTGTTAAGTGTATTTATATAGCCCCAAAATAATTAGTTAGATTTTTTTACTTTGCTGTATCAGAGCTTTGGACTTAAATGCACTCTAACAGCTGCAAGGCAACAAGCTATCATTTTCTCTTACAGATACACTGAATACATGCCAGCTGTAACATATATTCAGACATGGCATAATTATGAAGGGCTCATTAATTCTGTTTAAACAGACAAAGTCAAGAGTTTTAGCAACCCGGCAGTAAAATCCACACATTACTAATTTAAAGGATTTTTATTAAAGTAGAATGACAAGTGGATTTGTGCGGGACTCCTTCAATTTTGACAAGCTACTGCTATATTATATTACACTGGTTTCATGGCTTCTTCATCTAATGTAATCAAGTAGCCACAATAGTACAGACAAAAAAAAAAAAAGAATAAAAACAGACAGGTGTCATCAGCCTCCTGCTGTGACTCCTCAAGGCTAGACCTTGTTAGAGCGTCTGCTGGCCTCTCCCAACCTTGTCTGTTGCAACCACTCAATACTGAAGTACAATCAGTGGGAGTTACTCAACAGAAAGACCCAGCAGTGCAATCAGGACAGCCCAATATCCAGCTACCGACTGATGAAACTCAGCCAATCAAAAAACAGGAAACGTGACAAAGACAGATACAGAAAACAGGGCAATTGCCACAAACATCCTTTTGCCTCTTGCTGAGCCAGGATGGGGTAAATTGAAGGTTTGTGATGTGTACTTCATGCTGTGTGTGACTAGAAACATTTACTATGTTTCTTCTGTCAAATTATAGGTCAAGCATGAGAAAAGTAAACCCAGGGCATTATTGATCATATCTGGATCAACGGACTAAACCATGAATAATTGAAGAATAGGACTCCTTCAGCAGAAATTATGGTTTAACAAGGTGTGGCAGAAAGTTTGATCACTGACCTGTGATGATCAAACATTCGTTATGATCCAAGGCTTCAGTGAAGAGGCGAGAAACAATGAGCTCGGGATTGATCAGAAAACGGATTTCCTCTTGAACCAGACCAGAGCTGGTGACTCCTCCTCCCACAAACTGATTGGCAAAATCCACCTGCAAATCAAGACAGATGAGAATAGAAAAAAACATGCCTACGGATCTTTTCATACATGCATGTATTCTTATTCTCTAACATAATCACATGCATAATCTGAAATGAACTTAACATTTTCTTTGACTGTGAAATGTATACAGTAACTTCCCAAACTTGAGGAAAACACCTCATGAAGGGGTCTCAGCCCTTTTTCTTTTATTTGTGACAGAATCCCAGACAAGCTGATTGGGAAAGTTGCCTGAGGTACTCACATTACTCAGACCTTTGTCCCCCATGCCAAAATGAGCTCTCCCCAGGAGCAGTACTTCAGTGTGCTGCTGCCAGTAGCAAATATCACAACAAGAGTGCAGGCCTACAGTCCAAAGTAAACATCTCCCTCCAGTCATAACATGCTGCTAAATTGACTGCTGACTGATGCCTGTGATATCTTTTGCTGCTTGTGTTCTTTCAGGTTGGTGCACAGATCTTTGGGTGACACTGATGTACTCCTTTACTTTGGTCTGTTTATGATTCAAAAGAAAATACACATCTTTTCATTTCAGCTCAGACACAGACGTGGCAACTCATTGTTTTAGTCAGAAAGCAGCCATGTGGAACATACATATAATCCAATTTCAGGACTGACAGTTGTTGCTCACTGGTCTGTAGAAGAGCCCAGACCCACCCCATCACAACCTCGGGAAGAGGCTGCAAAGGGGTGAGCAGCAGATCTCCCCAAACTGGTCACTCAACTCTGGGACAACAAGCCAGACTCCAAAGTCTGCTTTGACAGGCTGTCAGCAGCAACCCCCACCCCCCCACCCTCCACCCAGAGCAGAGCATCCATCAATCCGGGCCGCAGTGTGCCCCGGAGCTGGTCATGTGTGCACATCAACTGTCAGCTTGTGGCAACTGGAGGCAAACAAAAGGTGAAAGGCAAAGCGGGCCATCCTGACACTGTACAGGAAGCATGGCCGACACTTTGAGCAGAGGAGGCTCAGAGGCCTCGACCCCAGTCCCAGCACACACTCCCTCCGACGTGTCACAGGCTCCCTCAAAGGCCTTTTCGGCAGTGGTAAGCAATCTGGGTGAAAGACTCCAGAATGAAGTGGCTCAGTGACTGACTACAGCTGGGAGAAAGGAGGAGAGGAACCAAGCACAAGGAGGAGTATCTCTCCAAGTAAAAACTATTATTTTGCAAATTAAAGTTCCTCTAAATCACACCATCATGTTGCTTTTTCACAAGTGAACACTACTGGGACATTTCTCTTCTGTATCTTACCTGAAGCATCCCACAACCATCATCCTCAATGGTTCCCTCACAAGTAATGTGGAGCTTTGTGAGCAGAGTCTGTGAGCTGAAACAAAGAATAAATTGTTTTCCAATTCTGAGATGACGGATCTTTAATTGCTTCCAAACAGCCTACTAGATTTATTCTACTGGCTTAAACAATTAACATACTCCTAATACTTCTAATAGTAACAATCATGTTTTCTTTAGTTCAATATACTACACCTTTTCCAATTAAGGGGTTTATCCAAACTCTTGCGTGTGAATGTTACAAGTCCAGCAGGCTCTGAAAAACAAAAAGGCAAGTAACAATGTCAAAGCTGTATCTTACTTTACATCAGTAAGAATGCATTACTGAAAAAAATAAAATTAAAATGAAATCCAAATACCTACTTTGCTCGGTGACACTTTTGAAATAGCACATCAGGGTTTTCAGCTTCTCAATCTTCTTTGAAGATGACCCTTCAAACAGCCTGAAGACAAAGAAAAATTGTGAATTTCATTAAATTCTTATTGAAATCATACTATATTTGATGGTCCTTTCATAAAAAATGAAAGCATTGTTTTTAAGCAAGCAAATTACACCTGGCATCACAGTAAACAACCAAGTTTTACACTCAAAAAGCTATAGCCAAGACCTGGAAAAATGACTCTCTGTACAACCAGTGCCATAGAGAAACAAGACCTCCACTTTAGCCATGTGAGTTCAGTCATGCTTTAACTTTTGATATGAATTAGTTCATCTCTCACTCAGCTTCTCTTTCAATCACTAGCCGATTATGTAGGAGCTCCTTCACTGTTACGACAATGGAGTTGCCCCAGGCTTGCCATCACAGAGTCACACTCATGTGCCACTTCACAGCACTCACATAAAAAAGGAACAGAGAGGGGAAACAGGGCTCCCTCCTTGGGGATACATTAAGAAGCCCTGGTCCCTTTTAAGGAACATCCTCAGGAGGCAAAAGGTCAGTCCACCGGAAAAGTAACACACAAGCGCCCACACACAAAGCTGCTGGTAGTGAGTTGCAGTTGGTGGGTTTGAATGAACTTTCAGCATTAAGCATCCACCATCTCCCTTTCGAGCAAATCTATAAAGAGCCCCACAGACTGCCTCACGAGCCACAATAAAGAGAAAGTAATTTCATGTGAGTGAAATGAAATAATGATAAAAGCTTGATGCACTGAGGACCCTCCAGGGGCTGAGAAACTCATTCATCGAAGTCCACTCCTGCATTCGTTTTTTTTTTGTTTTTTTTTTCGGGTCAATGTAGCCCCTTGAAACAATCGTACGCTGTGTAGCCCTCAGGGCAAACTGCCTTTGACATAAGCTAGCCACTAGCGAGAGCAGGCTTTTAGTAACATATCGCATTGCTTTGGGGAGTAAGGAATTAATACACAATTATATAACATCACTATACTCCCCACAGATGTGCAGAAAGCTATGATGTAACTCAGGAGAATGGTATAAGTGACTACAGTAGGTATGACAGCCGGGTTTCTGTATCATCAGCACAAGAAAACTCAGCTAATGGCACGTCATAGTAAAATAAAAAATAAAGTTTGCTGAATACTTTGAATAACAGAGCAAAAATAAAGTCTCAGTTGCCACAAAGTCTCAATTATCGCAATGCAAATAAGAAATCTGCACTGAGATAAAAGAACATCTGCAGATAAAAGCTTTGTTTTTACTTCCTTTACCTATCCTGTGAGCATTCTTGTGAAATGATAATGAAGAGAAGAAAAAAAAAAAAGATTTTGGACTCCAAAGAATGTAATTAAAAAGGAAGTAAAAAAATATGAACATTTCAAAGCATTTCAAATATGCCTCACACCAAATTGGTGATTCAGGACAAGTGTTGCCCTCAGGCTAAAAAGATGACACTTACTTTTCCTTTCAAATCACAGCAAAACCTTTATGTGAATGAAATACTGATGCGATTGAACTTTGTTTCAGTCCTCTGCAAAACAGCCAATGGCCTTCTCCATTGTCAAAGGCAGCCATCTGAGTCAATGTTAATCTAATTCCCGCCTCCATTTAGGTAATTACACTATGATGCCAACAGAGATGGGGGACATGACTGAGAAGTGATCTGCAGACTGATTTTGCATTACACGACCCAGACCCAGACGATCTCCTCAGTGAAAGTTTGCAGGGACTGAAAAAAATACACCCTTCTACCCTCCTGTCTGTCATATTTCACAATTTTGATAGAAAAGGTTGTGAGCTACACATGAAGAGAGACATTCATTATTATGGTAAAACTTACAAGACTTATAGAAAAAGAAATAATAACAAAAAGTGTGCAACAGAATCAATTAATAATATCGAATACATTAGTTAATATATAATAATTGACCAGATGTTAAAACAACGGTTGACTCCCATGTGATCCCTCTATTCAGTGTCTTCTTTACTGTCTGTACCCTTCTTGTCATTCAAACATTAACAGCGAACCATTTCAAAAGAATCTCAGTCTTGAACTTGCAGATGGATATAATAGATAGAATCTACCTCCTCATTTTGCATACATCAATTTTTGAGACAGAATGCCCAGCTGGTAAATAATGTTGTGACTCGAACTAAAGGTACACCAAAACATTTGGTTCAGGTAAGGAGAGTGGTTTAAAGGAAAGGTCTGCTCAGTGCCTAATAATAACACAATGAAAAAGCTCAGTGGTTTCTAAAAATGCCCCAATGAACAGTGACTGATGTGTGTTTGGAAGTCAGACTGATCACTGTCTCTGATCAATACACTCGTTATAAAATACTGTTTGCACATGTGTAATCAAAACTGGGTACAATGTAAATATTGCTTGCTTTAACATCCAGCCAGATGATAAAATGATCAGTTTGGAAACCATATACAGTAGTGCCACCTAGTTGTCACAGCAGTATCATTTACATTGTGTAACTTAAAGCATCATGACTCAAAGTCTCACATCCCTGAATTACCTGACGAAGTTGATGTCTGGGTAGTTGGAGTACTCAGACCTCCTGGAGTTGCGTCGTGGGAAGGTGCAGAAGAAGGCGTTGGCGAGCAGACATGCCACCTGCTCCTGAGACATAGTGATGGAGTGGTTCATGCCCCTCTTGAGGAGGGGTATCGGCTAAAGGAGGAACAGAAGTAGAACTGAGGAAGGTCAAAATCATTTGTTTTGTCAATTTGCCAAATGAAATACTGAAGCATGTTGAATAAATGCAATAATTTTAAAGCACTCCGCGCTTCTTGAATCAGCCATCATAATTACAATCAAGGTCCATTCATGCTCACATGTGATCCCTACTCCTAAAGGTTATGGATTTATAAATAAACAATGCATCTTGGCTACAAGCATGCATGGACCAAATGTTGGAAAATGACCTAACTAAAAACATGATTAATTCAATTAGCAAGTTATTTAGCATTTTTTTATGTTGTAGTAGGGCACAAATGTAAGAATCCATTCAGTTTCCTTTAATATCAATCTCTTCATCTCTCCACCTCAGACTGCATCTTTCAACAAGATCAACTGAATGTTCTACGTTACACATGTGTAGACTGAGGTTTAATTGTGATGGTCTCCAGCAGTTTGCCACATACATGCTTGAATAATATTTTAGCACAAATACGTTTGCTTTGGAAATGTCTTCACTTGTCTGGGCCACTTTCAGTGTTAATTAATCAAACTAAAAATAAATTTAACACAAAATTAAAATTAGACGATTGGCTGCTTAGCCAAATGAATACACAGAAACCTTTTTAATGAGACTTTTTCAGCTACATCTACATGCCAAAAAAACCAAAAGGAGAGTAAAACATCTGATAAATTACTATCAATTGCCAGGTGCCTTGACCTCACCATTTTTACTACCATTTCACAAGCTTATTTGTCCTGACGTGACCTTTGGAGTTAACCTGCAGCGGTGATCTATTGTGTCACAGACCAGTGAGTCTGTGTCCGTTGGTTAGTGATGGCTGTTACCTTGGTACAGAGCTCAGATGCTCTCAGTGCTAATTGCACCATGTCTGGCAGCAGGGAGCCAAACAGATGTTCAGCAGCATCAGGCTCCAGGACCTTGGAGAGAGCAAGAGATCTGTTTATGTTTGTTGTTTTGCCACAAAACTCAGCTGTGACATTATTAGCTGTCTGGGTTGAGTAGTTTGAGATGGACAGATATAATTAATGGCTCTGGTCCAAATCAAAATGTTGCGACTTTATGTACAATTTTACAGCGAAACATTTAATGAAAAATGGCAATACAGATCATCAACGAGCAATACCCTCCTTTGGAGAATTAGTAAAATTACATCACTGTGCATGCAGATGTATAACAGCTGTCAAAAAATGAAAAACTGTATAGCTGACTGTTATCTCATATTGGACCTTTAAAGGGGAACACGACAAGACATTGCTTTGTATTATTAAAATACATCCGGCTTTAGTTGGACAGCTCATCTACAATAATAATATCACCAGAACCAAATATTAAAGTAATATACCAATCATCCATGACTCCACAACACTGCCTAAGTGCACTAACATATCTTTGACAATATACCGTACTACCCATATTGGCTACAAAATGTCACAATGATCAATCACAAAGCAATTTCATCAAGGCTGCAGGACCACGCCAGCTGATTAAACAGTCTTCCTGGAATAGATGCAAATGACCAAGCGTTTGAAATAGAAAGGACAGTGTGTTCCCAGGACAAGGAGCCTTGACTGGTGATTTAGCCTAGAACATTTATATTATGGCAAAGGAAGCCTGACTAAACACTGTCATAAGTAATGACCTGGTTGACATCATAAACCGCTCCTATGGGCGTAATAAATGAAGGCAGTTGACAGAAAGACGGTGGATATAGCTGAGGCAGTATAAGCCGAGCTCTTTAAATCAGCAGAAGACAGTGCATCAAATCAACTGAACTAACTCTCTGTATGACTTGATACAGGTCTGTACATCACACCAAACTGACAAAGTAATCAAGCAAGGTGTCAGGGTGTGGGCAGTGAGAAACCAGAGCTCCCATGTAGATTTAACACAGCGCCTCACACTCCTGTTCCTATTCCCCACAGGTCTGAGCAATAAAGCAATCTGCTTGACTGCATCTGTGGACGTGTGACCATGTAAAAAATAAAACACTTGGCGTGCTCATAACCATAAATACAGCGCTGGCTTTGCTGGAGAAAGAGACATGAACGAAAGTGATGCTGTCCGTCAAACGGCTTTTCAGTTATTCATAAGATGTGATCGCTGAGATGAATATTCAATGAAGGTGCCCAGCCCGTCATTCTGTGCCATTCACGTCTACTTTTCTCTGACACTCAAAGCCGTCCTGCTGCAGCGTCTCCAATCCGGCATCTCGGAGGGGAAGTAACAAAGTAAAAAATGGGGCACTTTACATTGCATTGTTTGCCGTTTCACCTTTTTACTTTGTTTTACTGTGTAGCACTGGAAATAAATCGAACATGCAGAATCCTGTGTAACTGGTGTTACACACCAACACTGTATTCTGTGGTCTAACTTCTGTCACTATATTATAAATACTATACGTGTAGCATGATTGCTACTGCCTCTTTAAGAAGGTTAAGAGGAACTGTTTGTAAACTTTGCAATAATATACAGTATAAATTAAGGAAATGTATTTTGTGTGAGCTACAATTACATACTGTATATGTGTCATTAAAAAGTTACTTGCAGGTATCTAACACGACACACAATTGTGACACTTCATTTCCACAATTGTACAGTCAAACATGCACCCACACAAGATATACACCGTTTCCTGAACCAGTCATCAATGATACCAACACATGGTCCTCATTTCAATCAACAAAACAGTGTGTGATCAAATGTTTAATGTAATTAGCTACATTTATTGGCACCTCACTTGAAACCCAACTCTATTTCAATATGTTTGATGGTACTTGACATTTTGCAGAATGACAAAAATCTTATTTTGCCATTCCAGGGGATCTGACACAACCCAAATCAAGCTCTGACAACAAAACTTGGCCTGTGGCTAAAGCCTCTTAACATGTTCAGATTTTATGAAATAAAAGTCCCATTCTAATATGATTTATGGCATACATACGGCACACAATTGATTCAACAGCATATGGCTCGAGTAAAGCGCTCTCTGGGATATAATGCCAGCCATTTTCATTTCTGACAAGTTACTAAATGTGACCTTTTGGCAAAAGATTAAATTATTTCTCTAGCCTCCCACTTTGCCTCTGAAGGGCTGCAACATTCTCCTGCGTGAAATCCATTACTGTTCTTGTGCAAAAATGACAGAAACTCATTTGACATACTGGCATTACATGTACTTTTTTCCTGAAATGTAAGATATCATAAAACCTGTGGCTAGTGTAGTCTAGATGATTGCATCTAGCACACAGTGGACAAGTACTCTGTCACGATAAGGAAAATAAAGCCTATTATTTGTCTATTCTTATAGGCTCAGGATTTCTTATATGAAATACTCATGTCCCATCTCTCCAAATGGAATATTCCTATCCCCGCCATGAGCCAGACAATAGTACAGCCCTCCCTGATTCTCTACACAGGATGACGCAGAGTGCATCCAGACATCAGATGATGGATGGCCTCCAAACGAGGCTGGAGAAGATACTGACAACTCTGAGCAATGATCAGTGAACTAACAGTGCTCTGGCCATCATGATGCAACTCAGGCCTGTTTCCCCCTTGGCCTGTAAAGAAAATGACTTAGCTGAAGACAGTAAAAAATAAAATAATATATATATATATATATATATATATCACACCTTTAAAATACAACCTCATAATGAGAGCCTCAGAGTTCCAAACAACCAAACAGCATGAGAAGGTAAAATATGTACAAATGAATCCCATTCAATTAACTGTGATTAAGTCTTATGAATTTCTAATGTATTTATGTATTTCTGAAAAAATCACAAGATATGTATGCACAAATAAATCAAATAAATAAAAACTATTTTTGACTCTTGCTCACTCTACATGACAAGGCTTATTACACTGTATGTACTGTTTGAATTCATGACTGAGTTTTTAAGCAGTTGAGAAACCATTCTGACAAAATGTCTACACAGTTGGGGTGACTAATTTCTGCACACGGTCATATGAAGATATCAGGCCCATCTATCGATACTGACTCACAATGCCACTTAAATACTGTTTACATTAAACTAAATCTAATCTGGTGTCAAATTAAACATTCATATCACTGCGCCCTGCACAAACTGAAGATCACAAACTAATGAGCCATCTGCACATAACCTGAGCTCTGTGAGAGGCAGCAACACTGGTTTATGAAGCCTTCTGCTGGGCACTGAAGTGTCATGATTGGACAGTTGATGTTTCATTAGTCTACAGTTCATCCTCACATCTTCAACATGTGCTCCCATCTGTGTTTACATGTCTGAATGCCAGTATTGATTTAATGACTCTTCCCAAGATGCTATTTTTAAAACCAACTGAAACTTCAGTCACTTCTGGGTTCAGTGAAATTCATGTGCAGATCAGCAAACATAGCAGATATTTATATTGCTTACCTTAGTGCAGTACAAATGTAATGCTGTGAAATCCCATTTCTGGGCATGTGAGGCACTGTATTTCAATACTGCATTCTGTAAGAAACAAATTCAATAATTAAAAATTGGTGTGAATCAACGTTTTTAATCAAAATGACCAAACATGTGCATTAAAACAAATTCTGAAAGGCCTTATGCCTCACAGTTTCTGGGCTCATGGTGCCATCTTGTGGCATAAACCGCTAACAGCAACTATAGTGCAGGGTGCATGAAGTGGAATAAATTAGGACTTTCCAATAAAAGGACACATGTGAAACTTGCCTTCAACTCCAGTGGACTTGAAAAGTTCTTGTTTAAAGTTTCCTTGATCAGCTCCCATCGACTCTTATTCTGCAGTTCTTCAGTTTCCTGTGGAAGCACAACTTTTGTTAGGTCTCTGCAGGGTGAATTCAGTTCAGCTTTAAAAATGCAAAAAATAATAGTGCTGCGTTGCTATGTTGTTATGCCAGTTCTTCCAGTGATTTCATTCATTTAATAAATATTGTGCCACAACATTTCTGTTCCACCATTTCACTGTGTTTCATTCATGCACATGAACATTATAACCTCTGCCTGGATGGATAAGCACCATAACTTTTAGAATCTCTTGACAGTATTACATGAAGTGATATTTTAATACTTTCAAACAACAATCAATACAATGAAATATCATAGTGCTCATCCCATCACCCTCACTGGTAGTAACAATTGTAACAACAATAAACAATTAGACAGTTACCTCATCTTTTACAGGAAACAGGTTACTACTGGAACAGGGCATCTTGACGTGGACATTGTCCCAGCTATCCTTAAACCTAGCAGGATATGGAACAGGAACTTTACCATTCTGAAGAAGGTCTGTCTGTCAATGGGAGTGGATTTTAAAAAATGGCATTAATACATGCAATATATTTGTGTGCAAACCAAATAGTTGTACTGACAATAAAATATACATTTGTGAGAAACTACAAGAAACTAAAAGCACATTATCAGATGTGATAATATGCCACTGTACAGCAACCTTAAATATGTTAATATTTTCGCCTGTAGCCATTCAATCTATAAAAGGTATGAATACAAGTTATGAATTGTTGACTGGAACACCAATTACCACAAGATGGCCAAAAACTACTCTTACTCTTTGCAGAAACCTGCAAAAATTTTGTTGACCAATGATATTAGTGTTTGTTCTACATGGGAGCGTAAGCACCTTAAGTGGTGTGAATAGTATTAAAAAGTAAGAACTGCTCAAACCCTTATCATCACAGTGTGCTGGCCAGGAACATCCTTCAGTGGAGGAAGCCGTCTGCCACATTCAGGCATTCTGTTAAGCTCACTGATTGGCGTCCCCAGCCATTTGACGTCAGGCTTGACATCAGCAGATGAGCTCTCCTTGTCTGCATCTCGCTTCTCTGGAGACTTATCTGGCCTGCCCCGTCTCACAGGTGGACGTGGTGACAAGGTCCCTGAAAAGAAATCTGTTATTTTGGTATTGTTTTTAACAGAGCCCTCTGAGCTTGCTGTGCATGTTTCCATTTCTTCTTTTTCAAATCCACCATCATTGTGGGACAGTTTCTGCAAAAGCCCACTCCCTGCAGAATCCTTGGAAGCTGCTGACACTGGATTTTCTTCTTCCAGGTCTTGTGGCGTCAAGGGTTGGGTTTCTTCATCCATGTCAGAGACCGTAGGTTTTTCAGAATTTTGGCAGTCCAGAGACTCAGCTGAAGTGCTTTGAAAGCCACTGTCATCTGTAATTTCTACCTCATCTTGGGTGCAGCACACTTCATCTGTATTTGGGTTTTTTCTCGGCTTAACCAACCACTGGTCAAGAGTATTTCTGAACTTCTGTTGCTGTCTGTGGCCGATCCTTTGATGAGAAATGTTTGCCTTCACACGTCGTAAACCACCTGCTTCAGTCTTTGGCTGTATATCCATCTTCATCCCTGTGTTGTTTTGCCTCTTTTCTTCATCTACTGTCTCATCATCTCTGCTCTTAGTACATAAAAATGGGCCTGAGGAATGAAAAAAAACACTTTTTTTATTTTATTTTTTTTTTTTTTTACAAAGGAGAGAGATAATAAAATAGAGACTATTATCTGATTATTACCAAATTACCTTGGAGAGAAGATGAAGGGGATGTTGGTGCATTGGTTCCAACTCTGAGTCTCTTTGCTAAAGGTTCAAAGTCTGCCAGTTCAGTCATTCTGAATAAAAAGAGAAAAACAACACATTAGACATTGTCCATATTATTTTGAGACAGAACTGCGTCTTGGCAGTTTAAGATTTAAAAATACAGCCTGTATACTCACAGTACCACTTGAGCTGACACCACCAGGGAAGTTTTTGTCCAGACGTTTCTTCTGGGCAGTCCTTTCTTCAATACTTGAGCAAATCTTAAAACATAATATGCAGCCATACATGACGCTCTTTATTTAAAGGAAGAACATAACGGTACTTTAGTCAGGGACGAAATTTTCCCGAGTAGTTAAATGTTGACAGACTACGTAACTTTAATAAGCGTTAGTACTCAGTGATATAGGGAAATGCTGACTTTAAACGATTGATAGCTAACCATTGCTTATTAGCTTACGTGCTAACTAGATTTGAACTACACCGGGTTGTTCAAACACCCGAAAAACAACCTGGTTGAGAATAGCACTTGTGCAGGTACTGTGTAGAGTGACAGCTTTCTAATACAGACAGCTTTATAGTACACAGGAGGAACAATTGTTGATCTCTGGTTAATGTTAAAACGCAAAACTATACTTTCTACTGTTGGCTAAAATTCAATGGTGCCGCTGTGTATCAAAACACTTCCGTGAAGCGAGTGACGTATCAACTTCTAAAATAACGCGATATCTCCAAAGCTCCTCTCGGTTTATCGCAGTAGTTTTTCAATAGTAAACGATGCTCACATTTCGATTTAGACACCGTCTAAAAAAAGCTGGATTTTATAATATATTTACTGTGTTTTTGTATGAACAATGCTGATAAATGGAGAAGCGACATATGGCCCGAAATCCACTCATTTGTGACCGTTAGAAGTAAAGCAAGTAGTCTTTAACAGTCAGTCAACACTTACAGAATAGGCTGAATTATCCTGTAACTGTCTGTGACGCCCTCTCGCAAATTGTTTGCAGTCCTGCCAATCCACATTTTGCTATTTGTTTGTTTTACCAAGCCTCCAACTTGGTATCTTACCTGTCCTAAGCCACACCCATCATAAAGACGCACCTGACCAGTCCACAAGGAAGCAAAAGCGCAAAGCTCGAAGTCATAACCAGAAGATAAACCGTGCGTCGGCCAGGGACCTGAACTAAAGACTTAAACCGGAACCATGGTCGGGAAACACGTCTTATTCGTCGGTTTCTTGCTTTGTTATATTTCTGGGATTGATAACAAAGGTGAGGCTCATCTGATTTTTGTTACTTGTGTTGTCCTTCGATGAAACAGACGGATACCTTGTTTTTTTTTTTATTTATTCCTTTCTAAACGACGCATTTGTCTGTTTTTGTTATTTTTAAAACTGTATAAGTATATCGAAATAATGAATTAACTCCGAAGAAAGAGGCTTTATAATTTCTCAATCCATTTTTCTTTTGTTTGAGTGGTTGAATTATTTGTTAATGCTTGTGTCCTGAGATGAAACAGCCCGAGTTGACTACTGAATTACTGACCTGACAGTATTTACAGTTTAATTGCGTGTTCACCTTTTTATTCCAGACATTTTCAATGGGCTTACATCAAAACTCTCCAAGTACTCAATTGTAAACCCTCAGGTGATCCACAGATGGACAAGGAGTGTCAACAGACCGCCACAGTCAAAAGAGGTTGGTGTGCAACCCTGAATAAATAATCTTTTTAACTGTTATTTTAATGACATTAACAATGCTTTTTTTTTTTTTAACCCCTATCAAAGTATGAAGAAGAGACAATATCATATGCGCTCAACATAAATAACAGAAAGCACCTGCTTCATCTAAAAGCTAACAGGTATGCACAGTTAGTTCATACTGACATTATTCCAAGTTCCTGTTAGGGCTTCACACCAAACATCTGACATCTTTCTTTTTTTTTTTCTCTTCTTGTCAGAGACTTTTTACACCCAAACTTTGATCAGTTTCCACATGACACTACGGGTAATCAAAGCTCATCATCCAAACGACATGTAAGTAGACAGTTCTTCATTTTGGTTTATGAGGCTGCTTGAACATCAACCTTTGACCTAGTTTTACTGACCTTCTCCCAGGATCATTGCTACTACCATGGAGAAGTGGAGGGGTATGAGAATTCAGTGGTAGCACTCAGCACATGCAATGGCCTCAGGTTTGAATATTTCTGTTCCTGTTTTTAGCTCCTCCATTGAGCAATGAATGGAGTTTGGCTCTGACTCTATATAAACACTAACTGACTTTCATTGAAACAGTGTCATGATTTAATGATTGTGTTGAGTTATGATTTCGTAATATGTTGTAAAATTCATTCTTGAAAATACTCAAAATTGGGAAATACTCTCATTGAGATGTGATTCTAATTTGAACCATATTACCGAGGCTAAAGCAGAGCCACAGATTGAAGCGGGACAATTTTCCATCGCCTCAGACAATTCTTTTCCACTCATTACTATTGATTCAAAGGTTCTTATCAGTCAGACTTTACCAAACCAGTCTGCAGACCGGACGTAGCACAGATTAAAAGCATTTATCTAATTGTGTCTGCTGTGTGCTACTTCCTTATAGGGGTGTGATCATCTTTGGAAATGAGACCTATGGACTTGAGCCTGTGCCACAGTCTGCCACCAATGAGCACCTTCTGTACCTACTGAAGGACATTCAGTCTGAGCCTGTCACCTGTGGGGTCGTCCATGAGGCTGCATCAGCGCAAAGCCACGAAGCCTTTGAACCTGGCCGCTCGCTGACGTCGCTGCTGCGGGTTAGGATGCTCACTGCATTCCCTTTAACTTATATTATATTCACTGTGAACACATTTTGGATAGTGGCTGAGGCGTTTAAATGACTGCTTTTCCCTGTACTTATGTTTATTGTTTCAACAGAGGAAGCGCAATTTGCCACAAACCAGTTATGTGGAGTTAGTGCTGGTTGCCGACAATCTCAGGGTGGGTGTGTACATCTGTATGTGAATTCACTATTGTGTAAGTGAGAATGAATTGTTTGCAATAGGTTTGCTGCTTCACCCTAGATACAAGTCAGTGGAAACATTTAACAAGTGACTCATCAGCCTCCTGTCACACTAATGTTGCAATGCTTTTCCTGTTCTGTGGATTATAATGACAAAAGTATCACCCAGTCTATTCTAACTTTACAACTGTTATGAAATAATTTTTTTAAATTATTCTGTTAACTGTATTTACAGTATAATTTCAAGGATAAAAATGAGACGGCGGTACGAGAAGAGTTGGTGGAAATGGCTAACCTATTGGACGCGGTGAGATTTTAAGTTGTTTGCAAAACAAACGATGCTAGACTTTTATTAACTGTATTGTTGTTTCTGCGCTAGTGCTGTGTTATGCTTTAAAATAGTCTGCCTTTATTTTTATTTCTCCTCTAGTATTACAAACAACTGAATATCCGTGTCGTGTTGGTGGGCCTGGAGATTTTTAAGGATAGTAATCCATTTGAGGTGGAAGGCTCTGCAGGAGACGTGTTGGGAAGGTTTGTTCATTGGAGGAAGACAGAACTGATACCAAAGATCAGGCATGACATTGGTCAACTTCTTGTGTAAGTAATGCCTATTCTGTCTTTTTTTTTTTTGAGTAACATGATGCCATTGGTGACATTGTTTGGCACAGGTCAAATTTGTTATTTATCTCTTGATCCACTTGTTTCTCAGTGGTCGGACGCAGGCATACAATGGAGGTGTATTAGGTATGGCCTTCGTGGGCACCGTCTGCTCTGTAGCAACCTCTGGAGGAATCAACGTGGTTAGTTCAACTCCCTTTTAACTTCTAACACCAGCTGACAACATGGTGCTTTGGCAGCGTGAGCTTTCATGTAGAAACTGATACTGTCTGCATTATTCATGGACACCTGTATAAGTGCAGCTCCTACTCAAACAGGTTAGACTTACCACAGTCTCACTAAGCTCCATGACAAGGCATCTTTTATTGTCTTATTGGGTTCCTTAGATTCTTTTGCCTTGTGATGCATTACGGTGCTTTTTTTTTGTTTACTCCCTTTCAAGTCATACTGGAAGTAAGAATAACTTCCTGTTCAACTAAAAATAATTACACCTGTTTACAGAGTCCAGCTAGATGAGATCATTGAATTGCTGTTCATTGTTTCCCATCAAATAAAACAAATTTTCTTTATATAACTTATATCCAATTGGTTCATACTTTTGAAAGCTCCTTTCATACTCAACCTGTATGAAAGGAGCTTCAGCAGGAGATAAATGAAATCAATCAAGCAAAAATGTGACTTTCACTGTGACTTTTTAAACTTTAATTTCCAATTTAAGATAATATATGTAGGTATATAAACTAAGGAGAACATTAGCACTGAATGTACTTGATGTGATTTCACAGTTCAGTGGCAACAACCTGCCTTATGTCTCCACTGTTGTGGCACATGAAATGGGGCATAACCTGGGTATGAGTCACGACAACACCCGCTGCAGCTGTAATGGAGGTGCCTGTATCATGGCAGCCAGCGCCAGGTGAAACATCTTCCATAAAACAAAATATATATTGTTTTGTAATGTGTGACTTATCCAAATAGGCATTTCCATCAATGGCTTATCCTGTCACCCTGCAGTGGTTCCACAAATTTCAGCCGCTGCAGTGCAGACGACTTTGAGAACCTGATCCTCCGTGGAGGAGGCGTGTGTTTGAGAAACCAGCCCTCCCCCTCAGATGTGGTCGGCTCTGCTGAATGTGGCAACGGACGGCTGGACAAAGGAGAGCAGTGTGACTGTGGCAAACCAGAGGTAGAGTTCTGCTTTCATGATTAACTCATACACTCAAGAAGTTACACAACAGAACAATTCATTTTGCTGCGTATTGGTTTTTTTTTAAAGACATGACTGTCCTGTAATATAACTGCTGTTAGTTTTCACTGTTAAGTGTCTTTATGCAGGTGTTTTAGATCTGGCAACCAGTAAATATGAATGTTTACCAGATACGTTGTACGGGGTTGTCTTTGTAATTTAATCTCAATCTAGTCATGTGTAGCACATTTGCAAATGAATGTCATGGACAACCTCAGGGATCTTAGAATAAAAATTATGTTGTTAATTTTCATGTCTTTGTAGTGTGAGATAAGCATAGTTTGCTCTGTCCATTTTTTACAGGAATGTGATAATAGATGCTGTGATGCTGCCACCTGCAAATTTACACGCGGGGCCTCGTGTGCTCATGGGAGCTGCTGTGATAACTGTCAGGTCAGGATTGTGCTGGACTCAAGGCTGAAGTTATATGGTTTAGAACTGCACTGAATAAAGGCAATGAATTCTGCTCAGGGAAAACATTCTTTGCACTTAAAAAAAAATATTTTCTGTTGTTGTATATGATGGTCTTTTGTTTTAGATCGTAGTGTCTGGAACACCATGTAGAGAGTCTGTCAACACCTGTGATCTTCCTGAATACTGTGATGGCAAGAGTGGGTACTGTCCCGGCGACTTCTATATCATGGATGGCCTGCCTTGCCAAAACAATGCTGCATACTGCTTTGAGGGCAGATGCCAGACATATGATTTCCAGTGCAAGAGTCTCTTTATATCAGGTACATTCAATAATGGCTAATGTGGTTAATCCAGTCAAGAGTCTACCAAAAGACAGTGATCACCTGGCAAGATATTAATTAATTTCTCTTGTCATAGTCATTTTTTATCTTGGCTCATATTTCTCTCTTTGGCAGATCAAGCGGCAAAGGCAGCAGATGTTTGTTTTACACATGCAAATACTCAAGGAAATTTATTTGGAAACTGTGGAATCACCACCAAAGGAGATTACATCAAATGTCCTGTAGCGTAAGTACTCGTGGATATATATGTATACTCGTAGTATATATCTATACCTGTAGTATATACGTGTGAAGCTGTGGGGGAAAAAACTGCAGCAGCAGTCATGTTACAGTTAGGATCAAGTTCACAGGGATGAAACTACTAAATCATGTATTGCAAGACACATCAACACAGATCGCACCTGTTGAAATTATTTGGGGCAAATTTAAGATTTTATTCCTATGATCATTGCCAAAAATCAAATCTCCATCCTCTCAACAGAGTCAGGCTTAGTGGACTGGTGTACTGTACCGTGTTTCATCACTGTTGTCATGTTCGATAGTTTCGTTTTTTCTCCTCAGCATTTAGCTCATTAACAGTTGTGGGCACTGAACATTCTCTCTTGAACCTGCGCTGCAGAGACGCCATGTGTGGAAAGGTGCAGTGTACCAACGTGGATGTCAGCAACCCCCCTCCTGGTGCCCATATCAGCATCCAAATGGTTGATGGGTCTAGATGTGTTAATGCAGACTTCAACCTTGGCACAGATGTGCTAGATCCTGCCTATGTTAACACTGGCAGCCTTTGTGCTAAAGGAAAGGTGAGCAGACTTTGAAAACTGGGAACTATTTTAAGAAGTGTGCACATCATAGAGAAGGAATGTAACTAGGAACTTCTGTGACTTAACTGTCCAGGAAAATACTGTCATGGTGAACATGGAAAAAGATGACATACAATGACACATCATTTTAATTGCATTAAGTTAAAAGTCTTCTCTTACAGGCCTGCCTTGACTTCAAGTGTGTAAACGCCTCTGCTCTGTTGCCCAACTTGGACTGTGACGCCCAGACCACCTGCAATGGTCGAGGGGTAAAAGATGACATTTTCCTTACTTTCCTTACTCACTTACCAGCCTCTAATAAAAAGTAAAATAATGTTTTCTTCAGGTATGTAATGACCAAGGGCACTGCCACTGTGAAAACGGGTGGGCCCCACCCAACTGTGACAGGTCAGGACGAGGTGGCAGCATAGACAGTGGTCCGGCTCAGATAGGTGGGTTTTAATTGATTCTATCCATTTATTTTTCAAGACAAATGAAGTTCTCACTGCAGCGCTGTAATCTAATGTAAGATTGTGTGGCGTATACAAGGGCTTCATATTACTCATATATTAATCATCTACTCCTGACATGACTGTGGTTAGCAGTGGTCCTTTATTACATCTGTTGTTGAAGCACCCAGATGTCAATGTGTTTTGGTCTTAGATAATTTGATAATATTGAGGAACCACAAACATGTGTGGTCTTCCATACCATTTGTGTCTTGTATTGTCACGTCTTTGAAAATGGAGAAAAAAAACCACAACAGTGCAAAATCTGCGAACGAATTTTAGGGAATCTGCTAGGAATACATGTTGACTGTTTAGTGTAACTAATGCAGTTAAATATACTGTTGCTTCTTCACATCTGACCTCCGCAACCTCAGACTACTCCCTCAGGAACGGCCTGTTGATCTTCTTCCTGTTGGTGGTTCCTATTCTGGTCCTTCTCAGTCTGGTGCTGCTCTACGTGTTTAGGAGAGATACCCTGGACCCCTGCCTGAAAAGAAGGCGAAAGTAAGCATCAAATCACATTAGAGATATTTTAATACATACATAGGCTGTAGTTGCAGTGTTCTGTATTTTGATGGAAAGATTATTGCTTTTCTTAAATTTTCTTCTTTGTTTTTTCTTTTTTTTTTTTTTTTTTTTACAGGGCAAGTAATGCTCGAAATGGAAACGCACATGGACAGACAAACACAAATGTTAATACAAGAGCCACAAGCCAGCCTCCAGCACATACTCCACCTGATAGGGTAAATATTTTTGTTTTCTTGTCGTCATTACTGCAGGGAAGGCAATGCAATATTTATTGTGCAGTTGGAAAATCAGGTTTTCGTTCCCTGAAAATGCCGTCACGCAAAAGAGAAGAGGTAAATCAATAACAAGAGGTATATGTTTCATTTTCAGTGTATCTTTAAAGGCTGACTGATCATGGATTGTTTTTTTTTTTTCTTTCTTTCTTGATTCTAGCCTGGAAATCTGCCAGCTACTTCAGCTCCAATTTCTGGGTATGAACTGATTTAACCTTATTAATTTCACTCAATCCCTAATGCCCTCACACATTCAGAGGGAGTGTTTCATTTACAAGCAGACCTGTATGACCGGTTGACCTGAAATTTTGCATAACCTATCAGTTTCAGGTATGGAGAATTGGATTACTGGAATACAGAATCACCTGCTGCCCCTGCACAACCACCAGCTCCTAGCCAGGGCCCCGGAGTTCCCAGACCAATCCCTCCTAGGCAGCCAATGAGCTGATTTTATTTTTATACCAAACATATTGATGTATGGAGTTTACTTTACACTGTATGAAAAGAAAACTTTAAACACTGTGATTATAATAGACTCACTGTAACCTGTTGCCAGCACCTTTATAAGGTTGACTGTAGTAACTTGGTGGTGGATGAGGCTGGTTAATTTGTAAATATTTAGTGGTATTATATGTGTTTTATTTCATCCCTGATTATCAGTCATTGCAAATATTTGCACACACAATGTAACAAAAAACAATCTTTTGTATTTGTATTGTGTTTTTCTCTTCCAAAGTATTTTAAAGATTTTGTGAATTTTGATTTCATGGATGTTGATTGTAATAAAAAACATGAATATTTTTTAAAGCTATTTGTACTGCAGGAGTGTGAGTTTCTTGAAAGTGTAGTTATGCGTTGGTACTTCTATTGTAGGTGTAGATAGAGGGACTACTCAAATACATTACATACATTTTTGCTGCAAATGTAGTTTTACTCAAGTAGGATTTTTCATTCTTGTAATGGGGTATTTTTATATTGCTGTTCTGGTACTTTTATTTACATAAAGGATTTGAATACTTCTTCCACCATGAGCCACTTGCCCTTTCATGAGCACACACTTCATCAAAATGCAGCAAAGGTTAAAACATGATTAAAATTCAGTGACAAATGTAAAGTGTAACTCTACTAAATGAATCACTTTATCTGCTACAGTTTATTTTGGTAGCTACAATGGTATTTTGAATTTCACTTCGCTCATTGAAACTGACAATGGAGATCAAAACAAATCACTGTTGCAATCCTTAATCATTTTGTAACAAATGCATATTAAGTATTGCAGCATAATTATCTGCTTTAGTCAACCAAGAAATTCTACTGTAGAATTTCTGTACCTCAGAATTTCTGAAGGTTACTGAAATGTCACCCTCTAAGAACATTTTGGGAACGTTACCTTAAGGTTAAATTTTTGCAACTCTTAGCAAATGTTCAAGAAAAGTTTGTGTAAGTTAATGTTTGGAGAACTTTCAGAGAAGGTATTACCTGTTTAGTGGGTCCCAACCTTAATAATATAATATAATTATGATATACGGAAGTCGTAATTACAAAATAAGGTCTTCAATTTGCCTCGCGCGAGGCTGGACAGCCCGACCCCCAGGCGGCCCTGCGCCCAGCCGTCGGGCTCGTTCAGCCTCGCGCGAGGCTGGACAGCCCGACCCCCAGGCGGCCCTGCGCCCAGCCGTCGGGCTCGTTCAGCCTCGCGCGAGGCTGGACAGCCCGACCCCCAGGCGGCCCTGCGCCCAGCCGTCGGGCTCGTTCAGCCTCGCGCGAGGCTGGACAGCCCGACCCCCAGGCGGCCCTGCGCCCAGCCGTCGGGCTCGTTCAGCCTCGCGCGAGGCTGGACAGCCCGACCCCCAGGCGGCCCTGCGCCCAGCCGTCGGGCTCGTTCAGCCTCGCGCGAGGCTGGACAGCCCGACCCCCAGGCGGCCCTGCGCCCAGCCGTCGGGCTCGTTCAGCCTCGCGCGAGGCTGGACAGCCCGACCCCCAGGCGGCCCTGCGCCCAGCCGTCGGGCTCGTTCAGCCTCGCGCGAGGCTGGACAGCCCGACCCCCAGGCGGCCCTGCGCCCAGCCGTCGGGCTCGTTCAGCCTCGCGCGAGGCTGGACAGCCCGACCCCCAGGCGGCCCTGCGCCCAGCCGTCGGGCTCGTTCAGCCTCGCGCGAGGCTGGACAGCCCGACCCCCAGGCGGCCCTGCGCCCAGCCGTCGGGCTCGTTCAGCCTCGCGCGAGGCTGGACAGCCCGACCCCCAGGCGGCCCTGCGCCCAGCCGTCGGGCTCGTTCAGCCTCGCGCGAGGCTGGACAGCCCGACCCCCAGGCGGCCCTGCGCCCAGCCGTCGGGCTCGTTCAGCCTCGCGCGAGGCTGGACAGCCCGACCCCCAGGCGGCCCTGCGCCCAGCCGTCGGGCTCGTTCAGCCTCGCGCGAGGCTGGACAGCCCGACCCCCAGGCGGCCCTGCGCCCAGCCGTCGGGCTCGTTCAGCCTCGCGCGAGGCTGGACAGCCCGACCCCCAGGCGGCCCTGCGCCCAGCCGTCGGGCTCGTTCAGCCTCGCGCGAGGCTGGACAGCCCGACCCCCAGGCGGCCCTGCGCCCAGCCGTCGGGCTCGTTCAGCCTCGCGCGAGGCTGGACAGCCCGACCCCCAGGCGGCCCTGCGCCCAGCCGTCGGGCTCGTTCAGCCTCGCGCGAGGCTACTCCCCCGACTTACTCCCCCGACTTACTCCCCCGACTTACTCCCCCGACTTACTCCCCCGACTTACTCCCCCGACTTACTCCCCCGACTTACTCCCCCGACTTACTCCCCCGACTTACTCCCCCGACTTACTCCCCCGACTTACTCCCCCGACTTACTCCCCCGACTTACTCCCCCGACTTACTCCCCCGACTTACTCCCCCGACTTACTCCCCCGACTTACTCCCCCGACTTACTCCCCCGACTTACTCCCCCGACTTACTCCCCCGACTTACTCCCCCGACTTACTCCCCCGACTTACTCCCCCGACTTACTCCCCCGACTTACTCCCCCGACTTACTCCCCCGACTTACTCCCCCGACTTACTCCCCCGACTTACTCCCCCGACTTACTCCCCCGACACCTATATAGGCTCAAATTAGGGTCCAAATGATTTTGAGCTTGTAAAGTAATGTTTACAAATAATTCCAAAAGTTGTAGTTGTAAATCAAACTTCATAAATCTGTAAAATAAAACTGCAGGAGAAATGGAAGTTTGTGCATGTGAAAAAAAAAATTTATCCTTTGACAAAGACATTTGTATTTGCTCCAAAGACAGACTCTCTGAATAAAACTACACAAATGGTCAGTGGTGAGGGTTTCACACATAAAAGAAATGCTTTTGTAAATGTCTGTGTACAGATAAAAAGCTGAAAACTGTAAAACTCAGCAGGTCACACACAGCAGAGTTTCACAGCTTCCTGCTCTATATCAGCACAGTTGTTGACAAAACCATTTATTTATTTAGTGTTTTTTAACCTCAACACTGATCATTTGTTCATAGTTTTGAGTCACAAAGTCTTTTTTTTTGTAACAAATACAAATGTCTTTGTCAAAAGGAAAAAATTATTTTCCCATGCACAGACTTGACTTTCTCATACAGATTCATTTCACAGGTTTACAAAGGTTGATTTACAACTACAAACGTTGGAATTATTTGTTAACATCACTTCACAAGTTCAAAATCATTTGGACCCTAATTTGAGCCTATATCGGTATGGGGTGGAGTCATGAATATGACTTACCATTTTTGCTGGTTGTGGAGGACGACAAGGTGTGGTATTGGCCCGAGTTGGATTCCGGCATCCCTATGAAAACATACAATGGTACTGTATTAAATAAAATGACTTTCCATTGCAGGGCAAAGTTGTAGATAAAGTGATATTTTACACCTTGTAGAGTCTTGGTCAGTAAAGTGATAAATCAAACAGAGTTGTTACTGAGTAGTTCCTCATTAATTCATCATTATATCAAATAAGTTCCTTAACAACCAATCACAGACAGCAAGTTTCCAAACAAGTATATTAATTGTCATCACTAATTTATCAAAAAACCAACATGGATGTGATTACAAATATGAATACTTGTGTTGAAACTTGCCGTCTCTATTCGTTGTGAAGTCATTCATTGTATATAATGACGAAGTAATGAGGAGCTACTCTGTAACAACACTGTTTGATGCATCACTTTGCTCACCAAAGCTATGCAAGCTGTAAAAAAATAAAAAAATAAAAAAAAAAAGTTTACAACATAGTTCTGTTCTAATGTGTTGTAAATTACCCTCTAAGAACATAATTCTAGCTTTGTCTAATTTGATACCAAGTACAGCTTGTTATGTCTTATTAGTGTACAGTGAAAAGGGCAAATAAGATTTGCATTTGTAAAAAGAAAAACTGAACTGAAAAATAAAAACTGAGCAACTGATATCAGTGGTGAGGTAACGCAAAGACACTGTGGAAGACGGTGCTTTTGCCAAATCTGTGAACAGATACAGAGCAGCAAACTGGAGAACTTGATGCTCAAAATTCCTACAGTGACCCTGAGGTTACAAGTACAATTTTGACTCCATCCTTACACTTTAAAAATGATTGGACAAAGACAGTCCAATCACAAAGCAGATTCCACTCAGAGGGCAGGTGCTTCTGTTGCCTTCATCTGCCGCAGATCCTGAACGGTGTAGTAGATATTCAAGCCAGCGCTGTCGCCCATCTTGAAAATCTACCACATCTTTCAGGATGTGCGATAGAGATGAAGATACCAGAACCACCTGCCCTCTAATTGGACTCTGCTTTGTGATTGGACTGTCTTTGTTCAATCATTTCAAGGTGTAAGGATGGCGTCAAAAGTGTGCTTGTAAATTCAGTGTCACACACTGTGTAGGAGCTTTGAACACCAAGTTTTACAGAGTTGTCTGCTTTGTATCTATACACAGACATTGACAAAAGCAGTTCTTCCACGGTGTCTTTGTGTTACCTCACCACTAATTTCATTTGGTCAGATTTTAAAATCAATCCTTTTTACAAATACAAATCTCCTCTACACAAGCACAATGTCGTGTGCTTGTGTAGAGGACGTGTATATACTTGAGTTTCTCATACAGATTTTGCAGGTTTACAAAGATTGATTTAAAACTACATTTGGAATTATTTCTGAACATCACTTTATAAGCTCAAAGTCCTTTTGATCCCAGTTTAGGTATAGGTATGTGATAGAGTCATGCCCATGACTTACCATTTTTTGCTGGTTGTGGGGCACCATACGGGATGTGGTCCTGGCCTGAGGTGGGTTCTGGCATCTCTATGAAAACATGCAGTTATACGAAAATACATTTTCCATTGCAGGGCAAATCAAGACATTTTAGGCAGCTTTTCACAAAACAATATTGAGAAACATTTTGGCTTTAAATAATTCATTTCACTTACCATTATAAACTCAGTGCAAGTTATGAAGTTAGCTCCCATCAGTCTCAAAGGGGGTTACCGCACACAGCTCCAACTGCAGATACTGTTAACAGGAATCCTGGAAAGATTTTTAAAACCTTACATTACTTGGTTGTGGTTTAAGTGGCATTTACTGGTGCCAAAAAAAAGAGAAGTTGTTTTTTTTTGTTTTTTAAACCTTACTGATTGGACAACGACAATCCAATCACAAAGTTCAGTCAGAGGGCAGATCATTCGGTTGCGTTCAGCTCCATGGCAGATCCTGAAAGGTGGAGTAGACTTTCAAGATGGAGGACAGCATGGGCTTGAAAATCTACTACACCTTTCAGGGTAAAGGCAGAGATGAAGGTAAAGGAACCACCTGCTCTCTGATTGGACTCTGCTTTGTGGGATTGCCGCTGTCCAATAAGATTAAGTTAAAAAAAAAAAGGAGTCAGAATGTGTACTTGTCATTTTTAAGCATAGGGGTGGGCGATCTGGCCACAGGTCATATGTCAATCTTTCGAGCTTTATCACGATCTACATTGTTTCCACTGATTTTATTGTGAAAGTCCTAACCGGAAGTAACGACGTCTTTTTCCGCCGCTTTGACACCAGCTCCAGATGTTAGCTAGCTAGCAGCTCTTCCTCCCAACAATGTTGTCTTACATGTACAAACTGTGCCACAACCAATCACATTTCTCGCTGAGCTCATATGGAGTATTCTTTTGAACAGCACAGTTATTTATGAGGTTTTATAAGCGCTTTGATTTGGAAGTGAAGTCGCTGCTAACCAGCAGCTAACCAGCCGCTAACCAGATGCTAACCAGATGCTAACCAGCTGCCCCGCCTCCTGTGTGCCGCCTTTACCGCAGGTGTCTCATTGGCTGGTGACATTAGCTCTTGTTCAGCTCAGATGAAGAATATAATAATATATAATACAATATAATATAATATATGTCTGTGAGCCAAATGCTCCAGGCTGCAGAACAAGGGCCGCTGTCGCCAGCTGCGGTTAGCAGCAGGCTAGCTGTTGTTAGCATGCTAGCTGTTTAACAGGTGGCAGTGGGCAGGTTAGCAGCATTAACCCTGGACATTAACCAGGGCTCTCTAAATGTAGCAGCTTTAATGAAGGCATCTGTACATTCATATTAAAAGTTGATCATATGCCAAAGTCAGATCACCCAGCCCTGGTTTCACAGTTTTCTGCTCTGTATCTGCACAAAGACTTTAACAAAAGCACAACTTCTGTCTCATCGTCTCTGCATCAGCTCACCACTGGTGTCTCCAACAATAACATCACTTCTCAGAGATTCAGCAGCTACAAAAACTCTGTTCAACATATTCAGCGTCTCATTTGTGCCGAGTTTCCCTCTTTGCAAACAAAACAATAAGCATCAATATTTCAGTTCATTTCTCTTATGATGCAAAGGACTCATCCTCCAACCAAACAGGCTCTGATGAATAAAGTGACCTCTCTTACCTTCGGTGGTGCTGCAGAGGAGCAGATCCGCTGGAGGCTGTTGACAGAGCAAAGCCTCAGTTTCTGCCTCATGTTTGTTTGTCGCTGCTTTTTAAAGAAGAAAACGCGCGTTTTCTGCCCAATCAGGCAAGAGAGCAGCGGATAAACAGCGGCTCTCTGCGGCTCTGCGGCTTCCTCTTCCTGCTCCACCTGCTCCACCACTGTCACAAGGATCAGCTGTTTCTGTGTTTGTTCCCGGTTTATGTTTCTGACTTTACTCACATCATTCTGGCAAAGACTCGACCGAGGCTGACCAGTTTGTCTCCGGTTTGTCTCACGGACACACGGGAAATATTAAAGCAGAAACATGAAGGCCAGAAACAACAGGAAGTGCCAGGAAATGTTTAAAGTTCATAAACTGCAGCGGTGAGTGAAGGTAGAAGCCCAACAACAGCTGTGCACAAAGTTTAACTTACTTGTAAATAATAATCACAACATTCAGAAACATACAGTTCATTTTGAATAAATAAAAGGCCTAAATGTCAGAAGTGATTCCTGGGCCCCAGGAACAGTGAAGTCTGTGTTTGAAAACACGTCACTCTGTCCTAAAGCTGGAAACCAGAGAATCCTCCAGAGACAACACAACAGCTTTGACTGTGAAATGTTCGCAGCTGTGTCTTCCATCAAAACACTGATTAAAATCTGTCAGTGATCAATGAAAATGTTTAATGCAGGAAAGGCATCAGTCTTTAATTGAATCTCTCACATTGAGAGCAAATGAACAAATACAGCAGAAAAACAGACTCTGGAACGATCGACTAAAAAAGTCAAAGGTGTGTTCACAGCATCTACAGCTGAAATTAAATGAGTTACCGTGCTGACCCTATAATCTACAGTAGCTGTGCTGTGTCTCATTTGGCTTTAAATTGGGCACAAAATTTGAAATTTGAATCTCATTTCAGGCTGAGAAATGATATAAACATTTTATGGCCTCACAGCATCAGAGCCCCGTTCACTGTTAAAGAGCAAACCGGGTCGACATCGAACATTAATGTTCTCTCTTTGGTTTCTAACTTCAGTTAAGAGCTGCATGTTCACAAATATTGACCAAACTGTTCTGAGGCACAGGAATAAGAAAAGTGAGTTCTGTCAAAGGGTTGGTTCTCCTTTAAATGCACAGTCCGGATCATGATTGTTGTGTCCAATCCATGACTATAGTGGTCTGTCCTCAAAGCAGAAAAATAACAGACTCAATTATAAACATTAAGGTCATTACAAAAGCCTATAGAAGACTTCAACAGAATTATCATATAAACTTGAAACTGAAAAAAAATCCATGATAGAATTGAGATTTCTGACACATGTATGTGTTCTAGGATAAAACACTGGACTGAATAAATGTGAGCGAAGCAGGACAAGCAGGTTCCATTTGAAGGCATTTAATCTTTTGCTTGCAGTCAGTCAGGTGTGAGTGGTTACATGTCTACAAATGAAAGAAAGCGAACATTCAGGTCAAATTCTATCACTTTATCTTGAATAAATCGACAAACAATTCTAGATCAAAATCAGTACAAACATTATCACTTTAAATATATAATCGTGGGAGAACAAACCAAGGAGATTAAATGTACCACTGAACAACAAAATACACATGACTTTAGGAAATATAATGAAATAAACGACTCACTCGACACACTCAGGAACAAAGGTGAGAGCAGCTCAGCTGAAGGCCGATCAGAGAATGAGCTCAGGACACAGAACAAAGAAAACTCAAGACACCTGTGTGAGCTGCCCAGCTCTCCACCTGTGCTCCTCAGCCCAGCAGTCATGTGACCCCACTTCCCACAGGATGTTTTATTTAAGTATAATCTAAAAAGAAAATGCAGTACTCCATTTTGCATTTTCATTTTCACATACTCATGTGTGTACTCATCTACGAACATATTAAAATGATGATTTTCAAAGACTGAACCTGCTCTGCAGTGACAGTATTTAAACATAATGAACAAACAGCCCTCAGGCCACTGCATTTACATGTCACTGCGCTCTTTAGGGCTCAAAATGAAAACGCACTCAGTCCTCTCATTGAGGCAGGTCATCAGTGAGGACGTCACTTCCTTGTCAATTGTAATGTTTCTGTCACTGGGGCAGTGGTTGTAGCTTGTTCCATGTAAGGAAATGACCAGAGATGAGATTTAAAGATTTTTAAATGTATTACAATAAGTGATAAGATGCTGAGAGAGAGTCTCATCTCATCAGTGAGGACGTCACCTCCTCGTCTCTCGTCACTTTGTCTGGGGCAGTGGCAGCAGCTTGTTTTACCCGTCTGTGTCTTATATCAATACAACTCAATGGAAATCACCAGACATATGATTTAAAGAATTTATCTGTGGGCGTGAATCTCCATCAGCTGAGTCTGCTCCCTCTGCAGCTCCACCTGGATCCCTCACCTCAATGCACTCTTCTTCTCAGTCAGCAAGATCTTGAATTCATTTAAGATATAAAGCCTGTAAAATGATATGAGGTTGATGAGTATGTGATCACTTCCAGTGGTGATGGCTCACACAGTAAACTCAGAATAACAAACCTAAATAAATGCAGGTGAAAGACCTTTTAAACATGTTTGTTGTCTCCATTTTCCTGAGAGTCGCTCAGCAACAGTTTTTTGACTGATAAATCAAAGTTTAGGAGGATGTGCACACGATGAGCCCACAGGAGGAAGCTCCTCTCTGAGCTGCAGGTCTGTGGTGACCTCTAGTGACAGGACTGAAGTGTTGCTCTGTGTCTGAACTATGTTCAACACTCTGAGGAAGAAAACAAGAAAACCAGACAAGGTTCCTACTATTTAAACCAGCATTTTCTTCAAGACCATGAACTCAAATATTAAACCATAACAACCATATAAGTTGAACAGGTTTGTTTGGTGTGAGTGTGCGTGTGTGTGTGTGTTTGGGGATTTTTGCTGCTAAAGCTGAGTAATCTTGCCCCAGAAACCTGCCAACTACTGTTGATTTTCATACGATTTTTAAAAAATATTAAGATGAGTGAGATTTTTTTTCCACAGGTGACCCACAAACACAAACTCCAGACTAACGGAGCCTCCTTCAAAATAAAGAAAAGCCTCTGCAGCAAACTGAAAACAGCAGCTGTGGTCGTCCTGGATTTCAGTGGTGTCCAGTTTACAACTTGAACCTCATCTGACACCTCGCACCAATCAAGACTTCATTGTTTGGTCATAAAGTCCGAGTGTGAAGTGAACACAACACAACTGCCAACATTTGAATCTCAAGTGAGTAACTAGTCCAGCTCACCAAGGAGATTAGATGTTCAACAGGATAAACATGACTGGAGGAAATATAATGAAATAAACTACTCACTCTACACACTCAGGAACAAAGGTGGAAAGACGGAGGGAAGCAGCTCAACTGAAGGCCGATCAGAGAATGAGCTCAGGACACAGAACAAAGAAAACTCAGGACACCTGTGTGAGCTTCCCAGTCAGCTCACCTGTCCTGCTCAGGCCGGCAGTCATGTGACCCCACATCCCACAGTACACACCATTTCATTAAAAAGAAAATGCAGCAATCCAATTAGCATTTTCATTTTCACACACTCATGTGGGCGCCCTATGACCATATAAAATGAAAATTGAAAAGTGGCAATATTCAAATACAAAATGTACATTTACAAGTCACTACACTCTGTAGGGGTCAAAATGAAAATTCAGTCTGTCAGTCATCTCATCAGTAAGGACGTTACTTCCTCGTCTCTCGTCACTTTGTCTGGGGCAGTGGCAGCAGCTTGTTTTACCCGTCTGTGTCTTATATCAATACAACTCAATGAAAATGACCAGACATATGATTTAAAGAATTTAAATGTATCACAATAAGTGATTGGAAGCTGAGAGACAGGAGTCTGGTCGTTATTCTGATCCCAGGTCACAGCAGAGATTCAACCAGCTGTGGGCCTGAGTCTGCTCCCTCTGCAGCTCCACCTGGATCCCTCACCTCAATGCACTCTTCTTCTCAGTCAGCGAGATCTTGAATTCATTTCAGATATAAAGCCTGTAAAATGATATGAGGTTGATGAGTATGTGATCACTTCCAGTGGTGGTGGCTCACACAGTAAACTCAGAATAACAAACCTGAATAAATGCAGGTGAAAGACCTTTTAAACATGTTTGTTGTCTCCATTTTCCTGAGTTTTTTGACTGATAAATCAAAGTTTAGGAGGATGTGCACACGATGAACGCACTCGTGAACGCGCAGCGCCAGATCGAGAACGTTTTTCGCTCGTTCTCATCGCCCAAAGGCATTATGGGAGTGACACTACTGCGCAGTCTCCATGGGCCGCATAACGCGGAAGTAACCCGGAAGCCAGAAACTTTTTGGGCGTATGCGCCAGGCGAACAACTCGTATTGAACTGAATGGGCGCCGTTTTTAGATCCGTCATCCAGGTCTTATAATATATCCATGGTCACCATCCGTGGCTGCCAAACAATGGAAGAAGCTGTGGTTTAAACGGGATCCCCGGCAGCGCATGGCAGCAGGAGGGGATGCGGGCGTCGGCCCGGCCCCGGCTTGTCTGTGCGTCCTCTGTGGGCTACCTGCCACTGGGAAGTCCACCCTGGCCCGCACGGTTCTCAGCACCGCTGCACAGCGCGGATGGAGAGCCACCGCCGTGACGTACGATGACTTGATCCCCGAGCAAGCTTTTCGGGCCAGAGAGGCGGAGGACGGAGGCGAAGATGCGGTAAAGGCAACTGAGATAAACTGAGAGATTTTTACTGCGACTTCAGGATCCAAGTAGGTCAGACGGCGTCCAGCCCTAACAATGGCAACCCCACCGAAGCAGTATAATAACTGATTGTACATTATTTTAACTGGACTTTTCCTGTGGCAGTAATTCTAAACTAAATTAAAAATACAGATATTGCAGAAATGTCCTAAATGTTGTTTCAGCATCTTAGGAATACATAGGAAATATATATATATAGGAAAAGTACAGTAAGGTAGAACTGACACGATTAGTTGATTAATCAAAAACAATTTTGAAAATCTATGTATCTGTCTATTTTTTTCCTCACTAGCACACTGAATGGAAGCTACACAGACAGGCTGTGCTGCAGTGCCTTGAGCAGTTCATGAAGGAACCTGAAGTGTTGAATGAGCTGCCCAGCAAATGTCAGATCACCGGTGCTGCATGGGAACAGTGCATCCGTGCTCTGCTGCAGCCTGAGGCTTTGGACCACTCTCAGGCTGACCAGGCGCCGCTTCTCTTTCTACTGGACGACAACTTCTACTATCCAAGCATGAGATATGAAGTGTACCAACTTGCAAGAAAGTGTAAGCACTGTTTTCTGTGAACAGGTTAAGCCGCTGACTTTAATGTTTGTGAAGGACTGTACTGGTAGTTTTGCATGTTTTAGCCAATACATTACAAAGCCTGTTTATTTGAGATATCTACTCAAAAAAATTCAAAACACACTGTGAGCTTCTTGATTTAATGCTTCAAAACCCATAATTTCAAGAGTCTCCTGCAAGCACCTGAATGCCCCAAGGAATTTAAAAAACAAACTCTTAAAACAGAAGAACATAACTCTGGTAAATTTACAGGCAACTACATGTTTACAATGAAGTTATAACAAGAAAGTTTCAAGACAGTTAAATTTGTGTTAGTGTTACTGCTGATGGTGCTTCTTGGATGATATGAAAGCCAGTAAAACCTGTGGTACACCGTGGAAAAGAAATAATTATGTTATTAAACATGCAAAATTACAATTATGCAGTTTAAATGCTTGCCCCTGTGGTTGAATTACTTTGTTAGTTGTCTTTGCAGATTCACTGGGGTTCTGCCAGGTGTATCTACACTGTGATTTGGAGTCCTGTATCAGTAGAAACCAGAGCAGGTCTGAGCCCATTCCCACTGAGGTGATATTAGACATGGTGAAGCGTTTGGAGTCTCCGAATCCACAGAAGAACCCATGGGAGACAAAAAGCATTTTGCTCAACACTACAGACAATTTGTCCAAATGTGACATGTAAGACAGTAGAATAAGCAGTTATTAACACTTTATTATCACATTAATCAGATATTCACTGGTTGCCGCTGTCTGTTTCTCCTCCGGTGTGGCTTGTCTTCAGCCAGAGGGTGATGCAGTTGATCTCCTCTGCACTGAGCAACCCGCTGAGCCCGGTAGAAGACAACACAGAACAAAAGGTGTGTCAGCGTTAATAAGAATTTTAATAAGAATTTTTAACATGCAATAATGCAGCATTGGAGAATTTAGCTGTGTCGTTGTCTCGCACTGTGCAGGAATCTGACCGTCTGAAATGTGCCACCAGTGTGGTTCACCAGGCTGACCAGGCCTGCCGACGCCTGATCTCTGAAGCCATGAAGACTGCCAGAGGTCAGCTAAGAGCTTCATTAATACGACACATTTCACATTGTCAGTTGCAGCCCTGCATAATGATTCTTTTGTCGCCTTACCTTCAGAAAGTCAAGTGCCCTCTGAACACATGAGGTCTGTGGCCGCTCAGCTGAACGAATCAAAGGCAACATTTCTTCACAACCTGCGAATACAGTTGCTTCAGGAAACGTCCCTGACACAAGAGGAGGACCTTGATGTGGAACGTGTGGTGAAAAGAGCAGTGGATGTTTTTGACCACGAGAAAAGGGAAATCTTGGGCAGAATCATAAATGACCATTAAATGACTTTTTTTCACAAAGCAAGTTTTAATTGCATCAAGTCACAAGTGAATGTGTGTAAATTGTACTTAATTAAATGTAAATAAAAATGTGCTTTTGCTGGTCACTTGATCTTCAGTTTGTGGAACATCGTGGCATCATTAAACACTTGAAAGAATTCAAAAATAGACCACTGTGTAGTGATCATGCACATGGTTTCTGCAAATACAGTATTAAATGCTGATCAGATAACATTTTTAATCTTGTTTGCAGGGATACACATGATACATTTAAGATTAAAGGGGTAAAGGCCCACTTATCTCAAAGTTCCCATCTTCTGTCCATAATAAGTTACTCACATACAAACAAGTTCACCAACTCAATGAGTCTTTACCTTAGACCAAGATTTCCACAAAATCAAAAACTACCACTTCAAATAAAAAGTAATATTATTTCACATTACACTGTCACAGGGTTCCCCTGGATCTTGACAATGCCTCAGCATCAGCTACTACACAAATAAGATGTGGCTACAGTGAAATTTGATTTTGTACAAAATAAAATGATATCTACAGTACCACAAAGACAGTATATAAATATTGTAGAAAAAGGTTTGAGGGTATAAATTAATTTTAAAAAACAAGGGAAAACAATATTTAAGTCTAAAATACTACTGACTCATTTGGTCGGACACCTTCTACAGTCTATGGAGTGAGGTATAAATAAATGCCAGAACAGCAATCAGGATTATAATGAGTCTAGCTGGATACAAACTTCAATTCTGGACAGAAAATGTGCCAATTAGGCCGTCACTCTCTGAACATCCCACTTTCATTTCTCACAGCAAAATATGCCCAACTAATTTAACTGAGATAGAAACTTTGGTGTTTAATGAGCCTAACAAACGATTTACAGATGGTGGACAAAATGACAGTTTAAACAGCCCTGCAGTGAATACCGAGCCGGTGAAGCTCTTGTGTGTGCATTTTTTAAATACTGTTAATTCATCTTTCATTGAAATGTCGCTACCTATGTAATTATGTTTTACTGAGAGAACTGAGTGAAACCCTGGTGAGTTACTACAAAGAGATGAGACATGGCAAATCACCAAAATCACAATGATATTTCAACCACAAGGAGATGCATTAGCAAACAGGGACAGTGGTCAGAAGGCCTTATCCAACACGGACTGTAAGATGCTGCAAACAGCGCTGCACTGCTAGATGTGTCTGTGGTTTCGTCTGTTCAAAACTAATACGAAAGGCTCAAAGTTCAGAGCCATGGAGAACTGTAAGGCAAAAATATAGTGCAGGTAGTGAGCGTGAAATAGATAGTAAACTGTACATAACAAAAATATAAATCAGTGTCACTGTTTTAGCGCTGTACAAGCAAAATACTGAAAACAAGGATCTATGACTCCATGTGCTTTGTTGTTGCAAGAAATCACTTTTTATGTTGGCCACGGGCAAAGTGGCATGCAAAGTCATATTTGTCTACGCACATGTGTCCACAGATGTTGCACTGGAAAGGATGTTCGTAGCCATGACAGCCCATGTGAACGGTGTAGAGGATGTTGTCAGAAAAGTGAATATCACAGTGCTGGCACTTATGCAGGAGCTGTTGATCCGGTGTGGTCAGGGCAGGAGTGGGTGTGCTCGGCTGGCTGTTGCTAACGCTCTCAGTAAGAGCGTTCATGTTGTTGACAAAACTGAGGCCAGGAACAGAACTGCAAGTGCCATGGCCCGAGGTGGGAGAATCTTTTGTCGGTGGGGACGTCTGCCCTCTGTTTGAACACGCTGCACCCTGTTCACTAGAGACCTGGTGTATGAGGATGGGCTTCTCGTCTTTTAAGGACTCCCTGTCTGGAGATGCAGGGGTCTGGGACTCAGGGTGAAGGTCGGCCAACTGGCCAGCAAGCGTAGACAGCTGGTCCAGTGGGTTATTAAACGTCAAACCATTAGTGTTGCAACTGTCATTCTCATCCACCTTCTTGTACTCACTGCTGTTCAAATGGTGGTGAATCTTGTGAGACAAGTCGTTCAGATAATCCGACTTTGGCATCACCATGGGGGGAGGGTTGAAATTAATGAGCAGTCGCCTGCTGAAGCCCAGCGAGCCCGTCCTCTTCTGCAAGGCGCTCAACATTCTCTTGTTGGAGAAAGGAGAGCGAACGACCCTCGTGGGCAGCAGTTTGTGGCGGCGGCGGCGGTGGTGGGACAGGTTGCTGCGGTCGCTACAGCGGAAGGCGCAGAGGTCACACTTGTACGGCTTCTCCCCTGTGTGCGAGCGCATGTGGGCTTCTAAGTGGCGCTCGTACGCTGAAGCGAATGGGCACAGCTGGCAGCGGTGAGGCTTTTCACCTGGGTGACAGTCAGGAGAGGAAGTAAATGCAGTTAGTTGACATTAAATATTCTACTGTAAAAGAGTAAACAGCAGTGAGTCAAAAGTGCAATGTTGTATGTGTGCTGCACAAGGGATTACACAAAGTGGGGCTAGATGATACAAACAAATAAAGTCAGCATTAAGATCTTCGATTTATTTCATCCTTAATTGTCTAGTTAAAGTAGATCACATTGTAACTGGAAATCAAACTAAACTGTTGTCTTCAGCAGACAGTCTCCAGAATTTCAAATCATTCTGACATAAATATGGCTTATATTCATGTCAGACTGATTTGAAATTCTGTGTACTCATTTACACATAATTGCTTGTTATCGTTAACATTATAAAATCCTAGCATACAATTTATGATGGATGTGAATCAAGCTTGATTTTATTTATAAAGCCCAATCAATCATAAATCATAAATTTGCCTCAGGGGCCTTAACAATCTGTACAGAATGCAACGGCTTTAAATCAGAAAACATAAATCATAGGAAATTAAATAACCAAATATCTGTGTTGAAACTGGGAGTTTGAGCAGAGTATACACTAGGGCTGCAATAGTTATTTTTATTATTAATTAATCTGCAATTGTTTAGTCCAAATAATGTCAGTAGTGTAAAGTGCTCCTTGTAAATTTTCCACAGCCTAAGGTGATGTTTTCAAATGACTTTCTTCATTTGGCCAACAGTCTAAAACTCAAACATGTTATGTTTACTGTTATAAATGACATAAGAAGCATCAGATCCTCACATTTGAGAGGCTGGGACTAGGGAATGTTTGGCATTTTTAACTTTTAAAGATGACTAAAACGAGAAATTGATTATCAAAATAGTTGCTGATTAACTTTCTATCAACTGACTAATCAATTAATTGAGCAATCATTGCAGGTCTGGTCTACATCTTATGGGAGAATTTCAACATTTCCACCCTAACTTCCTTATTGACTTCCACCTTGAGATCAACTGGTATATTACAGCTCCTCAGCACTGTGTCTGGACTGTTTGCAGTGTTTCAAATGTGAGATGCTGGGCATTGTGTTTCCTTGGTGAATGAATGGAGTGGAAACACTGACCTGTGTGGATGCGGATGTGCTCTATTAAGCGAGCCATGCCTTTGTTGGCATAGCTGCAGTAGCTGCACTTGTACTTTCCATCGCAGGTCCTCTCCAGGCCGTCCATCTGTACGTCTGACCCGTCCTCCATTGACAGGCTCACCTCCACAGACGGGGGGTCCAGACCATTCTGCTCACTTCTGGGCGCAGCTGCAAAACAAACACACCATGACTTCAACATCTTACTCTGCAAAGACACAGTGCTTTGTTATTTATTGTGCGTCCTTCCCACCGGCTTGAAACTGCTCCGCCGTCTCCTTTTCTCCACAAACTGAGCCCGAGATCATGTTGACATGCTGGGTTTGCTGTGTCAGGTATTCTTGAAATTCCTTCACAAAATCCACAGGCTCGGTCTTGATCTCTTCCATTTCTTCCCCCTGTGTTGAACCTGAGGACACGAGTCGATAGTCAGGTGTGTGACAACTGTGCTTTCATATTTGACAGCTGATAAACAACAGTAGCTAACACAACTAGCTGCCTATAGAAAACGTTAGCTCATGGATGTTAACAACAGTGCTAACGTCACCTAACGCCGATTATTGGACACCATATTTCACCACAGTTCATATCTTACCTCTCAGTGACTGAACAACATTGTCGCCAAACAGACAGAAATGTGGAAATGAAGCCTTGGGGATAAATTATCGGTAACAATCGTTACCAGGAGAAAGCCTGACTGCTTCCGTTTTTTTTCTAATACGCCTGTGTTCCGTAAGTACTAAAACGCATCTGTTGCCTTCGGGTACCGTCGTAAAAATATGATCATCAGTTACGTGTAGACAAATGAGTCTCAAAAACGCTTCTCACACCAGTACACCTTTCCTTTGTATTCTATTTATTTTTATTCAATACCACTGTTAAAGGCAATTATGCCCATTATAAATTTAGTTTGTAGCCTACTTGCTCAAAGGGTTGTCATCATTATACAGCCGCAAAATTCGACTCGTACAAGAGGCAATTGAAGGCAGCATATAAACATTTCGTAACAAATCATGGCTGCCCCGTTGGCCAGGATTTTCTCAAAGGTGAGACTAAATATTATGGTGATATTTATGTACATTTGCAGAGTACCTGCACTGATTCTAACGTATTTTACACAGTTTTAGACCTTTGTTCTTGAGTAACATGTCTGCCTCTCGCTTGCGTGACGTTGTTAGCTAACAGACTAGCAAACAAACTAACTTGTTTTAACACCAACTGAACAATGGTTGCTAACTCCAAATGAAATGGTTGTCTTATTGACTTGTACCATCGATGGCGACATGACTCTTGGATATGCTTCTTCACACTTGTTCTCTGCCCTGCTTTTAGTCTTGCAGACAGATCTCCCGACCATGGGGGGCATGCCAGGCTGGATGGAGGAGCCTGACCACCAGATCTGCCCCAGATGTGGCTTCAGATCAGGCACCTGGGGTGGTCTCCTTCCCCCCCCTTCAGACATATTCAGAGGAGGAGAGCATGATGAGGGAAGCAGGTGAGCTGGGGATCTGGTAACGTGTCATACTGCTCTTGACAGCTGGAGACATAGATCCCTAAAACACTGAACACCTGTCTTTGTTGTTTGACAGTGAAGAAATATGCACAAGAGCGCATCGCCCCATTTGTGTCAAAGATGGATGAAAATTCCGCCATGGACGAGGAAGTGATCAAATCTCTCTTTGAACAGGGTGTATGTAATTCATTTAATTGTGAAATAACAGGCATTTCATCATATTTAAGTCATTGCTAGTCCTTTCTTTCTTTCTGGTGACTCTGAGGATGAATTTTCACAGCTCATGGGCATTGAGATTGACCCAGAATATGGTGGCACTGGCTCTTCCTTCTTCTCTTCCATCCTGGTCATCGAGGAGCTGGCGAAGGTGGATCCCTCTGTGGCTGTGCTCTGTGACATCCAGAACACACTGATCAACACATTGTTTGCCAATCTGGGTACCCCAGCTCAGAAAGAGAAGTACCTCAGCCGGCTGTCAACTGACACGGTGAGCAATTTGACGTTCTGTTTCTAAGTACATCGCATAAACCACCGCCTTTTTTATTGTGGCAGAAATGAAATGGTGCTTTCCTGCACAACATTTCCTGGATTGTCTCCCTGCACTTCATTATGTCCTTGTCCTCATGTCCCTCAGGTTGGAAGCTTCTGCCTCTCTGAAGCAGAGTCGGGGAGCGACGCCTTTTCTCTGAAGACACGTGCTGAAAAACACAAGGACTATTACATCATCAACGGATCCAAGATGTGGATCAGTAACGCAGAGCATGCAGGTGTATTCCTGGTGATGGCCAATGTGGACCCCTCTGCTGTGAGTTACTGCCCATCTTGTTGTTTGTTTTCAGCCAAAATACACAATCTACCCATATTTTTTTTAATATTTCTTAAGAAAAGATCTTAATGTAAAAATACTTAACCTCATTAGCTTAAATTGCAATGAGGTATGCTATAGGGGGCAACTATAGGGCTACAATTTCTGACAATTGCTTAGAAGCCATGGTGATGTCTTCACATGTCTTAATTTGTCCAACCAATCATCAAAAACCCAAAGATGTTCAGTTTACAATGACACAAAACGAAGAAAAAAAGATCATCCTCACATTTGATAAACTGGCCTCAGAGAGTGTTTGGCGTTTTTGCTTGAAAAACAATTGAAATGAATAATTGATGATCAAAGTAGTTGCCTGCTGGTCAATTCGATTTAATCGAGAAATTGTTTACAAATGTAATGTCAGACTTTCCTGTGACTGACAGGGTTACAGAGGCATCACCTGCTTCATCGTGGACCGGAACACTGAGGGACTTGAGATTTGCAAAAAGGAGAACAAGCTCGGTCTGTGTGCCTCCTCCACCTGCCCACTGAACTTTGACAATGTCAAGGTACTACGAACACATTGTTGTGTACTGGGACGAATGTGAAACAAGCACACACTGTGACTTTTCTTAACCATATGCTCTCTGGTGTAGGTGCCAGAGAAGAACATTCTGGGACAGATCGGTCATGGGTACAAATATGCCATCGGAATGCTGAATGAGGGCCGGATTGGAATTGCAAGTCAGGTAAAACCGTGATACATTTTTATTTAAGTTATTTTAAACACGTTAAATGTGCTCTAGTCAACATTATAACACATAAAATGAAAATATTGAATGTGCTAACTTTGTCTCTGTGGATTTCAGATGCTTGGACTGGCACAAGGTTGCTTTGACCACACCATCCCTTACACCAGACAGAGGAGGCAGTTCGGAAAACGCATCTTTGACTTCCAGGTGAAGATCTCCGTTCTTTTACATAACATGTTTATGATTATTCACATAATGCTGGCGGCCAGCGTATTGTTCAATGAGAGCCTACACGTATGTTGTTATGGTGCTCTTTGTATTCCAGGGCCTGCAGCATCAAATCGCCCATGTGGCAACACAGATTGAAGCTGCTCGGCTGCTGACGTACAACGCCGCTCGTCTGAAGGAGGCTGGCCGGCCTTTCATTAAGGAAGCCTGCATGGCTAAATACTTCACTGCAGAGGTGAGCTTCCGGATTCACTGGCTACAGTTCAATACAAGGATGGTTTTTTGGACTGTTTATGTATATTTGTAGGATATATTGAGATCATTAGGGTTATCTGGTTTGTGACCCTATACATTGATTTTATTTTATTTTCAAGGATTGATTCCTTGAAGTAGTGCTTGGCTGTTTTATCAGTTTTACATATTCTTCCAATCTCATCTGTGTTGCTGTATCTTGATTATTCTCTTCATAATTCATCTTTCTCATAAGTCTATGCGATATGTTTTCCAGCCTCCGCATTATATATTCTATGTGGTATTGCAATCCTAGCCAGGAAACTCCTTCAGTGAAGCATCTTCCTAGTTAAATTCAAGTCATTATATTGTCTGTTATGTTTTGTCTTCCTCAGGTTGCAACCCTAACCACATCTAAGTGCATCGAATGGATGGGAGGGGTAGGCTTCACCAAAGACTACCCCATAGAGAAATACTACAGAGACTGTAAAATTGGTGAGTATGTCTAGACAAACACTTAACTTGTGCTTGCTGCCTGTTTGTGAAATTGCTGTTTCGATTAGAGGTGGTTTAGGTAACTGTGACTAAAGCTCCACCGCAGAAAAGGACACAGCTTCTGAGGGCTGCGGGAAGGTCAGGTGAAGCTGTTTGTGATTGGACACACTGTAGGGTGGAGCGAAGGGCTGATAGCAGCGGCTGTAATCGGACTCTGTAGGAATTCCCCTCCCAGAGTGTCATTATGCCAACACGCAGCCAAGGGAACTTGCCAGGGCAAAATGTCACTTTTCCTTTCATCGCCTCCATTTCAGCTCCTCAGTTCTCCAGCTGGAGCACCAGCATAACGAGCCTCCTATGTCGCCTCACAGTGAAAGCTGCAGATTTGTGTACTTTTCTGGGGAATTTGACAAAACTGACCTTGTAGTATTATTATTATTATTATTATTATTATTATTATATATTTTTTTTTTTTTTTTTTTTTTTTTTTTTTTTTGTATAGCAGGAATTTATTCTAATGCTTTGTTTTGTCTCCATGTGCAGGCACCATTTATGAGGGAACAACAAATATCCAGCTGTCCAGTATGGCCAAGTTCATTGATAAGGAGTATGACCACTGAAACCATCTGACCGGAGCCGAGTAGTTTGCACTCGGCACTCCATACATTTGTTTCCTGGGATTAATGCAGCAGCATTGCATTGTTGTAGAGCTGCTTTCATGTTTCTAGAGTGTTGTTGCAGTTTCAGCTTGTACATTTGTAAAGTAGGTCCCACTACTGATGTTACTGATGTGGTTACAGTTCCCCAGCTTTGGGGTTAAAGTTGCTTTGGTGTGATGATGATTTTTTTTTTTTTTCCAGTCATTTTCTATCACATAATTTTTCATATGTAGATCTCTAGCATTTCTCTCTTGGCCATATTTGTGTTCTCCCTGCATATTGATATATGTTGACGAATCATGTCAGAATAACCTCATTGCGTTCCAATGTAAGACAGAATTTTTGAAAGGTATTAATTGTGATTTTTTCCTTGAATGTTTCTGTGCATTCAGATGGTTGCCTATGACTGAGATCAATAACTTGTTTCCTTTGCAGCACACTCTAGAACAGGTGGATTGTAACAGTTCCCGCTCTTACATGCTCCATAAATACTGTACAGTGCCTTACTGGCAAAATGATGAACTGATTCCACATCAGAACAAGAAATTATATGTAACGAGTCATCTGTCAATAACAAAAATCAATAAATGTAAAGTATACTGTGCTACAATCAATATCATTGCTGGGAGTGAGGCCGTGGCCTGGTTGTAGATTAATACCAAGTTCTGTCACTAGATGGGAGCATTCTCCAGAGTGACAGCAGCACTCTGAGCTGAGGCAGCTTCTCACTGAAAGAGCAGTCAATTACCACGTCTCATAACAGCCTGTCACCTCTAATGATATTTTATATCAATTTAATTATGCCGGTGCTTCAGATGAAAAGAGCCTGCCTTGCATAATTGCCTCACTGATCATTTTTCAGGTGAGACTGATTTCATTTCCCGTGGCCTACACGCTGTGTAAAATGAAGTGTATTGTTTTACACAAAACAGACAAGCTGTGTCCAAATATACAGACTCCTAAGAGCTATTACCAATGACCCCTCACAAAGAATTAATGTCAATTGTAAGGGATCTGTTTAACAACAAGAAGCAATTAATTACTGACAGTGCCTAACATAAGTTATTTATTACCAGAAATTGAAAACCCAGTCGTAACTGCTGCAATGGTAGATATTGGCAGTATTAGTACCAAATTAGGACATTAGGACATTCATGATTTCCATGAAGTCAATGGATAACAGCATATCTATACACTAACTGTACAAGATTGTCATTTTTAACTTTGCTTTAACTGAGAAATAAAAAAGAATAGCTGTTGTCCTCATCGGTGCCTTGAAAACCCTGTAACTAACAATATACTGTAAGGAAGAAAAAAAAGGTAAACTGGTCTATAAAAAAAACCACAAATATATAAAGACATTTTCTCAAAGAGTATTAATCATTCCATTTACTGAATATGGTGCCAAAAGAATAACTGTCTATCTTAATTCTGTTTTCTGTCATGGAAGAGAAGATCTAGTATTGTGATCATAAGATTATATTTACCTATGAACCTCTGATAAATATTCAGTGTCATCTGTTGACACCAGCATGGTCAAAAATCTGATTTTGAGAGTATATCAACATATGAAGGTAGATGAAAAGTGAGACGTCTGTCAGACAGAGAATGACCATACCTACATTATATTTCACCACCATCATTTCCTGTAAAATAAACCTTACTATTTGTTTTTCAGTGAGCCGCTGAAGAAGTATAATTCAGTTTTGGGTCTTTGCTGAGAGAACAAATCTGACATGAGTAGTCCATTATTTGTGCTGTAATTAGATATAAACCCACACTTCTGGTTAATCTGAGGATCATGTTGGTGCTATCATGTCACTTTGAAGTGAACGTGACAGATGCTTGGAAAGACATATTGTAGACATATTCTTTCATATTTAATTAATAAGATCAGACATTTCCAAAATCACTTAAACAACAAAACTGAAAAAGGGAAACAGGCCTGAGTTTGCATCCCTGATTGAGTGTACTCTGTTTTCCCCCCGATCCACTCTGACTTGTTCTGTCTGTTGAAGGAGCCCCTGCTTAATGAACATAATCTGATGAAAACACAGCTATCTGCTTTTCACTTTGAATCGGCAAACGCAGCTCAACTGGCCTCTTTCTCCACCCCCATCTTTAACACAGCTATGAGACCTCTAATTATGCAGGGATTCAAGTAGCTTTTCACAAAACACAGTGTTGTCCTTTAGAGCTGGAGAGCGCTCCATGAGCTAAAAGGACAGGCTGCATGTTTGTAGGTTGAGCAAATTCAATTTGTTTGATTAGTTCACTGCATCTGCTTCAAGTTTTGGTGTAAATGATGGATCTCAAAGGCACCCAAATGTTGAGTTTTTTTTTTTTTTTGGCACATTTGCTCTATTTTTTATACCTAAAAGAATTGCACAAAAATACTGAGGTGCCTTTTCAAAGGCCTGGAGTGACAGATATCATTTCTTTGTTTCATTTGGGTATTTAGCAGTAACAGATTTGTGTGTCGATGCAAATCACATTGCAGAGGCCAGATGTTAGATTCAAGAGTCCACACTCCATCATACCTACTTTCTCTGCATTCCCAATCTGTAATTTTACCTAATTTTCCGTCTTAGTCTGAAAACAGAAAGAAACACAGAGGATATCTCCCAGACTGCTCACTTTCTGTATTTATTTTCTTCTAATCTGATCACAAGTCCATATGAATGTCTCATTACATACACAAATATGATCTGCTGCATCCAAACACCAGCACTACTGTGAAATGTGACGGACACCAGCCTCATGTTTCATGCATTGCACCACCTGCTGCCATTGTAAGTCTGCAGGCTTTAGTACAAAGCTGACTTGAAAAGCCTTTATCACAATGGTAAGCCTTCAGTTTGATGTATGCCCGTAGCACTTCCTGACTAATAAAATTACACTGAAGTCAATGAGCTCCGGTCCAGGTGAAATGCACGGCGCGTATTGCTTTCCTGTTGCACGAAGGTGGAACGGAGGAAACTTGAAATGCAACAGATGAGTGACAGGTTGATCCTCAGCAGGTCACAGTGTTCAACAACAGCTTCAGCACAGAAAGAGAGAATATTAAAAAAAATGTCCAATCAGTGATGTACTATAACAAATAAATATAATACTACTTTTAAGTATAAGTTTCCTCATGATGATATTATTGTTTAATATATTTTCGGTGGCTTGCATTAATGCGTAAAATCTGTGCGTAATTTGCGTAATATTTGTGCCAAGGCCAAGCTTCTCAGCTCTGCCTTGAAGTGTGATAATCTCTGGACTATTTATTCAATTTACTGACCGGTGATTGCGGCGCGCACACGCCCCAAAAACCTTGAGACGTTTTCCTCTTTAATCTAATTGGATGATAAGTGTGTGCCCACTGTTGAGCCCGAAGCCAAAACGCTTGCGCGGCCCTTTTTTCTTCTGAGTCTATTCTCGTCACAGCCCCCCCGCGGTTTCATCTCAAATCCCATTTGCTATTGTACCTGCCCAATGGCAGAGACCGAGCGCGTTTTAACTCGGATGGTATTTTTTATTTCATCATTACAATCCGGCGCGAGTTTGACGCAGTGATCTGTGCGCTCTCAGTCCGATCACCCTCAGGAGATTCCTGC